>NC_090941.1:288013098-288638098 GCF_040938575.1 Ambystoma mexicanum | reverse complement strand
TATACTCTATGGAAGACTGCACCCTCCCCTTACTGGGGAGCCTAGGTGTGATCCAATATTTTATCAGCTGCTGGTACCCGGACTCCTGCCTGCACCAAAGCTTGTAGTGATGGCAATGAACTTTGCAAATCCACTGACCCTTGACACCGAGGCGAAAACCATTAAAAGAGGCTGAGAGTACTGGTTTTCCTCTGGGCGGATCAAAGGTGGATTAGACATAGGGGAGGAGGAGCTGGCCTCAACCTCCTGGCTAAATTCTTGACAGTACAAGTCTGCAGGAGCTTGAGCTTTCGGCCCTGTAATTCCGTCCTTTAAAATATTCAGAGTGGAGGTAGTTTTAGCTGTAACTTGGACCTGTCCATCAAGAGAGCAACCTTTTGCCAATGTCTCCACCTCGCGTGCCCCTAAGGGCTCTGCGCTTCCAATAACAACTTGAGGTGGGGACAAAGAATGGACGGAAGATTCTGTTTGGGCTGGTCTGGCATCCGGAGGGCTGTACGGGCTAATCAGTCCGTCACTGGGGCCCGTACTCAATAGTCGTACCACCATCACTTTGGTTACTGGCCCGCGATTAACAAATCACGGCCAAATGAATCCCCCACTGTCTTTACAATGGTCTTAAAGTAGCCTTGGAAGTAGCCTGTGAGTAGCCTTGGAGAAGATTGATATCAGAGATGGCCCTGCGTCGAAAAGCCCTCCTTAACTTCTTTCCTGTGGCCTTGGGCCACCACTCCACCACAACGGCTACCTCGGCCCACAGGAAACTAAGGGAGCAGTTAATCTGAGCATGTGTGTGTTATGCTTACTTACTTTGTTACTTTATTTTCGGCACGGATGTACAACAGGTTTTCCAACATATGAACCGTACTGACCTGTAGGAGGTATGACTGGAGAGAGGGTGTCGGAGTCAGTAGGAGCCTGCTGCTTGCTGGAGTTACCAGGAGTGCCAGGAGTGCCAGAAGTACCAGGAATACCAGTGTCAATATACACTCTGCTCACTGGTCCGATGCCAGAAATGCCAAGCAGAATGATAGATCCAGCACAGGAACGCTAAGCAGAATGCAGAATGCATCTCCGAGCCTGTTCCTCTTTACAGGCCCTCCAGATGGGGATGGTGGTGGTGGTGAAAACTACAAAAAGAATGATGCACTGTGTTACTGAGGTGCATTGAGAAACTACAGCAAAATTGCTATGCTATGGGACAAACAAATATGGAAAGAGACACAAAAAGAAACACCAAGAAACACAGTAACCACAAAGAAACACAGTAATCAGTTCAATTCGAAACATAAAACAAATTATTCAAGCCTTGCATTGTATGACACTAATCACAGCAAATTACTACATAAGTGAGCAAATCAGAACTCCTCTAAGCATAAGTGCAACTGCCCCAGCCCTGCCGGCTTCTCCTAGCAATGCTCTCAGACAAGCTGAGCCTAACCTACTGCATCTTCTAGCAATGATCTCCCTAACATTAGCAAATAGAAAAACATAGCATTTCCCTGTCCCCCCACAGCCAGCTCCTAATAATGAGACAGCTCCTCTTCCCACTAGCTCTCTCTAACAGCAGTTCTCCCAGCCATGCACACTCATGACTCCCACCCATCAGAGTCCTCACTCATCCAAGAGACAGAAAGAGACTCCCTTCTGATCTATTGAGTCGTCTGCTGCTCTCTCCTAATGCCGAAATCCCACTCTCCTGCTCTCCTTACAGACAGCCAGACAGATGCTAGCCTGAATCTACTAATCAGAGACCCCCACAGTTATACAGTGCAATGACGCACTCTCACTGCACAGTAAGCGTTTTCATAGGAGATGACATGTCTATCTACGTGCATGAACATAGTTCACAGGGACATTTCTAAATTATAAGGACAGGACATCATATCATGTCTTTTGCTCTAAGCATGGAGACAATTCATTTGCGAAACCCAAAACAATCTTTCTCCTTCAGCTAAGACATTCTATTTCAAACCGAAAAACACATCCTCTCCTTGCAGCTCTCTCTGCCAGCCAAGGTTGTCTCAGAAAATATCTGATTGTCTGCCAAGAACAATGTTTTCAAATAATTCACACTGTGCAACAACAATCGGCTTCGCTATGCGCGGAGGATTGTTGTTGTACAATGTGAATTGTTTTGAAAACATTGTTCTTGGGACAGAGACAGAGCATCTTTCTCTAGCTTCTAAAAGAACTTCTCATGCTATACTAAAATGCATAAATCACATGGCTTCAAGCAAACATGGAACCATTATAGCTTAAGCAAACCCGTCATGTAAACATGGCCTATTTCTAGGGAATGCATACATGAATACATGGTCAATGGATGATTTAATAGATGAATTACTCACATAACTACCATAGAAATATGTGGACTAACAGGATGCACAAAAGCTTTTCCACCATCCACCATATGAACCGTACTGACCTGTAGGAGGTATGACTGGAGAGAAGGTGTCGCTGTCAGTAGTGGTCTGATGCCTGCTGCCTGCTGGAGTTACCAGGAGTGCCAGGAGTGCCAGATGTACCAAGAGTACCAGCGCCAATACACTCCATGCTCATTGGTCTAATACCAGAAATGCAGAACCGAACGACAGATCCAGCACTGGAACGCCGAGCAGAACGCAGAACGCTGAGCCAAGCAGAGAACACACTAGAGGAAAGCACCTTTTTCTTCCTCCTCATCCACATCTCTGCTCCTGTTCCGCTTTACAGGCCCTCCAGATGGGGATGGTGGTGGTCTTGGTGGCTAAGGAGGAGGAATGGCTATGACAAATGCCATTGGAT
The DNA here is from genome assembly GCF_040938575.1 of Ambystoma mexicanum. Lineage (NCBI taxonomy): Eukaryota > Metazoa > Chordata > Amphibia > Caudata > Ambystomatidae > Ambystoma > Ambystoma mexicanum. Next base: position 288,635,311 of record NC_090941.1, on the reverse strand, counting down.
TCAAATGTAGCTGTTGTGCAAAAAGGTGCTGTGAGCTGCTCTCTCATGGATAGCCAGATTGAGAATGACTGAAGGTAATGGGTGGGTCCCTTCAGAGGAACTGTTTGTGGACTGTGTAACTGTCTGCAGACTACTGAGTCGAAAATAGACCATGGAAAGTTGTAAAAAGGTGCCAGATCAACTAAGATTGTGCCTAGAAGCTCTGTCCGCGGACATGCCATCATGCCACACAGATGTGGACACATGATAACATCCGGGGACACGTCCCTTTCCAAAGTTTTTTTTACTGAATTTCATAGGTTTTTATTAGTGCAACTTAACCATAATTTCACTTTAACAATGTTTTTTCACCAAGTATATACATATATATATTCAAGGAAAAAACGTTAGTTGCAAGGATGTTAAGGTGAGAACTTAATGCAACAAAACCCTGGAAATTCAGCTAACGCCACCCTAACTTCGCTCCCCATGTTGCACAGACTTTGACCACAATGATGATATCACCGATCACATCACTAAATACATCACTAATTACTAATTACATTCCAAGGTGCACAGCCAAACCCACTGGAGGGATTTGGACCAGGTCCAAAATAAATTGGGCACAAAGCTTTGACTCGCGATCCATGTGTGGTTTGGGGTTATTCCGTGCAGGGGTTATTTTAAAATTTGACGGAGAAGGGGGTGCCCCCATCCCCACAAAAATTATAGTTACATCTCCCAGGGTGCATTGCATGATCATGGTTTTCAGAAATGAAACGACTGCAATCTTGTTTTTTTCGATGCAAGAGATATTTGTGGCTATAGCTGACGTTATGGGAAATTGAAACGCAGTAAAAAGTTATTTGCAGGTGCAAAAACATACAAATGTTGTCAGGGTAGAGGTGGCGGGATGGCCAGAGGCCACTGAGTGAAATTTGGGAGTTGGAGGGGGCATAGGGACTTGATATGCAGCACAAAGCTTTCCGTAGCTTTGGCTATAGCCACGAATATCTGACATCTTGTTGCAAACTGCGTCACAGAAGTAGCATGTGTTCTGCGGTGAAAGGGAGAGGGCAGAGCAGGTGAGAAGGCCTCTGGAGATTGGGGGGAGCTGGCACAGATGAAGGGGGAATTGGTAAGGGCCTCGGTGGGCAGGGAAGCATTTTATTTCTGCTATTTTGATGATATTCACAGTTATATTGAAAGCTACGAAAAGACTACAGATAGCCGCGGGTTTGTGTATTTCGGTATGCCGGGCTATATAGTTTGGGGTGTCAGTGATTTATATTTTTTTTAAAGTTCTTTGTTTAGGTATACTCTCGTCAGGGGTGAAACATCCCTGGTCGTGGCCAAAGGCCATGGTCAGAGACCTAGTAGGTATTTGAGAGTCTTTTTCATTTTGGATGTGTGTTTTCAGACTTTTGAGCATGTGAAACTTTGGAGAGAAATAGAAGAAAATAGTTTAACAAAATTAATATGAAAAGGAGGAATTGTAGTGGAGTTTTAGATGTATAATAGAAAGTATTTTAGGGTGTGTATTTTCAATTATGGCTGTATATTGTGTGGCTGTGGAATGCTAGCCTACCTAGTTTATTGTTACCTATTTTTATTATTTTTCAGTTATTTCATATAACTACATGAGCATTGTTGTTCTGTACTGATTATTCAAAACCCCTGAAATTCAGCTAAAGCCACCTTAACTTCGCACCCCTTGTTGCGCAATGTATGACCACAATGATGACATGACAGATCACATCAGTGATGACATCACTAATTACATGTTGTATGATAACACTGATGACATTATAAATCACATCACTTATGCCATCACTGGTGACAACACTAATTACATTACAAAAATAACTGGCCTTCAGCATGGCCTTCAGACATGGTCAGTGGGCATGGCCAAACATATTTTAACACATGAATGGGTACTAGCAATGGCCTTCAGCTGTGGCAGTGGTGACAACTTTCACCCATGTGCACTAAATATTGTAAAATACTAACAGTCTACCAACCATAGATTTTGGCTTTTACCAGTGGTACAACTTTCAGCCGTGTCCACTGTATATTATATATATTGTCAGGCACTAGCCATGGACTTTAGCACAGTACAGGCTAGTGGCCACGACCTTTGGCTGTGCCCACTATATATTCTAACATATAAATGGGCCACTAGCCATGTCCTTTGGCTTTGAACAGTTTGTACATCTTTTGGCTATGTCCGCTGTATATTTTAAATAATAAGATGCAATAAGCAATGGACTTTGGCCGTGCCCACTGTGTATTATACAATAATAACCACCCACTAGCTATGGCCATCAGCCGTGCCCACTGTATATTATATAAACTAACGAGCCAATAGACATGGTCTTCAACACAATACTAGCCAGTGGCCATGGGTTTGAGCTATGCAGACGGTATATTGTAACATATTAATGGGCACTAGCTATGTCCTTTAGCCATGGCCACTGAGTACAGCTTTGAATGTTGCCCATTGTATATTTGAAAACAGTGATGGGCTACTAGGCATGGCTTTTAACCATGCACATTGATACTTTTGAACAGTAACCAACCATTAGCAACAGTTTTTGGTACTGGCCAGTGACTCCAGCCTTTGTCATGGCCATTTCCACAGCCTAAATTGTTATTAAGGTAATCACATTTTTCATGAGCTAACTTATAAATTATGTTATGTCTAATTCCATTGTTGATGTAATCAGTTAAATTCAATGTAATTAGTGTTGTCATCAGTGATGGCATCAGTGATGTGATTTGAAATGACATCAGTGTTCTCATACAACATGTAATTAGTGATGTCATCACTGATGTGATCTGTGATGTCATCATTGTGGTCATAGGCTGTGCAACAGGGGGCGTAAAGTTAAGGTGGCTTTAGCTGAATATCAGGGGTTTTGTTGCATTACGTTCTTAACTTAACATCCCTGCAACTAAAGATTTTTCCTTGAATATATATATTTGTATATTCAGTGAAAACACTTTGTTAAAGGGACGTTATGGTTAAGTTGCACTAATAAAAACCTATCAAATTCAGTGAAAACACTTTGTTAAAGGGACGTTATTTTTACAAGTAAAATCAAAACCCCCCAGAAATTTGCTGGTTATGGTAAGGGAAGCAACCATAACCCGCGCCACCACTGTGCACTGCTAAGACTAACGCCCAGAACATCAAAGATGACACCCCGATTTTCAATTATGACATCACTGATGGTAATTATGGCTTGTAAAATAATCAAATCTATCCTTGGAGAGTTTGGGTAATGTTACGCATGCAATACATAGCTAATAAATCAAGACTTACTACATACTCGTGTTAGTAAAAACAATACATATATATACCCACAATGCATACAAATTAGAGGCACATATGGGGAAACTAAAGAAAGGAAGACCGAAACAACATCAATAGAAAATGTCAATAACATTACAGTTCTTCATCATGTACACAAATGAATTGTGTGTTTAAAGCCTGCTTTTTGCCCCATATCTGTGCCCCATGAGCTGACACCAAACCCTAAGGGAAGTACTTCTATAATATACAAAAGGGTAACGTATAGATATATATAGCACCTTTTCCATTTAAAAATTCTTCCTGTCAGTGAACAAAACCATCCGGTTTAGATATGTCGGTGAACAAAACTAAGAGTGCCAGATTTGTGATGTCATCCGTGATGTTATCAATTACAATTGTGATGTCATCTTTGATGTCCTGGGTGTTAGTCTTAGCAACGCATGCTGTTGGCGCGAGTTATGGTTGCTTACCTGGCTCACTTGGTAGATCAGGGGGGAGTTGGAGCAGTGCTGTTGCTCGATCTGTCCGCCGCGTTTCACACAGTGGACCACCCTACCCTAATTTCCTGTCTATCTTCTGCCGGCCTTTCCGGCCAGGTTTTGAGATGATTCACTGCGTTTCTCTCTGACCGCTCTCAATCTGTCTCCCTGGCCCCTTTTTGCTTTAAATCAATGATGCTTGATTGTGCTGTCCCCATGGGTCCACTCTATCTCCAATACTTTTTAACATCTATATTCGGCCCCTCTTAGATGATACACAGATCTTGCTGCGCCTAGACCTTACGTGCCCTGATATAGCCGCTCGCCTTAGGAGGTGTCTGGAAGATCTTGGAACGTGGATGATAGTCAATTGGCTTAAGCTAAATGGAAATAAAACAGAGGTCTTGTTGTGGGCACAAGCACCTCCCTCTTGTTTAGGACAAGAACATTCTGGCCTACCTCCTTTGGCCCTTTTCCCTTACCATCTTCCTGGGTCCGGAATATGGTGGTAAAAATCACACCTTCCCTGTCGATGCATGAGCAGATTGCTGCTGTATGTAAAGGTGGTCACTTCAAACTATGCATCCTCCGTAAAGTGTTCCCCTTCATTCAGGAAAAATTTCAGGCACCTGTGGTTGCAGCCCTTGTGCTGAGTGCAGTTGATTACTGCAACTCGCTGTATTTGGCTCAGCCATGGTTCCATATAAAACGCCTCCAACTCCTGTAGAACACAGCCACCAGAGCTGTTTTGCTCACCCCTTATGGGACGCATATAACCCCTTTGCTCAGACAGCTTCACTGGCTGCCAGTGGAACAGCGGATTCTGTTTAAATCACTCTGTCTTGTTCATCGCGCTTTCTCTGGCACAGGGGCAGAATATCTTAAAAATAAATTCTAACGATGTATGCCATCTCGCTGTCTCCGTTCTCAGTCAGCCTACGTAGTGGCAGTTCAATGGGTTAGACTCTCTTGTGTCAGTGGAGTGGCTTTTTCCGTGGATGCCGCCAAAGCATGGAATGCACTTCCCGCTGCCCTTCGTACCACGGTGGACCATCTTGTCTTTCGCCGACTTCTGAAGGCTTATCTTTTTTAACCCCTTTGACATGTGATAGATGCCAGCGCCATGATGCCTTTGGCAAATGCGCGCTTTAGAAATACAGATAACATAACATAACTTACCTCACCATAACTGGCAAATTTCTGTTTTATTTTTATTTTACTTGTAACCATAACATCCCTTTAACAATGTTTTTTCACTGAATTTGATAGGTTTTTATTACTGCAACTTAACCATAATGTCCACCCACTACATGAAAATCATCAAATCCAAGATTTTCAGCCACTCCACATTGCTCAGCACAGTACTCAGCACAAATCCATACACTCTGCCTGATGAAAGACATAGCCATCTGCAGTCCTCTCAGAAAACAAAGCTTCTGCTGGCCTCTCTCCTTGTATACCAAAGCCAGGAACTTGATTGCCTAATCCCCTGGGCGGCACAGTCCCATTTCCATGCCTGGCATCCTCAAAAGACCCGGATGTGGCATATGCCGTCCACGGACAATCGTGGTGTCCGCGGACAGAACACCTAACTCTTTTTTTTTTACTTTTATTTAACTTGCACAGTTTTTCTACATTAGATTGCTTTCAATTGCATTACTTATTGTTACATTTATACAGGTGTGTGCATAGTTGGCGTTTATCATGCCTACATTATAACACTTCTTCTGGTTCATCCTCGCTTATGCCTTTATCTGTTAGGTATTGTCTGAATCCGCCCCAGAAATCTTTCGGGCACAATGTCATTTGTGGTAGGCTAGAATATAATTCCTCGCTGTCATTCGCCCAAGTCATATCACTCACCCATTCTTCCATCACAGGAGGTTCCCTGCTCTTCCAACATAATAGTATTGCACGCTTTGCTAACAGCGGGCCTAGCTTTAAAAATCTGTACCAGATAGGACTCATTCTATACACATAGCCCAACACACATAACCATGGGTCCCAGTTTATACGCTGGTCCGACATTTCGTCCAGTGCTTTACACATGTCAGCCTAGTACTTAGCGAGCATTCTGCAAGACCACAACATGTGAAATATGCCTGTCTCTTCGCTCCCACATCTCGGGTACCTTCCTGTCACTGTAGTATACATGTTCTTGAGTGGGGCTGGGGTGAGACGGATGCTAGTCCGTATTGTATAATGAATTTGACGGTACCTGGAGTTAAAAGATATATTTTCCATTAATCTGATTAATTGTGACCAGTGCTTGTCTGTGAGGGTGATCCCCAGCTCTTTTTCCAACTCTCCTTTAACATCTGGGGTTTTTCACTTCCCTGGATGACAGCGTGATTTTGTAAAAGTGTGGAGTCTAGTTTCTTTACTGTGCTAGGGCAGGGTACATACCCCAAGTTGGGTGTGATGGGGGCTCCTCAAGGAAACCTTCTCATGTATTTGCTATTGCCGAAAACAGTATGAAGTATTGTAATTTCTGCATCGGGGTATCGTCTACAATTGATTTTTATAACATCCCAGCGAATGAATTGCTTCTTGAGAAATAGGTCTCTAAAGTGATTTACATCCTTGTCTCTCCAGTGCGTGGCCAGTTTCACATCTTGCATTGGGGGCAGGTAGGGTGCACCCCATATAGTCAGGCCTGGGTTATACAACACAGTATTTCGGGGGTGGCCCATTAACTTGGTCACGCCCAGCACGTAACCAGTGTAGGATCCATGTCATTGTCATGCCTTGTCTTCCCCTCAGCCAGCTCATGTAGAAGCCTCGCTGGGTCCTCCCCCTGTATCTCCAGTGTCACATGTGATGCAGTGAGACCCCCTCTGCCTAAAACACAGCATAATAGGCCTGCGCTGAGAGAAAGTACAGCTCGAAGTCAGGGGCAGCCAGTCCCCCCTGCTCGTGTGGCCTAGTAAGCTATTTCCAGCTCGCCCTTGCCGGTCCTTCCCATTTAAACATTCAGCATGCCCCTTGCATTGTGGTGAGGAAGGATCTCCCCGGACACACTGGCACCATGCTGAACAGGTAAAATAATTTGGGGAGTATAATAATTTTAATCAATGCTAGGCTGCCCATAAGTGAGATCGGGAGGTGATTCTAGCAATTGAGTTTAACGCAGAGTGTGTCTACAAGTTCACCATAGGTGAGGGTGCGTGCAAGTTGTACCGTGTGTGCTATTTCCACACCCAGATATTTCACCCTCTTAGGTGCCCATTTGAGTCCATGCACCTCCACGGGTCTTTTAGTCGCATCCGTTAGCAGAAATATCTCAGATTTCGCAGTGTTTAATCTTAGACCCGAATATGCCCCAAATTCTTGTACAGCTTTTAGTAACTTTAGCAGGTATCACTCAGGGTACCTCACATGCAGCATTATATCATCTGCGTATAGGGTTATGAGCTCTACTCTTCCTGCTAACGTTTTCCCGGCTCAGCTCTGTCGTGCCCTCAGTAAGTCAGCCAGTGGCTCAATCACTAAGGTGAATAGTAGTGGGGACACTGGGCAGCCTTGTCTTGTACCCCCGGCAAATTCTAAGATCTACTATAGTGTCCCATTAACACAAACCCTTGCATACGGTTGTGGGAAAAGTATACAGACCCACTTTATGAAGTTTGGCCCAAATCCGTAGTTGCTTAGGACTCTGAATAAAAAAGGGCCAGTATACGTGTCAAAGGCTTTTTGCATATCTAAGGCTATTGCAACCCCTTTGTTATCTTTTGGGATCTTTGCTAGTATGTTATAGCACCGTTGAATGTTAGACGCTGTCGATCTGCCTTGTACAAATCATTCTTGGTCTTCGTGCACCATATGCAGCATACGGGGGTTCAGTCGGGTGGCTAGTACCTTCGCAAATATCTTTGCATCAATGTTTATGAGGGACAGTGGGTGATATGAGCCGCAGTCCTCAGGTGGTTTCCCTGGCTTGAGTAGCAGGGTTATGACCGCCATGTGTGTTGTGTCCAGCAACCTGCCTGTTTCCAACGCCTCTGGCATGACATATCTTCTGACAAAACACTGTCACAAAAATTGTACAGCTTTGACATTCAAATGCTCTCCCATAGAGAGTGTGGATGCTTCAAAGCTGTAGACCATTTAACAGCCTTATATGGCAAATCTGAACACATAGTCTGGCTAAACCTTGGTCCAGCTGCATCCAGAAAAAGAGTGCTGAAATCCTACCAAAACATAGAAACAGTAGCCATAAATGTTCCCAGCAGCCAGGACATTTTAGAAAACAATGTATTAGACACATACTACCCAAACAGAAGTGCTGCTTTGGAAAACATGTGCCTATACAACAAAGCCCAAAACAACTCCTACAAAAATAATGTCAAACCAAATGAAAAAACTGGACAATATGTTGGCTCAGCTTGTGAAGGGAGCCACGTCAAACTTATCAAACCCAGCCTAATTAAGCATATAAAATTATCATTTAAAACTCATCAACATAGAGAACTTTATTGATGGCCCTACTGCAGCTTTTTAAACCATGGAGAAAAGAAGAAGAATTATTAGGTCACCATGACTCATTTGAAGCTGCATTCAATGCAAATGAAAGCAGTATAAAAAATGACTATTTCAAGTAATACAAAAAAAGTTGAACAATGAACGCCAACAAGAGGAAGAAGTTCAAGGACAACTAGATGAAGACACTCCTGAGGGCAGTCAGCCTTCTCTTACAGGAAGCCAAGAACCACTTGCAGAACCACTCATTCTAAATGAAGCAGAAATAGCCATGACTGAAGGGTATACCATCAGGTATCTAACTACTTCAAAAATACCCTTTAGTACACGTCATTGCAAATGCACCATCACAATTCTTCTTTCTTCAGCACTGCTTCTAACACCAAATACACTTATTTGTGCATGTTAAATATTCCCTTACGTACTGCATACTTCAAACATAAATCCTGTCAAACCTAAACTCACTCACATAAATGTAGTTGTTTTTTGAAAAAATCCTGTATGGATTATGATATATTATGAGGGTCTAAAAAGTACATGAATATGTGAGATTGTATGCAATGAAACATTGTAAACTATCCTGCCTAAAATATTATACTATGTTTTTTTCACAGAGAAAGAAGCAAAGATTTCTCCTTCATTACCAAGTGCAGCAAACACAACCTGTACCCCCAATGGTACACCAATCATAAGTACTATTTGCACTTTAATTGTATTATGTTACCATGTTACAAATACTGTATACCAACCCTGCCCTATCTATAATTACTATACACATATTAATATAATAGTTGTATCCAGTGGCCAGGTTCAATTTATATAAACATATTATTATAATGTTGTGGCCAGTGGCCAGATTCTTGTGTGCATGGGCATATTATGCTGTGTAGGTTGGGCAACTGGCCACAACCACCAGAGCATAATGCGGCCATGCAACCAAAAATGGGCCAATGGCACAACCACTGCCCCACAACTCGCCCTGAACCTCCCAATTCAAATGACATTTGCAGACATCGAAATGGACTGCCAGCCGTATTTTTCACCTATGAAAATATCCCCATATCATCGATATTCCACTCCCCTACCCTGACTAACCCTCTTACAGTCACCAAAGAACCCCAAATGTGTTTCTCAAGCACTCCACCCAAGACTACGTCCGCAGACTGCCGCAGTGTCTGCGGACTGCAGTGCCACCCGTGTGCTGTTTTTTCACCTATACAAAGAGCCCCATATCATCTTTTCTCCACTCCTGCACCCTTCTAAGCCCCTCTTTGCAACACCAAATGACCCAAAATGTGTTTTCTCGACTTTTTCCCCACCGTCCGTCCGTGGTCAGTTGCGGCTGGTGGGTGCTTCGGAAAATGTGACGCACCTGACACTCTTCACTGTCCAATTGGTGAGTGCGCCTGGTATCCGCGGACATCACATTGGCCCCTGAGCCAATCAGAGGCCCGTTCATGGACCATGCAGGAAAGTGAGTCCACGGACCGAACCCAGATATCACTTATTTCTTTTTATCTACTTTTGGGCCGTTTTAAAAAACAAATATTGGACAGATTTACACCAAATTTACAAAAGCACGCTTTCAGGACCAAGCTGCAGCTCTTGCCACAAATTTGGTGAAAATCCATCCAGCAGTTTGGGCTGTAGAAGTGAGCAAAACTGTGTTTCCTTTGCGTCTATGAAAAGAACAGAAATTGTGGCACCCCCCACTATAACTTTGCTCCCACGCTTGACGAAACCTCGCCAAACTTTGCAGGATCAATCTGACGGGGCCATATACTTTTTTTTTTAACTATGGGTTGAGTAACTTAACCATAACTACAGGGCCACTAGCACAGTTATGGTTAAGTTACTCAACCCATTGGAAGAACACTTTTTGGGTGGCTTATAACTTTGCCCCCTTTGGTCAAATCCTCACATAACTTTGCAGAAGAAGTATATGGCACAATCAGATTGATTCTGTGAAGTCTATCACAAGACTATCGCAAAGTTATACGGGGTCCCTAATGTGTGGTTTTTCCCATAGACGCAATGGAAAACAAATTTTGCTCACGCCTACAGACCAAAGCGCTGGATGGAATTTTACCAGGAGTGGCACGGCCTTGTCCTGAATGTGTGCTTTTGTCAATTTGGTGTGAATCCGTAGATAAAATACAATTATTGATATCTGGGTTTGGTCCGCAGACTCACTTCCCTGTTCGGTCCGTGGACGGGCCTTTGATTGGTCCAGAGGGCAGCGTGATGTCCGTGGAGAATGGACGCGCCTACTGATTGGATGGTGAAAAGCGTGAGGTGTGTCAGATTTTCAGAAATGCCCGCCCTGTTGGATTCACGGATAGCGGACGATGTCTGGGAACATCACGGTAAAAACATATAAAAAAACACAACATGCACTTGGCAAACAAATGAAACAATCTGTGGAGAGTTGAGGGGTGAGAAGGAGAGGATGGGATATGGCCTTAAAAAGACAAAAAACAGGCGTTTTCCCTTCTCCGATGTCCGCAAACCTTCCGTGGCAGTCCTCTTATGTTTGTAAACATCTAAGATGTTCGGGAACATCTATGCCAATTTCTGCACTGCATGGTTGGTGAAAAGCAGTTTTTGAATGTGGTGCTGTTTTGTCAAGCGAGAACAAAATTAGAATGGGGGTCCCAAAATATTATAAAGGCTTATAAATGTGGTGGCATTAGATGAATCTGCACACAAGTTTGCAAAATGATTTTAGATCTAGATGCTAATGTTTTTGCACAGGGTTGTTGGGATTTGTCAAGAGGGGGCAAAATTAGGCGGGGTCTCAACATTTTTAGATGGCTTATAACTTTACCGTTTGACGAATGTGGACAAAAGTTTCTGAAAGATTACAGACCCAACATTCAATTTTTGTGCAAAGTCTGAATCGATTTTGCCAAGTGGGGGCTAAGTTATATGACTATTGAGTGTATGTGCATTTTCACACTTTTGAAAAAATAAAACATGGGCGGATTTGCAGCAAACTTTTGTAAGGAGCATTGGCAAGCAGCTGAAAGCATGGTTTTGCAAGTGTGTCTGTGTTTTATTTTTTGAAACGTGTCATAATATAGGTACAAAAAATAGTGATATACCTTTGGTAACTGAGCTATGGCCTGTGGCCATGGGCATTGGCCAGATTGTCCGTGTCATGGCCTAAAACCATGACCTGAACAATCTGGCTACTGGCCATGACCATGTGGGTTAAAGTGGGAATGGCTACCAGGGACCGGCTATGTGGTAAGGTTCTTCAAAATTGGCATAGGTTTGAAAGGGAAAAAATAATGTGCTTGTGGGTACAGGTTGAAGTGCTGCATGGGAATGCAGCAAATATGCAAGAGGAGGGTCAAGAAAAACTGGAAAGCATGGTTTTGCAAATATGTGCCATTTTCTTTAAGTGTAAAATATAAGTACACAACACAGTGATATAACATTTTTGTCTGAGCAATGGGCCTGTCCGTCAGCAAGGAGAAATGTGTACTGTAATGTGCTTATTGGGGCATGGAGTATGGGCAAAGCAGTAGGTTTGAATGGGAAAACATATTCTGCTTGCAGTTACGGCCTGAAGTGGTGGACTAGATTAGAACAAATTTGCGCAATGAGAATTAGCAAGGACATGAAAGCATGTTTTTGGAAATATGTCTTGTTTTTTATTTTTCGAAAGTTTAAGAATGTAAGTAGCACAACTAGTGATATACGTTTGGTGTCAAGGACCTGAAAGCATGGTTTTGCAAATGTGTTTGTTGTTTATTTTTTGAAAAGTGTCATAATGTAGGTAGAAAAAATAGTGATATACCTTTGGTGACTGAGGTATAGCCTGTGGCTATGGACATTGGCCAGATTGTCTGCATCAAGGCCTAAGACCAAGACCAGGACAATATGGCTACTGGCGATGACTATGAGGGACCAGAAATGGGGTTAAAGTGGGCATGGCCACCAGGGACTGGCTTTGTGGTAAAGCTTTTTGAAATTGGGAAGTGTAAAATGTAAGTACACAACACAGTGATATAACATTGGCGGTCTAGATTACAGCAAACCTGCGTGATGAGAATTAGCAAGGACCTGAAAGCATGTTTTTGGAAATATGACATGTGTTTTGTTTTTCAAAAGGGTAAGAATGTAAGTAGAATAACTAGTGATATACATTTGGTGCCTGGGTAGTGGGCCTAACCCTCGGCAAATGCAAATGTTTACTCTGATTTGCTCATTGGGGAATTCAGTATGGCCGAGCCTATGAACCATGGATTTGGAGACTGCCCATGGTTGCAAGCCATGAGCACTGGCTATTGGTTACATTAATAGGGCATAGTGGACACTGATCTAGGATGCAGGGTTAGTGCAGTGAATAATAGTTGTGGTTTGGTTCGGCTGGGCTCATGGTGGAGCCTCATGCCTTAGGGATTTGAACAATGATTTCCATCCCCAGAACGCGCTACTGAAAACGCCAGACATAAGTATGTGTTGCAAAAAATGTGTCTCTTTAAGGAGATTTATCAGTCTTTCATATATATGAACAGAGGAATTATTAATAACGTATATATAGTGATGTAACATCATAAAACATTTTCACTTATAAAATCCTACTAAATTGGCAGAAAAAGCTTTGTTAAAGGGAGGTTATGGTTAAGATGCATCCTACCCTTGGGACTCCTCTGTTCCAGTAGTTACCCAGTGGCATCCCACCTTGGCATACCTTGGCATTTGCATCTTAGGTTCTCATGAGCACTTGTCCATCTGTACTGCCTCTTCTATTAACGCACTTCTCTCACTGCACAATGCATATGTGCATTTATAGGAGCTCTGTGTACAATTCTTTTGTATAAGTAAAGGAAATGCAGATGCAAAAGATTTGTAAAAGATTGTTAAGTGGCAGTTGGTGTGTGGAAGTTTAATATGTTCATAGGATTATATGTAACGTGTCTGGAAGTGATTGGTAGATGGATATATGACTGTTTGAAAGCAGGCATTTAGGGAGTGTTTCAAATATAAAATTAAAAAGGGTAGAAGTCCTGCATTGTCCGATAGTGTGCATGTGCCATCTGTGTGTTTTAATGATCCATGGCGTGGAAAGGGGACTGTGGAGACCGTGGAAAGTTATAAAGGTCCATTGATTATGATCCTTATTGTATGCTAGAGAAAAGTATTCAGGACAGAAAATCGTTTCTATCATGCACATTAACATTCTGGGCGAAGGAGCCAGCCAATCAGGAGGCTAGGAACGCGTGCTTGAACCGCTGGTACTAGCCCACGTTCTGAGCCACCTGACGGCCGGCTCTCCCCGCTGTAATCTTCCTCCCCACCCTCCGTTCCATTTTTTTTCACTACCCACCCCCATACTTGCATTATTTCAGCGGCTGCGGGAGCCACCACCGCATTCGCTCCTTCTCTTCGCCTCCTACAGGCCAACATGGAAAGGTATGAGGGGCTCCGTATTGCGCTTTCCCTTTCCATTATGACCATCTTGGAAAAGGATTATCCTTCCTACAGTGGGACTCTGCGCACGTCCCGCTGTAGGAAGGAAAATCCTTTTTTTAACCCTGTATTACTGCTTTGGCAATACAATACAGGGTGCTAATGGCCTTCATCACTCATTGCAAGGGCTGGAACACGGGATAATGGTCTAGAGTCGTCGTTATCTGCCCATGCTTTGATTGGGCCAATAACTTGGGCTGCCGGGCCATTATCCCACATTCCAGCCAATGTAATGGGGTACATACACCACATTATTCCCATTAGCATAACACAAAATGCTAATGGAAATGATGGAACATCTTACTGAGTCTATCTACTTTACTGAGAAATGTAAAGTAGATGGAGTGTATAAGATCATTTTTGTTCAGTTCTATTTTTTTACTGTGAAAGGTGGTTCCTAAAGAACCCTTTTTTGTTGTTTTTTTGATTTTTTTTGCAGGAGAGGTCAGAAAGTAAGGTGGGGAGGTAAATGAGGGAAAAGGCACCAAGCACTAATATGGAGGGGCAGGTGGACAGGGGAAGATGTTGTGTGTGTGTGTTACATCTAAGGTAGGGGGCAGTGTGTCTTATGCTCCTTGATTATAGTTTCAAAAGCCCTTCTAAGTTGGTGTGTTGCAGTATATACAGAGTACGGTTGTCTTCAAAAGTATGGATCAACAGCCTCTTTCATTGTTTGCAAAGTACCTGGCAGGATTTTGTGTCCCACAGAAGTAGGCTGTGTGGTTATAGTATTGGTTGAGGAAGATGAGGTAGAGGGAGACAGCCTACTACTTGCTAAGAAAGAAACAACCTTTCTGAGTGTACAGCACTGGTTGGATTTGGTTTGGCGATTCATGGAGGTGCTCCTGTAGGAGTACTGCCCAGGTAGTCCACGAATTAGTACAATGTTGCACTAAGTGCATTTCACTTTTGTAGCTTTAGCCTTTGGTGCAGTCCCACAATGTTAAAGAACTGCCACACCCATGATTCTCTCTGGGTGCTAGAGGTAGGCACTTCCTCTACCTCCTCTTCTTGGTCTTCTTCATTGTCTTTGGAAGTACTGCACTTTTTCTGTTGTGTAGTCCTCCTGCTGGTGGTGGTGGCTCTTGGTGAGGAGGAATGTCAATAGCTGATTTTTAAGATAAAAAGCAGTTCTGCTAATATTCTTGCAAGCATGTGCTTTGTTCTAGCTTGTTAGCGGATAATGAGTAAGAACAGGTGTAGGGGCTGTGCAAGGGTACATTTTGAGTTTGAAAGTTCCTAGACCAGCAGAAAATGCAATTCCGGACTGTTTGCGAAGCACGGACGGGTTCGCGAAGTGTGGACGCGTTCGTGGACACGTCAATATGCCGCAGGTGCACACATGTTCACGTGACACTGTCCGGAAAGTCCTTGATGACATCAGAAGTTCGCAGATGTCGACGGGCGCAACACAGTGGAAAAGGTTGCAAAAGTATATAGAATTGTTACAAATGATGCTAGAAGGTGGAAAATTGCAGAGCTTTAAGGTGAAACTTTGTAAATTGGACAAAAATGTTGTTATATTGGGGTAAGTATGATATTACTAAGTTGTAGTAAATTAGTGGCCACTGATAAAAACCCATGAAATTCACTGAAACACTTTGTTAGAGACGTTATGGTTAAGTTGCACTAATAAAAACCTATGGAATTCAATAAACAAACACTGTTAAAGTGACGTTATGGTTATTTGCAGTATAATTTGTTAACATATGCATTTAAGATATTAAAAACTTCAAAAACATTTTAATTTGATGATTTATTATTAGTAGCTGTCTCCTAAAAATGTTCAAGCATATCAGAATGTAGGAAACCAATTGGGGCATTCACTGTGAAACAGCCACTGCATGCTATCCACCTGTGCTCAATATCCTGCAAGTAGTTTGAAACATCAACAGCACTCAGATGCAGTGAGACAGGATTAGAGTTTTGATTTCAGGCAGCGCATCTAAAAAAGGCAGATTCACAGACATACGCAATCACATTGGCAAATATCGTCCTTGCCATAGTGTTTGCACCTAACTGCACACCTGACATAGCAGACATAATTTCAGGACAGTTTTCAAAATCTCTTATAACAGATTCAGCCATGGGAGTCATTGTCCCTTCAGAATTGCACCATATTAAAATGTGCATTTGTTTTTCATCAAATAATTAGCACATTTGAAGGATGCCTCTGTAACAGCATTTACATTGCAGTGTTTACTTTTCAAAATTTTTAGGATAGCAGGCAGCTTTCTTTGAAAAAGTATTTTCATAATTCATGTGTATCATTGCAAAATGCCTATCACTAACCAGCCAGCCAGCCACGGTCTGCAGCAGCAGCAAAATGGAGAACACTGGGCACAATGTCCTTTCCCTGCCTCACCCCTGAATGGCCACGAACGGCCAAGCCCAATCTAACGGGGACGCACTTGGGGGGACCTGGCAGGTGAGGGTGACTTTTGGCTGCTTGGTGACTGGTCCGGTGCTCAGCTGAGACTGCAGAGGGGCTGGGCGGAGCTCTGCAGCCTGTACCCGGCCGTCTGGGCCCTGGCACTCTGGGACCAATGATTGTGAGCTACTGGTGAGCTACTGGTAGCTACTGGTAGCTCGCCTGGGGCTTCCCAGTAGCACTTTGCTATCCTTATTGCAATCCTAGATGCAGACGCACCATCCAACAAAAGGCAGATGCTGTATAATTTCCATCCAGAATGGGAAACCATTTTGCTTTCTTCCAGCGTAAAAAGAAAATGTGCATCTTTAATCTATGGTGCAAAGTTACACAGGGGGAAAAGGAGCAACATTGATAGACATTTTGACACTATGGATTTTTGCACCAATCAGCTGTTTGAGCACCCCAAACTGTAACTAAAGTGTTTATTCTAATTCTGTGGTTTATGATTATAAAAATGGCTCAGAGTGGAGACAAAGTTGAACACTTCTTCAGTCAGCCCAGAGCAGGGCTGTTTCCGAGCTGCTTTACTCAGCTGCAAGGGGGGGGGTTAATAAATCTCTTTGTTTCCTGCATGATGTTGAATCTATTTTTGGAGCATGTCTGAAATTGTGATTGTCTTTACAATGGATATATTTTGCCACATAATAAATAACATTGAAATCATTTGTAGATTTGCAGTAATCCATTGCCTCAATGGTGCTACGAATGGGTGCAAGATAAAAAATTGGCTTCAAATATCTGGCCCTCAAGAATTTTAAACCTTCACAGAGTAGCATAAAGTATAAAACTGTTCCCTCACCTTGCCCTTGGTGCCTAACACCAGCAGTGCATAACACTGCACCCTTGGCATGGTCAGGCTTTGCCTGCTGGACTTCCATCACTGGTTTTTGTGTGTAAAGGGGCAGGGCCACAAGCCATCACTGGCTCTTTGGGAGGTGAATCACGACAAAATCTGCGGCGCACAACACTGCGCCCTTGACCTGTGTGGGCTTCTATTGCTTGGCTTCCCGCCTTGGTTTTGTATGCAAAGGGGCAGGGCCACAAGCAATCACTGGCTCCTTGGGAGTTGGATCACAGCAACGCCAGTGGCATACAACACCATGCCCTTGACCTGCACTGGATTAACCTGCTTGGCTTCCTGCCTTGGTTTTTACATAATAAGGGGTGGGCCACAAGCAATCACTGGCTCCTTGTGAGGTGAATCACGACAAAGCCGGCAGAGCACAACACTGCGCCCTTGGCCTGAGTTGGCTTCACCTGCTGGCCTTCCCGCCTTGGTGTTCGTATGCGATGGGGTGGGTCCACAAGCAATCACTGGCTCCTTGAGAGTTGAATTTTGGCAATACCAGCTGCTCACAACACCACACCCTTGGCCTGCAGAGGCTTCGCCTGCTGGGATTTCTGACTTGGTTTTTGTATGCAAAGGGGCAGGATCAAAAGTGATTACTGGCTCCTTGGGAGTTGAATCACGGTAGCACCAGCAGCGCACAACACATGCACCCATGGCCTGCACATGCTTCACCTGCTGGGTTTGGTGTCTTGGTTTTTGTATTCAAAGGGATGGGGCCACAAGCCATCACTGGCTCCTTGTTAATCATGGAAACACCAGTGGTGCACACCACCGCGCCCTTAGCCTGCATTGGCTTTGCCTGCTGGGCTCCTGCCTAAGTTTTTGTATGCAAAGGGGCAGGGTCAACAGCGAGCACTGGTTTCTTGGGAATTGAATAACTTCGGCGCACAACATTGCGCCCTTGGCCTGAGCTGGCTTCACTTGCGGTGCTTCCCACATTGGTGTTTGTATGTGATGGAGTGGGTCCACAAGCAATCACTGGCGCCTTCTGAGTTGAATTCTTGCAATGCAAGATGCTCACAACACAGTGCCATTGGCCTGCGGGGGCTTCACCTGCTTGGCTCCCGTCTTGGTTTTTGTATGCAAAGGGGCAGGGCCCCAAGAGATCACTGGCTCCTTGGGAGTTGAATCATGGCAACACCGGCGGTGCACAACACCACAATCTTGGCCTGCGCAAGCTTCACCTGCTGGGTTCCTGCCTTGGTTTTTGTATGCAAAGGGTAGGGGCCAAGGGCTCTCACAGGCTCCTTGAGAGTTGAATCAGGACAACACCAGCAGCGCACAACCCCGTGCCTTTGGCCGGCGCGGGCTTCGCCTGCTGGACTTGCCGCCTTGGTTTTTGTATGCAAAGGGGTGAGGTGAATAGTTACCAATGGTTTCTTTGGAGTTGAATCACATCAACACCAGCGGTGTACAAAATCGCGCCCTTGGACTGCGTGGGCTTTGCCTGCTGGGCTTCCCACCTTGGTGTTTGTATGTGATTGCACGGGGCCACAAGCAATCACTGTCTCCTTGGCAGGTGAATTATGGCATTACAAGTGGCTTACAACACGGTGCCTTTGACATGTGCAGGCTTTGCCTGCTAGGCTTCCCACCTTGGTTTTTGTATGCAAATGAGTGGGCCCAAGAGCGATCACTGGTTTCTTGGGAGTTGAATCACAGCAACACCAGCGGCTCAGAACACTGCGCCCTGGTTGTGCTGATTGACATGTGGTTGCCCATTCCCCTGCACATTGTGCTCACCTGTGCTGGTGAATACATACTTTTGGCCAGTGCATTCACATGGGAGTGGGGACTGAAAGACACACTGCCAGCCCCTTGGCTGCTGGCTCCAACCTCGGCCCTCCCAGTGCCCTTGATCCCCTCCATATGGAGGATGCTTCTTCCCTTCTCCTCCCACAGGGTCAGGACAAGGGGGTCCACAGTACTGTCTCTTGCGGCAGATGTATCTCGCTGGTGTTTTCACAGAGGCCTGCAGAACCTGGCCTTGAGGTCATTCCACCTCTTATGGTAGTCCTTGCTGTCCCACGGGGCTGTGCCATCTGCTCTGACCTCGTCTAGGATGCTGGCCCAGGTGGCAGCCTTGCTCTGGCCAGATGTTTTCCAGTACCTAGAGCCGTAAAGCTCTTCGGCATGGGCCACTACCTCATCGTTGAGGACCTGCAGCTCTGCTTCGCTGAATTCTTTTGCTTGCAAAGTCTCACCTCTGGAACCTTCCCTTTGCCTTTGACAGTGACATGCGCAGCCTTCCTTCTGGGTTCGGATAGCAACTGAAAATGTGGGATAGAGTGGATTTAATTTTTAATGGCCATGGCTGTGCTTTCCGTTGTGGCTATGATGCAATTTCTGCCGGCTGCAAGTTTGCCGGCCATAATTGTGAAGGTGGAATTAGTGCCAAATAGGGCAGCGTAACTGTAATTCTGCCAATTTTGCCCAGAATTACCATCGGGAACTCATTTTCAGCGATACTCCCGCCGGATGGAGAATTACCGTTACTGCCACTCGTGTGTGTGTGTGTGCGTGTGTGTGTGTGCTCCCACCAAGTTGTAATACAGCGGTATTTCCACCAGACACCATGCCAGTAACAGATATTCCGCAGAGGCTGACTTACCGCTGTATTACCACCCGACTCATGATGAGGGCCAATATGTGTGCAATCAATTTGATTCTGGGGGAATCTGAATACCTATTGCAGCTGATAAAAAAACGTCTAACACAAGTTTAGGAAAAATGCACCCATGTTTTGACAATTGGTTTATGACAAAGTCCCACTGAGGAATACCACATTGGTGTGGGGACCCCTTAGAACAACTAGGATATGAATGGGCAGATCCTGAGAAAATCTGTGCACGCATGTTTCGCAGAGAGCTCCTCTGCATCCGTTTTATTCAAACTGAGGCGGTTAGAAGCCAGTCTTTCAGAATGATATGTGGTGTAAGAGGCAACTCAACCAAAGAAGTGCTGTAGCCCACTGAATGTACAACCCCAGAAGCAAACAACAGACATGCCTCACTAAAACAGGGAGGGCAGGCAGCTGAAACAACAGAGGGTGGCAGCAGAAAGAAGTGGCAGAAAGCATAAACAAAACAAAAATAGCCACATCGTTGCCTCACAAAATAACACAAATGCAACCATCTCACAATAAGGCAGCTGCAACAGGCGTAACTTGCACACCATTAGAACATCAGTACCCACGTAAGCAGCCTTAAAAATATGTGCAACAGAAACTTGTAATGGCATCAACAAAAGGACATTTTCAGTTTTTTTTCTTCTTGTGAACATCAAAGCGTGAATTGTGCTCTTCTACATGACGTGTTAACTGATATAATTTCCTTTTTGCTTAGGGAAGAGGAGTACCTGTTTGGTAAAGGTTTTCTTAGCCACAGCGATCGAGCATAAATAAACCTAGAATTGTGATCCTTTGTAGTAGTACCTGACAGATATTTCTTTTCTCATCGTGTGAGTCAAATGTTGACAGAACTCCCAGTTGCTGCGTGCAGGTTGAACCGCAGCATTCCTAAACTTCATGGCTGAAGGGCACGCGTACATGCCAAGTCAGGACTTTCCTTTATGTTGCAAAATCTGCAGCTCTAGTTTCTCCAGCCAGATGAGGTGTACAGATGTTAGCAAGCTGTAAGTTAATCCGCACCATGAGGGAGTTCCCCTTCAGACAATGCAGCATTAACCATGGACGCTGAGACCTTGAACATGAGCACTCCGGACGGAGCTACAGAGGCTCCCTTCCAATCAGATTTACCCTTCAAGAAACTTCTTGACTGAATATGTTGATTGGAGATTTCAAGAGAATGAGTTCACTGCAGCTACACATATTTAGTTGCACTGTGTGACGTTCCATTCACCATTTTAGGACCCCTGAAATGTGGCATACAATACATCTTTCCCATTAAACTAGAGTTTAAACCCGTTCTGCAAACCTGCGTGTTTGAACATGGGCTCTTTTCTCAGTTGTGCTGTTGTTATCCACTAACCGGGAAACATCAACAAAAAACAAAATATACCGTTTTGGCATGGCGCCAACAAAACATAAGGTCATTAAAATCTATTTCCCTAAAAGCAAATTAATTCATGGAAACATTATAGATTTTACATTGAAAGCTGCAGTGTGCCACTCAACCAGGGAGAGCAGATACACACATAAGTCACACTAGTGGTGGCCCAGTCATAATAAGTGTTGTGGCACAGCCCCTCCCATGATGCACAAGCCTGCCACCTATCCTGTTATGCACAGGGCACCATTTTAGGAGCACTCTGACAGACTAATGCAGGGCTGCGGGGACTCAGAAGAGACAGAGGCAATGCAGTCACACACATGGAATACTTTCCCCTGGGTTGGGCTGAAAGGCCCCTGTATCTACAGGTAGTAGAGGGAGCAAGTGAGCCCGGTTCATAAGAAGTCTTCATAGCACTGTTTCTAGTTATTGCGCTCTACCCTGCACTCCCTTTTGGGCACATGGCCTTGGTTCGCTTTTCGGGTCTGTGGTAGATGTTGTCTCCAAGGTTGGAATCATTGTTTCTACCAGCGACGGGAATGGATGGATTGTTCCACAGATTTCATTTCTTTCGGTTTAAGATCAGGGTTTGGCTTGTTCTTTCCGCAACATTTGGAAATATGTGTCACTACTATTGGTCTTTGGTATGGTGAACACAAAATGTTATTAGACCAGGTTTGGCTCTTCTTATCCCTAGCATCTCTTTTCAAGGAAATATTAGGAATTCAGTGGGTATGGTCCACCGGTATCTCCAGGTGTGTGTCCTTGGTCTTTTCCGTGTGAAAAAGATACAAACAATGCAAGGTGTTTTCTCACAAAGGAAGGCCTGCTGTAAGAATTGGAGCATGGATGGGGAGGGCATGTCCCGATTGCTAAAGTAGCAATCCTTATTAATCAAAGCCTTCCTCATGACATTCCTTGAGTTACTTACCACCCAAGGATCTTGCTGGCTCTGCAAACATGTGCTGCACTACTTGACTTGTACACCAGGAATTCTCAGTGTTTCCAGAGATTCTTTACACTCTCCAGAGGAGAAGAGACTTGCTTTACAAAATATTTTTTGTTTAGAAAAATGGAAGAATCACTTTTTTGTTTTATGGAGAAAGTGTGTTGCCTGCCCGCAGAGTGAGGTCTTACTGCATACAGTAACAATTGCGAAACTTAAAATGTGGGTTTGGCGAAATTATGATTATCAGTAAGTGGGGGTAACATTCATCCCACTCGCATGCTTAAATCATTGCCTGAGACATGTTCCACCAATGACTTCAAGACCCACTTAAAGACTGTACTCTGTTCACATCTCAGACACATGCACAATGCTGCCTAAAGGCATCTTAAGTCGCTCCTAAATATAGTAGCATCACTGGGTACCCATCCTACTTGTGATCAAACCAGCGTCTTAAGAAATTGGGATGGAGAATTAATGGAGAAGGGCAAAAAACAGACAGAGCCGCTGAAATGATTATGCAAATTCACAAATTTTCCAAAAAAGAATGTGAGAAATAGGTGACTTGCTCACATATGCCTGCAACAGTGGAAATGGAGGGATAGGAAATGGAATTGGATCATGTTTACACATACTCTATGAAGGACAAGGGGGTGACAATTAGAGGCTCAAATGAAATACCCACAGGGGTAACATACTGAAGTAGTCCTATATGCTTGGATGGCGGGTGTATTGAACAGTTTTTTATTAGTTATGGTGGGTGATAAAATGATGGAATCACAATGAGAATTCACTTTGTGTGACCAGCAGGTGTCCTGCAATCCATAGGAAGACTTGTGCAGTTTTATATGCATCCACTCCTTCAGCACCCCCATGCGCCAGCATCCAGAACCATTCATCTAATGTCAAGCCAGCAGTTTCCGCAGAAAATCTGGCTCCCCATTTGGCTATGAGATTGAATGATCCAGATGGTTTAGTCTGTAGATTGCAGATGCATTGGCTCAGATTACAGATAGCACAAACATGTAATACCCATAAATAAATAGGGTTATTATTAAAGAAAAAGACCATTTAGTCACTGAACGATATCACAGGGTATCCATTAACACTAATGGAAAATGAAAGGACATAGAAGCAGTAAGGCTGAAACTAATTAAAACAAGTCTGGGTTTAGAATAGGAATATAACATTATCACCATTATGCAATCCACTCTAACAACAGTGGTTGTGAATAATTTCTACTGAAACCCCTCAATATTTCTCTATTTGTCTATTTCTGCAGTGCAAAGTGACTTTTCACCACTTTTATACCTTTGCAGTGGAAAAATACAGTTTGCACGGCTCTGTGAATCAGGGTGTCTGTTGGCAGTGCAAAGCCACTTTGCACCGCGCTACAAATTCCATGAATCGGGCCCTACGGCTCTTAAAAACAGTTCAGGTTCACTTGTGAATACTTCAACAGTGAGTCAGACTTAACACAATTGAATACTCACAGTTCAGAATGAAGCATCACTCAACAGCTGTCATAAAAAAACCGGTGCATTCAAGTATGCCTCATCAGAGCTTTTGCAGGACTCTGTAATGATTCAGGAACACCTCAGTCAATAAACCACGTCAATATTCATATAACTACAGAGCACAGACTGTCCACAAATCTTAAATGATGTTCTCAGAGCACAAACAGTTCTTATTACAAATGACATGTGTTGCATTGCCTCAGTGACGCGAGGGCTGTGGCGCACAGTTACCAGTTATGTGTTGTGAATTTGTTAAATTTTGTTAAATTTTGCATCAGCATGGGCTGCACTAAAATTAGAAGAAATTATTGTTTGGTCATAGAGCCAGCCCGTGTAACTTTGACGCTGGAAAAAAAATAAAAGAGTCATAATTGAAAAGTAATTAGGTATAACCACGTACCTATATATGAAGCAATTTCAAATTATTGTCCATCAATTGGGCAATGAACTGTTCCTCAACCGCATGTTGGCCAAGCCGTGTATCACGTAAGTGGAGCGTAAAAGAGAAAGGAACAGACAGGTACGCTCAATTAGCCCAATTTAAAAGGTAAGATAAGGTCACATGCACAGCCAAAGCCCCTAATGGATCAGTTAAGGGGCGTGTACGAAAGACTGCACTTACCAAGCGTTTCTGCACAAATGTTTTTGGAGACGCCGCAGCAATGAATAGTTGCCTTTTCCATCAATTCTAGAGGGACTAGCGCGTACGCTGCAAGGCTAAGTTGAGGCTGCAGCGTGCAGCCATATTGGGTGTATAGAGCAGATCATAATAATGCCTAAAGTCAATACAATTACGACAGATTTATTACTAGCTACACATGGTTGCCGCCTTAAGAGCAATTAATATACAAAGTATGAGCAACGTCGGAACCGAAACACATATATGCGGAAATAATGTAAAATTAAAAGTGGCATCGTTATCATTATTTTGGAGACCTCCCACTTGAGGTGAGACATAGACATGAATTATTAATGATGATCCAAAAAATTAGGAATGCAATGGTTATAAGAATATATTCAGCAGCTTGTGCCATTGATCCAAATTAAAAATGGCTAGGGTTAAAGCAGCTAGTTCTCTGTGCCTCAATGAAAAACTGAAGAAGGAATTGCAGAGAGAGACAAGGTGAGACCCAGCGCTGAACCTGAATGAAATTAGTGATTGATGGGCTGCAGGTGAAGGCAGAGTGTGAGTCTCCTGCCAAGGATCCCACGGTAAGTAATATGCAAAAAAGAATTAATGAAAATCTCCACTCAAGTGGAGACTTATACAGCCAAACCCACTATACCCACTTCATCGGATATCACATTGCAAACTATGCTTAACACACATGTATTAATGTCTCTAGAAGAGTATGAACACAATCAAACAACAAATGTATTGGATCTATTTAAGGAACTGAATATTCAACAACAAAATTTAAAAATGAAAGAGTTAGCAAACAAATCTAAGTTTGTGCCTGTATTTCCTAAGGATAATATAATCTATACCTTCTGCCAAGCTGTGACCAATGACATTCACAAACTTGCTCATGCATCTAAAAGAAAGAAATCTAAACATAGCTTCAATGTGTCATTGGCCAAACAGAATACCTTGCAGAATCTAGCATCCAATGAATAGGTGATAATTAAAGAAGCAGACAAGGGGTGGGGGGATGGTGTGCTTATGAATAAGTCTGATTACATCATAATGGGTTTGGAACACCTTAATTCCCCTGGTTGCTACCAGGCACTCCCCTCCAATGCCACCCTGAGCCTAGGGATGATAGTTGGTACACTCCTGACTAAATGGCACTCCCGTGGTCTTTTAACAGAAACCCTTTACTAAGATCCCGGAGGGGAGACCAATTTTAAGTGGGGGTGGTAGCATAATGGAACCAATTTCAATCTACATTAA
Source organism: Ambystoma mexicanum (assembly GCF_040938575.1). NCBI lineage: Eukaryota > Metazoa > Chordata > Amphibia > Caudata > Ambystomatidae > Ambystoma > Ambystoma mexicanum. The sequence continues at coordinate 288,609,926 of NC_090941.1, read as the reverse complement.
TGAATGTCTAGCACCGTTGGTAGTTACAATACCTACTTTCGTAAGAAACACGATGCATATCCTTCAAATATTTGATCAGCTAACTATTACTCCGAATTTGTTGCTAGTCACACTTGATGTGAAGGCACTGTATACATCAATTGATCATCAAATGGCAATTGCAAATGTGGATTACATATTTTGTGGTTACTCAGCTTTGTACTTTGAACACATTGAAATGTTGAAAGACTTTTTGTCATGTGTACTTACCAATAACATTTTCTTGTTTAATAATATCAACTACAAACAACTAATCAGTGTAGCTATGGGTGCAAGTTTTGAGCCAGCCCTAGCGAACATTTGTATGCACCAGTACGAGCAACAGTTTGTATATACTAATCAGGAATTCTTACCACACATCTATGTGTGGAAATGCTACATAGATGATGTGATTATGGTATGGACTGGGTCAGTGGAGTGTTTCAATGCATTTGTGACACATCTCAACACTAACGATTGGGGGATTCAATTTACGCATAGTTACAGTGACACATGCATTAACTTCCTAGATCTAACAATTAGCGTGTCAGAAAAAGGCTTTGAGACTAAGACTTTTTGCAAATCTACCTCAGTTAATGCAGTATTACACGCAAACAGCTGTCACAAAAAAACAGTAATTTCTAATATTCCAAAGGGTGAATTTATGAGGGCAAGGAGGAATTGCTCAAAAACTGTGGAATTAAAACAAGAATGTGATCTGATACGACAAAGATTTCTGGCAAGAGGCTATGACCAACGGACTCTAACAAGGGCCAAACAGTCCGTTAAGAACGCCAAGAGGGTGGACTTGCTCACTCCAAAAATATGCACAAATACAACACACAGCAGCAAATTAAAATGTATCACACACTTCAATGCAGAGAGCTCAAGTTTATATACAATTGTCAAATGACATTGGCATTTAATTCATCTTGATAGAGATATTACGACTTGGTTAGATGCCTCTCCCAACTTTATTTACAACAAAGCGAATTCTTTGAAAAATATATTGTCCATCTTTTATGTCTAATCGACAATTCAAGCCACCATGACTTCAACAAGCTCAAAATAATGTCTTTTACAAATGCAGTGGGTGCTCAATGTGTGCCCACGTGCTTGAAATTAGACAAATTGACTTTGGTAAATTAGGAACATACAATGTTAATTCATTTATCAACTGTAATACCAAATTTTGCATTTATTTATTATTTGCATATGTGGACAACACTATATAGGTTCCACAATCCGGCCTCTTAAAATTAGAATGCGTGAACACTTGTCCCACATTTCAAATAGGGAGGCCAAATACCCATTGGCAACCCGTTGGCAAAAGAGCCACCAAATGGATGATAAACAATTGATCAAATTTGTGGTCATGGCCTAAGTATCTTTACCTCAGTGAGGAGGCAACCTCGTTCTTAAGCTCAGACAATTGGAATCGAGACTTATATGTCAGTACCGTACTCTCGTACATGGTCTTAACACAGACCATGAACTATCTGTATTTCTCTGAAGCTATGTACAATTATTGTATTAAAGTGTGTTGTATAATTCAATTTAAGAAGAGATTGGACCAGTTCCAATAATTACCAAGTGAATATATTTCAATATAGGCATCCATTTACAAGCAGGGATGCATGTTGACCCTTGCGGGTACACGTAAGCCTTTCATTACAAATTATTGATAGCCCATTTAATGACTTTAACCCAAGGTTTACTTGATATGATATGATAGTTTATTTATATAGTGCCTATACACAATGTGTTTCAAAGCGCTTCAAGGCAAGGGAGGGAACAAGGGAAAATACAACGACATTCTTACAGGCCATGAACAGTAAGGATGTGAAATTAACTATCGTACTCGGCCTGACGACATTTCAGATAGTGCAAGTCCTAAGACATAGATAAGGAAGGGAGCGGGAGAGTGGGAAGGAAATGGAAACAGACAGGCAACTACCGTACTAGGCCTGATGATGTTTCTGGTAGAGCCGGAGGAAAACAAAAGGTGAGGGAGAGTGTGAAGAAAGGGAGGAGAGGAACAAAACAAGCGACTATCGTACTAGGCCTGACAACGTTTCAGATAGTGCTGGAGGGAGGGTGACAACAGTAAGGGGATGGGGGAGCGACAGACGAGGTTGCTATCATACTAGGTCCAGGGACAATTCTGATAGAGTAAGTGCATAGAAGAAAGTAAGGGGAGGAGGGGAGAGATAGGAAAAGGGAGAGGGGAGGACAGAACATAGAGTAAGCAGTCAAAAAGAGTGGAGAAGCTAGAGGGGAGAGCGAATACAATAGCAGAAGTCAGTAGTAACACAAAATGTTGCAAGTCTGGATACAAGATGAAGATGGGAACAGCATGATTCAGGGCCACCATGAGTACAAGATGCAAAGGAAGTCCAGCATGAGAGTTGAGAAAGGGTGACGTACTGCGAATCAACGAAGTCCATAAAGGTAAAATCTAGCATTGGCCACAAGACGGTGATGGTGAAACCAGAATGTATCAGGACAGACTCTGTGTGCAGGAAGGGGGGGAGCACAAGGGAACAACACGGGGGACTAGAGAGGGTGCGGATGGCCTGTGGGGACAGAGGGTGTAAACACATGTTAGTGCATGCTTACCTGCTGTTTTAGCAGGGGGGTCGGACCCTGGATCCTCCTGGTCCGAACAGGTCCAAACAGGAATTGCCCTTTTCTTTGACTGCCCTTCACTTTGGACGCCCGGGCGAGAGACATCCTTGATCTAAGAGTTAAGAGCAGGAAGGAAGAGGCAGGGCTAAGAAGGTGGGTGGTGCTTAGGGCACGTGACCTAGATCCACTTACACCTGCTCCCCAGCTGCAAAGGAAAAGAGGCTGGAGGGCTCCTTAAGTAGGGAAAAGAGTGGCAAGCAGGAAGGCACCAGGTGGGCGGGGCTTGCTAAGTGGTGAAAAAGAGCAGCAACCAGGAAGGCACCAGGTGGGTGGTTCTTAGGCCATGTGACCTAGATCCACTTACACCTGCTCCCCAGCTGCAAAGGAAACGAGGCTGGAGGGCTCCTTAAGTAGGGAAAAGAGCGGCAAGCAGGAAGGCACCAGGTGGGCGGGGCTTGCTAAGTGGTGAAAAAGAGTGGCAACCAGGAAGGCACCAGGTGGGTGGGGCTTAGGTCATGTGACCTAGATCGACTTACACCTGCTCCCCAGCCGCAAAGGAAAAGAGGCTGGAGGGCTCCTTAAGTAGGGAAAAGAGCAGCAAGCAGGAAGGCACCAGGTGGACGGGGCATGCTAAGTGGTGAAAAAGAGCAGCAACCAGGAAGGCCCAAGGTGGGTGGGGCTTAGGCCATGTGACCTAGATCCACTTACACCTGTTCCCCAGCTGCAAAGGAAAAGAGGCTGGAGGGCTCCTTAAGTAGGGAAAAGAGCGGCAAGCATGAAGGCACCAAGTGGGCGGGGCTTGCTAAGTGGTGAAAAAGAGCGGCAACCAGGAAGGCACCAGGTGGGTGGGGCTTAGGCCATGTGACCTAGATCCACTTACACCTGCTCCCCAGCTGCAAAGGAAAAGAGGCTGGAGGGCTCCTTAAGTAGGGAAAAGAGCAGCAAGCAGGAAGGCACCAGGTGGGCGGGGCTTGCTAAGTGGTGAAAAAAGCGGCAACCAGGAAGGCACCAGATGGGCGGGGCTTAGACCATGTGACCTAGATCCACTTACACCTGCTCCCCAGCGGCAAAGGAAAAGAGGCTGGAGGGCTCCTTAAGTAGGGAAAAGAGCGGCAAGCAGGAAGGCACCAGGTGGGCGGGGCTTGCAAATTGGTGAAAAAGAGTGGCAACCAGGAAGGTACCAGGTGGGCGGGGCTTAGGCCATGTGACCTAGATCCACTTACACCTGCTCCCCAGCTGCAAGGAAAAGAGGCTGGAGGGCTCCTTAAGTAGGGAAAAGAGCGGCAAGCAGGAAGGCACCAGGTGGGCGGGGCTTGCTAAGTGGTGAAAAAGAGTGGCAACCAGGAAGGCACCAGGTGGGTGGGGCTTAGGCCATGTGACCTAGATCCACTTACACCTGCTCCCCAGCCACAAAGGAAAAGAGGCTGCAGGGCTCCTTAAGTAAGGAAAAGAGCATCAAGCAAGAAGGGACCAGGTGGACGGGGCATGCTAAGTGGTGAAAAAGAGCAGAAACCAGGAAGGCCCCAGGTTAGCAGGGCTTAGGCCATGTGACCTAGATCCACTTACACCTGCTCCCCAGATGCAAAAGAAAAGAGGCTGGAAGGCTCCTTAAGTAGGGAAAAGAGCGGCAAGCAGGAAGGCACCAAGTGGGCGGGGCTTGCTAAGTGGTGAAAAAGAGCGGCAACCAGGAAGGCACCAGGTGGGTGGTGCTTAGGCCATGTGACCTAGATCCACTTACACCTGCTCCCCAGCTGCAAAGGAAAAGTGGCTGGAGGGCTCCTTAAGTAGGGAAAAAGAGCGGCAAGCAGGAAGGCACCAGGTGGGTGGGGCTTGCTAAGTGGTGAAAAAGAGCGACAACCAGTCCATTAAAACATATGACAAACAATAGCCCATAGTGTGTGCCTTCCTTTCTATAAATTAGGTCGTTTTCAATCTATCTGTTAATACAATAATACTGTGGTAATAAGCCCCGAGACGGCGGGCCAGTACCGTCCAAGGTAATGCCCCCGGGGTCCATAGTTACACCTTAACAAAGGCAACAGGGGCATTCCCGAGGGCGGTATTGGCCCGCTGTCGAGGGGCTTATTGCCATTAGCACCCTGGCCCGTTAGACCGGGGTACTAATAGCATTTTTTCTATTCCGAAACGCTGTGGTGTTTCAGAACAGAATAAAAAAAACAGTCAAATGAAATGGCTGCCGGGAAAAGGAAAACGTAGTCTGTTTTCCCTTTTCATGGCGGCCATCAGGAGTGGATGCTCTGGGGACCAAAATGTTCCCAGCGCGTTTGCTCCTGAAAAAGAAGAAAAAAGTGAGGTAGGGATGACGGGGAGGGAATAGTTTACAGGGGAGGGGTGTGGGGGAATGAAAAAACGTACCTGAATCTCTGGTGGGGGACGATGGCAGCCTCCAGCCATGTGGCAGCTTGGAGCAGGGATTGCCTCGTTTTGAGCCTCCTCATTGGCTAAGGGGCTCCCACGCCCCCCACCGCGAACAAACACAGGCACGTATGTGCAGCCACAGGATTACACTGTGGTATGGCTCGGAAACGAGCCAATCCACGTTCAGTGTATCCCGTGGATGCACAGTGCCGGGAACTAATGCCAAATACAGCACTGTGGGTGTAGTATTTTGTCTTACGTTGTCTAACGTTGCATGAATAATTTAGTAAATTAAGGGAAATTCAGCTCAGCCTTCATTCTGGGCTCTGAGACATGTTGCAGAAAGGCGTGCTATTTAACGCTGGCAAATGAAAGGCATTTTGAAATAGCAAATACCCTTGTTACTAACATTAAATGGAACATGGGAGAGAAATGAATGGCAGATTTTGATATAATCATAACCATTGACGTTGCTCTGACCACAGACTGTCTTGTGTAACCAACGTTGGGATGCACATTCCAATTATAGCCACTCCCAAATGATTTAGATTTCAGAAAATATACTAACACATGGGGAGAATGTAGACAGTGGTTACGGGGAGGGGGAATGTTATGGGTGGAGTTGACACGCGGGAGACATGTCACATGTGTAGTATGGACATTTATGCAAGGAATGCTAATATTGCTTTGCAATAGTGTTATGGAGAATAGATTGCATGTGCGGCACACTTTTTTTTAAACTTCTTTTTAGTTGCATTTTCTTCCATCAATAGAACAGGCACAATATGTGCCAACAGTCGTGCAAAAGAAGAAAATCTGCGCCCCTATGGAGGAAAACATCAAACCGCAGTAATACAATTCTTATAGCACAGACAATTGAGATATAGTTTCATAAACACAGTGCAGTAGGTAAGCCCATTCACTTTTTCAGTTGCTCATCATATATTCTCTCCCCTTACAAAGTCTTCATTGCCAGAGTTACTTATGGTTGGAGATGAGGGTGTCTGAGACTGAGCAATTAAATAATGTATGTATGGCCCCCATATGTCTCCGGGTCCAGCCTAGGGGTGTGTTAATCTGCTGTATTCTATCTCCATGCCATTACAATATTGGATGTCTGCATGCCACCGATCTAGTTTTGGGGATTGGGTTCGTCCCCAGAGCATTTCCACTTGCCTCTTTGCAAGGATCAGTAAGAACCCAGCCAGCCTCCTTATGCCTCTGGGTATGTGTCTAGTGTCACCCAGCAATGCCGTTGTTGGGCTCGGATCAAGCTTTTCCCCTGTTATTTCCCCCAGTGCTCAGAACACCCCCTCCTAGAAGGACAGGACTGTTGGACATGGAGGAAATCTGACATGTCCCCGCATTTTGCACAGTTCTCCGAGACCTCCGGGTAGAATCTATGTAGAGCAGTGGGTTTGTGGAAAACTGGTGCAAGTATTTGAAGTGAATCAGTTTGTACCTAGTGTTTAGCACCACCCTCTTCATTCCTTCCAGCAATATGTCAACATCTCATCTGAAATATTGCTTCCTAGGGTGATTTCCGACCTCTCCCGGGGGTTTCCGCCTGTTTGTAATTTGATTTTGAGGCGTACATTGTACATGATGGAGACCACTTTGCCAATCCAGCTGACCTGGAGCATCTTGTCTAATATCGGAGCCACCTTGGACTCCCCGGGCAAGGTCGAGAACCTCTGTTTCAGGGAGTTTCACAGTCTAAAGTATTGAAACACATCTAGGGATGTGAGTTCTCCCCTGCTCCTGAGTTCCGCCAGTGTTATAAACTTATTGTCTGGAAAGAGATCACGAAAACAGGACACCTTAATCCTGTTCATAAAGGTGATGTAGCTCCTTTCACTAGACTGTGGGATTCCTGGTATGTATACAACTGGCAGGTTCAGGGAGTAGATGACCTCACCCTTGGATTTATGTTTGATCCGAGTCCATGCCCTGTCGGGTGCCATCAGAATAATCAATCTTAAGAGAAATGGTGACGCCAATGCCCTTTCCACTTCCACATGTCTCCTATATACCTGATCCCCGTACCAGTATAGAAGGAGCCCTGCCTGGGCCACCTCATAGTAGGTTTCAAAATCTGGAAGTGGTAAACGCCCCCTCCCTATTGGCAATGAGATTATCCCAAGAAATCATGGGTTGTTTCCCAGCCCAGATGAACACAGGATCACCGACCTTAATTCCCAGAAATAGTGGGACGTTAAGAAAGACGTATAGAAACGGAGGTAGCAGTACCATCTTGACTAACAAGATCCTCCCATAGAGGTTTATAGGGATATTTTTCCACCTTTCCACTGATAGTTTTGCCTGTTCAAGCACTCTATGATAATTGTGCACATAGAGGTCATGCAGGGCTCAGGCTATGACTATCCCCAGGTACCGAGTGTTGTCTGCTTGCCATTGGAATGCCCATTTGTCTGCTTACTGTTCAGCATTGCCATATAGTGGAAAAAGGACTGACTTCTCAGCATTTATTCTGAGCCCGGAGAAATCACCAAATGACATTACATTCGGCATGATCGGGTCTAGGTTGTTCTTGAGACCTTTGACAAAGAGTACTATATTGTCCGCATAGAGGGAGACCACGACCTTATGTGTGCAAAGTTGAACCCCACCTCTGGATATGTCGTTCAATGATCTCTTCCGCCAGCGGTTCAATTGCCAGTGCAAATTGCAGTTGTGATAGGGGACATCCCTGTCCAGTGCCCCTTTCCAGCTTAATAGTTGATGTCAGTTGGCCATTTACCCAGATCCTAGCACATGGTTGTGTGTAGAGCAGTGAGACAGTGAGACTAGTGAGATTAACTGTTCGCCCATTCCCATTGTACAAAGTACCGTCATCAGGAACGGCTACTCCACCGAGTCAAATACCTTTGTGGCATCCAGAAGTGTGGCCACCATGGGATCACCCTGCTGTACTGTCATCATCAGCCCAAACAACCTGCGTAGGCCGTAGGAGGTAGAGCGTCCTGGAATGAATCCAGATTGATCCGCCCTCACTGTCTTGTGCATCAGCAGGGCCAATCTAGATGCCAGTATCTTAGCCAGGATCTTATTGTCTAGTTTAATAAGGGATATGGGTCAGTAGGAGGAGCAATCATCGGCTTCTTTCCTGGGCTTAAGCAACACCACCACCACTGCTTCCCTCAGGGATTCCAGTAACTGACCCTCCCTCAGACTCTGATGATACATTTGTAGCAAATAGGGTGCTAGCTTCTGAGCGTATAATTTATAGAACTCAGCTGTGTATTCATCCGGCCCTGGGCACTTCCCCGATGGGAAAGATTTAATTGCCAGCAGCACCTCCATTAACAGCATGGGCCGGCCTAGCCATTTCCTTCGTCCACTTGATCTAAGTAGTCACCTATCTCCCACTGGGACACCGACAGACAAGTGTAGTATAATTGGCCAAAGTACCTACAAAATTCTTGGACTATGTCCGAGTCTGAGAATTTCTCATCACCCATTGCGTCCTTTATTGACAACACATGATTTTTAGAGTGCGCTGGTCTGGCAGCTCTCGCCAGTAGTCTCCCCGGGCATTGCACCTCCCCACATGGTCACAAAGCCTTTTTCCCCAGGAGGAATTTCACCTCTCTATGAGCTAGTTCATTAAATATGTGTATCTGCTTTTTGATCTCTGCCTGTTCTAACAGTGTGGGATTGGCCGTCTCCGATTGTAATTCTCGTATGCAAATTTCAGTGTCTGTTAGTTCCCTGCGGATTTGTTTCACTACGCCAACTTCCTTGGAAATGTATTGTCCCCTGATGACACATTTGAAAGATTCCCATAGTGTCACCGTTGACTCCACTGACCCATCGTTAATTTCAAAGAATGTGTCTATGGCCTTCGTGAGTCCCTCTCGGAACACCCCAACCCAACAACCCGCACTTTTAAATACCCATGGGAGCCTCCTCTTATCTTGCCCAGGTAATTCGATGGTCATTAAGGATTTGATTGTCTACGCATCAGAATGGATACCTCTGTGCCGTCCCCTACCAATGTATCAGAGAGCAGGAAGTAATCCAGTATAGATGCTGATTTGTGATCTGAGGAGTGGAATATGTATTCCCTTTTGTGTGAATGTCTGGTGTGCCAGACGTCCCTGACTTCCCACTCCCAGCACATGTCTTGTAGTTGCCTGTGGCCCTAGAGGTCGGGCGTTTGACCCCCCCCCCCGGAGCGGTCCTGGTCTGGTTCTATGACTTAATTGAAATCACAAGCCCATATGACCTCCCCAGGTGGCAGCTCAGCTACGTGGTGGCTAATCCACTCCAGGGTATCTATTGAGTCCTGATTCAGACCGTAGTAGTTGACCAGGCTGTATAATCAACCTTAAATTATGCCATGCACCACCAGCCCCCTCCCCTGTTGATCCTTGACCACCTTGATCATCCAAAACCCAACCGATTTATGCAGGCGGATACACCACCCCCTTGAGTATGAGGAGTAAGAGGAGAAATAGCGGTGACATCCCTAGTCCCGCCCAAATTTCAATTCCACACCCGGCAGTAAATGCATTTCTTGAAAAAAGGCAACATCCACCCTATGACTTTGCATATATAACAATACTTTGCGGCACTTCAATCCTCCAATGGTGTACTGTTTGCATAGTCTGAGTTGCTATGGCCCACCTTTGATCCCTAGGGAAAAGTAACCTTTGAATCCTCTGTGCTATATTTACCACACCTTACCCCTATCCTCCTGCCCCTTTCAGCATTCCCAACTTGCCAGACCCCAGTGATGAACCTGCTCCACCCCCCACCAGAAACCCAATCTCCCAGTGCCCGCCCAACCTGCCCACCCAGAAAACACACATTTGCTCACGATTGAGGGCCCACCAGGACCCAGTCAACCCATCGACCAGTTCTCAGTTGTTGTCTCATTCGCCAGGGCTATCGACATTCGACAGTGTTCCCACATCGTGATTTCTCCGTGTTGTCCCATGGGGAGTCCCCCCTTGCCGTTGTTGTCTCTGCTCTGTGGGGCCCTTCGCAGGGTCTCCATGAAGGAGTTTGCCTCTCTCGAGGTATGAAAAAACAGCACTCTGCCATCGTGTTCGATCCTGACTTTGGAGGGAAACATTATTGTGTATTTAATACCCTTCTCTCTGAGACTTTTCTTCACATCAATAAAAGTTTTTCTGGATGTCTGTACCTTGTCAGAGAAATCTGAAAAGATCTGGATCTGTGCATCACAGTACTTCAGAGAGCCTTTCTCTCTCACTTTCCACAAGGCCATATCCCTGTCTCGATAGTACAATAACCAAGCTATTAACGGGTGAGCGGGGGTGCCCAGCACAGGTTTCCTACCACTCAGTATGAGATGGGCCCTTTCCACAATAAAGACCGCAGAGAGTCCCTCGTCATCTAGGACCTCCTTCAGCAAGTCTTTGACCATTGACTCCACGTTGCGTTGGTTCACTGCTTCAGCTACCTCAATTATCCCCAGGTTGTTCCTACGGGACCTGGACTTGAGGTCATCCTGTTTGTCTGATAGTTATTTCACCGTCCTTTTAAGTTCTGTTAGGTTCCTTGTTGCAGAGTTGGCTCCATCTTCATTTATAGACACTCTGCCCTCTACTTCGTCCAGACGCTCCCCATGCCCACCCAGGCGGACCTGCATGTTATCCACCTTGCAGGTTAGAGTGTCCATTTTCCCATACAGGGATTGAATGCTTGTTTGGACCTGGAAAAGCATTTGTTTGATGTCAGTCAGCACTCCTCTCGGATCCAACTGTGTAGACTGATGGGTCTCCTCCTGGAGGCCCTCCTCGACAGGCGATGGTTTAGCCAAGTGTGAGGATTCAAAATGCAGTTTAGATTGCTGTTTACCTGACTTGGGCGCCTTGGACATGATGTCCTTTTCCATTTTGACCTGTTTTGTCTGTATTGTTGGCCCATCCCAAGTTTGGTCGTGCACCGGTCTCGCCTCTCATCCCAGTCACTGTGCCAAGATCCCAGCTCCTTCCATTATCTCTCCCATCTGCCACAGGAAACAGCAATCAACCAGGGCAACTCCTGAGGGTCCATGCGCAGAGACCACTGTGGTGCACACAGGTCTCACAGGTCTGCAACAGAAGCAGCGTCCCCTTCTGAAAGTTATTTCCTCCCTCATGTGGCACTCCTCACACTCCTTCCACGTTCTACACCACAGTGCAGTGCTTTATTCGAAGGGCCCGGCCCTTCCCCTAATACAGTCAATTAAATTGAGGCTGTGCCCGGGCCCGGCATGTTCCCATAATATTGCTGCACTCACCCTGATCAGGGCTCACCAGTGGTTCAGTGCTGGGTTCGGGTGTCTCACAGCTTGTCTCTCATCTCCTCCTTGCTCCGTGGGTCAGCTGAGCGCCCACAGCGACCTCTCCTTGCTGATATTTGGTGGGACGGCCGGCACCCCACCAGCCTGCTCTGCATTTTGGTGCTGCTCTCTCCACTGGTCTCTGACAGGGGGTCCAAGAATCTTCTGGAGCTTCCCGCTCAGCAGCCCCCGCTGCAGCCCACACCCAGGCAGTGGTTGTCGTCCATCATTGGCAGGAAGCACGCCGGCCCACCTCGGGTGAAGTCTCTTATCCCCAACCTTCCGCCACAGCCAGGTTGAGCTGACTGCTTCTATTCACACTGCACAAGTGAGCCGGGGGCACCCCAACCCCACAAGGTCTGTAAGTCCACTTCCAGGGCACAGTGGAGGTCCGGTGTTGCTTCTAGGCAATCACCTCATGATCTAACACACATGGGTCCCTCGGCAGGCATGTAGTTGTGCGGATGAGACAGGATTTTGTCCGGATTGATTTAAGTCGCTCGGGAGCTCACAGGCCCGCAGCCATCTTGGCTGGGCTCTCTAGCACCCCCCCATGGGCAGGAAATTTATAACATGCTAATACTGCATTCAAGATTAGGCCTGAATCCTCACACACTGTGTTTGAAAGCTAGAACAATGAGGTGCCTTATCTTGCTTCAATATCACATTCCAAATCCCAGGCATGGTAGGGAACATGCAAGTACACTCATACACAAAAGCAGCTAGTTAAACCTTTGAACAATTAGGAAAGAATGTGAGTAGCTAAATTGAAGAAGGGCTGCTGCCCGTTACAAATGCCATACTCATGGGAGCCAGGGCAAAGGTCTTGAGCTACCAAAACATGAGCTGAGATTTAGGACACCAGCGCCCCCCAGAATAATGGTCATTCTATTTGAACTATCAGATGCTTAGTAATAAGGCGCTTACATTGTTCATGAATTGGATGGATTGGGGGGACACCAGGCCTACCTCTTGGGTGGAGTAGGTGATAAAGTGGGAGCAGAGAAAAACAAGGTCTGTGATTTGTACCAGGGAGAGCAAAGGGCGATGACAATACCTATAAGATTGCAGCTGGGAGGCATGATGGGGCACCTGCATGTCTGGGGTGATAAAAGAGTTGCTTTGTTTCCAAGGAACAGGCTGACCTTGAGGTTATCTGCAGAGTTCATGCTGACGACCAGGTACATATCACATGGTTAGGAGTCAAGACAGGGTGGTGTCTTTTAAAGTCTAAACAATTACCTTACAGCACTTTGAGGTAAAGAGGATTTTGTGAATATTAGAATGTAAATATGCAGTAGCCAATGAGGGTGGGGGATGAATCCTGTATATTAAATGCATCATTCATGATGATTTTTATGTGTATAATGTGATGTTTGCCTTTATGAAGGCAGAGAGCTCTGCAGCAGTGGACCTACAATACCCTGCCACCATTTTCCTTTTTGCATACAAAATAAAGGTCTTGTTCTTCTCGAAAAGGGTGCACCTGGACTTTTTCTCTAGCGGGTTGTTTTTACTATATCTGGTTGTTGTGGAGTTACCCTACACCTGCTGTGACACTACAAAATTGGAAAAGCCACATTAAAATCTAGGTAGTTCCACCTAAAAAAAGCAGTCTGACACAAATTGACAAGCAACATCCAATGTCCATTGGACCACAAGTAATGCCTCCTATACATCCTATACATTGGCCTCACTATTTGTCATCAGTGATGTCTAACCTGGGTTCCTATGCACAGCAAGCACAGAACTCACATCTGAGTGACACCTACAACAAATAAAGTATAAAGGCAAGTGTAAGCTTAAAATCGACTACCGCACTCCACTGATGGCCAATGCTCTTATTGAGGGTAGGTCAAGCCTGGACACTGCATCTCTCTCTTTCCTTTATAATAGCCCACCGTCCTCAACAACTGATCAAGCAACCTCCCTGAAAACCAAAATAATACATAATACTTCAAACCAAAAAGCCCAGTTCCCAGAAAAGCGTAAGCTGCTTTGCACTATGGTCTACAATGCAGAGAGGAAGTGGAGTACATACCTCTCTACTAAATCCCAATACAGGTTTTTCCCCAGCTCGAAACGTTTAAGAAAGCTTTCTTTAACAATAAAATAAAAACATAGGCACTTACTCTAAACCACAATTTACCTTCTTCAAAAATGTTACCACTCCTCACTCTGCCAGACCCTCAGATTTATGGTATAATGATCTGCAAACCTTTCTTATCAATAAAGTAGCGAAATACAGAAATACCATTGCTGCTACCACACAAGCCTCATTCAATGGCAATCATATTCCTTGCATCAATCTCCCATTCATAATTCTCATATGAATAATGTCTCTTTTCATTCAGTTTGTGACAGAGACATGTATACCAACATCATAAATTAAATAACACTTCACACTTAGGAGATGCTGGGATATGTCTGCCCATTGCTAGTCATAAATATTAAGGAAAACTCCACTGATTATTAAAATAATAAATAAATAATTCATTGGAGGTCCAAGAGTAACTAAAAAAGGGTTGGATCACTCAAGCACTGGAAAAAACATCCCTACATTCAATTTTGCAATTATAGACCAATAACTAACACACTGTTTCTATAAAAAATCCAAGAAAAGCTAGTGACTAATTAGATTTACTTGCCAATCAGTAGTCATGCTTAATGCTGAAACAGAGACATAGAAAGCACTCTGTTGAATGTAAAAGATAATGTGCAACAGCTTTAGCCATAATGTAGACAATATAAAGAAATGGGCTCCATCTTCACTCCTCTTGACCACATAACCACATAACCAGCAGGGCTCAGGATGCTGGTAGTGACTCCTTTCGATCCTTGTTGCTCCTTTTGTTTGGAAAATAGATGTAGATATATGCCATTATGGTTAAGTCAGTGTTTGAATCGGAAGAGGCAATTTTATAGTTTTAAGTTGCTTATAACTTTGGTGCCATCTGACAGATCTGCAAAAACTTGGCAAAGTATAGATGTATCACTGAATTATTTTTGAAGTTTTTGTGAAGAACAAGTATAACAGGGTCTGGTCCCAAAAGTTGCACTTCCCACTCAAATTACCATAGAAAATGTTTCTCTCAGCTGCAGAAGTTAACATTGGACATACTTGTAAAAAACTTTTCTCACCAGCTTACATCTGAGCTAACTTGATTGTTTTCTTTGGTTATGGAGAAAACTGTCTAGTGTTGTTTTTTTTTCTGAAGCATTTCCAATTATGCATATTTTGTTAGTTAAATCAGAACAACTGCGTTTGCACTGAAAATATTCTATTTTATTGATTAAAGAGAAAATACGTATATTTGATTTCCTGGGTGCGAGTCTGTTATATTCACGGGTATATCGTTAGATATTCGGGGCTCTGCTATGTCACATATTCCGTGAAAGAACTTTCTAAAGGCAGTTTGTGTTTAAGTTAAACATTTTAAAAAAGAGGGATATTTAATATGTGATGTGTAATGTGTTAACATCATGAAACACCTTTGGTTATAAAAACCGTTGAAACTCAGGCAAAAACCTTTGTTGATGGGATGCAATAGTTGCAGTACACCATCTAAAAATTATTAGAAATGTGACAGTTATCGCCAGTTACACAACTATAACTCACATACCCACCATGTGCTGCTCATGTGGATACATACAACATCACCTATGACTTTAAAATTGAAATTACATATGATATTGCCAAACTGTGGAAATTCCAATCCACACACGGACATGACAGTGCGCGCGCGCACACACACACACACAACACACACACACACACACACACACACTATACCCCCTGCAACACAGCAACATGGCCAACAGGGACCACATTAACTTAAAAATATAGTTCGCAACATATGTCAGATGGACCCAATAAAATAGGGAGTATATATCACATGGCAAACAAAACCATCCACAACATAAAAGCAAAATGAATGCTGCAATAATTCACCACAGTTCAAAAGAAAACTCACACACTATCACAAAATGCAACCATGAACATGTAGGGCAAACACATACATGTGTGCAATACGTTACCTTTACCATGCATGTGCGACACCAGAGAACCAGCACACTCCTAACTTTTAAAAAACACAAATGACATGCAACAATTAAATAAATGGACAATAAAGACAGGCAACACAGAATTACATCACACTTTCACTTTCATTTTCACATATTTGCAGCAGAACAATCCAAATAGCCATCCAATCATATGGACACCCTTTGGAAACATGAAAATACAAATGATCGTGACTGGGAAAGCCTCTGAAAAAATACACTTAAAAAACAACCAAAATGAAAAGCCTCCCTATTTCGGTTGCAAACCATGACTCTGCTGAAGATGTGGCCCCATTAAAGAAAAGTGGGGCTCCAAAAAGGGTTCTACCAAAATAGATTACTGTCAGTTCATTCAATTATGTCACAAAAAAACATACATTTGGATCTAAAACTAACACATTGGGTATTAACTCAATTTTAATTCCACAAACGTAGCTCAATAAAAGGGTAAAATAAGAAAAACTGTTCGATAGTACCATCTTAATTTACATTACTGTAATATTCATGAATACTAACAAACATTGCATGTTTACTATTACATAAGGTGGCATAGGGGACAAACTGTGTAATAAACTCACACAATGGAATAATACGAATGATATGCTTTAAAAGCTGATTCTGACTGTAGCAGAAAAAAAACATTATGCCTGGAAGGATTGTTATAGCCTATAGGTAACAGCAAATAAAACAATCCAAATTGATGAACAAAAATAAGAAAATGAGGTCTGAAGAATTGAACATCCACAAATGTAACAGACTCGTAGAGTGAGACCCATTTTATCTCGTGCCTTACTCAGATGTAAAAACTGTATTAATACACAGATTAATATTATGTTTTATATTGATTGTATTGATTTTGTAATGATTTTGTATAGATTCATGTATTTGAATGTAAATGTGTTTTGTGTTAAAGTTGTGTAATCTAGAAACACAATAAAAATGCATATGTAGATTAAACACCAAATAATGTGGTAATCTTTATACTAAATCAACACTAAATCAACACTAAATCAACAGAAAAACCACTGGGCAACTCACAAATAGTTAAGGACTGTATGTATAAACCCATGCATGTGAACAATTGAAATACACCTTCCACTTAAAAAACGAGAACATTAGAGAACATTTGTTTTTGAAAAATAATGTTACTATCTATTCATAACCTAAATAAAACCAACAAAATAGATAGTAACCATACCTTTTTTAAAAAATATTTGTTTCTGTATGGATAAAAGAACAATTAAAATTATACAAGTGAATACATATGTGGATAATAAAAAGTAGAAAGTAAGTGAAAGGTATTCACATAAATGTATTCTTACGGTATAGTGCACTTTTTTAATAAAACTCAATTAATTAATGAATTTGCAAATGTATAATTTAGCGTGGGTGTCAGCTTGTTCAGTTGTCCTTTGGCATTGTAGATCCATTCATGGATATTGCATTGAAAATCAGGGAAATATTAATCTTTTCAGCAACTAGAGATTTTCCACTACTACTTATACAAATTGTGAGACTGCAATGCCCACATTTGTAATACTTAAAATAATACATTTTGACTCCCTAACTATTTCATAAAAATCCTAGAAAATATCCAACCAACATTTTCTGTTGCTATTATATTAATTGTATTGCCCTCTAGGTCTTTACATTGTTGGCAATGCATGTTGATTCTCAGACCTCACATAGTAAATATCCTCGGAGTGTAGTATACATCATGGTTGATATGTAATGCTGCATCTTTAAATTAGCATCCATGGGATTCTGGTTCATGTCTCTGATGCATCTACACTTTTCCTATTGGTGTGCCTTTGCCCTCACACCATATCTGCTATGGCTGTGAATTGTATTTATTCTGTTCCACATTTTGTACCATTTTGTATTGTGCGCTTCTTTGAATAAAAGCGATATAAACATGTATTAAAATAAAACAAATAAATAAATCTTTCTTTTTTATTAGGCAGTGTTATTTATATAGCATAATCCCCTTTGGTCTCTAAAAACAAACTTTACTGCGCTGTTCTACAATTACATATTAGTCCTACATGTTAGTCTGTGTATAACTGGTAATCTGAGTGAGAAGTAGAAATCCTGTGCCCTGAAATCCTGTGTCCTGTGTCCTGGTGTAATTGAAAACCCCTGTCTTGGGGTTCTGTATTGTGTTTGCATTTCTGAAAAGGAGTTTAACTTTCTGTTCATTTATACCTCACTCAGGTACTTTACATTTCTATTTCTATTTATTTATTCTTGTAGAATGCACATATAGCACAAAGTGGCTTCTTAGTTCTGCCCATGATAATGAGGCGACTGCATTGACTAGCAGCGGAAAGCATTAGCAGAAAGCAAAGATTAGCACTCTTTGAAGAAATCATGGTAGAGAATAATAGACAGGATCACCCTCAGTAGGTAATTAAAGTCAATAAGACAAGCCCCCGTTTCTGGGAGAAGCTGAGACTGGGCATAGTAAGACGTGGGTGTCCAGAAGAGCAGAGGGCTTTCACCAGCAGTAGGGAACGCTTCAGAAGAGAGAAAAGAAGTGCCCTCATGGAACAGGAACCAAAAGACAATGCAGAGGGTATTGATCTGGGCCCCTGCTCAAAAGGAGAGAGTAACGTTTTGCAAGACAGGGTGAATATGTGAGAAACACAGTGCCCAAAAATAGGGTGGACTGAAGAGTTCAGGAAAATCTGAAAGTGTCAGTGGTTATGCGTGGGAAGGCCTAAGTACAGAGGGTTAGAGCAATCTACAAACGGTTGAGATCAGTAGCTTCTGAATTCTGTGCAGATAAGGAGGGGAAAGGACCTATTTGGTATAGGAGACAAATGTATTAACTGCAGGAAGGGGACTCTCAACATACTTTGCTTACAGATGTCCAGCCCAGTTTCTAGCCTCTTACAAGTACATAGACTGCAGTAATGGATAGTATTCAAGAAAAACAATTGCATCTAAGGGATAGAGGCTAACCAGTGACTTTGAAATCTTTAGGTCTATTGTTGGTTTTTAACACCCTTGACAATGGCATTTACCTGGATCATCTGGCTGAGGTATGAGGGTTTGGGGTGCAGCACAGACGTGGCTCCACTATACTTCAAATGGAGAGGGGCAACCAGGTGCAATTGGGATGCTTACTTCCATCATCCTCATCCCTATGCATTGGTGTACCCCAAGGTTAAGCAGGGTTCCTCCTTCTTTAAATATCTGTACTTGACATATTTAAGTATTGTCTGGCCTGGAGTGGTGTGTGATGTCAAAAGCATTCAGTTGAAGCCCTGATTACACTTGATCTCCATGATGATGCAACTGATAGCGAGGCAGAATGTTACTCAAAACTAGCACAGATATGAGTGCAATGCAACTGGCTCCACCTGAATGGGTGCAAATCATAGATTCTTCTCTTGGCCAACTCGGAATTAGAGACACAATATTGTGCATGGTCAGATGAGCTTGGCAAAGTACCTGCACCTGCTAAAGATGTGCATTATTTGGGAGTACGTGTGGATAGCGAGGTATCTGTTGATGCCCAGGTTTAGCCAGTCATGAGCCTCTATCGCCTACATCATTTTAATGTGTCTAGAATTTGCCCTTGCTCAGTATTCACAACAGGGAAATCTAAGTCCACACTGTTTCTCTATTGCTCATTCATTACTCACCAGCAGTCTACCTCAATGTATCTAAAACATCTTTGTAAAGTCTACAATCTGTACAAAATAAAGGAGGAAGGAGTAACCAGCTTAATTGGGAAAGGTGCTTCATGGGGCAGGTCCGGTTTATTTACACAATCCTTTGGTCTGCCCAGAATGCATCAGAAATATGTGATCTAGGGACGAACCCAAACCAAAAAGTTGGTTTATTGAAAACATTGCAGCTTGGTGGAAATTCTTTACAAGTTGCTGAAATTACTTTGTGGGAGGCCCTACTATGAGTCATATCGGATATTATTCAACGTGGTCTTTTAAAAAAAGAAACTTGGATATTTTCTTTCTATTAAAATGTACTTTTTATATGCTTGTTGATTTATTCTGCAGTTGATTTGTTTGGCTATTTTAATGTTACTCTGTTTTTTTCATTCTATATATGTAAGATTTGGATTTTGTATATATATGATTTGTTATATAATTTAATATCTGTTTTATTATGACTGTGTATGGTTTGCATTATTTATGGCAATTTTCACGCCAGCTCCTTTAAGCTGTGAAAATGCATTGTATTACGAAATAAGTAATGAAAATGAAAAAACAAAAAAGGGTTTATGAAGCTTCAACTTTAAATGCGTCCCCACTAGGCCTTGGGTGTGGCACGTTCCAAGATTAGAAAGCCACAACTGGGGTGGACAACCAAAGATAACCACCTCGTTATTGTCTGAATTAAGCCTGACCCAGTTGATATACATGAATGAAAACGTGAGCTTGTATACCTCAGCTTGAGTGTTATGTGTGTGCCACCTATAATAGCAAGAAAGGAAGTCTCTCACCATGGCATGGACAGAACCCAGTCTGGAACGGGTGAAGAAGTTCAGAATTCTAATATAAACCTGCAGCAACACTGTGATGGTCGTTCTGGAATGGTTTCATATAGGCAAACAGAATAGTACTAGTGTGGAACTGAGAGGTTCAGAGAAGGTTTAATAAAGAGAGTGGTGGCAATAGCATTCTGGAAAAAGGTGTGGATGAAACCTGAAAAGTGGCATTAATGATGGCTAGAACCAAATTTCAGGAACTTAAGGAGACAAAGATCTAGATAGGAACCAGGTTTAATATTTACAAAGAAGCTATGAAGTGTGCCAAGAAAGGATACAAACGCAATTAAGACAGGCCTATAAAATGCTAGCAAAGAGGCTCACCCCAGAGACCCAGAGTTAAGATTTGGCTGGTACTGGTCGCAATGTTAAAATGAATGGAATCAATTTTGTCTGTGAAAGAAAATGATTGTTGTTCATAGAGTTCACTAGAAGGGGAAACAGCAAAGAAGCTGCCACAGGGTAGGAAAGTTCTTTAAGAATCTATAAGCCCCAAATCAGTGTATCTACACCTGGGGGTTGGTTTGAGTAAATGGAGTAGTGGGTTACATAAATAGCCCCTAAGACCCCTTTTAGTGAATCCGAATAAAATCCTAAAGGTTTGGAAATCACACAAAATGCCCTGTGTGGAGGAATGTATAGAAGACTTTAAGGCCTCATCACCAGTTTGGCAGTATTTATATGGTACATTTTCCAAAAGTCCACCAAACAGATTTACTGTTACCGCCACTTGGTCCTGCGGGTTTACAACACAATTACAAGTGGTGGTAGGCAGTGTAAGTCCACATTTTCTGGTGTCCACAGGACTCCATAGAGATCTCAGCTGTATTACCGAGAGTAGTAATTCTGCTGGCAGTAATCCCTCTGATTTAGCCATTTTTTGGAAATAAGCTGGAGGATAAAACTCCCCCACTTTAGCCCAAAAGTTGCAGTATGACTGTGCAGTAATATGGAGGTAATGCACTGGTAAGTGGGTTGCCACTGCATTACTACCATTTTTTCCTCCACGCCTGTACTCGCAATGAGGCCCTTTGCATTTTGTTTCATGCACAGTACCTCAAGAAAACCTGAGAGTGCTATGAGCCAACAGACAGATATTATGAGATCAGGTCCACATTTGCAGAGCTGTCCACCTAGAATCAGAAATATTTTTTCGGGTATAGCGTTGTCTCGCTCCACCCTCCAATTATTTGTCTAGGCAGAGTCTGAGGAGTGACCAGGAGTGTTCAGTGACTCTTCGCTTTCTACTGCTGCTGTGGGAGTGTCTCCAGCTTAAAAACTGCCTCTCCCCGCGGAGCGGGCGCGGAGTCTGGCAGAGTCTGAGGAGTGACCAGGAGTGTTCAGTGACTCTTCGCTTTCTACTGCTGCTGTGGGAGTGTCTCCAGCTTAAAAACTGCCTCTCCCCGCGGAGCGGGCGCGGAGTCTGGCAGAGTCTGAGGAGTGACCAGGAGTGTTCAGTGACTCTTCGCTTTCTACTGCTGCTGTGGGAGTGTCTCCAGCTTAAAAACTGCCTCTCCCCGCGGAGCGGGCGCGGAGTCTGGCAGAGTCTGAGGAGTGACCAGGAGTGTTCAGTGACTCTTCGCTTTCTACTGCTGCTGTGGGAGTGTCTCCAGCTTAAAAACTGCCTCTCCCCGCGGAGCGGGCGCGGAGTCTGGCAGAGTCTGAGGAGTGACCAGGAGTGTTCAGTGACTCTTCGCTTTCTACTGCTGCTGTGGGAGTGTCTCCAGCTTAAAAACTGCCTCTCCCCGCGGAGCGGGCGCGGAGTCTGGCAGAGTCTGAGGAGTCCGAGGAAGTCCGTGGAAACCGGGGTGCGGCTATAGACTCCCCTGGCCTCTTGCTTACAGTACCCATCCCCGTACTCATCTCCGCTTTAGTCCCTGCCATAATGCGAACAAGCGCTCTTATGGCTCTGGAGAAAGGAAAGATCGTGAGTAACGCTGTAAAGACCCGAGCCCAAAGAAAGCGTGTGCGCGAACCGGCATGCCCTGACTCCGAACATTCATGGCTCTCAGCGGAGTCCTCGGAGGCGCTCCACACACCTGTCTCTGTTGTCTCTGTTGTCTCTGACTGCATACAGTCCAAGAACCAAGATGAGCGTCTGACGCAGCCAGCCGCGAACTCGACATCTATGCCTAGCGACAACGACAACGACAACGATGAAAAGATAGTAAGTGATTGTGTGGTTACTACTTCACGAGTGGATCGAGATCTTCTTCCTCAGTCCTGGCAAATGGGAGGTGCGGCAGAGGTATTGGGGGCTGAGAGAGTGGCTGTGGCACCTGCTCTACAGTCGGCCACTGACAGTGTTATTGCCCAGCCCAGCTCTACAAAAATGATCCCACCCCAGGCTTTCACATCCCGCTCCCCGCATCAAAGTAAAAGTGATGCGATCCTTGACAAGTGCGCTAGTTCACATGAAGTACAGTCCATTCCGATGATTATGCTTGAATCGGCCCTAACACACGGCCCTTTTGATTTTCCAGCCAGTACTGCATTAAATGACATGAGTTCAACGCGTTACGACCCTGCTACCACGCAAACGCCTTCTTGTCAACTCACTGGTGCGAGGCCCGGAGCCCAGGTGCTCCATGTGATTACCGGTGATTGTGATGCAGTAGATGCTCGAACACAAATAGAAGCAAGCAATGGTTCCCCACGCACACGATTTTACAGTGCACACGAGAAGTTGCTACCTTCGCCAGTGTTTCCACTAAACACGTTGTACGAAAGTAGTGCGCCTGACATAGCGCTCACACCCAATGAAGTGTTCAACCCGGTTCAAAAATTGGACTCACAATCCTTTGCTTGTGACTCCCTTGCAAATGCTGAGGGAGTGAGGGTGCTGATTCCACAAGAAAAAGACCCAATTAACCGCAGAAACTCCCTAGAAGTGGTTAATAAACTTTTAATGGACCTTAAGCACTTGAACAAAAGTAGGTTGAATAACTCGGCAATAAAAAACTGCCTGCCAGGGGCTACAACCCCTACGAGAGCGTCCCATAACCTTGTGGACGGGGTGCCTCCATCAGTGTTGCTGGCTAAAAGTCCCTCGCGGAGCCTCCTTACGACCAATTTGATCGAAAGAAGAAGGAGAAGTAGACGCTCGAGTGGTTCACCGAGCATTCTATGCTCACAGAAGAAGCCCGCTATGGTGATATCGCAAAATGACCCATCGTCTAACTCACATCAATGTATGCATGGACCTTCAAGCGTGAGTTCGCAATCTGAAGACAAGTCAGATTTGTCTTCATCGGACTCATCCTTAATGGAGCGCCCTTTTCCCAAAATTAGACGATTTCCAGTGGGCAAAAGACAATCCAAGGGCCGTACAATGGATTGCTCTGGTAACGCACGCTATACTCCAAGTATGCAAGAGCTTCAAAGTATCATCATGTCATCAACCACAATTGCCTTGGCGCCTTTTCTAAAAATGTACGAACATATAAACGACAACATAAAAGACCTAACAGCTTCGCTCAGTGGTGTTTATGCGAAGATTGCTGAACTGGAAACGTCTCAAACGACTCTAAAGAACTCATCCTTACACACTAACAAACAAGTGGAACTGGCATTAGTTGCTTTAACAGACAGTAACAAAAATGCACTCTTAGACAGAAAACTACTGGCTGAAGTGGCTAAACAGGCTCTACACCTTTTTCAACAAAAAGCCGACAATCCTGGTTATATTGAAGTTCTTGAAGACCGAGATGTACAGAGCCCTCGAACCTCAAATAATTCTGTAGTTTGTTCATCTTCTCGGATACCTGTAGCCACGTGTGCCCAGATTGCAGAAGCCACTGCTCTTGATCGCAGGAGAAACGCAGATAAGCTGGCTAATATTGAAAAGGCGACAGCTGAAGAAGGTCAAGAGCATTCTTTGTTGTTACTTGTTCCACGTGCTTCTGGCCCGCAAACGGCCGACCTTGACCTCTCCACCACTGACTTGGCTCCATCTGACTCGACCAATTTTCAGGCTATTTGCCTGGAAACTCAAGCTGTAGAGAACTTGGCGTTTCATGATCCTCAATTGGCTGCCTCGTCAAAGCTAAATCTTGGTTCTGTTTATGACATAGAGGTACCGGTCGATGCACTAAACTCTGAAACCGACGCTGCTGCTGCAGTTTTTGACATATTCAAACACCCTACAAGCCGGTCTATCTCTGGCTCGAAAACTGCAAACTGTAGAAACAACGAACCTAAAAAATCAAAAAACATGCCCATGAAAAAAAGGAACCGAGGTAATGATCCCAGGAAATTCTTGCGCAACCTAAAAACTTTGAATGTAACTGTCAACAAAACAACTCTAAAAAATAAAAAAGACGCATGTGAATCGCTGTCAAATGTTACTACCATCGATCTGGATCCGGCCATCGAACCGATAATCGATTTACGCGGTATTTCGGAGGAGTTGTTAAACATATCGACATATGAGGATGAAGTAGCCACGAAAGCGAACGAGACTGCGGAGCACAATCCGTTGTCGGTTATCCCCCTCGTGGTATCTAAACAGATTGACAACACCACAGATCCCTCGAACGCAGTTTGTCCCCAAATAATCAATCAGCTTGACATCGGTTTACATCTGCCTGGCCTCAATTCCATTCTGCCCAAAAAGCCGGCCCGGAAAGCTTCAAGAATTATATCTTTATGTGAAGTAACTGGGCCAACTTCAACTTTAACAGATGACATGAACAGCTGCTCTAAACCATTCATGACGCTCGAGGAGAAACGCCGGAAGATCTGCAATCAGTGTAACAAAGATCCTCCGAAATCGAAAGATCTAGAACCTCAATCTTCTTTCAATCTTTACACTAGCCAGCAACCATCCAAAGCCTTAAAGTCTGTTCCTTCAGGCACGAAAGTACAAGACCTTATTCAGATGAACCCGTCGCAATTCAGGGCCATGGGGGTTCCACAAGGAAATCCTACATTGAAAAATCAATCAATAAAAGAACCCCCTACGAGTAACTATCCGAAGAAGGCGTCCTCTTACCACCAGGTACTATTGGAACGTATTGACTCTGCTGATGACTTGATAATGAATCGCCACAATGTTCTGTGGCTATGTCATTTGGTCCCAAGTCTGCGGGCTATTGAATCTGGTGACTTGAAAATTGTAGAATTCCTCGAGGAAACTAAAAACGATGCAGTTATTCTACACGTTCAATCAAAAATCATAGCTGATACATTGCTCCAAGCCGGTCCGGTGTTAATGTCGCTAGGTTTTGACATCTCACTAGTCCCAACACGGGCCCCAGCAGAGACATTGGGTGAAGCTGCGAACCCGATAGAAGCGGGCAGAGACGATAAAACTCCACCAACGCGCTCAAGTGAGCGGGCTCTTGCAGCCTCGCACTTAAGCTCATTACCCCTGGTACAGAAGACTTGGAAGCCGATGATTGAGACACCTAGTCAAAACAACATCAAGATTACAATTCAAGGAGCCAGCCAAGTGCACCGAACTGAAGACCGGCCAGTGTCTGACCCCTCATCCTTGGCGCAAGGGAACGACTGGGCGTGGGTTGCTGAAACCTTAAATAACACCATGCCTCGTTAACGCCAGGCTCTCAGGCACTCTAACAACAAAAAAGCCCTTACTTTGGGCTCCTGGAATACAAGAGGCTTCAGTCATCTGTTTAACACCGCCTGGGCCGAAGATCTGGATCTTATCTGCCTACAAGAAACTTGGCTCTGTGAAAAACCCATTTTGGAAGGGTTTGAAATTGCCTTCACACCGGCTCTCAAACAGACCAGGGGGAGACCGATGGCAGGCCTCCTTGTAGCTGCTAGGATCGACTCTGGTCTCCGGATTTTGAATTCAATTGACATTTCTCCATATATTCAGGTGACTACGGTCGGGGTGGGTAGCTCACCCGCTGGAACCTCGACTTCCATCTGTATTTTTAACCTCTATTGGAATCATGAGGTTCATGGAACTAAAAACTTCATAGACGAAGTTACAAAGTCCTTGGATGAGTATATGGAAGCCGGCCCCCCTCACGAGCTGATAGTCTGTGGAGATCTTAACATCGACTGCTTTAATCATTTGAACGAAACAGGTTACAAGAAGACCGGAAACAACTTAGAACTCCATCCGGTAACCCAATGGTGCCTAGAAATGGAGGTCCGTGACATTATGATGCTGAATGGTCAAACGCTGGGTGATATTCCCGCTGCTCCCACTTGGCGTCGAGGCAAACTCAAGTCCACCTTGGACTACATCTTTGTATCCAGTAGGATTCATATGAGAACGACTAGTCTGTTTGTTCAATCAATGCAGCACAGTGACCATGATATGGTGGTCTTGACATTCACGGAAACGGTTGAAAACCCTCGAGATCTTTGGGCCTTTCATATCAGAACAGGAACTGGTAGGATTCGTTTAAATCTGGACTCCTCTGAAACAAGTAACATCTTGAGGGGTCTCCAGACCTCCGATTCTACGGATTACGACTATTTGCTAACTCAATACCGTGAATGCAGGACCTCAATGGGCAAAAGTCTGTTCTCTCCGAAGCATAAATTCGACCTCGAGGTGCAACAACGAAAACGTCTTCTACGTTGGCAGATAAGATCGGCCCGTAAACAAGTACCCAGTATTGCCCATGGCCTTGTGAGAAAATTTAAACAACACCATAAGAACTGGCTCAAGTCTCATAAGTGTATCATGCTGCAGAATGACGCGGAGTTAATGTTATCAAAAATGAAGAGCTCAAACGCCGCTGAATACTGGAGACTGATAAATGACAATCTTGCGCCTCAACATGCTCTTCAGGCCAATTTGGTTGCTGAGGCTGAGTGGGTATCCTTTTATGCAAACCTTTTCTGCAATAACAACGAGGTCGCTGCTTGGAGGCCTCCCGTACTACCACATTGGGACCTGGTCTTCGACTACGAGGATATATTGAGAGTCATTAAGAACTTGCACAATTCAAGAGCCCCTGGTCCTGATGGCCTAACGAATTTCACGCTCAAGCTTCACCCTGAAACATGGACCACCTTTTGTGAGTTACTGTTCAAAAGGATTGCCATGAACTGCAAGACTCCCGTGTCCTGGAAATCAGCAGTGATTATACCCATTTTCAAAAAAGGCGACCGCCGGAATCCAAAGAATTACAGACCAATTGCTCTTCTTGATGTATTGGGCAAGGTCTACTCTACTCTCCTCCAACAAAAACTGACGGAATAGTCAACAAATTGCAATCAGATGGACCCTAGACAAACCGGTTTTGTAAAAGGATTGGGCTGCGGTATTAACCTTTTAACATTAAACCTATTGAAAATGGAAGCATTACGATCCAATGCCAAGATATATCTCGCCTTCGTGGACCTGTCCCAGGCGTTTGACAGTATTAATAGAGATCTACTCTGGTCTAAATTGACCAAATGGAACTGCCCAGCAAGCCTGCTGGCCGCCATTCATGAACTGCACACGAACACGACCATCAGAGTTCGCCTAGACCAAAAGGGCAACCTTTCTTCACCTATTGACACCTTTCGAGGTGTCAAGCAAGGGTGCCCGCTTGCGGCAATCATATTCAATTTGTTCATATCCGACATCAAGGATGTATTTCGTGACCTCCGCACTTTCCCGCCAAAACTACACGGCTCTCATGTTGACTACTTAGTCTATGCAGACGACATCATTCTAATAGACTTAACCCCTATAGGCTTACAGCGCAAACTGAATGCCGTAGAACAATACCTAACAAATAACGGGTTGGTTATCAACAGAGGGAAATGCGAAGTCATGGTCCTTGAAAGACTCCAAGGATTCAACTCGACTCGGCAGAACCTTAAATGGTATGTGAACAAAGAACCCATTGGGCGTGTGTTCAACACTAGATACCTAGGAATGCAGCTAAGTGCTAGCAGAAATGACGCCCCCTGGGTTGATTCAGCCAAGAACAAATGCCGTCAATTGGCATGCCAAGCAGTTTTAATTAACAAAAAATTTGGAAAATTTAGCTTAAGACCCACGCTAATGTTTTTCCAGCAGAAGGTGGTACCGTCTTTGATATACGCTGGCGAAAACGCCTTTGGGTGCGGCTTTGAGGTGTGGAATTCCTTGGAAAACATCTTCTGGTCTAGAGTGCTTAATCTTCCAAAAGGCACCGCCACAGTGTGTATTAGATATGAACTTGGATACATATCTATGCAAGCGAGAGTCGCTTGGAACCTCCTAAGCGTTTTCAGGAAATTAAACGCAAACATCACACTGCCCCAGTTGGACATTTTAAACAATTTACAGTCTGCCAAGGCCCCCTCAATTGCATTTCAATGGAACAAGCTATGCCATGACGTGCTTAGCACGTATGATATCACGATGCAACTGCTGCTTGAAAACCCAGATGCCGCGAAATTAAAGATATGGAGAAATGACTGGATCCAGACCTGTGATAAACGAGCCAATTCTAGGTCTATGCGTGAAGTGCCAGCCGAGGCAAGAGCATATGGATGTGTACCATCGTACTTGGCTTGTTTTCCAGACCAGTGGGTTCGGGCCTCTTATCTTCACTTCAGGTTGAATGTCATGACAACCAAAGAACGCCTTTGCTACTGGTCCCAATCCCCGGACTTGGACCTCACTTGCCGTTTCTGCTCCACCTCTAAGGAAACTCTTAAACATTTAATCTTAATGTGTCCAAAGTTTGAGTCTAAAAGAGCTAATATCTTCAGCCCAATAACAAAGAATTTTCAGTGCCTAACCCGCGAAGACTGGTGGAGAGCCCTGTTTGATGGGTCTAACAGAGGGGTGCTCTATGCCCTGGTTTCTTTCCTTCGCATTATAAAAGACTATCTACGCGATGCCTCGGCGGATTCAACAGTTGGGCCGCTTTCGATGTCCGCAACATAAGCCATGACATAGGGAACCGATGTAGAGATGACGCCTGGCATTGATTGGAGATGAATGTAGAAACTTTGGCTTGTTTTTTGTTTTCTCTCTGTTTTTAAAGGGTTGTAATACAACCTAACAAAAATAAAAGAAAAAAAAAAAATTATTTGTCTATAGCAGAGGTCTTCAAACTCTGGGTTGTGCCTCCCCTGGGGGTTGCGGCCGCATCCCTGGCGGGAGGGGGAGTAGGAGAGCCCAGCATGAAATGTAAAAAAAAAGAAGAAAAAAAAATTGTATTTATTATTATTATATTTTTAGATTGGAGGAAATGGGCAGAGGCGCTCACATGGTCGGACTGGACCATAAAACTGTCTTAGGCACCAATGAAAGAGAGGCCCACACTTGCAAATGGATATTCATTACTTTAGTCACAGACTGTTTTAATAGTACCCAAGCGGGTATTTATTGCTAAAATATAAGCAAATTGTGATATTTAAAGAATAATTATTCACCAACAATGGTCAAAACTACTAGCTGCATAGTGAAGTAACTCATCAAACTGGCCCACATTGCCAAAAAAGTGGCTCATTTTGACTGGCATACACTAGTATTTTGCATTTTTGGTTCAGGCATCGCCCTATAGGCCAGTCTGGGTAGGAGTGAGATGAGGGAGCCCAGCGACTATGATGAGAGCAGATGGGGGATCCCAGGGACTATTCTGGGAGTAATGTGCGGTGACAGCACCCAATCGTTCATAGCCATTTGTACATACTGTCAATTTGGCATTTTTTCGGGTGCCCGGCCTGCCCAAATTTTGCTCAGCGGGGACCCAGGGCAAAAAAGTTTGAAGACCACTGGTCTATAATGAGTAGTCTGAATCTCTCCACTTTTTATTACTTCTAAATTTGTTCTGTTTTGTGTCCCCCTTTAGTGTGTGACTCCATTTACATCACTGCATACAATGTCCTGACCAATCCAATATGTTAAATTGAGTTGTTACTGGGGAGTTTAGCTGTGATCACCCTCTATTAGAATTGCCCCAAATGTGTACAGATGATTTCTTGTATGATGACTGTTCTATTGGGACTATTTCATGAATTCTTTTTAAAACCAATACAAATGCATGTTAAAAAAATTGAGAAGATCTCTTTTTGAGTTTTACTTATGAGTTTGATACACAAGAGCAGGCACCCCAAAGAGCCTTTTTTTATGGTAGAGAGTTGTTCATTGTAGACTTCTCTGGCTGCGCCTCGTAGATTATTGTCACCATCCATTGCAAACATCATCATTTACAATCCTTGGCCAGTCATAGGTACCACAAAGGATAGTCATAAAGAAATGTTGCAATGATATTAGTATATTTGGATATTTCTATTTCTTGGAACATAGCTCACGATAAATGTAGCTTTCTACGAAAGGTCAGATGTTTGATGTTTTTTCAATATTCAGTGAAAGATCATTTTAAATATAGTCACTGCTACTCCTTCACTACGTACATGAAATACAGATGTATATATGATTGACTATCCACATTGGGGATACACTCCAGATCCGCCGGTAAGCCCTCCACCAGGCTACCCATGTCTCAGTGCTGCTGCCCTCATCTGGCTGTCCAGGGGAGACCCCCTGTGGTTTTAGTGCAGCGTCCCCCAGTGTTAATCGTGCCCCAGGGTCCCTAACCCAACATTCACATCTGAATCTCTCAGCCGTCAGTATCAGGAGTCTAGGCGGTCCCCGAATTTCCACAGTGACCTCAGGATCACCTTCTAAGGCACTGGTCAGGCTGCACACGATTGCCTACTTTGTCGCTCCATCACCCTGCAGCCATCTTGATTGGGCTGCCAAGTGCCCCAGTCCAATTCTGAAATCTTGGAAGCATTTCCCATAAGAATCTCTACAGCGGTGCTGTGCAATATAAAGAAAGTCTTGTAACTGAAGTGTGCGAGGTCTGGATAAAGTGTATCACTTGAATTATTGGACAAAGACCAAGAACAAAGCATCTCATTGATGGGCTGCTCAATACACTGTGCAAAGCGACTCTGGCTGAACAATGTAGAAAATATTTTCCAGAATGTTACAGCATTGGAAACGTGGTTATGTTTCTTGAACCTTCATAGTAGGTAGACCAGTGAGGATTTGTTAATTCCCTGGAGCACATATAGAATGAAGATGGAAAGGGCTGGTAACTTTGGGGGCCAATGAAGATCGGAATTGAAGGAGAAATTGATATTGTTAAACTCATCAAATGGGGAGAAGTCTATTCTTAATATATTATTCTGAATCTTAATTAGAATACCAAATGAGAACTTCTATCAATAGCAGGACTTACCGGTGTTGACTGACGCTTTGACTTCATGAAATTTGGTTGTCCGTCTGAGGAAGTAACAC
Source organism: Ambystoma mexicanum (assembly GCF_040938575.1). NCBI lineage: Eukaryota > Metazoa > Chordata > Amphibia > Caudata > Ambystomatidae > Ambystoma > Ambystoma mexicanum. Next base: position 288,578,783 of record NC_090941.1, on the reverse strand, counting down.
TGTCTAATAGTTACAGGCAGGTGACCCCCAGAGACAAGAACCTGAAACAGAGGGGAGGGGAACAAAGGGAAAAGCCTGAAGGAACAGATGGAGAATGCAGAGCAGGTCCACAGGATTCCAGAAGACTAATGAGGACAGGAATCAGTTCAAGGATTATACTCGAGTTAGCAGGAAACAGGAGACAAGGCTGATGCTTGGAGTTGGAGAATGAAAAGGGAAGGAACAGGGGCCAGATTACAGAAACGTTTCACCGCTGCAAGTGCAATGTTTGCACGGTATTAGCACTAGGGAAAAGTTTGCCCTATTTTTTAAAACACACTTAAAAAAACCATTGCACCTCGACAAGTGCAGTTTGGCATATTAAAAGCACAAGGGCAAACATTGCCCTAGTGCAAAAAAGATGAATTTTCACTACATTTCTGCACTAGGGCAAAGTTTGCTCTAGTGCTAATACGGAATGGTATTAGCACTAGGGCAAACTTTGCCCTGATGCAAACATGCATCAAAAATGTGTCTTTTTAGCACTAGGGCAATTTTAGACGTGGTGCTTTTAATATGCCAAACTGCACTTGTCGAGGTGAAATGACTTTTTAATGCGTCCCAGTGTTTCTCAAAAATAGGGCAAACTTTGCCCTAGTGCTAATACAGTGCAAATGTTGTTCTTGCACCGGTACAACGTTTCTGTAATCTGGCCCCAGAAGGACAGAGACGTAGGCAAGGAAAGAAGCAGCGCAGCAAGGATAGGGCAGAAAGAATACAATAAGATGCCAGGCAGTCTCCTAACAGTGCATCTTTATGCTGATTGGTGGTTTGAAGGCCAGAGGACCTGTAAATGGAGATCTGAACTGGAAGAAAGCGCCCGGAAACCGCAGGTGCAATCTTGGAATGAGATCCTTGATGCAGCACGTTTGTCTGTACAGGAACAGGAGGATGCTGCAGCCAAGGTAAGTACTGTGTCACCGACGTGGGTAAAACTCGCACCTGACCATGACAAGTTCAGGGTTACTAAATTTTGTTGGAGTATTATCAGCCTACCTCCCTGACACTCTGTGTTACACATAGTATAACCCATAGATTTAGGGCCAGTTTAACATTCAAAATGGCCACAGGTTCTGGCCGTGCTGATTTTAGCCAACATTATCACATGCACATGGCACACTCACACAGCAGTCCAACCCACATTGCCCATGTGAAATCCATCTAATGAAGCACCACCAAATGAGAGGTAAGACCAGATCATAGAAGCCAGCTAGTCCAAACAGGCAGTGTCACTGCTTAGGAGTCCTGGCAGATCATGGGAGACCCCTGTCCAGGAGCCCCCAAGTGAGGAGAACACATGGGGAGAGACCAGAAATTAGGAGGCATTGGTGTGTGTTAAGGAGGGAGAAGCATAGGCTAGAGAGGAGGGAAAGATTGTCTTGGAGAGAGGGGGTTTTGTTTTAGAAGAGAGACAAGGACTCGTAGGATAGAGGAGCACGAAGGAGAGCCTTCTTTATTGGAGAAAGGGAGTATGTTTGTTTGGGAGCAGAGAAAGTCGGGTGCCTCCTCAGAAGTGAAGGAAAGAAATATTGGATAGGAGAGAGATATTACCTGGAAGGGAATGGTGGAGGACGTTGTTGCGTAGAACGCGGGAGGAGCTACTAATGCAGAGGGGAAGAAGGGGGATGTCAATAGTGGGATAAAGTAGGGAGATACCACCCGGAAGAGGAATCAGAGAGTCATTGACTAGGAGAGAAAGAACAGATATGTCAACTTGAAAAGGAAAGAGTAGAGGGGGACAGATTGTAGATTTGGCTTAGGGAGAAGGTGAGTCAAGTTCTAGGAGGAGAGTATTGTTGTGCAGAAGTGAGAGGAGAAGACTTGGAATTGAGCTAGAATTATATTGCTAAGGTAAAATATCCTCACAGGGGTGTGTGTTGTTGGCAGGTGAGCACAAAGGGCTATGATCAGGAAAGAAAGGAAAAGACTTACCAGATAGAGAGGTGGATAGAGTCGGGCCATCCTAAGTAGGTGAGATAAGTGGAAAGCACCCTTATTTCACCTGCCACTTAGGTGGCAAGGAAATTGACCTTCCATGGAACAAAATGGGTTAACCGTGGTAAAAACCAAAACATACTCTCATAGCTAACATCATACCTGCATGTTATGTGTAAATTGTACATGTGGTGTACAGTGATGTTGAAGATTACCAGATGTAAATATGTACTTTGTTGTCACCAGCCTTGTGAAAGCAAATTGAACATTCACCTCATTTGTATGAGTATTTCCTTAATTATACTTCTTGTTTTCTTGTAACCTTAAGGGTCATATACCTGGTTAGCATGTGGGTATGATGTTAGTTATGAGATTTTGTTTTGGTTTTAACCACGGTTAACACTTAACTTGTTTTATCGGTATCAGGTAATATTATCCCCATATATATGGTCGCTGTACATAATATCGCCGGGAAAAGGTTGTGGCAATATTATATGGGTGACCATATATATGGGGATAGGGGCAGCCAAAAAAAAAAAATAAATAAAGAAAGAAAAAAGAAAAAAAGGGTTTGGGGGTTGAGGGGGTGTCCCCCACATGTTCCATGCAATAATGTCCCCACAAAAAACTGCCATTTTTTTTCGGCGATATTTTTGCATGGCGATATTTTTGTGGGGACATTATTACATGGAACCGTTTTAACTTGAACTTGGTATTATATGGACCTTCGGGTCCCATTTATTGTTGAAGTTCTCCCTCTTTTCACGACAGCAGAGGATTCTGTTTGGGAATACATTGCCATTACCCAAAGACCTCTTTTGATCTTCACTCTTTTCTTTGTTTCTTGGTTCGTTAATCAGCACATCAAGTATTCACGGAATTATGTCATATTCACACTACCACGTGATCACAGGTTGCTTACTTTTAAGCTAACTTTCGGATGATATGAGATAGCGGTACACACTCGGTTGCAGTTCTGTTACTGTGTTCCTCTTCATTTCTTTGGGCTTGCACAAGACTTTCTATTTGAGATTTCACAATTATTTTTTCACTTGTAGATGATCATTAAGGGCATATCATTCCGTCTACCATTACTCTTAACATATATTATTCACCTTTTTTTAGAACTTGATGCGGGATTGAGACCATTTTTAAGACTGGCATTCTTTCGCAAGATTTACCCATGTATTCATGTTTTTATGATTTTACATACAGCTTCTTCACAACTTACTTTCATTTTATTTATTTTTATTACATTCTCTCACTGGTTGCTATGTTCTTTTTATTTTTATAGAATTAGTTGTAATTCCGAAAGCTGGTGAAAGCCGGCAGTCTTTACCAAGTAGTGCCCTGGTCATTATGGTTATTTATGTTTGCCTCTTTTTCTCTTTGAAGCGTCTTTCAACATCTCTCAACTCCACATAATGTCCACTGTGTTAGGCATAATATGTGCAAATGAGACTTTAGGGGTTTTTTAATGAAGCTGGCGATTCCTTTTTTATTTTCCTGTAAATGTAATTGCCTACAAATGTCTTTCTAAATTGGATAGGTATGCCCACTCTCTTCGTATACCATTGGGAAAAATACTAATTCATTGTTTGATTAATATTCTAAATGAACCCTGATGAAGGTAGATATTGTCTCAACACGGATTGGGGTTTTCCTTTAGAAAATGAAAGAAGATAAATGTTGAGCTATTTGACGACTCAGGCTCTTCTATAAATACAGTTTTGCAGTGGCATCATCATATTCGTTAAACATGCTGTGAATACCAATCTATGCTATATTTATAAGCATTGGCTTTAATACTGATTGTTTATACAATATGTAGGTGTCCAGGGCATGGGGGTTTACAATTCATTCTGGAAACCATTTCTTTGCTTTTTTTTGTGTTGTAGTCTACCTGTCATGCTACGGTTCCCCCTGCACTGGAATATCTTTCAATTTCTTCAGCGAATATATGTAAAGCCTGTAGAAATGTGTTGTGTACTTTGACTTACTTCCATTTAAAACATCCAGAGTTTGACAGCAGAGAAGCAGACAGATAAGGAAGAGTGACGTCATTCAAATATAGAAGAGAATGCGAAAAAGATCAGGGACACATCAGTGTAGAAATAACAAACGACTTAAAAATGGTGATGGATGGAATACTATACAAAGAAAAAATCTGAGGGCCAAAGACAGTGCCTTGTGGAATCCTGAAATGCAATGGCAAACACTGTAAGATTTCCCTTCCATTGAGACACATTATAAGCAATTTGAAAGGTAGGAAAAAAAACAAGACAGAGCAACACCAGATATGTCAAGAGGGGAGAGAAGAAAACAGAGAATTATCCACCATGTCGAAAACTGCAGACAGTACAAGAAGAATTAGAAGGGACGTTTATTTCATGTAGCAAGTGGAAGTAAGAAAATTAGCAACATGAAAGGGGACCATTTCACTGGAGTGAGCAGAACGAAACTCAGATTGTAGACAAGGTAGAAGAGAATTTAACTGAAGACAAGAAGACAACTGGGATTGAGCAGAAAGTTGCAGAAGCTTGGATAGGTAAGGGAGAATAGAAATGACGCTATAGATAGAAGAAAGACAAGAATCGAGCAAATGTTATGCACGAATTTAGAAAATAATGATATGCTTAAAGAAAGAAAGAAAAAAACAACCGAAAGATAGAAATTGAAAGGTGGTCTAGTAAGAAAGATAAAAGGGATATGGCACAGGAATAAGGGATAATGGAAGAGAATCCAAAGGGCCAGCAGTAAACCTAGCTTGTTGGTTCAAAAGAAATCATTTATTTTTCGAAAGAGTTGAAAATCAGGTAGATGAGTATGAAACTGAAGAAGGAGAAGGAGAAGAAGAAAGAAAAGAAAAGGTGGAATGAATGTTTTCAACTTTGGAAATAGGCTAGTAATCAAAGTGTGAAGCAGAAAGAGTAGAATTCAATTAACGGTCAGGAATATGAGGGGACAGGAGAATTTGTAGAAGGGAAAATAAATGATGAGGATGAGGAGTAAGAGTGGAAATGAAAGATTGATAGTAAATATGTTTACACTGAAAGAAATCATGTTCATTAGTACCCGGAGGCAAAGAACACGCAGCAAGATCGGAAGGAGAAAAATATTTTTCCCAGCCCCCATCCAGTTTAGGTAGAGTCCTTTCATTTAAAAATGGCTTTGTTGTTATTGCTGAATTCTTTGCTGATGGATACACATATTGCCCTTGCAGGCATCTAGAAGATAACTATTCAGTTATTTAAATAATCATCCATTCATTTTTTCCCTTGCGATGTGAACTGATTTACATCTCTTAACATTCCACCCCAAAAGTGTTGGCTGATAGTTTTCCTAAAAACTAAAAATCTACCTTTCCACGGGTATGCTTTTTAACAGTGGAGGTCATGGCTTTTGCGTATCGTAAGCACCTAAATTGTGCCGTGAATGTCAATGAGTTAGATGCAGTACATAATTAAGGCAGAGGAGCATTATACATATCGATATAGTTCACACTGTATGCCCAGCTGGATGTGCAGTATTGGCTGATGCACTCACCGTGTTTATTGGTTGACCCTCAACTTTTCGTGGGATCTAATGTTCTCTTAAAATTGAAAAGGGATTAAATCAGAAAATAAAGCATTGACTGTTCTATGTGTATGCGCCAAACCATGCTGGACTATCTCTGGTAGGTACCATTCCATCCCTAATGGGGTGTACGCCATGTGTACTCCACCGTGCAGCATGTGGAATAGGAACTGTGAGATATTATTACCAAAGCCTGTTTCCTTCTGAATACTCAAGTTTATGCCACCTCCTGCTTGCTGTAAGGGCATTGTGGCAGCCAGCAGATACTCAGTCATGAGGAATTATCAGTAGTTTTCTAAAGTTATTGTGGTAGAGGCTGTGTATTGAATTGCTACCCGCAAGGACAACAGAGCAGATTTAGCTTTCCTTACACACTTATTGAGCAGACAGGTGTAGCGTTCAGGAGTGAAGGGGGGTTTGTTCAAGATACAAGGAATTAAGTTCTCACAGTGAATACATTGATGTAGCAACAGAGAAATTGTATATACTTGATGCAGATTAAATTGATTTTGAAGGCATATGACCTACTTTTATATGCTGAGGCATTCCAGAGTTACTATACATTGGATATAGGGTCAACAGTGAGGCTGCAGAGGGATCAGAGCTCCTGGGTCATCTCTGGTGTCTATTCATGATCACCAGTGATTCCAAATTGCACAATGCAGGATTCTGAGTCCAACCACATTGCAGTGTTCGCTCAAGAACCACGGCTTTAGCTAAGACATATGATTCTGTCAATCAGTGCCATTATACCTGGCAATAAGAGTTCTGGCAATATTTTTGGTTTCTGGAAACTGAATGGCTTTGGAATTAATTTTACCAGAGATCCAATGCATGCATTCCCTGTGAGGTGCAGATGCCCAAAAGGCACACATGGGTGAAAAGTAACAATCTTGGGATAAAGGCAGCATCAGATTAAAAGATGGTACCTTGCGGTGTGGTCACCTAGGTAGTTGATGGTTCATGCTGTCAATGTAGGCCTTTCAACCTAACAGGGGTGCACCAGTGGCTTTGGAACTTCCCTCAGCGATGGCATGGCCACGTCTGGTCTATGGAGCATTGACGTCAAGAGAACCTAAGTTATATCCACATATGTTTTCCCTTCCGACACACAGAGCACAGTAGGCAGCACTTACACCCTCACCCTGAAGAATGCAAGCACAACATGCAGCACACGGCTTTCTTTCTTTTTCTCTTGCATTTTCTGATTTCTGTGTTTGTGTGTGGCGGGGTCAGGAAGAGGTTAGCATGTGGTGTTCCAAGTCTACTGAAAAACATCCAGGAACACTGAACATGAATGCCAGACTATTTTGATGTGGCTGGTATTGCTAGATCACAGCTGCCGATCCATGAATTTGGTACACACCTGTCAAAAAGAACAGGCATGTTGCTTCGTGATGCTATGCTATTTTGCAGGGGGGAGTAAGGTGATGCACACCACTGTGTACTGAGCCTCCACATGCACACGATGATGGTCTGGAAGAAGCATGCTTACAGGCTATCCATGATGCGCATCCACTGTGCAAATACTCCCAACTAAAATGGAAAACAGACATAAAGGAGCCTGTCCCCTGCTTTCAACTGCACAGCTTCATGGATTTGTTTGAACCATTAGCACACATGGATACGAAGGAAGAAACTCTACTATTATGCCTGCCTGAACTGAAGAGGCAGCAATGCATCTTTTAACGTGCATGAATAACTAGAAGAAAATAAATATTTATTACAAAAATATGTCTGTTTGACGCTTAAAACGTATTTTTACTTGGTTATAAAATCCATACCCGATTGACAATTGGACTTGCTTTTACTCCATAAAAACTCATTTTGCTCACAATTTAGGGAGCAAAATACTCCCACTTCAAAAATCTTATCTGGAGCACTGGTTATCATTTGGGGATCCACTTTGAAGACAGTGATCCAAGATGATAGTGAAATCCACCAATCACTGGCCTGGTTTAAGAATAAACAATCAGTCTGACGTATTTGAAGAAAGACTGTCCTTTATCCACACAGCAGCATAATATATTATTCAGAAGCCAAGCCAATGTACCTTAGGTCTGTAGCTCTCTAGTTATCTAGGGTTATTGATTGGCTGGGCCACCTTCATTGGAACGCCGCCCACATTGCCACGTCCTTTTACAATGAGTTGCCCATTGTGCAGAGATGCGCGCCTTTTAAATAGCTCTATTACCTCAAGCAGGCCCGCCCGACACTAGGATTTATTATTTTTCCAGGCACAGCGTCAGTGAAACCAGGAAGAAATATCAAGTTGCAGGGCAGCCGAGGGGACAGATCTGTTTACTTCACAGCTAATCGATTGCGCTGAGATCACTCTGATGGCGGATCGTTGTGCAGCTCTGCTATTGACAACATGTTAGCCCTTGCCAGAGTCTTTAACCCTTTTAATCTCTTTGTAGATGCTGCAGCTTGCATGACCGGCCACGTTACAGCCCGTAGGCACACTAAGAGGAACGCAGAAAAGATAGTTTTCTTTATATTAAAATGGGCGCGTTCCTCCTCTATGTCTATATATCACATGTATGCATTATTCTCAACATTTAGCACGCGCCACTGCTCCTACAATGGATTGCAGGGCAAGACAAACAAGCGCACTAGTCTAAGGTATATAAAATGCGAGGAAACACACTTGGGAGGGACAGACAAACAATTGCAAAGTGCCAACACAGGAGCCGGAAGCAATCAAAACAGCCGTGCTTACTGGAATCAAATACCCCGGAAGTGGCAAGGGCGCACGCTCACCCACGTTGACCCATTGTGTGCAAAGGATGCAGAGCTCTAATGAGGGCAGAATATGGAATATGTGCAAATGTTCATTGGACGTCATTCAAAAATATAACATGCCAATGTGCATTTATTTAAGCAGGCACTTTTTTGTGGTATGCAAATTACATAATGAGGTATTATTCTCCATGCTAAGGAGGGTGCATTTAATCATTAGTATTGTCTGGGGAGCATTCAAACAGGTTGAGTGTAAAAACCAGTGCCACATTTTACTGAGTGAGTGAGTCCCACCATCCTAGTGTGCACACTTGCCAACATTATGTGACCAAAAAGATGTAGGATTTTTCAAGTTTCAAAAATAATAATTTGCATAACAATTACATCATAGGGGCACCACTGGAGCATTCTAAAATGCACAACCCATCAAACAGCACAACATGGAAAGATGTTCAAATGTTACAAATGCATAATTCTGAATGTTAAGTTAACACCAAATTCAATTACCTAACTTGACAGAAGATAATCACACAGAGCTGGTGGGCAACGTTTGTTACTGCTCTGTAGCAGCAGCCCGGGCAATACATATGTATTCCTGCATTGCAAGTTGAACACTAATTGGCATGGAGACTAAATACCCCCCTCAGTCTGATAGGTAGATGGAGTGTGATGTTGTTATGCTCTGCCACTTGCCTTCACAGGTGGTTCACCTAAGGGTTTCCCCGGCAAGAGTCAGGACAGAGTCACGCAGCTGTCAGGTCAATGGATTGGTCTGAGCCCAATCAAAGTAATCACCTGGCAGCCCACTGTACAGACAGACTAATTAATGTGTTGCATGCTTTGTCCTGGAGCCTGCCTTTAAGTCACATAAATCACCTGCCACTGTAAAAAGCAGTAGGATCTGTCACCGAAATCTGTAGGCGGTAGGACTGCTTAAAAAGAAGTAGCCTACTGCCTAAATCTGTAGGGTTGGCAAGTATGAGTGTGGTATGAGGCATTCTGCCTCAGAGATTCTTTTTTTCAAAAACGGGGCCACACAGTGCTTTGAAAAAATACTTGTGCAAATGAATTGAATACAAGGTCACAGGGATTAAAGGACGTTCTGAAGGGGAACACACAGAGTATTCCAATACTTTGCAAGCCAAAACTGCCACTCTACACAGCTGCTCCAATGCATTGAATCTAATTACTATGCTATGCCCTGGTGCTTCTAATTGATATTTGATTGTTGGCTCTAATATTTTAGTACATTGCTAACATATAGGGTGTTGCTAAAATATTCTGACCATTTGACCATAATATACCAGCTTTTCGTGGGAGCTAGCCAACTATGCCTTGTTGCATTCACATTTGACAGCATTCTCGTTAATGTGCCAGACTTATGGTTTCCCAAATCACCACCCTGCCTATATAGATATTTTCAGTCGAGTTGCACTTTGCCCCATTTGAGTTAAGCACACATTACCATATACCTGCAGTGACCCAGACAGTGACTATGACAGTTTCACCATGACCATGCCGCTTTCACATGTTCACATTTCTCATTTAAGAACCATTTTTCATTTTCTAAATTGCTGCCTGATAAATGTTAGGCCCTTTTTAATATTGCCATTCCACTGTTAACATTCCCAGACCAATTTCATATCACCTAAGTTAAACACATATTTTCATTTCAGTTTGTACATTGCCTTAACAAAATGGACAAGGCAGTTTAAGCATAACTATTGTGGGGAATGTATCCCCAGTTAAGAACATATTTTCAAGCATTTGCCTGGCAATCGATGGTCTAGTTTCAATATCACCATGCCAAGTTCACATCACCTCTATGACATTTTTGATATTATGCCAGTTTCTACATTGACCACAAAATTTTTTATTGACATTTCAATTTCAACATAACACTAACTAGGCAGTTTCTTGAGGAAGGATAGCTCAGGGGCAGCGTGTTTGTCTTGGAAGCAAGACAATGCAGCGCAACACAGGTTTGAATTCTGATCCTGCGCTTAGAAACCACTCGCTGGTATTATGCGTGATATAAAAGAAGAATTATAATAATAATAATAATAATAAGATGCCCAATTAAACATATATGGTCAAGCCGGTTTAGCATTGCAAATATGCGATGCCAGCTCCTAGATTGCTTTGCTAATTGATTCCATAACTACTTGCCGTGCACCACAACCAAATACCAACCTTACCCCAAAACTTACACATTGTAGGCACAATAAAGGCACTGCTTAACTTACGCAATTTATTGAATTGCTATAGCTCTTTTGACAAAGCACTGTTCAAATTTGCAAAAAAGGTGAAAACAAGGTCATGGCAATACAAATGTTATCAAACCGAACGCGATACACCATAACTAAGAAGGTACATGAGGAAAAGTGGGAAACAGAACATGGTCGTAAAGGAGAGTAAAGTAAGGGTAGAAGAGGAATGACTAGACAAAAACAGAGCATGCCAACATGTTGCAAGCTAACATAATAAAAACCAGATCAAGTATAATGGGGTGTAAATAACCTGTCTTAAAATGCAAAAGAAAGGTCGTGGGCAGGTATGTAAAGTTTGATAGGAGAGAAATGATGGGTGGGTATGTACCTTGTATGTTTTTTAAAACAATACAATGGAAACCAAAGACACAAGGGAAGTGGTAGCCATTGTAAGGAAGCGATTGAGGAAGACAGGTGAGCATTAGGATTATGTTTTGAAAAAATAATAAATTCATCTTTTATAATGTGCTTAGTACCGGAGATCAGTCCCTAGGCAAGGGATTGGGATTCAAACCTGTGTTGCTCTGTGTTGTCTTGCTTCCAAGTCAAACGTGTTGCCCCTGAGCTATCCTCCCAAAAGGTGGCAAATAACTGGATAAAAACAAATTGTACAGTTGACAGAAAATTAGTGGTAAGACCATTGAGATGCGAAAAGCAAGAGTCTAGGAAAAGGTGTTTGTTACTTGGAAGGTCAGAAGGGAACACGTTTTCAGGATGTTCTAAAGTTGATATGTACAGATTTGTGAGAGAGATTTGATGTGAGCAAAAAAAACAGCAATAACAGAAACATTGTGAGCAATAGCAGAACGAACGAGAGAGAGTGAGTGGGAAAGTAGCAAAAGCAGGCAGAAAGCAGCCATCAAGAGACACAACAGTAAAGTAACTCCAAGACCCTTAGGAGGTGTATTGTATGCTATAAAAAGTGGTATTGTTTTGTAACAAGGCATATACATATATACACATTCTTATTCATGCGGGCAATGCCTTTTGGGTCAACTGGACAATTTTAACATAAATCCTGGCACTCTGGTCCCTCCCAAGGGTCGGGGGGGCACTCAAGAGGTTAATGTGGCATGAAAGGATCTCATCCAGTGATGTGCAAAGGATACACATTCTAACACATTATTGTGCTATTTTTGGAGATCAGTGGAGACAGAGGGAACAATGTGTATTCCTTCAGCATAGAAATGATGGGACATCCCAAGAGAATAGATAATAGTAGGCACTTGGGTATTACACAGATATAATAGGATAGACCCTTAAACAGAAGCCTGAGGAACACCATATCGAGGGCATGGTGATGAGTCACCTGCTCAAGACACAGCATACCTCTGAGTTCAAAGAAAGGCCATAAACTAGGAGAGTGCTGAGCCCAAAATTAGAAAAATAAATATGGACCTTGAGATGAATATGAGAGAGGAAAGCACTGAGTGACGATGTAGGTGAGAGAAATAGTAATAAATAGAAAGGCAGATTCATTTATATGAGCCAGACATAAAAGAGGGGACAAATTAAATGTGCCTGTCTGTACTGTTCCTTGTCACCCAAATCCATATAAGTTAGTGTCATCAAATGAACAGGTAGTATATGGTACCTAATGACATTGTGTTTGAAAGGCACCTGCAGAAAGTACAACAATATATGTACACACCTATGAAATGCAACATTTTACTTTTATTCCTCATGCCTCGTTTAGCATATTACAGGAACTTTTACAAATCTACCAAAAATATATAAAACCTCAATAGTGATCAAATCTATGTGATCACTGCGCCACCTATAATGTCAACAATTAAACTGCAGACACCCATTATGGCGCGGTGGGGTGATCACATAGATCACTGTGCCCTGCATTCCCCACTACCCACTTACCTTTTTGACAGCACACCGTGAAGTGTGCCGCCGTCTCTCCTCTGACCCGTGGGTCTAAACTGGCATTGCATGGTCCTTTTTTCTTTTTTTGTTGTATATTTTTGTATTTTTATTGTCCCCCTCCCACATCTAATTGAAGCGAGACACCCCTAAACCCCTGACCCCCACTACACCGACAAAAGGGATCAGGCGACACCCCTGCAATCCCCGCTCCCATTCGTCGGAGTAGTGGGGTACGGCATTTCATTCCCACGCAAAGGCACGGTGCTTAAATAGTCGCAATTCTAGAGGTGATCACATAGAGTATTCTTAGCTGTTCTATGTCATGTGAGATAAATTGATATTATTACCAGTTGAACAACTGGGCAAGCAGATCACATTTATTATGAAACAATGCAGCCTACATTTGAGGTCAATTACTATATATATTCTGCGAGAAGTCTACCATTTCAAACAAATGTTGCTATCTTATTAACTAGGAATCCATTTGAGAGGAGCCACACGGTTGAATGTCACGGATCATCCACTTTAAGATCTCATTCATGATAGCATGAGAAGGACACCGTTGTTGATTCACCATGGCAAATGAAGGTAGGCTTCATTATTCTTCCCTTTTGACTTTTTCGTCCATGAACAAATGGAGCAAAGTGCCTTGCACACAAAAACCTCAAGAACGACCGTCAAAATCAGATAAAGAGCAGAATGGATGTGGCATTTAGCATGGGCCTTTCTCATCATCATTTAACTTTATTCGTCCTTCAGCCATCAAAGTACATATAAACATCGCATCCCAACACACAATTCAAACACAGAAATAATAGCAGGAGAAGAAAAGGGCCCCATGGCATGGGACAAAGCTTAACACAATGTCGGGCCCCGTGCCAGTTCTAAACACAACTACCTCATCTAGGCCATAAAAAGGACTACTGCTTCCAGTCGTGTTGGCTCCAGAGAGCAATGAAAATTGGGGCCCAAAACCCATTTGGGGCCATTGTCCTGTAGAGTGGACAGTCTTAACAATGGAGAATGCACTGACTGTGATTGAACTACTGGTCATTGGGCATCGTCGCATACTAATTATCAGCAAGACAGTGGCCATTCTTGGGTCCCTTAGTTCTATGCAAGTAAGGTCATAGGGACAACCCTCCACATAGGGCCGTCTTTAGCAACTTAAAACGTCTTCTCTAATCAGGGAGCAACAACCATATACTGTTCTTAACCCATGTATGCATTTGTTCAAAAGACAGTCTCTAGATTCAGGCTTGGCACTGGGGAATTTTGGGACCCTATGCATCTATACAAGACCCTTTCTCGGAGGCGCCCTCTTATTTACACTCTCCTTACCTTGGCCTTGTGGTCTTTGCCGTTTTAAGGGGTGGGGTTGTAGTGCACTATAAGATGACATATCTCTGAATGCTTGGTATCCACTTTCACAAACTCCCCCCGCGACGTGCGACGTCCCACGTCCCACCCCGCTGAGTGTGCTCACCCCCTTGGTCAGCCCTACCATGAACACCCAACCGGATTGTTGGGTCAACTTCCACCTGAACGGCATTAATTATGGGACTAGTGCCAGCATTAACTTGACCACGGGTCCCCTTTACAGACACCACCCCAGGAGGCACTGTGGGATCATTCCCATCACCCAAGGTCGATGCCGGCTTAGGGGCACTACAGGGTTTCTTCACTACAGGGTAATTCTGGTCCCCTTTTGTGGATGTCAATGCTTGGATGTCATTCCCGGGGGATGCCTCTTCCTATACCTCCCATGCCTCTACTGTTTTCTTGGATCTATAGCAGAAGCTTCTTTAGGGCCACCAATTGCACCAGGACCAGTGACCAGTGACAGCCCTGGGATATTTCCTCAGAGAACAGAATCAAAATGGGGGTGGGGAGTTCTTCGGGAAGAGATAAACAAGAGGATTTAGCCCCCCACAAATGAGCTTTCCCAGTTGACGAATTTTGTGCATCTGGTGGGTGGTGAACACACTCTTTCTCGGTTGTTGGGCAATTGATCCTTGGGGGCATGGACCTTGTTTTTCCTATCGATCTGTTCCTCAGGGCCTAGCTGGTAACTTCAAAGTGATGATATCTGTGATTGTCTCTTGGGTGCCAGTTGCGGAGGATGCAAGTGTGACAGGGACAGGAATGTAGAGACGAATTGTATGGGGTAGACTCTCAGGAGTATCAGGGTAGTTCTTCTGGGTCCAGCGCTCAAAGGTGGGGGTAGGAAAGTGAACAGGTGCATTGATAAGTATCGGGAATGATGTGGCTGTTAAAACTGTTCGTTCACAAATCCCCAGAGGAACATTGTGTGAGGCCAGGCCCCCTTTATGACTAGATAGCATTTCTGCATGGGCTTTCACTTTCTCTTTCTTGTCCCAGCCAGAGTTTCCTTCTGCAGTATAATCTATGTTGTGTTCCTCAGCATTCCCTCCCAACATGATCGGAGCACTTCCCAGAAAAAAACGTATTTCTTTTATTAGTTTGTAAGCATCTCCCGTTATCATTACGGGTGTGCGACCCCTGGACTTGTCATTGCCTAAATCGACGGCTGCAGTGGGCTGAGGCAGCAACCTCTGTTTCAAAGATAGTATTTTACGATTTGAAGTACAGAGTGCGGGTGAGCTTTGCAAGGGTGTGGGAGGGGCTCAGCGTTGGGCGACCATAACCTCCGTGGCACTGCCATCGTCGTCATGTTTGACAGAGAGAAAAGCTTGAGGAATGAATGAGACCCGCCTCCCCTTCGCTCTCTTCACCTTTCCTCAGTGCTTTTTGACCAATGGTTATCCTTGTCAATACGCAGGACGAAGGGGATGAATTGACAGCACCCACCGCACCCTTTGGGCGCCCCTGCAGGAACTAAAAACCCTGCGCCCTTGACCCGCAGGTTTCACCCTGCTGGTCTTTCTTCAACCCTTTGTAGTCCAGGGATCGGCCAGGGAGCGTGGCAAAAGTGCAGACTGCACAAGAACAGCAGTGCTTGAAGACGGCAGAAGAGCCTCTGCAGGAGCTAAACACCCCGTGCCCTTGGCCTTTCTAGTTAAAACAAAGCAATTGGGTATTACAGGAGTTCCTGGAAGGTGGACCTGTTTTCATTTGTCTGTAGTGGGATGATTTGTGCAGTCCATGTTTTTTTTTTAGTAAGATAACAAGTTTCAGAAATTTACTGAATGTGCTTTACTAAAAGTGAGTTATATGGATGCGGAACTGATAGAGAGAACTTTGAGCAGAAAAACACAGGAAACTGATATGACATTCCATTGGTGGTATCTAGGCAGCCATTAGCAGCTGGTCAGGGGGAGCCAGCCAATCGGATGGCTAGGAATGCGGGCTTGAACTGCTGGTGCAAGCCTGCGTTCCGTGGCACCTGACGGCCGGCTCTCCGCCGCCATCTTCCCCCCATCCTCCATCACTCTTCCCCCCAGGCCCCTACTTACCTTGTTTCGGCTCCCACTGGCCACCATGGAAAGGGAAGAGTGGCTGTACGGAGCCCCGCCTTACCTTTCCGTGTTGGTCATCTTGATCTTCAGGAGCCTATAGTGGAGTCAACATAGCTGATAAAAAACAAGAATTGTCATGTTAGCAATTGCAGTCTGGGGAACAAAAACATCCAATTTTGGTGCAAATCAGATACGGTTTTAAGCAAATTCACTGGTTTCATATATACCTTCTCTGAGTCTCACACATTTTGGAATCATGGACTTCAAAAGAGGACAGAATCTCAATCGTTTTGCTATAATGTAGACATATGTAAGTTGTTTGCAAGCTCCTTTATCAACACAGTTCAAATTGTTAGTATAAATGTGAGTTGGCAAAGTCAAAAACATTGTGTTTTCAGGAGAGGAGAAAAAAAGGGCATGTGATGATTCCCAAAGCTGGAAGGGACGTCTGGAATATGAATAATTGCATCTTTGTAACAAAGTTATGAACCTGATTGCCCAGTATACTGATCGAGTAAACATCTATTTGCATATATGTTATATGGTTTGGCCATCTGTTATCACAGGTTAAATGTTGACTCCTAGACACAATATGGAAGGCAGGGGTAAAATAATTAATTCATGAAGACAACAAATAATTCTTTACTAGACTTACAACAACATGTAAAATAAAGTTACATTTTTAGATTGACAACAACTTGTTTTCCAATAATCCATGAATCAATTTAAATTAAGGTGCTTTTGACCAAATTACATGAATTCTTTCACGTGGGTATTTGCTACTTATATTTCGAATGTGACCATTTATAAAGTACATCATTGCAATGACCTGCCGAGTTACAATTGTCATTGTATGACATTTCTACAGGTGTAAATAATCAGAATGTGAGTTGGGTTCCTTTTTGAATGCTGCAACTTGTCATTTTGAATTCAGTGTCTTTATCAGACAAAGGAATCAGTCTACGAGAGCAGAGGTTCTGTATGCTTAGATATGGGTTTCACACGCTCATGATGGAGTTAAGTATATTGCATAGCGCAAAGTCTCCTCAAGACAAGCAGTTTGTAGTACATGACCTAAGAATACAAGCAGATGCTTTTATTCAGGACACAACCCTAATTGAAAAACCATCTAAGATTGATGTTTAGGAGTTTGTGGTGCCAGAACTGCTGCATAGCTATAAACCAACATTACAAAACCTGTTACAGCATTAAAAAAAAATATCAGCACTAAACATGTGTCAGCTATCTGTGAACCTAACTGACTACCTGTGAATGTAAGATGCTTCATAAACCTTACATGAACACTGTACTGCCAGCTGCTTGCCTTCATCCCTGATTCTCAGCAGTGGAGTGGCAGCCGTTGTGAAGTGCATGAAATCCATATCTAAAGATACCTTTAATATTTTTGATTTACTTATGGACAAGAGCAAACCATCCACTGTGTAGGGAATACAGGAAGCACCACAGCCCTCTACTATAATCAACATAGAATTCAGCCAGCACAGCCTTCCTCTCACCACTCACACCTCTCTATCCAGTCATGTTATCTATCCCCGATTTTGGGAGAAATTAAGATATACATTACAGGAATTGTAATTCTGAAATAAACACAGTTTGCCTCCTGCCCCAGGGTATGGGATGAGATTATTGTGGTTTGGAACCATGCGCCTGTGATGGCGCTCATCCATTTAAGAACATGAAACACATAATTGTGTGGTTCTTGTTTAGGGGTTTGTTGTTAAATTGTGCTTAATGAGTGTCATCTGATTGATGATCGGAAATATTCTGGAAGCTTGTCATGAGATACAGACTGTAGTCGGCACTAGTGTAACCAAAGTAGCATACATTTGTTAAATACATCTTTGGTGTTGAACTTGATGATTCCAGGGAAATTGTCTCAAAGAACACGCATACTGTTTTGAAATAAAGTAAACATAGGAACAGGCAAGGGGGAGTCATCGTGCATCATAGATTGGTCTGCTGGTTATAGATTAGAGCTGCATTCCACACTGTGTGACTATTCAGAGTTGGTTTGATGGAAGTGAGTAACATTCACAAACAGTGGCGCAGAATATTTTATTGACACATATAGCGGTATTTCATTACTTAACATTGATTATAAGTTATTGTTTGTGATGCATGCTCAGATATCCAGTTAAAAAACAGTGAGATAAATCAGGCCCCCACTCTGTATAGATTTTCAAGGAGACCAAGTGACTCACAATTTAGACATTTGAAAAGGGGAGATGAATGTGACATTTTGCGAATGCAGCATACTATATTATAGGATTACATTGGTGGACTCCCAACATCTGTTATCACATTTAAACATCATCACATGACTGGACTGACAGTGAGGCAAATGAATGCGAAGAACCCGGAGCCAGTGAAAAGAGAGACACTTATCCTTTTGGATTAGAATACATGATAAACATATAGATATCTATTTATTGATTGTGCTTTTTTGGCTCTACGTATGAATGATACTCTACAACTGGAAACTTAAATGTGCCTTCAGAAGTCTTTTGTATCTTCAAATATGAAGTTTGTATTTCTTTAACCAAGTGAGTAGTCAAAAAGAGAAAACCTTTAGAGCTATGTACAACAAAGCAACAATACATAACATCTATAAAATGAAACACATGTTTACTTAGGTTTTTGTTAACACATTGTGTATTCAACTCATGTGAGACTTCAGTCTATTAATTCAGACTATGCAATCAGCGACTCCAAAAATACATTGCTAATTGTCTTGGCTGACTGAAAATTAAATGAAGTGGCAGGTCACAGAAACTGGCCCTCATTACAAGTCAGGCGTTAAGGGTTTAACGGCGCCGTTGGCGCCGTTAACCCTTAACGCCTGATTCACACTTTAACGCCTGCTTTTTGCAGGCGTAAAAGTCCAAGGCGCTAAGCGACCTTGGTGCTAATTACGGCACCGTAATTTACGGTGCCATAATTAGCACCTTCCCCATCCCCATTATGCCCTATGGGGAAAAAATGGGAATGGGGAAGGGCAAATGGTGAATGGGGAATTACCGCCCTACTCACCTTGGAATGGGGCGGTAATTCCGCCATCCACCATGGCGGAATCCGGCATGGACCATGGTGCTAATAGCACCATGGTCCTCCGCCTGACTTGTAATGAGGACCACTGTATTATAACACCATTCACTACAAAGATTATATAAGACTACTACCAATAGAAAGATCAACATTCTTTTGATTAACTTTGTATCCATTCTGTTCTATCACCTCTACTTAGCAGAAGTCAGACTGGCAGACAGGGAGACTGACATTAGAACATTCAAGGAATCTGCCCACAATAAGCCTTTCAGTTAATAAATACACAGCAAAATGGTGATAAGCGATTGCACGCAAGACCGTTGTAGAATTCTTTGGGGGCAAATCCAGCCTCCATGAAACATTAGGAATATTTCATAGAACAGATCAAAGATGAGTTGAAAACACAATTTGAGTCACAAGAAGACCCTGCTAAAGACATTTCAAAATTAAAAGACACCAATGAATGTTGTTTACAAACCCAGGGGAAATATAAATTACTATTACATGTCTATAGTATTCATGCTGATAGTCTGTGTTTTGTAATATGTGAGCTTACAATGTCAAGCAAAATACCTTCAAGAGCAACTACTAAACTTATTATCAAAGACATTGATTTACTTGCTGAGTCTGATTCCCCTGCAGCACAATTTAAAATCTGAAATACAAAAAAGCTTCCTACAAAATGAACTCGATCACAAGCATAGGGACGTCATAACAGAGTGTATGAAGAAAATGTGAAAATGCAGTAGAGAAAAATAGGATTGTGTCTTTGTGGAGGCAGTTTAAAAAAATCGCAACTAGAAAAGAAAGTGACACAATGGCAATTCAAAAATCAAAATACATCAGACAAAATACACACTTACCAATATGGACAATATTACCTAAAGAAAAAACTGCAAAAGAAAATTGCACTACTTGCTGCTGGTAATAAAGGACTTGAGTCCACTGAGGTCAATTGCATAGATTCCTGGAGAAAAGTAGCTGAACGGGGAAGACATTGAAATGGATCATAAAGCTTTATTAAGGCAACAAATGAAACGAGCCGGCTTACTTTATAACAGTGTACTCTCATTCACATTGAAAAAGTAAAGTAGACAATGTATTATTTTCTCCTGCAACTGAGAAAATGAAAATGAATTAATCAATCCTTTAGACCAGGTCCCAGTTAAGGTAAGGAAGGGGTGTGGTATAATTTGTTTCGTATCCCCAATCAGGCCCAAATGGAGAGAAAGATATGTTTCACTATCAAATGCCAGGATTTATAAGTTCCATATAAAAGGCTGGGAGATCGAATAGCATGGCATGTCAAGACTCGGCAGAAAATACAACATAACAATATACATAACCAGAGAGAAATTGAGATGAAGTATCAAAATAGGATAAGAGAGCAGGAGGGATTACAAACAATACAACCGAGAGATAATTTAGCCCACCTGGGACAACTGGATGAATAAGAGATAGCCCTGAAATGCCATTTTACAAATAGGTTCCTTCTGGGGGGTGGGGGTAAGCTGTGAACCTCTGATGTCCTAAAGATGGATTCATCTCGATATTGTGCACCACAGCAGGAATACATGTCATCCTACGCAATCTCGCAAAGGGTTTGTAACTGGGAAGAACAGAGATAAGACTAGAGAGGACCATCACTACTGTGCATATAAAATGCCTCCCCAGAACCCTTTGCAGCAGGGAGATGAGTCATGCAAGAAGGAGTGTGGTTTCAATCATCTAGAGTTTGGAACCAGGTTAGAAGACCTAACAATCAAAATCCACAGCCTTATTTTGTGAATAAGCCAATCAAACAGATTAAATTAATCAAAGTTGTTGTGGCTCATTGTGCTACATTCCTAGAGTTAATTTCATGACATTTCAGATTAAGTTCCACACTACGGACATAACCTGATGATATTTCCCAAAGTTCAGAGCGTAGCACAATGTTCAACTCAGTGTTTATGATTTAGAACACTGGGCTAGTGTTCTGTAATCAAACATTGGACCAGTGTCAATGCACTTAATTCCCAACAATTAAAAATTCCTACAGATGGCTAACTAATGTATTTGTTACTTTTAATATAAACAGTACCTTATTTGTGAAATGTGCACTTTGGTCCAATAATACGATTCAACCTTATGGCAGTATTTGCAACCCACGCAGCTTTTGTTCTTGACTATTAATATATCATCAGAACTCCTTGATAAAATTAGTATTACATCAAATAGGTTATTGATGCAGCCTGCACTTGCCCAGCAAACGGAATCCAGCAGGGAAGTAACAGGTTGAATCAAAACACCCATTAAAGGTATCAATTACATCAGATGGCAAGAGCCCTCTTGCACTGTAGAATGGTTAAAGCACTTTATTAAAGTGACATATAGCGTAAATGCTACAAGTCACGATGTGAACATTAACCCCTTAAGTGCCAGGCTATTATGCAAGTCTATGCAAAAAGGATTTGTGGGAACACCCTTGAAGTCAAAATGTGGTGTCCAGTTCTGTCGGCAGTTTCATGATTTCATCCGTCCATTGGGACAGTATTAACATCTGCTAACCACGTTTTAAGTCTTTTTGGAGCCAGTACCTTTTACACAATCAGTAATAATTATTATCACTTATTTACTTACAATGGCTAAGTTGTGAAAGAGCTCCTGGGTTGATTTCATCACCCAATGGATGTGTGTGCAACCTGCATTCATACCCCTCAGAATTTTTAATTTTAATTTTATTTTTTTAAAGTGTGGATCTAGCTCGATAGTAGAGGAGCGACATACATGGTGTAATTAGCCAGCGTTTGGGCTGGCATATTTTCACATTAATGCAGTACTGTGAGTTGCGGACTCTGCGTCCACTGCGAGTAGTCCTTTCGCAAGTGTTTTAAAAAAAGCCACGTTATCAGAGATTTGCTCAACTGGAGAATTGTAGGGGCATTCTGAGATCATACCGGGATCAGTTCCAGAGTGTGGGTGTGTGAAAAGAGAAGGATTGTTTGTGGGTCCTCTCTTTGCGGACAAGTTGTGATTAAAGCTGGTTGGGCGATTTGCTGCATGAAGAGCATGTGCCACTAGACATGTGGAGATTAGCCACCAGGTATGCTGGTGTGCTACTCGTCACTGCTTTATAGATAATACATGTAGTCTTGAACAGTATCCAGGCTTGGAGAGGAAGCCAATGAGGTTTGAATAGGATGGGGTGATTCGGTTAAATTCTGCGCACCCAAAAGAAGACGTGCTGCCGCATGGTCGTCTGCTTTAAGGGGAACCAATGCGTGGCTGGGAAGACCTAACAGGGGGC
Organism: Ambystoma mexicanum; assembly: GCF_040938575.1. Lineage (NCBI taxonomy): Eukaryota > Metazoa > Chordata > Amphibia > Caudata > Ambystomatidae > Ambystoma > Ambystoma mexicanum. Next base: position 288,556,551 of record NC_090941.1, on the reverse strand, counting down.
ATTTCCCCCATTGGTGTGCGAGAACACAACAGTCTTCACTACAATGATGAAGTCCTGCGGAGGGATGAAGCGTTTGATTTGGGGGTTTTTGCTCCAGGCTTCGTAAAAGAAGTCCGATTGTGGATGATTATATTAATGGCAGTCATTATGATAGATTAGATATCCAAGTGCTCAAATGCTGCCTAGATCAAGCATACTATTGTTAATCAATGCTTTTCACACATCAAAGGACTTAAATCTCTAAGGGAATGCAACACAAATTAGGACAAGTGACATTCTAGTTGTTTTTGATTGAAAGGGCTGACATGCCACTGTTGGTGGTACTACTACTTTCAAATAATGTGTCAACGGCATTTCCTTCCCCAGCTCCTTTCCCAACTAAAATAATAAATCCAGCAGGACAGCATTAATCATTGATGTTCCAACTCTCACCCCATTTTCCCTGTGTAGCCTAGCATAGAGCAAGCAGCAGTGAATCGTGTCAAACAGCACAGCCTCTAATCAACTGTTTGCATGTATTTGCATGTAACCTGAGAATTACAGCAGTTATTTTACAAGCAATGCCAAATAATTCTTTTTTTTTTTTTTTTTTTTTTTTTTTTTTTTGTGTTTAATCAACAGATTTTTACAAAAAGGTAGAATTCGCATAAAGCTGGTGCTGTCGCTAAAATGTTGCTTAAAATGTTGCTTGAAATGTTGCTTAAAAAGTGCCGCCCTCGCGGACTATGCCCGTGGCAGGTTTAGTGATTCTAGAATTTTGTACGTGGCTATCTGCCATTTTGTCTTGTCTCCTCCCATTAAGCGAGCCCAACAAGTGTCTTCGTCAGCTATAGTAAAGTCCGAAAAGATATGTCTCAGGTAACGGCTTCTTACTTGTTGGTTAGCAGCACATTTTAGCAGTAGATGGCGTATTGACTCTATTTCTTGTATGTTGCAAAAACGACAGAAGTTGGATTCAGTTTTGCCTCTTATCGCCAAGATCTCGTTTGTTGGCAATAGATTGAGGCGAGCACGTAGTAACATGTCTCTCCCCTTCCTACAAGGGAATTTTTTAATGAATTCTTGTAGTTCATTCAGTCTTTTTACGTTTGGTGGCAGATGTGCAGTTAACTTGTTTTTTTCTGCAGCTTCCAGAGTTCGTATCCAATCGTATTCTCTTAGTTTTTTGAGGACAAGTTTCGGGTTAGTGGTTAATGTTTCTTCGTTCTCCTGAATTTGTTCCAACACTTGGATGTTATCGTTTTTCCATTTCGTTAGACTTCCAGTCGTGGTTCGTTCAAGTTCCTGGTTTATTAAATTGTAAATTGATGGAGGCTCCGCCATCCGGCATTTCCTATAGAGCATCAATTTTGCCTGTTCAACAGAGCTTTTGAGGGACGGCAAGCTGAGCTCTTTACGAATCGAGGCACCTGATGTTGAGTTGGGCAGCATGAGGACTTTTCTCCAAAACTTTGACTCCATTTTTGTCCAGATGTCTAAAGGCAGGTTTATCATGGCATCGCCTCCATATGATAGAGTTGGCATAACTTTTTTCTTATAGAATTCTCGCACTGGTATCAGCGAGTATCTGCCAAACTTTCTATCTATTGCCCTGGCTTGGGCTGCCATTAGGTTTACTTTCGTTGTTAGTGCTGCTTGCATGGCTTTGTCTTGTTTTGTACTGTCTAATATGACTCCTAGGTATTTAAAGACCAAGACAGTTTCAATCGGTTCGCCCTCCAGATTTAAGCTCGGTCCTTTGCTTTTTCTAGTCGCCTTCCCGAATCTCAGCAATTTGGTTTTTTTGATGTTGATTTCTAGTCGGTTTTCTTGCATATACTTCTGGAGACTTGTCATTTGTCGCTGTAGTCCCACAGGAGTGTAGTCCAAAAGTACTAGGTCGTCCGCGTACAAGAGCCTCGTTATTGGTGTTTTGCAAATTTTCGGAGGGAAAGATCGTATAGTTGTGTCCGAGCTATTTATGTCGCCAATAAATGCTAAGAATAAGGACGGGGCCAATGGGCACCCCTGTTTCACACCTCTAGCTGTTGGTATCTGGTTTGATAGTAAGCCGTTTTGGTCCAAACGAATCCGCATGTTGGTGTCTGTGTATAGTGCCTTAATTGGGTTCAGCAAGGTTGCAGGACAGTCCCATGCCTCCAATTTAGACCAGGGCCTAGCCCTGTCAATACGATCAAAGGCCTGGGTCAGGTCGATGAATGCCACAAAGATGCTTGGGCCCCCTTCCAGGACTTTATTTTTCAGGACAGAAAGGAGTAGGATATTGGCCGTCGTGCCCATGTTTTTCTTAAATCCCGTTTGAAATGGGTCTTCACAAGGAGCTTTTGCTGCCCATCGCTTGAAGTGGTCTAGTAGCATTGCTCCAAACACTTTCCCTATGACATCGAGAAGCGCAATTGGTCTATAGTTTGTTGGATTTTTTTTGTCACCTTTTTTGAAAATAGGTACCACTATTGCTGATTTCCAGGACGACGGTATAGTTCTCAAATCCGCACATTTTCTGAAGATTTTGCTCAGAAGACTTGCCCACTCTTCGGGGTTTGTTTTTAAATCCACGTTTGTGACCCCGTCGGGCCCCGGGGCTCTTGAGTTCTTTAGACTTGATATCTTTAGACGGATCTCCTCGGAGTCGTCTACTTTTAGCCATGGGCCTTGCTTATATCCAGCAGGTTCACTAGAGGGTTTCGTTGGAGCCAAGTACATTGTTTCAAAGTGTTTTAACCATGTTGTTTCACCCACCTCACTTATTAATGATTTTTCTTGTACGTCCGTCGTGGCTCTCAAGGTGCTCCAAAATTCTCTTGTGTTTCTCCCACTAATCATTTTCAAGATATTTTCCGAATCTTGTTGGTAGAGTTTTGACTTGTGTTCTCTGACCCAGGCTTTGTAGTGCTTTGCTGCCGCCGCTGCTTCTTCGTATGCTGCCGGTGTGTCTTTAATTTTTGCTCTTCGTTGGATTTTGCGAAGGATGCGGCGTTTCTCAACCAAAGGTTTATCGAATACATGTTTTGGTGGGTTTCCACCAAACTTTTTTACAAATGTAGTTTTTTTGTACTTTGTTAGAAGTGGGATGTAGTTGGTTTTGTTCTCCTCCACTATTTCCGTCATGGAATTAAATCGATTTTCTAATTCCACAATGTGTTCCTTTGATAGTTTTAATCGGTTGCCTTGTCCGTTTATTGTGATGTCGGCTTTCATGTAGTCATTCGGGGGGCTAGATGCCTCCCAGGAAGTTGAGAGCAAATTGTGATCACTGGCCCTTGTTCTGATTATTCCAAAATCTTTTGTTATAGCCAAGATCGGTTCTGTGACGAACATGTAATCTATTGTTGCCTTTGAATTATTTCTTTCCCATGTTGGCAGATGCTTTGGATCTGGGAAGGCTTCATGCAAATTATGCAGATTTCTTGATTTCATCAGACAAGTCCATAGTGTTCCGCGCTGTTCTCCCCGCTGTTTGTTTACTTGACTGGTTCCTTTCTCTGGATCTGTATTGCATGTTGCGTTTAGATCTCCGCAGATCATGAAGTGGTTTACTAAGTGTTCCGCCATGGCGATATCCAGTGCTTCTTCCACTTTCTCTAGGAAGGTAGTTGTTTCTGTAGATGCTGGATTCCAGTAGACATTTGCTATTATTAATGGTGTTTTTCCATAGCCCTCTTTGTTGTTTGTCTTGCGGGTCCATGAGGCTTTCACCATCAGTATTTCCAGATTACTGATCAATGTCTTATCTAGTGTGATCCCACTTCCGTTTTTGCAGGCGATCAAGAGCCCTGAAGATGGTCTTCCCAAACGGCCCTTGTTTGCGGGTGCCAAGATTAAATCAAATCCTCGCATAGAGGGTGGTTCACACAGCCAGGTTTCTTGGAGGCATATTAAATCATATGCTCCTAACGTAATGTCGCTGGCCGATAGGAGGTGAAGATGTCCTCTCGTGTTCCACGAGCACATTTTTATTGACTGCTTCTGTTCTCCTCCCTTGCATTGCCCTTGTTGAATGTGCTCGACTCCGGGAAACTGCTATTTTTGCTTCTTTTCGGTTAGTGCTTTTGGCAGCCAGGACCATATTCCTTTCATAGGGGCACATTTTAGTGAAGGTTCGCTCTCAATTTTATTTTGTTGTAGCTCTTGGTTTTGTTTCCTGCGAGTCGCTGTTTCACTGGCTCTGTGGCTATTTCTTGGATCTTCTTGTTTTCGTTCCTGTTTCCGCGAGGATGTTTCCATGTCACTGTAGCTATGACTCTTGTCTTCTTTCTGGTTTCTTCCATGCTGGATGTTTTCCTTTAGCTTTAATGATTTTTGACCTTCTCGCTTTTTCGTTGCTTCCATCTTTTCCCTAACTCCAGAACTTGTGTGACTTTTCTTTGTTTGTAAGTTGGAGTTACTGTGTTTTTTTGAGTTTTTATCTGGAGATTCTTTCCTCTTCCTTTCATTGCTGTCGTGTTGTTGCTTTGTCTGCGTCACTTGGTACACCCTTAGGTCGTATCCCATGTTTTCTAGTTCTCTTTTGTTTTCAAGGAGGGTGTTTTTTAACTTCGTTGACGCTATATGCAAGTAAGTTCTGGCCTTGGTGTTTCTATGACTTGGTTCTACCACTAATAAGTCTTCTGATTTGATGTATTTTAGGTTTCGGATGTATTTGAACAACTTTAATACCGAATTTCTATTTAGTGTTACCTTGTCCTCATTTTCTTCTACTTGCGTTATTTTAATCTGCCATTTCGCTTGGTCCCATTTCCTAGGCTTTGGATTGGGCCATTTGGACCTGTCTCTATGCTGTGGACTCTGTTCTCCGTAGGCACTTGATGAAGTTGTGATGATCTTTTCATTTCTTCCGCGTTTGTCATGTTTATATTTCATGTCCTTGCTCGTTGGCGTGTATCCTCTTAAGTTTTTACTTTTTCTCTCTTGCTCGTCTTGGCGATACTGAAAGTTAACTTGCTGAGTTAGATTTGAGCGTTCTCCCTCGCGGGCCTCTGGTTTTACGCGGGAATGATGGTCTACCTTCTTTAGAAATCTGCCACTCCGTTGATCTGGTGTTCTTGATCTCGCCCTTTCTCTCTCCTTTTTTGTTTCCATCATTTGTTTTATAGTTTTTTGTCTCAACGTTTCAGTGGCCTCAATTTCGTTTTTGTCTCTGCTGCTGGTCTTCACCAATTTTTGTTTTTGGCGTTGTTCGATCCGTTGTAGGTTTACCTCTGCTTTGTTGTCTGCTTTATTGCTTTTACCGGCCGCTTGTGAGTACAGACTTTTGGAGGTTTTCTTTGGGCTTGAGTCTAAGGTAGCGTCTTCTGACACATATTGACTCAGGTTCATTAATTCATCGTTTTCCAGAAAGTCATAAGTTATCTTCGGTGATATTGTTTTATTCGTTTCCGAGTTTACCTGCTTGATCATGGGTTCTATATTTATATCCAGGCTCTCCTCCATGCGTACTTTATCTTTGTGGTTTGCTGGCCGCTTAAAGACTTGAAAAATCGCCTCTGCTGATTCTGTGCGTGATTTAGGCTGCTTAGGTAACGATTTTTTTGTTCCCTCTTTTTTTTTTTGGGCGGTTTCTCCTCCCTGTAGTTGGTCACTAGGTACTTCAATTGTAATTTCTGGTTTGCTTGTGTTTAGTGCACACTCTGGTTGTCCTAGACGGGTATTCATCTCAACTACTTTAGTGACTTTTTCTGTGGATGATGTGCTCTCAGTTAAGTCTATCGTGATAATTGTTTGAGTTTCTATAGTTTTTGTCGTCTTTGCCTGCGCCTCATCTTTCCCGCATATTTGGTTGGGCGTGGCTGATGTATCTTGGTTCGCTTCTTGGTTGTTTTTTTTTCTGGCTTCTAAAGCCATGATATATGCTTCTAGAAAGATGACTTTGCTGTACATCATTGCTTGGATACTGGTGTGATCCTTCAATGAGTCAGCGATGGTTTCGTAGAGCTTCATGAATGGGGCAAGTGCTATATTTACAGATGACATGATGGAGAGTAGGTCAGTCTTTTTGTTTGAGTGTTCCGCTGAGCTCGAAGGGTATTGCTGCGTTGGAGTTCTCCCTAGTGGGGCGTCAATTATATTTGTTGTCTTGTTTCCCCCCTGATTTTGTGATGGAGCAACAGTGTCAAGTAAACGACTTTGATGTTGGGTCGTATCTGTTCGAGGACTAAATGGTTCATGGCCCCACTGATTTTGATGGTGGTTCTGTCCATATTTTTTCATTGGGGCCTGAACTGGAGTTGACACCTTGGACGGGGTTGGTTGATCAACTGAGTGTGTGTTTTCCTCCATTTTGCTCAGATGTCGTTCCCGTATGGTCTCGTCATTTACTATCGGGTCGGACTCCAGGAGTGGATTTGTGGATGTTATGTTGTCTGATTCAGACGTATCTCCTTTGTCCAAATTTGAATCTAGTGCAGTATCTATTTCCCGCAGTGTTTTGTTTGTCTTATCCAGCCCTGTTTGTATACCGCCCGAGGATTCTTCTTTCTCCCCGGTATCTGGTTTTTCAAATAGACTTTCCATTTCCTGTTGGTGTTTTGGTTTCTCCTGCTCCCTGGCCCTTAAGTTGTCTCGGTTCTCCCCTTCTTCTGTTGTTTTTGTGTCGATTTGCAAGTGCAAATCGCCATTGAGTGTCTCTATTTCTTGCGAGGCCGTTGGGGAGAGAAGTGTCTTAAGTGCCGCTGGGTCTTCACTTTCTCTTTCGTTTAACTGATTCAATGATCCCTCTTTCTCCTCTGTTGTTAAGACGTTCTTCGTTCCTGGTTTTCCACTCTTTTTACAGTCTAACCTTCGTAGTTTGAAAGGGGGTAAGCATTCGTTTATGGCCTCGAGTATCTCCATGTCTGATAGCTCCATATGATGTCTGCTTATCCCTTTTGTGTTAGATCGAGACGTGAAGTAATTTGTCACTGGATTTTTTTCATTTATTGTTGTCCTATTTTTATTGAGGTGTTTACCACCCTTATTTCTTTTTGTGGTGATTTTGACCATTTGCCTTTGTCTTTTTTTGTTGTTAGTAGTTTTACTGCCTTCGCTGGCCGTGGGAGCTTCTTCCATGTCTGTTTGATTGTTCTTATCGTCTATGCTGTCTTCTGCCTCTGCGTGGATTGTCGCCTCCACTTGGATTTGGCCCAACGTCACCTCCCCCTGATGGGCCGTGCTGAGAGGTGCTCGGCTAAACTCGCCGGATGGTGCGTGTTTTGTTGTCTCTGCGGCATCTACTCCTCCCCCGTCTTCCTGGCCGTTCTCCACCCCACTCGTAGCTATGGAGCCAACTCTGAGAGCCCCCGGTGTCCCCGTCGCGGAGTCCTCGCACTGGTCAACCAGGTCCATCGAGGGCGGCTCTACAGCGGGGTCCGGGTCGGGCTCGGGTAGTAGTTGCGGTGGTGGCGATAGCTGCAGTTGTGGTTTTTTCGTTGCATTTTGCATAATCACCCCTATTGTAGTCAGTAATGAGTTTGAGGGGTCTGTTTGTTGTATTTCTACGTTTTGTTCTAAATGCAGATCCGAAATCTGATGTGAAGTCTGTTGGCCACCCTTATCTAGCAGACCCCAATCACTAGTTCTGTCATTTTCGTTTCTCTTGGGACTATGTGTAGGTGTTCTCTCATGACCCCTTGAGGTGCTTCCCTGTAGTTTTTGGGTCAATTTCATGCTTCTCAGGCACCTGCCTTCTTCTTCTTCTGGGAGGGCAACGCTGGTCTCCGTTTTTCTATTTGGTCTTACTGCCCTAGCTGACATGTCTTTGTCAGGGATCACGGACTTCCTGGCTTAGTCGTGCGCCACCAGCGCCTAACAGCCGCACAACAGCCGACGCCCTCTACTCCTATCGGGCTCAACGCCGCGAGGGTGCGCTGTCTCTGCTTTTGTGGCAGAGGATGTCACGTGAGCGGTCACGTGAGTCAAAAAGCTCCGCCTCCTCCAGGAAGCTAAGTGGTTGCCTGCAACTGCCTGCGGGTGTTCGCGCGAGTAAAGGAAACTCCCAGCGCTTACTCCAGGCACAGGCACAGGTACAGAGGCTTCCAGGACTCGGGAGCTTCACAGTGTTCCGTTGATTCTCTCGTGTGAGAAGTGCGCCGCTCGGCAGCGCTGTCTCTGCTTTTGTGGCAGAGGATGTCACGTGAGCGGTCACGTGAGTCAAAAAGCTCCGCCTCCTCCAGGAAGCTAAGTGGTTGCCTGCAACTGCCTGCGGGTGTTCGCGCGAGTAAAGGAAACTCCCAGCGCTTACTCCAGGCACAGGCACAGGTACAGAGGCTTCCAGGACTCGGGAGCTTCACAGTGTTCCGTTGATTCTCTCGTGTGAGAAGTGCCAAATAATTCAAATTTTTACCAATACCGTCACATGTATGTATAGTGCTCCATGATGGATTCCTCACAATTATAATCAATGAAAAAATAATTATTGCACAACTATGTGGTCCTCTATCGATCAAGATGTGATTTCTGTGAAAACACGTAAATACCTCGAGAATCAATATCCTATCATCCCTGTATTATACATTCTACCGAAGATACATAAAAAGTTGGACAAGCCCCCGGGGAGACCTATAATAGCAGCCGCCAATAGTATTTTGGAACCACTGGCGAGATAGTTGGACAAGGTACTGCAACCACTTATACAGACTACAGAAACCTACATAGGGGACACCATGCACTTCTTGAATAGACTTAAGAACATCCAGTTCATGGAAGGAAGAGAAATTCCCTTCACGATGGATGTCATGTCCCTTTACACTAATATTGTGCATGAAGCTGGGCTAGAAGCAGTGGAATGGCTATTATTACGGTCACCCAACTGCCAAGGTGACAAACTATTTACCCTCACTCTCCACAAATTGGTACTAATGAACAACATTTTAAAATTTGGTGACCAATACTATCTTCAGTTATCAGGAACAAGTATGGGAGCCGCTATGGCTCCCACTTACGCCAATGCTTTTATGTATTATCTTGAACATGAGAATGTCCTCAGCTCACCCAGATGGGCACAACATCTTTCAATTTTTGTTCGGTATATCGACGAAATCTTCGGTATTTGGTCCGGGCCAGAGGAAGAACTCAATAACTTCTTTGAGATGATGAACAATATGCATCCACGCATCAAATTTACAACCTGTACAAGTAAAGAAAGCTTTCACTTCCTGGACGTTGAAATCTATAACAAGAACAATTCCTTGGAAACCAGAATATACACCAAAATCACTGATTGTAACAGCCTCTTGATGGCGACCAGTTTCCATCCCAAATGTACCATTGAAAGCGTACCTTTAAGTCAGTTTCTTCGCTACCGAAGAGATATTTTTGAAATCAATGAATATAGACAACAATCAGACACACTGAAGATGAAATTTAGTAAAAGGGGCTATGGTCCTGCTCTTATTTCAAATATAGCATCAAGAGTAGATGCAATTGAGAGAGACACACTCCTCATCCCTAAACCACCTAGACAAGGTGAGACCTTGGTGTGACAACAAACTCCGTACAAAGCCACAAAATCAAAGGGATCATCAAAAAGAATTGGCCCATGCTGCAGATGGACCCCACACTACAACCTCTATTCAGGGACCCACCAATGTTTGCATATCGGAATAGCAAATCGTTTCGGAGCAGTCTTATTAATGCATAAATCCCGATCGAACAGTGAGACATTTAAAGGCACGCAACCTTGCCTCAACTGCCAACACTGCGGGATTATAATTACCGGCAATTCCATTACACATCCACATTCTGGCTAACCCATCATGTTAAGACACTCATCCACATGCGACTCCAAAAATGTTATCTACGCATTGAAGTGCCCATGTGGCTTCTATTATGTCGGCATGACTACAAGGAAAGCAAAAATCCAGTGACGGAGCATAAATCCAATATAAGGACAAGAAACTCCAAATCACCAGTGGTCATGCACTTTTTTGAAGCCCGCCATACAATAGCATAATTAAAATGCGTGATTCTTGAAAAGGTAACACTAGGGAGTAGGGGCGGGAACCTGAACAGGAAACTACTACAACGGGAGGTACCCTGGATAGACCTCCTGGACTGCATCCGTCCTAGAGGAATGAATTATGAATCCGATCTCATGTGTTTTGTTTAACTTTTTCTCCATCTTGAGTTAAGATTAATGTGGAATTCATCTCACACCATGGATAATGATGTAGGTATATAGGATGTATTCCTTACAATAGTCTTTACTGCACGATCTGGACATACAATGTGGTCTATTGATCAAGTTCATGATGCTTGGGTCTCTTAAGTAACTCTTGTTTGTTTGTTTGTTTGTATGTTTATTGATTTGATAATGTGCACCAAACCCTTGGGTAGCTGGGTGCAGCAGTATAAGAAGTCTCGGAATATCAATATGCATTAATGTTGGAGCATCTTGAACAGGACAGTATGTGTGAAGTTCCCATTTTCAAATGAATGTGATTGATCTGAACATTGGGTTCTTGGGGGGTTTGTTACCATCATTATTGATTCCCAACTGCCTTATGTACTGTGTTATCATTATTCATGTCCAACTGCCTTATGTACTGTGCTGATGGTTCTGTGAATGTAGGGGTTTAACAATGTTTGTTACCACCATTTTTGATTTCCAACTGCCTTATGTACTGGTTGATGGTTCTGTGAATGTAGGGGTTTAACAATGTGTTCCACCACAGTGGGGCATGGAGAATGTTATACTCCACACACGCCTAACCCGTTGATTCAAATGTATTTTATGTATTTTATTTATTTATTTAATTTAATTAATTTATTTATTACACGCCCAGACCCTCGGGTAGCACAGCGTTGTTACAAGACAATTTAGGAATTGGTCATACATTGTTACAGAGTACATTCATACAGAGTACAAGATTAAGTACAGATGGCGAACTAGTACAACAGAATAGACAATATTTACAGTTTACAGTTTTCACTGGCATGATACACTTACACGGCGGCATGTCCCATGGTGCTAATATTGGTTAAACAACCAAGTTTTTAGCAATTTCTTATAACCAGGGAAGGAAGATTCTTTTTTTATATTAATGGGGAGGGTGTTCCAATGTTTGAGGGATAGAACAGGGAAGCTGCTGCCCCCCGCTCTAGTCGTTTTGTAATGAGGGGGTGCCAGTAGGAGGTTGTCATTGGATCTTAGTGATCTAGTGTATTCTTTTAGGTATATAGTATTGTTAAGGTAAGTTGGGCCTTTTTTGGTCAGACATTTGTGTACGATGCATAGTGTTTTACAGATAATTCTTGCTTTAATGGGAAGCCAGCGAACGTCCTTCCTTGTCTTGGAGATGTGGTCCGATTTCTTTATTCCTAAGGCTGCTCTTAGGACTTTATCTTGCAGTAGTTGCATTTTGGAGAGGTTGGTATTAGATGTGCCTAGTAGTAATACATTGCAGTAATCCAATTTCGATAATACTAGGGCCCTGGCCAAGGTAAGGCAGTTTGCTGGGGTCAGGAATTGTCGACAGAGTGCAATACGTTTAGAGGTGTAGGCTGTGGAGGAGGCAAGTGCGTTAATATGTTTAGTCATAGTAAGACTGGCGTCGAGGTAGACTCCTAGTGTTTTCACTTGCTTCAGCGCTGGAATAACGGTGCCATCGATATTGATAGCTGAGTAGTCTGGGGTGGAGAGCCGCTATTTTAGCTGGGGATCCTACGATGAGGACTTCTGTCTTCTCATCATTGGGACAGAGACTATTTAGTGCCATCCAGTTTTGGATGATGATGTTTATTTTGTTGATGGTTGCAGTATCTTGGTCATAGTTACCTGTGAGAGGTATGAGGATCTGGGTGTCATCTGCAAAATTGGTGTAGATGACACCCATGTCGTCTAATGCTGAGAGGAGGAGTTCGGTGTAAGCGTTGTACAGAGTGGGGGAGAGACATGATCCTTAGGGCACTCCTATGGGAACTGGGATGGGGGTGACCGTTCTTTGCCTATGGACACTCTGGAGGTGCGATCGGTTAAGAAGGATTTCACCCATGCAGTGGCTTCACTGGAAAAGTTGAAGTCCCGAGCGAGTGAGGTACATAGTTTATCGTGGTCCACCAGATCAAATGCTGCATACAGGTCCAACAGCAGGAGGATGCAGGGTTTCCCTGAATTTCTAATGGCATCCGTCTGGATTTTGAGGTCCAAAAGTGCTGTTTCTGTACTATGGTTCGGCCTAAAGCCGAATTGTCTGGTACCTAGGAGCTGATGTGATTCCAGGTGAGTTTGGATTTGATTGTAAGCTAGTTTGTCAATGATTTTGAGTAGGAATGGGACCGTGGTTATGGGGCGATAATTAGTCGGAATAGTGGGGTCTAGATTTGTTTTTTTTAGAAGCGGGGTAACCCAGGCTTCTTTGATGCAGGCTGGAACTGTATTAGAATTGAGGGAATGCTTTGACTAATTTGGCTGGGACGGTGTCTCCTTTGCAATTAGAGGCTTTTAATTTGGAGATGGTGTCATATACAAGTTCTTGGGTGACAGGTGTGAAATGGAATAAAGGATTAGGGTTATCGTTGGTGGTGGGGGTTGAGGGTGGGGGTATTTCTATCTGCTAGTAGTAGTCTTTTGGTAATTATTTTGTTCTGGAGCACAGCAATTTTAAAGGTAAGTGCATCTTGTATGGTAGTACACCATTCTTTACTAGTGTTGGTGGGCGTTTCGGCTGGTAGTGGGTTTTCTAGTTCTCTAAGGATAGAGAAGAGTTATTTAGAGTCTGATGCTGCATTGCTAATGCAAGCGTTGTAGGAGTTAGCTTTGTGGAAGATGATGGCTGTTTTGTAGGTTTTGTTGGCATCTTTGAAGGCTTTGGCCGAGTCAGGGGTGGGGTGTTTACTGTGGGCATGTTCAAGAGAACGTTTCTTCCTACGTAGGGTGACTAGTTCTTCGTTAAACCAGAGGTTTTTTTTTTATTGACACGTTGTGTTTTAGTTGTGATAGGAGCTACTACATCGATAGCAATGGAGAGGCATTTGTGGTAATACTCAGCAATGGCAGTGGGATCATCACTGAAGATTGAGTGAGTTTGTAGTGTTTTGTTCAGAGTGGGGTCAAAATTCTCTACAGTGAGCTTCCTGGGATTTCTACTTTCAGTGGTGTCCATTATATTGGCCTTAGGAGGGCAGTGATCATCACTCATGAGAGTGAATTCTATGCAGAAATGGTCAGTCCAGCTAAGTTGAGTAATTGGGCCTATGGTTATTTTGGTGTTGAGGGTGAGGATTCAATCAAGGGTTCTGCCCTTGATATGTGTGGGTGCCTTAACGAGTTGGCTAAAGTTCATTTCTTTGAGTGCAAGGTGAAGGGCGGCTGCTTTAAAGTCTTGGTCACCATTGAATCCAAGATTCAAGTCCCCTATGATGATGCATTTAGTGTTAGGTTTTAAGATGGGCGCAAGTAGTAACGGGATGTCTGTTTCTGGGTGGCTATTTGTACTAGGGGTTCTGTAGATAACCACGATGTTGATTGTAGTATTTTCATTCAAGGCGAGTTTGGCGAGCAGTAATTCATATCCTGTGATTATTTCGACAGAGCTTGATCTAATTTGGATGGTATTTTTCGGTATGATGGCAACACCCGCTCCTGTGGAGGTGGTTCTGTCGGTTCTGAGAATGGTGTAGTCTGGTGGGATAGCCAGTGCTAGCAATATCCTGAAGCTTGGTGTAACCAGGTTTCTGTGATTACTAGTAGGTCCAGGTTTTGTTCGATGATTAGGTCATGTATTTCAATAGCTTATCTGCACAGGGAATGGGCACCTGACCGAAAACTTGTTTTTCGGATGACTGCCTTTTCCCTGACACCGTTACGAATCCTGCCGACTATGCTTGAAAGTGCTGAGTTTATGGTTTTGTGATTGTAGAGGCATTCACAATATGTTTCACAACTGTGGAGAATTGTGAAAGTCATACACTCCAGACACATTTAACCCAATAATTCAATTTATCTGTTCAACTGCACAGGTTCTGGGCACCCGACGAAAACATTATTTTTCGGATGACTGCCTTTTTCCCTGACACTGTTACTAATTCTCTCGATTGGGCTTTAAAGTCAATTGGACAGTGTCAATACTTACCGTTTGTCTTCACACACTGTGACATTAGAACAGACAACACCAGCCATGCATAGGACATTGCCCTGGCAACAGTCCCACTCCAAGATGGACGCCATGGATCAACAAGCGCCTGCGCGGGTTGTCCATGGCAACCATCATAAACATACTAATGTCCGAGCGGACGACAGCGTCCAGCGTACACGTACGAGTGCAGCAGAACATTTACAAGGTAATCCTTGCCTTTTTGGTCTCCTGGCTATGGCCTTTTTCATTATCACTTCAGCTCTGTATACACACTGGGTGGATTATCACCCATAGCATAGCATGTGGCAGTGGAGCACCGCACTCGGCTCATATCATCTGAGAGACAGACAGATATAATTGGTATTGGCTGGACAGCAGGTTCAGCTATACATAGTGGCCGGTTTTAACCATTTGAGTGACAGATATATATATATTATTTTAGGTTTTCTCTGGACCGATCACGATCACTCTACAGTCCCTACAGCCGCCGTGGGCTACTGCCAGTAACTCAATTGAAGTCCAGAAGCCAGCACCGAATTCTGGCAGCACACTGACTAACTACTCACACCAGCACGGGCCACAGGCATTCTGAGGTCAGTTACATTTCATTAAGCACATATGTAGATTACAAATCTCTCTAGAATTGATATATTAGGAGTTGTATTGACACTAAGACACTTATACAATTTACATTGGTTTTTAGGTCTTAAGCTGTGAACACACTGTTGACACAGATATTGAACACAATTCGGCCACGAACAATAGGCATCCAGTGCTGAAGACGGATTCAGTATCTGAAACGCGTCGGCAACTTTGATTACATCATAAGGAGCCTATTAGATTGGAATTCAAATCAAGATTTATTTTGTTTGGGGATGAAACAATTGTGTGAAATTTGTAACCAATAGGAACAGTATTGTTTGATACGAGTTCCTCACCAACTAACAAAAAGTGTTTGTCAATGGTTTAATTGACTTTCCTCCATGATATTTATGTTTATATTCACTAAAAAATATTGCACATATGTACGATTGTGGCATCCATTTTTGTTGTGAGACACTATTGATAGCCATTTTGGTATGTGTAAAAATAGTTTGAAATAATTGATTGAAATTTTTCATTTGATATGTTGAGCAGTGATGAATGGTCACAAGATAATTTTCTAAAACTTCACATTTCGTTTGAGCTACACCCCAACTTCCGTGTGTGATAACTTACCTGGGAGGATTTATATCCCCATAGGAGTGCATTGCTGGGGTTCCTGTTAGTGTCTAACAGGTTATGTTCGCTTTTCCTCTATCAATCATCCTCAGAAAGAGGAAGGCCTGTGTTGTCTGGGATTTGAACATTGATCTTTGAACTGATGGACTCATTGTTGATATTAATATAAATGGTTTAAAAACAAAATAGGTGGGAAGGGTGCCATCACTGAAACATATTCATCAAGTTCCTTATTCTTTTTTACTTTAAGTAGCAAGTGTCGAATCTAACACCCAAACCTTTTTGGCACCACATTACCTCAGATTTCCCTGTGCTCTCCTCTTGATTACTCCCCATAATCTGGCAGCTGGGACGAGTACCCCTCTTCCATGCCCCCATAAGTAATGACATATACTTCTGTAGTTCATCCCTAAATCTCCCACACAGTGATACTGGAATGATATAGTCGGAGGGAGATAGTATACTGCCCTGTAGGCACTGGATACCATAAACAATGATCTATTGTGTTGTTAATATGGCCATCAAGGCAGGAGTATGATTCCAAATATGGGAACTCACAGCCTCCACTGATATGCATGTCCCAAGACTCATTGAAAGCAAGCTAGCAGTGCTAATTAATCTGAACTAGGACTTTGGGGTACAACTCATTACAGTTCAGGCAGTAAAAGCAGGCCTGAACTGTTGGAACAGAGAAGTAACTGCTTCAAGCTCACCACTTTGGTATTACCAATCAAGAACCACGTTGTGAACCACCCATGGATATTGCCTCGTCAAGTACACAGTTAAACCATGGGGCCAAAAGTAAGGGACACATTAGTTCTGTACAGGGAAGCCATTAGCCTCACAGAGCTTGTTGCTGATTGACCTATGAGAGAGAGCCAAAGGGGGCATCCAATTCATACTTTAACAGGGTACCTTCTGATAAAAACTACAAGATCAAAACAACTTTTCCACTTTGTCTTTATCTCACCTTGTTCTAGAATCAAGAGATAAGGAAGCTCAGCAACGGAACTGAGAGCTAAGGTCTTTAGGACATTCCCTCAGGATACCAAGTTAAGGCATTGCTTAAAATCCTTATTTCAAGTATAACGTATGTGCATGCTGGTATCTCGGTGATTGGCCCTGAGTTGGGTCCACAGGTCTTGATGGAGACAAAACAGAACATTGATTGTATCTCTGATAAAAAGAGTAATTAAAAGTGATCCAATGTAATCTCTGATGTAGTCTAACATGTCAAATGTCTAAATACCATTCTTGCACAGACTTCTGTTCATCTGGTTTAATGGATGCAGCCAAGTCTTATTGAGCTAGTGATTGTTGTACGCATTGAAGAGATTTTTAGATCTTCAAATGGTTTACATGGTGAACAGCGTATTTTATGGTGTGGGAAGCATGTTGAGGTTATCTGGTCAATTGATCCTGTGCAACACCTACAAACCAGAATGTTTTTAGGGAGGGCGGATGGAGGTGCGTTAAGCTGACTGTGCTTGGGCTGTTATGGGCTGTACTTGTTTTATTTCTCACTTTATATTTCCTTTGTTCTCACCAAGCAACATGCTCAATTTCTCAACTGGAGTGGGATTACAAGTATCTAATAAAGAACACACTCCTCGAATTGGACACCAACCTGCACATTGCTCCATTCAAGAACATGACTGAGATACAAATTCTACCCCAAATATGAAAAGACTTAACCTCCAAATAAAATACAAAAGGTCTCAAACTATTGTGATCATTTGACAAGCAAATGAGGATGAGGGAGTGGATGGCAAAGAAGCTTCTTACATGCAGGATGGGTGGAGGAGATAATATTCTCAAATGTAATGGAGAAACAAAATGGGGACCTAAATCTCATCGCTAAAAAGGGGAAGCCAAGAAAGATTACTGTTGGCTAACGGCCCACATTAGCACTTTAGCACAAATCCAGACAATGCATATCATGGACGTCTTTGTGCCAAAGCTGGAAGTTCAAACCTGTTGCAAAAGGATTGAAAGAAAGATATGTGAGCTCCCAACAAATGAAACTATTCTTAGGAGGTGACTTCAACCTCTCTAAAATAGGTATCCTGGAAACAAAATTGAAAGTATAATTCAGAAACCCCAAAAGCCTAATTTCAAATGGGGTGAGTGGTAAATCAGGGTGCAAAAGCCAGGTGTGAAGCTTTTACACATTGATTTCACTCTCTGCCCATTTTGATACTGTGACAAGGCAGAGACCTGGAAGGGAGCAGAGATAAGATCTCCTCCATGCATTCCTCCTCCATTTTGTCAGTGTGTTTTCCAAGTATGCAAGCATGAAAGAAATGGATGCCTAAGTAATCCACCTCTGTTCAGCACCTGCCTAAGACTAAGTGGCATCTGTAGGGATCCATTACCAAACGCTGTCTGTAAAGCATAATTTGCAAGCAGCATTCATTTTGTTCACAAAACAGAGAGGGAAGTGAAAGAGTAAATGCTGGTGTGCCTCACATTTACTCTTTAAAAATGTTCAACTTTTAAAATTGCATACAGGGGACCCCACAGCATATAAGTTGTAAATGTTTTGACCGTCTGCATACAATCACCATTTATTGTACAATAAGGCTAAAAATAAAGGCCCTGGTCCCTGCTCAATCCTTCGCATGGCCAGAACAGGACCTAGGGCCCAGGGCACAAAATCTACAGATGCACTTTAAAAGAGGTCTGATACTTAAATACCACATTTAAAAAAGCATCAGACACCTCAACAATAAACACATCTGGCGCAGAATAAGTCAATATTACACATTTTGCTATATATCTTACATCATGTAAACTCTGTATATAAAAGGGAGACAAACCAATCAATTTCAACATATCGCTTGGCATAATTGTATCTTGAGATAGACAGCAACATTTCCCTAATTAAGGCAAATTTCCTGCCACATCTCGTGTTATGTAATTTCAGTTTTAATCAGGCTTAGGGCATGATGATCGAGTGATATCCCAAGCTGTGTAGTCTTTAAGCAAGTACATAGTGAAATGCATTGAAATATATTCAGGCAGTGAACATATATTAACAATTATGAACAGAGTTTCCATACAGCTTTACTCTCTGTACTCCAATGGTCTGGGATTTGTCCTATTTGTTTTAGTACATTTTACTGAATGTTCCTGCAATCAATAACAATGTACTAAAAACTATAAACCATGCAATGATCTATGAAGCCTGTTGGGGTTTAGCAATATTTTAGCAACTTACTACGGAGAGATAATTTAGTGTCTTGCCAAGGACTGATAAATCGACAACTTGCTAAGGGCTGATTATTTGGCAACTAAGACCTTGAGTAAGAGATCATTCGGCAGCTTGCTAATGAGGGAGGAGATTTCATAAATAGCTGACTTCTGGTGGGGGCAGATACACACTGGGAGAGTGAGCTGTTCTCAGAGCTGGATGAGAGAGGCAGAAGATGGAAGACCACTTAGGAGCATACTAGAACCCAGGAGAAGACTGGAAACACTCTCCTAATACAAACCAATGGAGAGGGGAGGGGGAAAATCCCTCCTTTTTCTGTCTGGCTTTTGAAGCCTCTCACATTGCATTTTTGGGCTTCTGGGTCACAGAAAGACTTTGCATTTTGCTTTTTGAGCAGACCTACTATTTTTGAGCAGAACTACACTACTTTTAATTGAGCTGCATAGAGAGGAATTCCTACCTATGGCAATCAGCTCACCACCTATGGACATACTATATTCACAATTGGATATTGTTTGCACCATGGTCAATCCCAATTGACACTACTGCCTACTTGGAATCAATCTTACATTGTTCCTTTATTCAAAAGTGGGATTGGTTGAATCCTGTTAACTATCACCCGATCACCACTTTAGATGCCATAAGCAACATCTTTGCTCCGATGTTATTGAGGGAATTGGGAACTTCTGTGGACAAATTTAATATTTCAGGTAAATACCAAGTGGACTTTCAAAAACGGCCTGGCACTTCTCTTACTGGTACCATATTGGCATATATCGAAAATCTGTTTTAACTTGAACTAGTGGGAATGTCTATATGGCATCTATGGACATGTCTAGTGTCTTTTATAGCATAAATAGACAAAGGCATTGGTTCAACCTCCTAATATGCGGAGTGCCGGCCCCTAGGTTAAATTGGTTACTTTGTTTCACCAAAATATGTATGTAAAAATCAGGCTAACAAGGGATGGGGTTGTAGATAAGGAGCCAAGTACCCCCACCTCAATCGACCCGCCCCTTTTACCTGTATGCTCGAAACCAGTGTATGTGACATATATAGAACAGCTGAATCGACAAAGAACAGAATATGGATTCATTCCAGTACCAGTGAAAGGGCCAGTACCTAAGAGAATATGGGAGCCTAGGTACCCATTGAGAAAACCTTATCTGCATAAGAGGAAATATGATGGCCATCTGAACGAGATCCCTGAAAAGCAGAACCAATAAACGGCAAGGATGAATGGTAGTATTATTAGCCATTGCCAAATATATGTTCTATGGAGCTGAAGATAAAGTACATGAAAAGATGCAGTGATTAGAGAATGCGGATATTCTATGAGGCATCAAGAAAGCAAAAAGGATAAGTAACATCTTGGGCTCAACGTGAGGAAACTTATGCCACAGAAACAGATGAAGATATCAAGTTATTTTACACTTGTACAGATGCAGAAGAAATGCAAGCAGCAAAGTAATTGTGAAGCTAGCTTTAAGCTTATAGTAAGATAGATTGCGGCAAGTGCCAATGTGTACATACATGGAAATGAGAGAATTATGGATGTTTCCACTAAACGTATAAAACCAGGTTGGACATTAGCAAAAAGGCCTCAATTCAGTATGTTACAGTTGAAAAGCAGACACTGAATTACAGAAGCGGAGCTCAGAAAGGCAAGGTTGGATGAGCCCCAAAGAGCCAAGGTCTTATCAAACTAGAGTAAACTGACTTTGGATACAAAATTGTGTGAAAGACAAAACCTCCTGTCCAGAAGGAATGAACAAAACAAGAAAGACGTCAGAGGTTTATTGGAATAAAATATTAAATACATGAAAAGGCTCGATTTTATGGTCTCTAGTCACATGGAAGAATTAACTTGGACGAACAAGATGATCACACCTACGCATGAGGCAGACTGTGCTCCTCACTCCCTAATTGTCTCAGAGCTAAGAACACTCTCAACTACGAAGTTCAAAGGCCTAATTGACAGTAGACCACTGAGGTGATGATGGATTGATGTGCTTATTGGTGGGAAGCTAAAGTTAAGGCAGCCTCACCAGCATCTGGATGGCCAGCCTGCAGGCTCCTAATGTAGGTATAAAAGTACTGAAGATGGATAGAGTGCCAACCAATTATAGAGGACCAGCGTATTGAGGGGTCCTACAGATGTGTAAAACAATGGGACGTTGTGCATTTAGTGACGTTCATAGAAGTAATTTTTTAGGGAGGGCTTAGTTGCCCACCTGATGTTAAGTAATCAATCGCATAGTCACACTTTTTTAGACTAGTATGGACCATATATTTAGATATTCACTTAGAGCCAATCACTCCCTCTGTTAGGTTTTTGAAGTTTGGCACGTAGTATGATGTTGGTAACACATAGGTTAGATGTCATTGATGACACATTTTGCTTATAAAAGTACTGTTTTTTCTTAAATGCTTTGAGTTTTAAGATCGAGCGTTTGCGTTGAAGTTCGTTATGCTCCCTGTTTTAGATAATTGATATTAAAACAGTCTACCTTTTGTCAACTTTCTGAGTCGGCTCTATTATTTGACGTATGAGTAAGATCTGCATACCCATCCATCTCAAGGGTAATTGCTGCTCATCAAAGGGGCTGGACTATCCAATTCAGAGTTCTGAAAAGACCCGTTCATACTTTTGTGGGCCAGAGACAGGGTTGCATGTTAGCCCCACTATTACTTCATGTGTAAATCTCCAACATCCACTCTTTGTGGGACTCTGTGAAGGCCTTGTCAGTAAAATTAGGGGCTTTGAAATTGAATTGGTTGTCATTTACGGACGACGTGATGCTCTTTGATTTGACTCGCATTGGATTGCAGAGAAAGTTAACTAGATTTGCTGGCTCTGCAGATTATAATAATTTACTTGTAAATGGGAGCACATCAAAGATCTTATTTTTTACAAGTAAAGGGAAACCTCTAACTATGTATTCGTTGGTTCGAAATGCTCATTTGGAACATGCACATTCCATACAATATTTGCGTTTTAATATCTCTAATACCAAATCCCAATTGGCCATCAAGGAATGTTTAAGATTTAAAACACAGCCCCTTATTGAACAATTAAAAAGTATCTATATTAGGTTGTGCAAGTTCTCTTACTCCAATTCAAAAAGTCTATCTTTTGAAATGTGTACCCACCATAACCTACAGCGTAGATATAATCTTAGCTTATGTGGGACAATATTTGAATTACCTACAGGGTGCCGTTTGGAAGTGTTAGGTCTTCCACTTTCGGTTCTGAACTGTGCCATTAGGCACAAGTTCGGCCCGAGTGCTCTAGCTACTGCAGTATTGTGGAAAAAAGATCTATCATTGGCATTGCAATCAGTATCCTTTAACATGCACTCATGCATACACGTCCTTCCATAAACTGACAAGTAGTGAACATAACAATGATAGAACTGGACAAGAAAGAACTGGAGCTCAGTACATATTACAACTGAACTCTTAGCTTAGGTTTTGGCTGGTCAGAGTGTCCCATGTTGCCTCCTGTGGATTCTCAGAGCCAGGCTACCTTTGTAGTAGCAGTTCAAATGCTGCAAGAAAATACTTCAATTAGTACACATGTTGTCAACTGCCACACGTGGCTCAATTTCTGAAATGTGGGTTAGCGGTTTTTAATAATATTGGATGCACATGGCTAGTTCATGTGCTTAGCACATGCAGGGCTTTGTGGGCCCGCACGTGGCTAGTTAGCATGCAGCAACAATTGCCTAGCCACACGTGGATTTGTAACATGCAGCCTTAAATTCCTGCCTGTGAAACAAGTTTGGGTGCACTCAGCAAGCGCCCATGAGTTATAAGCCATTCCCACAATAGTGCACATGGTAAGTATATGCTGGTAAGTATGTTCAGGTTAGTGTGTTTGATATGATATTATGATGTGATATTTAATTTATAGCACGCCTATACACAAGTGTTTCACAACGTGTTTGGTGCATGACGCTCAGAGCGTTCTGCTCGCTTAATGCAGTATACAGCAGTAACCAGCACTTAGCTTGATGAGGAGCTGGGGCCAGAGAACTGGTGGGGCTGTAGCCCCTGCGTGACTCCCCTGCTCGCCCTGATTGAAGGAAACACTGCAGGACTTATCTGTTGGATGCGAGGGGCAGGGATATTAATAAGGTGGTGCGTCACCCCTCGCATGTGGTTCTGAGGCCAGAGCTGCTTGATGCACATTTTGTCAGCTTAGGGTCTCGAGCACAAGCCCCATGCCTTTCACTGCGTGCATGCGCATCGATGAGCCACTCCCAATGTGGCCTTCAATCTGTAGTTTTGGGCCCAGCAGCTGCTGGGAAAATGCAGTTCTGTATGCGTTTGCTCTGCAAAGAGGGCAGAGAAGCCTTGAAACGGCTTGATTGTCTTTTTTATTTTTCATTTCTGTTCACGTTGTTATTTTGGCCTGCTTCCAGCATGGCTGATGCTCTTTTATTGACTGCCCCCTAGCCCTTTGGTCTCCCCATAACCTGCATTGGGTGTTGTCCTTGACTACGAGCCCTGACAGATGCATTGGCTGCCAGAGAAAATATATAATATTACTCATGATGCTCTTCCTGATTCACCAAGCCTACTGGGAATAAAGATGACTATAAACACAGCACCAAGCAATCCATGTGCACCAAGTCATGCTTTGACCTCCAGCACTATATGTAAGTACTAGTACTCAATTAATGCCTAAATAATGTTGAACGTTTTTCTCCAATTCTTGTATGCACCCTTAGTTCGAGCAATGTTTGTTCAATCTTGATTATAGGTCAAACACTATACTCCCAAGCACCCAGTGGGACAGCATATCAAATGTTCCTGGGAACATATGCAGGAACTATACCTTTACATTTGAACAACAATGTTTATTCACCACAGTGCGCTAAACCTTTATGTCGGTATTTTCAGACTAAGAGATTCTTACAGAAAAGCAGGCAATGCCAGTTTGATCCTAAGACCTTTTGGGATTGGGGCTGCAATACTTCAATGCGAAACTACTTTCTCCACTGCTCCATAGTAACACCCTTTCATTTTGTACATTATTTAGCAAGTAATCTAAGTCAAAAATTACTTAACAGCAATTACTACTTGTATGATGTAATTGCAAAGGATTGTGGCAGGAGTGTGTTGCCTGTGAGGAGTGCTGTCCAGAAGCAGTGTTTTTACTATCTCCATTACCTAAGGTGGAGCTACCCTTCATAACCCCCTGCCCTACGCGGAGCGTAGCGGAGTGTGGCAGGAGTTTGTTGCCTGTGAGGAGTGTTGTCCAGAAGCAGTGTTTTTTCTATCTCCATTACCTAAGGTGGAGCTACTCTTCATAACCCCCTGCCCTACGCGGGGCGTAGCAGAGTGTGGCAGGAGTGTGTTGCCTGTGTTTCCTGGGGGGCCGCAGGGGGCCAGAGGCGGGCCCGAGATGAGCTCTAGAACAGGCTTTCCCGCAACCCATGCTCAAGTTAAACGCTCCCTAAAATGATTGTCAAACTACGAGAAACAGCCACAGCCCCAGGTACCGGGTGCTCGGTGTGCCATAGAAGACCCAAAAGAAGTCTATCTCTCGTTTCCAACAGAGAGAGAAACTGAGAGTTTAATAGACCAGCCTGCGTCCATCCAAGTAAGTGCAATGGGGAGAGGGGCCGCAGTGACAGTGACAGTATCTGTGAAAGTGAAGCGAAGATCCCACTGAAAGAAACTATACATTGCCCGGAGAACAAGCTTAAAAGCCCCCCCAATAAACCCCCTACTATGCCCCACTGCCTGTCCTCATCCTATAACACAGTATCAACAAACAACTTTCAAAATGGCCTTATCGGGGCTTCTGGCAGCGCCGGATCATCGCCTGCAGATGCGGCTGCCACTGCCTGTCGAGCGCGGCGGGAGGCGGTTGAGAGGAGAGCCAAAGCCGTGAGGTGCTGCTGGGTACCCCGGCCTGTGGTGCTGCCTGCCACTCCTGGAGTGGCAGGCAGCTGCAGAGGGGTGGGCTGCGGGGAGGATCATGGATGCAGGATGCGGCCGGAGCTTGCCGCGGCCTGCGGAGGTGTGGGCGGCGGCGGAGTGGAGGGGCCCGAGCGAGCCGGAGCAGGAGCACATCAGCTGATGCAGAGCCCCGAACTGCTCATGCATGGCGGCCCTCCTGTCCTCGGCGAATGTATTGGAGGTGTATTGGTGACAGCACCCCTAGCGGGTATGCTGGAGGGAGTCTCTGGTGGGGAGGAGAAGGAGGGGTGGTGCTTGGAGAACAATGGAGCTCAGCCGCTGTGGGACAGACAGCGAGCCGTTGATCATGCCCGGCCCTGTGCCAGGAGGGATACCCCTGTACAAACTGCTATTGGGCCCCTGAAAATAATAGCCTGGAAATCAGTGACAAATATCAACAAACAAAGTTTAATAATAAGGCCTGTTACACCAGACACATCTGAGTTGGCAAACAAATGCTTGACAAACAGCATCCTATAGGTGGCTCAAGTCCAGGTCCATGCGAATGCAGCTCCCTCCATAATTAACCCCATTGAGGATGAGGACGATGAGATGAGCTATGAAGAGGTATGGGAACCGCTGAACTCACTAAAAATGCAAAACTCCAATAAGCTGAATAAGCCCAACGGACGCCGTAACTCATTAACAATTGCTGATCAAGTCATTAAAGACTTGACAACTATGACAACAAGTTAGTCAATGCTAAGAAAACGAACAACACGAAGCCAAATGCTTTCACTTCAAAAGTGCCAGTGACTCAGAACCACCAAGAAAAAGCGCTGAAATATCTTCCCAGCTTGGAGGAGAATGCGCCAAGCTTTGAAACAAGAAATGACAAAATAATGAGCTCTCAAACAAGGATTAGGAAAGTTCTAAGCTCTGGAAGCGAAGCGGTGGCTCCCAGAAGCGATTCAAGAGCCATAATAGACCCTTGTCGATAAATCCCCTTTTTGCCCCTAGAGTGGCTACAGGGCCATTCCAACATCAAGGGATAGCGGATTTGACCTCCTCCTCCTCATCCTCAGAGAAGGAATACAACTCACCGGAGAGAAGAAACCAGAACTATCATAACCCGCAACTCCATAGGACCAAAGAGCAAGGCCGCCAGCAGTCTACAGTGGAAATAGTGGAAAAGGTCATCAGTGTGTTGCGCCCAATACTGATGTCCTCTACCACAATTGCAGTAGTGCCATTAACAAAGTTATACGAAAACCTCTATGAGAACTATCGTGACCAATCTACTCTAATAGCACTCTTAAACTCCAAAATGGTCAAACTGGAAACTGATATGGTGGACATGATGTCGCAAATCACAGTCACAAGACGAGGTAATGATATCTCTCTAGCAGTCCTGAAAGATGCATTGAAGAATAACTCAGAAGATAAACGACTTCTGGCGAAGGTGTCTAGACAGGCCTTATGCTTATTACAGAAAGAACAAGATGGGAGAGCTAGGAAGGAAGCTGCTCAAAGTTTGAATATGAATCATTCACAGATATCCCCAGTGACACAATTGGAACAGGTCAGTAGTGAAACAATCCCTTCCTTAACCTCAAGTGGGAAAGAAAATGATTCAACGAACATGAAACAATCAACGGTGAAGAATGCGGCTAAAGAGAAGGAAATGGCTAACACAGTGGTCAGTGTAACGAAAAACCTGGATGAGAATGCTAAAGATCGTACAGTGATGCATGTGACCGAAGCAGTGAGTAATGACGGCCGAACCGCCGAGAGGGAACCCTGAAGCTGCCGCGAGTGATGCGATGGACGATATGCAAAATACCCTCCCCAAATCCACTCCGAGTGTAAGTGCCCCAGAATCGAAAGATGCCGAATGGTTTGATATATTTGGAAAGCCTCAAGATGCAAACAAAATTCAGAAAAAGGCAAAGAAACTTTACACTGACCAAAAACAAGGCAAATCTCCCAAAAAATAAAAAAATATTGCAATGGCAAAAAATAAAAATGCCAGAAATTCAGCAAATTTCTTCAGAAATATCAAAGCACTGAATGTGACCTTTAACAACTGTGACACAGCAAATGATGATTCGCCAAAGATACAGCCAGAAACAAAAAAGAAATATCACTCGATAAGTATGAACGAAACAAGAGGAAAGCGGATCGATATAAAACATAGTGAAGAGAAGGAGGGAGACTCGTCTGAGGGTGATGAGCTTATGAATCTGTCAACATACAGCAATGAGTTAAATGATGATGAAGAAGAGACTGCTGACAAGGCCGAAGTGAGTTCAAATGCCAGTGACGGTCAGCCCGAATGACATGCTAGCATCGGTCAACCCGAGCCGAATGTCGTTGATAAGGAAAGCTCCCGCTACCCTCGACAAGCCCTCAAAGCCCTTAAAGGCCGAGGCCCACAGGCTAAGCGGGTGATAAGATGGAACAGATGGTGAGCAAATAAAGCGTAGCAACCTACCTCAACTACCAGTAAGAGACCAAATCAACTCACAAAGAGCAGAACCAAAAAATCAAAATCCAAATTTGGACTCAAAGAAGCTCCAAACTCCATTATCTACGTACAGGATTCTGATTGAACGAATGGAGCATAAAAGAGGTGACTTGTCCATAAACAGAAACCTAATACTACAGCTGTTCAAATGTATTCCTGTACTGAGAACAATTAAAAGTGCCGAAGTTGAATGCGTTGAATTTCTGGAAGATTCTAACCACAAAAATGCCCTGCTACACATCAAGGATCGCAAACTAGCTGAAGCAGTGATGATGTGCGAGAGACAGTTAATAGAAGCAGGCTTCCAGGTCTATGAGGTGGATAACGCATTAGGGAATCCGGAAACAATTGTAAGTTCGAAAGCAAGAGCTTCAACTCAAATCCAAAAGAATCTACAACAACTAAAGCTATGGAGAATCCGGTAAAGAAAGATCGCAAATGCAAAGTGGAAAATGAAACAGTACCCTCAGAGCCAAAGTGGGACTCGTGAGAAGGCTCCAAAATGAAAAAAATGAAAATTACAGTAGGAAATGTAAGGTTGGACAAGCCAGCAAGCTCTGAAACAACAAAGTCGGATGCCACAGAGAACGAACAAAACTGCTGGAGCTGGGTGGCTAAAGCCATAAATGATACCTCGGAAAGCTAATGCTAAACCAAATTGAATAGCACAGTATGGGCAACCTGGAATTCAAGGGGCTTCTCCCACTTAGTAAAATCGCTTCCAAAGGTTCTAACATCAACGGACATAATCTGTCTACAGGAGACATCGCTAGATCGAATGCCTTGTGTAGAGGGTTTTGAAGTGGCACTAAATCCAGCAATCATACAATGAAAGGGACGTCCAATGTCTGGACAGCTAATCCTAGTTAAGAGAAAAAGTGGGTTTAGCATAAAGTCATCAGTAAATATTTTGCCTCACATTCAATATGTGAATTTAGAAGCCAAAGAAATATCATACAAAAGAGCACACACTGTGCATGTGTTAAATGTTTACTGGAACACCATCCGAGCAGAGCATTTTAAGTTCGAAAAGGAACTTCTAGACTCCATCGACAACATCTTGATTGAAAACTCCAAAGCACAAATTGTCTTATGTGGCAATTTTAACATGAAATTGTTGAATACATCTAGCACCAAGATGGACCTAAAAGAGAAGGATTCCAGAAAAAAGAACAATATGGTTAGAGGAAATGTCTTCCCGCTACCTGTATATGATGAATGGTGCAGTAACGGGAGACATCCCACCAAAAGCAACTTGGGAAAGAAGAGAACTAGAATCGATCCTAGACTACTTTTTTGTTTCAGAAAGGATTTTGCACGACATTAACGCTATACATGTCACCAAATCACCTCAAAGTGATCACAATGTGGTAACAATGCAATGGGGGCTGAGATTCCAGCAGCCTCTAGAGCATCGGATGATGCAGATAGCACTGGAACCAGGAGGTAATCACCTACGCCTAAGATCTAACGACATACCGATATTGGCCGATATGATAAAACCAAAAGAGGGGAGCTATGATTATGATCTAATCGAATTCAAGCCTTGTTGGGGGTGTACAAAACAAAAAAAAATGTCTACAATAAACCAAGATTCCAAAGACATAATTTTGACCCTCAGGTTGCTCAGAAAAAAGAGCCTTACATTCAAATTTAAGGATAATTGCGATGAAAAAGATTCCTGACCAAAAACATGAAATAAGGAAAGCCAAGAACATCTACAATAACTGGATTAAAGCTCATTGTGGGTTTCTGGAGCAAAGAGATGCCGAAGCTATGTTAACAGCATTGAATAAAAACAATCCAAAAAGCTTCTGGTCGATTGTAAACAAGTGGGAGAACCCACAAAAGCAAGGCTAGTAAACATGGTAACCGAAGATCAATGGATGAGCATTACGGCAATTTATTAAAAAAAAAAGAAAAACAACGCCCCACCAAGTTTGAATATAAGCCTTCCATGGGATCTAGCACTTGAACAGGAGGACATTCGGAATACCATACAAAAACTGAGCTCCTCAAGAGTGGCCGGACCTGATGGGCTATCAAATGCCGACCTCAAAAATAACATTGATGAATGGACAGAATTCTGCAACACACTCTTCAAAAACATAGCGAAAGAGGGTCGTGTTCCGACTACATGGAAATTGGGTATTATAGTACCAATCTTCAAAAAGGGGGACCGCACAAACCCAGTGAATTACCGTCCCATAGCACTATTGGATGTGATCGGGAAAGTTTTCGCTAGCCTGCTCCAAAAACAGCTATCACACTGGATAAAGACAAATAAGATCTTTGATGAATGTCAGACAGGTTTCATCAAAGGCGTGGGATGCGGCCTAAATTTATTAATCCTGAATCTGCTGAAAATAGATGCCATTAAATCAGGTAACAAAATCTACCTGGCATTCATTGAACTAGCCAATGCATTCGATGGAGTCGACCGTGAAATTCTGTGGTCGAAATTAAAACTGAGAGCTTGCCCTCATGACCTCATTCAAGCAATCAAAGAACTTTACTCAGAGACCCAAATACAGATCCCACTTGCCAATGATGGCCACCTATCCAAACCCATAAAAACAGAACGAGGGGTGAAGCAAGGATACCCTTTGTGAGCAACACTCTTCAATTTTTACATCCTAGAAGTAGGAACCAGACTTGGAGAAGTCGTGTCATGTCCTCCTAAACTGAATGGGAAACACATCAGCTGGATCCTCTATGCCGATGACATGGTCATTCTGGACCTAACACCTATCGTCCTCCAAAGGAAACTAAATACACTAAAGCTGTTTATTGAAGATTTGGGTCTTGCGATGAATGTATCCAAATCTGAGATACTCATACTCGAAAACAGGAAAGGTGCCCAGTCAAAGACAAAGAAGTTGCGATGGTCACTGGGGACAGAAGCTCTGAGTAAAGTATCATACACAAGATACCTGGGAACGCTGGTCAATTCGTCCATCAATGACGAGCCAATGATGAAGCAAATCGCTAGCACCTGTAATCAGTTAACAATGCATGGCGTGATCCTTCACAAAAAAATATGGGAAATTCTCGTATGTCCTGATAATAAAATTCTACCAAAGCAAGGTGTCCCCGATTTTGACCTTTGGAGCGAAAGTGTGTTTGGATGCGCGTCCGAGATCTGGTCCAGGTGTGAAAGCAAATTCTGGAAGCAAATCCTACAAATACCTATGAGCTTTCCAACAGCCTGTGTGCTCTATGAGGTAGGGCTAACCTCATTAAACGCAAGAATAATGTGGAACAAACTGGCCCTATATAGAAAGACCCAAGTGGAAGCAGACCTTGCGCCTTTTGGAGCCCTAAGGGACCAAAAAAGACCACAAGAAGGCAAGACAGCTTTAACTATATGGAAACAGCAATGTAAAGAGATCTTGATACAACTGTTCACGGATGAAAAAACCTTATCGGGCAACCCGAATGCAGAGAAGAAAAAACTACTTCAACTCAATTGGATCGAGACGGTGGAAAAAGGATTGAGACACAAATCCATGACCAACTCACCAGCTGAAACGAAAGGAGTCAACTCAATTGCCAAATATATGGTTATCTGGCCCTGCAAGCACTTGAGAAGGTTGTACTTAAAATTCAGACTGAACTTATTCGAAACCAAAGAGATTTTGATCCAAAGAAGATTTGTCCGAACCTAAGAAATATGAGAACTCTCTTCTTGGGAAAAGTAATGGAGGAATGTACAACCTATAATAGTGAAGATTGGTGGTCCCAAATGCATAACAGTGACTGCAAAAAACTAACGTTTGCGCTCACAAGGTTTCTAGAAAAACTACAAATGAAGCTGGAAATGGAGGAGAGTGCCCTTTTGAGAACTCCTTGAAAATGTACATATATAGTCTCGTCATTCATTTTTTGTTTTTCTTCACCTCCTTCTTCTTCTTATTTTAATAATGTCATTTTACTAATGTTATCTTAGTAAGCTTATTACGAGGTTTTTATGTAAATAGTAGTTTTGTAGTTGAGGAAAGCCAATTAATGTAATGTCATCAGATTTTCAATGGGGCCCAAAATATTGCTTTTACAAAAAACAATCTGAGACTGTGTTTCATTCCCCCACTAATAGAAAGGCATCTAAGTATCAATTTTCTCGAAAATCAACACTTTTTATGCCAGCTGTCCTTTCATCAAGATTAAGCTTCAGCTTCTACTTAATTCAAGAAACTAGATCAATGATCAGAGCTAACCACCAACACTGAAACATCTTGATCTTTGTTTGCAGAACCCATGTCAAATGATTCACAGAAGCATAACTTACATGATACTTACACGATGCAGTTTCCAAACAAGGAATACAGGAAAGACATTCGGGCACACAGAGCAGGAGTGGGGTACATTTGTATCTATTTTCTTTCTTGAGTTTCATACGCCCACAAACATTAACAAAACATATTACTGAAATCTAATAATATTTGTATTAACAAATTTCATTTTGATTTGCAGCAGAATTGGTTATTTGTGAAAATACAAATCTACTAGAAAGAGTACGCAAGGAAAAATACCCCCACGTATTCATAATAGCCATCATAGAACAGCATTTTCAAAATACCAATTATACCCAAACATAATTAAACCATATTATATGCAATACGATATTAATTACAAAAAAGTGTGTTTTATGAATGTACATTGAAATATACTACTTATGACACCAGAATTGATTGCAGGGACTCTCCATACTCTGAGGGCTGGACCCACACCCCCTCCTCCATAACGGCTTTGGACTCTCCCAACAGAATGAAACCTGTGGGGAAAGGGCGCAGGTGTTTGCTGTGCCCTCCCCCCCATAACCCCCGACACCAGGATTGGTCCCAGGGACTCGCCGTACTTTGGTGGTTAGAGTCATGCCCCCTCCTCCATAACGGCTTTAGGCTCTCTCCACGGGTGTTTGGCGCCCACAGGGTGTTCAGCAACTACAGGGGTGGGGGGGGCAATACTGCAGAGCATGCAAGTCATTGGAGTTTAATGTGGCAACAACATGCCTGGGAATAGCAACGTGTCAAACTTGAATGCTACCCCCTGCCCTCTGCCGCCTGAAATTTCAAGCAAATCCCCTCCCTACACTCATCACTCCACTATTTTACCTTGCAGCACGTAAGCGGAAAACACTCAATGTCAAGTGAAAAATGCCAATAAAACCTTCTCTCTACAGCACAAAGCTGCTGATTTGAAACACCCCAAAAGCCCTACCAGATTTACGGTGAAAAACATTTTTTGATAGTTGAAATTAACTGGTTTCTAGGTGTAAACAAGGCTAATTGGGGGGTGTGGGGTAAGCCTTGGAAAATAAGGAAACCAAGGAAAATGGCCTTGTGGCATTGGGATGTGAAAGTTCAATGAAGAGAACAAAGGTTGTGAAAGGTTTTAGTTATGTAAAACTGGTACACAAATACATTCACAAATAAATATATTCTATGTTCCAAAGGACACTTTAGGTGTGCAGACAATAGTCCTCATTACAAGTTTGCCGGTCTGGGAACTACGGTACCAGTAAGCTTGCCGGTACCATAGTTCCCGGACCGGCAAACTACGAGTTGTGATCGCGGGTGCCTTTCTGCCCACCAGGTCTGACCTGGCGGGCAAAGCGGCACCCACGAGCACAGCATGTCGGATGCACCGGCACCATTCTGAATGGTGGCGGTGCATCCGACCTCCCCATTCCCATTGAGCCCTATGGGGATCAAATGGGAATGGGCAGCACGCGAATGGGCAAATACTGAGTCACCAAACTTGTGATGAGGCCCAATGGTTTTAAGTGGGTGGAGGGGGGCACCACGGCTTCACATACTACTCAATGCACAGAGAAAACTATCCTGCTTGGACTGCTTTCACGGAGGACAGTTTCCTTTCACTTTGGTTACAGTCCGCTCTGAGAAACAAATAATCATTCAATTCTTTGCAAACGCTGAAGAGGTTGCAGGCCATTAAATGCATTCTCTTACATGCCATAAGAAACAAGCATTGCAAATGCCAACAGTTGGGCTTTTGTGTAGGCATGAAAAAGGCACTTGCCAGGGAGCTGTAATTGGTTATTTATAACATGCTTAATACCCAGAGGTTTCTAAGCTTCCCAAGGCCCCACTCCTCAGGCCCTGTCTGTTCCTGTCAGTGACTGGCTGGGCTGGCTCCTGGGCCCTACTCCCTCACAACCTTTACCATTTAACATTTAACATTAACAACTACCGCCAAAGATGCTCCTTCATGTTGGTTATTCCTTCACCGCACCTCCAGACTGCGACATCCCCCCTCTTGGCATCACGTGAGTACTGTAACTGGTGGCTGCTTCGTCTCTATTGACTCACTCCCTGTGCCTCTCCAGTCACTCACATCACCCACTGAAGCCTCACTCTCTCTCTTCCCCTGGTCACTCCTCTCTCCTGGTCTGACCACTCTCTGCTCATCTCTCACTTGGGTCCCTATGGCCTTGTGACAACTCCTCATAAAGCTCTGCCAACCTTGTTCACGAACATCCGTCTGATGAAACGAGTGTGAGCTGCTGCCTTCTCTTCCACCTGCATTCCCCCTTGCCCACCCAACACAGACTGCACCACTGATTCTGCCCTCAGCAACCGCTATCTGTCCATTACTAACACCCATGACATCCTTGGCCCAGTCATGAGGATCTGCAGGAAACCTGCCTCCAAGCATAACACCTGGTACTGCACTTAACTTGCAGACCAAAAACATAAGTGCAGGTCTGCTGTATGGAAGTGGCAAACTTCAAGCTCACCCTCTGACAAAGTGGCCTGCCGCCTTACCCAGAGACACTACAGGCTCTCCATCCATGCCAAAAAAGAGCCCACATTTAGGTACAAGTGTCCAATGCGTCCAACAGCACGGCTGAACTCTTCAAAATCTGCAGGGAACTTGCCAACCCATCTGCAGTATCTTCTGCGGTTACTCCCACCCAGGCCCTTTATTAAACAGCCTTGTCATGCACTCTTCCAACCCAGCCCTCACTCCTCTGACCACCCTACCACTCACCCTCCTCCTTCCTCCTTCTACTCCTTTGCTTCTGTCTTCCTTGAAGAAGTCACCAGTGTTGTCAACTCCATGAAGGTCTCTTCCAAACAGGTTGCCTCATGCTCCTCCAGAACCACCAAGGACAACATCTCCACTCTCACCCCTGCTCTTGCTTATCTCTGCAACCACTCCTTGGCTACTGATTCTTTTCCATCCTCCCTTGTGCACCCCCTCCTTAAAATAACATCTGCAAACCCTTCCTGCCCAGCCAACCACCGCCCCATTTCCATCACCCCCTTCTTGGAGAAACTGCTTGAGAAGTTGGCCCTCCACCAACTCAACGCCCATACGAAACTTGTTGGCGATCTACATGACCACAAGTTTGGATTCCGAGCTTGCAGAGGCACATAAACTGCTCTCCTGAACAACAGAGAAGAACTGCTTGCATCCTTCGTTTCCAACTCCCCTGCTGTCCTCATCCTCGTTGATCTCTCTTCTGCATTTGACAGAGTGAACCATTTCAGCCTCATAAAAAGGCTCCATGATACACTTGGTATCTTGGAGCAGGCACTGGACTGCCTTGCCTCGTTCCTAACCGACCGTTCCTCCAAAACCATTCTGGGCCCTTCTCCTTCCCAACTTCCTCCTCCACCTGTGGTGTCCCCCAGGGCTCAATTAATTTGCCCTGGCTCTAACATATACATTTCCCTGCTGGCACGCCTCATTGCCTCCTTCTACCCCAACTTCCAGTGCTACGCTGACGACACAAAGCTCTTCTTCAAACTTCCTACTGATGCCATTTGCACCTTCCTTCATCCCTGACTGCCTCCCCGCCATCCAGGCCAGGTGCACTGCTAAAGACCTGTACCTCACCACCAGCAAAACAGAGATTCTCCATATGTAATCCCCTGCACCCTACTTCTTCCCTTTACTCTGGCATTCCTCGATGGGCTCCCCCCCACCCCTCCTCTTAAGCCAGAAATCTTGGAGTCATCTTTGACTCCTCCCTTTCCTTCATCCCTCATATTCAGGACATTGTCAAGAAGTTCCACTTTCAGCTCTTCCTTCTCAAAGGAACTCTACCCTTCCTCACCTTCCCCCAGAGACTCAATGATACCCGTGCCCTGGTTCTCTCCAGTCTAGGCTTATGCAACTGCCTCCTCTTTAATCTTCCTTTGTCCACCCTGCGACCCCTATGGTTTATCCAGAATAGGATGTTAAAGCAAGGAAATATCGAGGCTGAGTACCACAAAAGGAAATACATCAACCACTGGCTATAAAGATAAACAGATCTTTAATCTACTGTACCGTTACAAAGAAAAAGAAATACAGATAGATATCTGGCTCGCAATACCAAACAATGAGTTTCAGAGTGAGGAGAGAGAGAGAGCTGGACATCTGGACATTCGGCTTTTTATACAATTCAGTAATATTGTCCAACCCCTCTACAGGTTAATAATCTGTGGTCTAGAGTTCATGCCGAGTTCACTTATGGCTCATACAATAATATGCACATGGATTACATAGGTTTGCATTTCCAACAAGTTACAATGGCGATGTATATTCCTGGATTTAGCAGTAAGCCTTAGCACATATCCCTTGACAATGAAATTCTGCCAGTGTCCACGCTCGACATTTGCATTACATTGTCCTCAATGTGTGTTCGTGGATGAGGCTTATTAGTGCAGACAATCCTTAGAGCACAAGTCATGCTTGGGACAAGGTCTCATTACCTAGTCTAAACATTCGGCCCTCGGACAGTCTAACCATTAACTAGATTCAAAAGGTCGGGAAGGCTCGGTTGAAAGTTGGAAACACAGTCCACCATTTTAGAACACAGACTCACATATGAACAGAAATCAAAATGGTGGATGATCCTAAAATGGTGGCGAAGTCGATCTAAAATTGGAACTTTGCAACGCGGTTTTCTTCGCAGAGCGACTAGGCTTAGGCCAATATATATTGAAAGGAGGCACAATATGATTTCCCGTTTAACAAGGGCAGCAAGATGTATACTTGGCCTCAAGCCCAGGGACCACATATCTCCTGCCCTACAAAGCCTTCACTGGCTCCAGCTCTAAGCACAGATTAAATTCAAATCCCTCTTTATCATCCACAGGGCTATCTGGGGCCGGATACCACTCTATCATCAACACTATCTGACCAAATACTCCCCTTCTAGACTCCTGCGTTCTGCTGGCTCCAACTCCCTCATGTGAAGTGGTGAACTAAACAGAGAGCTGGTGGTCGATAACTTTCCTCCACAGGCTCCCTTCTGTGGAACAGCCTCCCTATTCCTCTGCGTCTTGAACAGGACCTCTATATGTTCCGAAAATGCCTCAAGACCTTTCTCTTCTCATCTTACTTCTCCTCCTCTCTTCCCTGCTAATCATACAATAGTGTGCAGGGTCCTTATGTATCCCCGCGGCACTGACCCCCCACATCTCTCATCCAAGCCGCTGTCTATATACTGCACTTGATCAGGTTTACCCTCCCTACGGGAGGTTGCACTTTTCTTTTCTTAGCACTAAACCTGAGCACTTCTCCATGAGCACCTTGGCACCTTTTCCCTTTTCCCCCTCCCTTCTGCACTTGCACGTTCTAAACACTCACAATGCATAATAGGTTTGTTTCCCCTCCCTGTTATTCTCATGATGTGTTTGTACTATTAATTCAATTATTGATCTCTGTTGTAATTCATTGTCTAACTTCCCTTGTACCCACCCTATTACCCTGTTGGCTCTTTGAAAAAGTTTTGCTAATTGTATAAGTTACTAACAAGTGACCAATAAATAAATAAATAAATAAATAAATAAGATGGTAGCAGGTGAAAAATGATGTGACTACCTGGGCATCTAATAGCAGTGTCTGGCAAATGCCTAATACTTATACATAAGACAAAAGTGTTGGCTTTGCCAATGCTTGTTTTTAACAGGACTTCAGTGAAGGGCATGCATAATGCTTCTAAATCAAGTGGCTGAAGGCAGACCTGGTTAATACATTTTTATTAAACCAGTAGCGTGTTAACATTTGCAATAAAGTCATTAACTCAGAAGACAGCTTTGAAAAAACACTGTCAGGCTCTTCGAGTGCAAAGTTTGATGGTAAAGCTTGATTAAAGTGAGCTCAAAGAGATCCCATGAGGAGGTGTTTTGGGTGGGGAGGGTCAGGAATTGGATGGGTATGGCCATCGAGATTAGCATGGACATGGCCAGTCAATGTTGGGTAAATACCAAACAACACCTACAAGCTGTCCAGCCTCATATGCCATTTCTCCCTATCTGTACTCTGTTGCAATAGTTTTGGTCACTTAATAGCCCAAACTATAAAGGGAAACATACATTTCTCGCTCATCCCCTCACGATTTGCAAGAGGTTATAATGCACTATATTCAACCCACATAACTCAACACTTTCTGTTACGCAGGAGCCCAGCCTTCTTCATACGGGGGCTACATCCCCTTCATCTTTTAGCGTCCCAGCATTATCTGAGATGCTTAAGCAAAACGTGCCTACTTAATGAGCCAGACTTTTGAACACTCTACCACTGCGCCAGCATGGCGTGGAGATCCTGGATCTCCTGGGGTCATCACATTTTGACATTTTTGCCTTGAGTCCTGGCTAGTCCTTCCTGCCAAACTTGATACTAATCCTAGGATGGAGGTGTACATGTGTAATCTGAAATCCCTCACACCGGAAAACTTCGCTCCACTACTGTCAGAGAAGTTGGGATCCTTGGAGGAGTGCGGATAACATTGCTCGCCATATAACTAAAACTCTTACTGATGTTACCAATTTGGCGATGCCTCTCAGGACTCGACACATAAAATCCAAAGCCATAAAGAAACCCTGGGTCAATGAGGATATTATCCTTATCAGACAAATGAAACACGCTGCTAAACGTGGCTGGCAAAAAAGTCCCTCTGGCACTACTTTAGCCACTTATAAGAACGTTTTCAAACAATATAAGGAGGCGATTATAAAAGCAAAGTCTGACTTCTACAATAATAGGATTCAGACTGCTAATTCCAGCCCCAAGGAATTGTTTTCTATGTTGAGCGAATTTAAGAGCAACCCCCCCCCTTCATCTATACCAGTGAAGTGATTAAGTGTCCTATATGATCAGGGAGCCCCTCCTTTGACCTCTGAGTTCTACTCTCCGACTCCCCCCCCCTCGCATCGTGTTAACGTGTCAGTTCGGTTGTTAGTCTTTTATTTGTTGTTGGCACGCCCCGAGGCCTGCGGACATGCAACGTGATGTTATAACAATTATTAATAAATAAATAATATGGACAACGGATTTCACAGTAACAATTTCCAGTTACAGTGCCACTATTGTACACTGCACTGTACACTGCAAACGTTCAGTGTTTCATTCATTTATTAATTCATTCATAAACTGTGTTTCGGAAGCATGCTCTATAAAAGTACGAATTTACTAGTGATAATAATATCATATAGATATTAGCAATTGTCGTACACAAAGATATGAAAAAAATCGTTGATAAAAACATCGAAATTATAAATGCTAACCTAAATACATCTAAAGCGGAATACAGCTTCTATAAATAACTTCAAATTAAGCAAACGGAACTCCTACTGTAAAATCTGCGCAAGTTCACGTCGAGCCGCAATTATAAACCTTGCCATACAAAAGCATGCAGGCGCATCCCTTAATAGCAACGTATGTGAGAGAGCCGGTCTGCACTGTTTGAATCCTCTCTCAATGAGGAATGGCCCATGAAAAGACATCCTCTGCTGGTATCAAATGAGCAAAACAGGATCAAATGCATTAGCGGTTTGTGTTTGCAAAATGTGTGTATTTATTTTGTGCTCGTTTTTCTAAAAAATAAATAATACACTTAACAGATGTGCCCCGCTGTGCCTCTTTTTGACTTGCACCCTCTCCCACAGAAAACCTACCCGTCTTGGCAGATTGCAGTTGAGCGCTTTCATCACTCCCTAGGTATGGCATTGATACCACTTTCAGCAAGCTTCCTGATGCGATCTATTCCCGTTTTTACTTTTCCAAATCTCCTCAATCTCATTTCGAGGGGATCCTATACTCGGTTTATTTTATTTTATTTATTATATTGCTCATAGCGTGAACCGAGCTCAAGAGCAGCTGAGCGCTTTACAACAGGATTGTGCTGGAATCAGGCTTGCCATTTTGTACCATAACGCAATACTGTTGGTGTAGGGAGAGATTTTGTTTCTGCATCACAGATGGGATTAGTGCATTTCTAATCTAGTGGTCAGAAGCAGGTAGTAAGCGCCATGATCTGCGGAAAAGATCAGTTGTCTGTCTAATGAGCCTAAGGTCCCCCCTGTACCGAACCCCACCATCTAACCCCCAAGAGCAAAATCTCTACATTCCCAGAAACCATCAAAAAGCATCACTTGGGGAAAGAGGTTGGTGGCACTTGGCAACCATGTTACACTGCCTCATTGTTTCCTAAATTGTCGTCTGTATTCATGTGGGAAGGTTTATACTACAGGGAAGAGGTGATGTCCTTCTGTGAGCGAGACATCACACACCTGGCATGGGTTATTGATGTCTGTAACGCAAGAAAGACTATATTTTTCCATGATCATTTTGAGGGGGGTCACAGACCTTAAAGGCGCACTCTGATTGCACCTGCAGTGCTATACAATAGATAAAAACAAGTGCAATATGTGGCATGTTATGCGTTATACACCTGATTACCCAGATGAGATTTACGGGCCGATTCATGGAATAAATGTGCGCCAAAAAGGGCAGCGCAAGCGTGAAAATTGCAGCGCAAGCGTGAAAATCGCAGCACACGCGTGCCAAAGCTGCGCACATCGATTCATGGAATTCAGTGCGCGTGTAAATCCTGGGATGTGAGCTAAAATCGTGGGTGGCACACGCGGGCGCACACGTCATTAAACACCGTGCGCTACATGCACAGGGAAAGCGCACATAGCGCAGCACACAAGAAAAGTGGGCAGAACACAGGGCGTAACACGCGGAATGGGGAACAATGCGTGAAAATGTGGGCATTACGAGGGAAGTGCAGGAGGTAAATGCTCGCAATGCCCACACGTGCGCCAACAACACGTATTCATGGAATCAAACAGGGGAAAGGCGTGCACCAAAAAAGAAGCACTAATCCGGAAACACGTACGCCAGCAGGAAGCAGGCGTAAGTGGCCCCACGCAGCATAAAATTAAGCGCAAACAACAAACAAGCTCAGACGCTACGATGAATATACCGTTCCTCGCAGCAGTGGTCGTGGGACACCGCAGGAGGAGGAGGATAGCCAGGCCCCGCATTTTTTTACCCAGGACCAGCCTTTTTTGGGATGTCTGATGACCAGGTGTATGGGAGGTACAGGTTTCCACCACACATAATCCTCGACCTGGTGAGTGAGTGGGAGGGTGACCTCACATCACCCACCCTGTGCTCGCAAGCACTGAGCCCCTTGGAAACGGTGCTCAATGTACTGTACTTCTTGGCTACTGGTTCATTTCAGCGGACA
The DNA here is from genome assembly GCF_040938575.1 of Ambystoma mexicanum. Classification (NCBI taxonomy): domain Eukaryota; kingdom Metazoa; phylum Chordata; class Amphibia; order Caudata; family Ambystomatidae; genus Ambystoma; species Ambystoma mexicanum. The sequence continues at coordinate 288,516,133 of NC_090941.1, read as the reverse complement.
AGTGCCATAGTGGGGGGTGTGTCAGAGGCCACACAGTCACGCTGCCTACACCAGGTGTTGGCCATCATGACTGCAGGCCCCTCAGTCAGCAGGCACATATACATGCCCAGAACACCTGCACAAAGGCAGGCCGTGGTCCAGGACTTTTACGGGGTGGCACACTTCCCCAAAGTGCTAGGTGCCATTGATTACACCCATGTGGCTCTACGTCCTCCAAGGGCCACGGAGCACATATATCGAAACCACAAGCACTGGCATTCAATCAACGTGCAGGTAGTATGTGATGCCAAGGAAATCATCACTTCAGTATATGCCAACTATCCAGGGTCAAGCCATGATAGTTTCATTTTCAGAATGTCACCCCTAAACCGGGACCTGGAAGCTGGGCAGCATGGCGACACATGGCTGATTGGTGAGTATAAAGGCCTCTGCACATGCATGCATCTCAGATACTGAGTAATATAAAAACCCACTAATGATAGCCATCATCACCTCCCCAGGGGACAGTGCCTACCCTCTGAACACCTACATGATGATGCCAATTCGGAACCCCACCACACCACCCGAGGTAAAATACAACACAGCCCATATTGCAACCCGGGGCATAGTGGAGCGCACATTCGGTGTGCTCAAGTCACGCTTTCGCTCCCTTGACCGCTCTGGTGGGCAGCTGCTATATGCGCCCCCAGTAGTGTGCAGGATCATAGTGGCAGCATGTGCTCTGCACAACGTTGCAACCCGCCGGGGTGTGCCAGTGGACATGGTGGTGCCCCCACATCCCCAACCACATGCACGGCCGCTGTGCATGGGAGGTGAAAGGGCACATGGTGAGGCAGCCCATACCCAGCTGGCGGCAAATTACTTCACCTAAAATCCCACCCCTGCGGAGTGCACAAAGCCCTGGCACATACCAACTGACAATCAATGATGATGACAAAAGGGACAGTCAACTATCACAACCATACCAGCCTGAGATTGTTCACCTGTGCACCAAGGCTGTGTCACAAAAAGACACACATTCATGCAGCATCAATGACTACCCCCTTGCAAAATACCACATCACAATAGTGCCATGTCACCCAACCCCTCCCCATCTCAGCTACCCAACACACCATGGCATGGCAAGCAATGTGAAAGCAACCAAATGAATGCACAACACATGACACAAGTGTCACAAAGTGCACTGTCCCTAATGTAAACAGGACACAGACAATATGCTTTCAGTAATCAATAAGAAACAGCAGACATGAACAAATACTTACCAGCAACACAAAACATCAGTACAGGATGAAACAGTGGCAATATATGACAGCAAAAAATGTAAGTACTGCAAGTGTAACAACCTGACTAAGGCAGCACATCATCCCCTTCCAACTGCAGAGTGTTGCTGTCAGACAAATGTGTCACTGTACTGCATAAAACATGAACTGCATCTGCAAAGGAGATGGGCTTGTTAAGACTTGAAAAAGCTACATGTATATAAGGATAAAGACATGGTTGCACAAGCAAATATCAATCCACCATGCAGTGGAGAATCGAACAACAATCCCCACTAGGGATGTACACACATTTTTGACTACAGACTGGCCACCAAACTCATGGGAGCCCAATATCACTGAGTAAGTTACTGTCACTTGGTCACACCCTTTGCAAGCCCATGGAAAGGGGAAGCAAGAGGGGTGTGTGTGTCAGGAACCCAAGCATCTAACGAAAGACAGGACAAACCTGCATGTGCCCAGCTGGAATACACAGTGGATGCCTACGGGAGCAACACACTGTAAAAAAATAAATATATATTTTTTTTAAATGGCCATGTGTGGACCGGGGGGGGGAGGACACCCAGGAGGGATGAGGTACAGGGTGCACCCCAACACCCACATGCGTAGATGTTGAGAGAAAAAAAGAACTCCACGCTACAGTGGGAGAACTGTCTTCGCTGTCGTCACCCTCTGCTGCTACATCAGGAGGTGGACGTGATATGGAAGGCAGACCACGCAAAGCCCTGGTATGGTCATCCATGGCAGCAAGCATGCAGGTGTGGAAGGTTCGGTTCTGGAGGATAATGGTACGGAGATCCCCATGCAGCACCTCACGGGTAGCACACATTTCTGCCTGCATGGCCTCGCGTGATGCCCGGATCTCCTGACGGGTTGCCTTTCAGGGGGGAGAATGGAAGTGGCCACCCTATCCATTGCCTGAGCCATCATTTCACACGATGCCCCCTGTTGTGCTGCTATACTATACATGGAGTTCTCCCACACAGTATTGCCTGGTGGCGCACGGCCACCGCGTTGGCGGGCACCACACCTGTTTGGGCTAAGGCAATGTGCATCTTGCTGTGCTGGCACTGCCGGAGGCTGCAGGACTGCATTCCTCCTTTGATCTGCTGGCTCAGGAACAGGAGAAAATATTGTGGAGTGTGACCCTGCATCTGTAATCGCCAAAGGCGGACTTTCCAACACTGAAATCCCCATAGAGGGGTCTACCCCCAGTGCAGGTGGGTTGGACAGAACAGCATCCATGCTAGAAACACTCACCTGCGACGGCACATATGTCTCAATGTCCGATTCAGCAACTGATTCATAGAGGTCTCTGGAGGTGTACCCAGAGACACCATCGGACAGCATGGTCTGTAGGACAAATGGGTTTTCACCCACCACCAAACCACGTCCTCCAGTGGTGCCGGGTTGCAGCTGTGATTCCTCCTGGGTCTGCACCATCTCCTCCTCCTCAACAGCATCAAGTGCCTCATCACCTGCAAAAACATGAAATGGAAACAGGCATGAGCACCATAGCACACATATAGGCCTGACGAGGCAGAGATCCAGTACATAAATTACACATGTCCCACATGACAATAACCCTGGCATGCATGCACTGTCAATGAGTTGGAAGGAGAGGCAAAAAGCAGACACTGAGGACTCCAAGATGGAAAAGCAACACATGTGCTGCATGCTGGATAGCACTGGCATCACACATTAGCCTGTGAGTGGCATGTCCAATACACATACATGACACATGCCAGCACACAGATGGCACGTAGCATAGCCATGGTACATTTGACAAGTACAGCCATATGGTAGGAAATAAGTACTGTCACCCATCCATGTGAGATGGACATCACGTGATAAAACATGAAAAATAGTGTGACAAAACACGCATCCAGTGTTCACTGATGCAGTGACTGCAGGCAGATGGATACATCAATGGTTGGTCACTTCAACATGACAAAAGACAACAGTCATGTTCAACATGCAAACAGGGCCCAATGATTGTGTGCAGGCCATTACTCAATCAGCCTGAATGGTTAAATCATAACAAGGTAATAAATGTGGGCCATTGTGGGGTGTAATCTATGACAGAAGTATATTGCATTTGTGGCAGTACGGCAAAGAAATGTGTGGTAAAAATGGCAAGGATTGAAACAATCAGGCTGAATGAACAGGAAAACATTTTGAACAATGTTGTGGCAAGATGACAGTTGAAGGGCAACTGCAGTAATCTGGTGCAAATTGGCAACTGTGGTCAGAAGGGATACTGTCATACCCAAACCCAAGGCCGGGGAATGCTTTGGAGGGACCACATGGGTGACCCATACCAGTCATGACTACACAGCCTCACTTGGTACTCAATCAGAACACATCACCCAAGCAACATGCACATGAATTGCACACACATGCATGGGCACTCACCGGACCATGCTTCAAGATCTGGTAGGTCTCCCACGCCTCAGATCTGATCCTCTGTGATGAAGCCTCCAGCGACAGACTCATGTTCAGTGAGTTGTTTGTCCTCTGGTGGAGACCCACCGCCCGTCACCAGAGTAGAGGCATGATTGGAAGCCAGCTTGTTCTTTGCTCTGCGTTTCAGGTCATTCCACTGCTTAGAGCAATCTTCAGCTATGCGCTTCACCAATCCAAGGGAACTAATGCGGGTCGCGATGGTCTGCCAGTGGGCCCTACGTTGAGCAAGCGTAGTCTTGCACCCTGCAGTCACCACCATTTTGCGGCTATGTGCCAACACATAGGCCACAAGTGCATCTAGTTTGGTGTCATTGAAACTAGGCTTCCTTGACGTGCTGGAGTTTGTAGCCGTGTCTGGGGTCCCAGCCTGTACTGCAAGAGCACCCTTCTTCTTCTTGGAAGGTGGTGCGGATGCTGAGTGGCTTACGCTGCTCTGGTTGGTAGGGGCAGAAGCGCAGGTGGACTGGGCACTGGAAGTTTCCAAAGGAAAATGACCAAAGGTCTCACTGCAGGCATTGTCTGCAGGGTGATGTTGGCAGGACCAACCTCAGTGTGACGGACTTGGACCGACACTGTCCCGGCTGGGAGACTCAGAGCTGGAGTGGATTGAGCTGCAGCTGCCCCTGCAGCCTCCTCACCCTGGCTACTTGGGGCAGCAGAGGACATTGCTGCCCCAGATCCACGTGGCCTGGTGACAGCAAATTTCACCGCCACACGTGGCTTAGACTTGGTGACACGAAAGTCAGCCTGGGAGTCATCCTGTGCCGGTTCAGTTGACAATATGGGCCGGTTTAACAGGGGCTGAGCTGGGATGGTGTCAGCTACATTTCCCCCAACCATTGGGGTGGGGGTGGGGGCATAGGTGGCCCCAATTGGTCCTCCACACACTGGCCTCTAGGGCCACCCTGCACATCCTGGCCACGTTCCCTACCGTGCCCACCTCTTTGAGCTCGGCCACCTTTGCCTCCCTTACTGCTTGGTCACCTCCCAACCATGGCACTGTTGTTGTTGTGCGTATGGGAGTTGCAGTAAACAATTGTCCTGGGCAATTGGGTTGAAAGGGGTAGGGTACTAGATGGAATTCGTACCCTAGTGCTCTAGCAAGGCTGTGTGTGACCCCTGGGGGAAGATGACGGGTCACGCAATGCACAGGCGACCCGAAAACAATATTAAACGTGCACACAACCCCTGGTAGACCATGTGCGTGGAAAAATGAACCCGCACTACGCTGTGGCACCCAGAAACACAAAAATAAGCATATGCGTGATACACACAGCCTACAATGACCTCTGAAGGGGTACCCGACACGCAGGGGCAACCACAGTTATGCAAATACGTGCGCAACTCACTGTCTGCCTGGAAAAAGAATGTGAAAAAGACACACGTGTGTGCATTGGCAACACCCCCGCCAAAAGAAGAATTGAACGCTGTCTGAGTAAACAGGGAGTACGAACTGGAACCGTTGTGAAGTAATCGCGTGTTAACCGACAAGAAGTACAAGAATCACCCGCTCGCTCTCCACAAAAAGCACGTACGAGAAAATGGCATCATACGCGTGCCTTTTGTGCCAGCCCACACGTGCAATGTCACTTACGTGCGTACGCACTAAGGCCCTTTCCTCCAATTGCACGCAGTGACACTCGGACGTGCGTTATTGCACATGTACAATCAACATGCACCCGTGTTGAGGGCAACGCCCTTGCGCGTGACGTCACAGATGCACATACACGCTAAGGGCCTTTCCTAGAATTACACGCTGACGTGTTGTTTTTTCACGTGCTGATTCACTATGCACCCGTGTTGAGGGAAACGCCCATGCGCGTTACGTCACAGACGCGCTTACACGCTAAAGGCCTTTCCTCGAATTACACGCTGACGTGCAGTTTTTTTCACGTGCCAAATCACTCCGTATCAAGCTGGCCACGCGACAACACACGGAAGACCACGCGCCTTCCCAAAAGGCCCTTTTCCTGCCCCCCAGAGCCCCGAGCACGCTCCCACCTGCCATCTGCTGCTGCCTGCCTGCCTGCTGCCCATGTACCCTGCTATTTGGTGCCTGCACGTCAGCCATCTGCAGGGGTCCAGTTGCTGTGTCCACCCCTGCTGGAACAGAAGACTTCCGACTGGGATACCATTGCTCCACAGCCCAGCCCCAGGACCCAGTTGCTCACCCACACCTGCCTCGGGGGTCGCCATGTTAGGGCAAACACCATCAGAGACCACTGGCGACCCCCCAGCCAGAGAGGCAGAGGGCTACCAGCTTCAGCGATAAGGAAGTTGGTACCCTGGTGGAGCAAGTCCTGGGGCATTATGATGCCCTCTTCACACCATCGCGCGCCAACAAGGAAGGACAGGAGAGGATCTGAGAGGACGTAGTGGTTGCCATCAACGCGGAGGGGGTGGCAACCCACGACATCAAGCACGTATGGAAGCGCTGTGAGGACTTCAGGGCCAGGACCCTCAGCAAGGCCTGGCACCTCTTGAAGGCAGAGGGGTGCCCGGTCAGCCTAAGCAACATCCAGATGAGGGTCCTGGAACGCATAAACCCAGCCCTCCACGTCCATATCCTTCAGAGGAAGACCCGTCTGGAGTTGAGCGGTAAGTGGCCATGCATTGCTGTGTGAAACAGGGCATGTTGCAGTGTGCTTGTAGTCAGCTACTTGCCTGTATGTGTGACATAGGCCATGTATGGATGTGTGTGTGCAGGGACATCATGGTAATGCATGTGAGACCAGTCATGCATGAACCTCATGGATGGTGCATGTGTTCCAATGCAACATGTGGAGCAGCATGCGGAATGCACACATGAATGCATGCCTGTCTCTGTTCTTGGACATGGATGGGGTGTGAGAGATGGGTGCTGCTCTCATGTACATGTATAGTGTACATGTCTGTGTGTCTCAGAAGCTTGTGTGTGACTTTGAAATGCCATGGATGCATGACACATTTCCGTGACGATGTGTTGATTCACTTATGCAGTCTAGTCATCCTTGTACCCACTGTGTCTGTGGTGTACAAGCCCTGATGCATGACCCTCCGGTGATGTTTATGCATGGGATCAGTATGAGCCATGATGCATGTGAGTTTGAAGCCAACATTTCTGTCAATAGAAGCCCTTGTACATGGATGCTGATGTTGATTGCATGCGCCGTGCCTGTTTCTGCATGTGTGTTGCCTGCATTGACGCATGTGTTGTGGAGGGACAGGATGGAAGTGACGTTTGACAGTGCCACTCATGTGTTATTGCTTCCTGTCTAGGGGACTATTGTACAGTAACCTGATGCTTGTGTTCTATGTCTCCCTCTACGCAGCGTCGAGTGAAGAAGAGGGCGAGATGGCATTGTGGAGCAAAGCAGCGGGGATGCCTCCACCGGGCGGGGACGCAAGGCCCAGCCACCCTCGCAGGAATTGCCATCATCTGGGAGCGAGGGGACTGGTGCCACGTCTGCCACTACGGCTGTAGCGGAAGGGCCGGGTGAGCCCCCACAGGGGCTTGCGATGGTGGAAGACGGTGCAGAGACATCCAGGTTGGTGGTCTCCACAGAGGAGGAAGAGGCCGCTACTGAGCTGCACATGGGGCCTGGTGGGGGTAGTACCACTGGTGCAAGTGGTGCAGTCCAGGGCCAGGGGCAGGAGGCAGCACAGGTTGCCCCGGAGGGGCCTGTGCATGTCACTGTCCCTGACCCTGTGACTGCACCACCATGCACCAGCAAGGATGCCCTGTCCCAGGTCCGTCCGCAGGTAGGAGGGAGGCCCACGTCATCTGGCACTCCACTACCTGCGGACGAGGAGACCCCTGACCGTATGGGTTCCGTCCTGATTGGTGTCGCGTTGCGCATGCGTGTCATTCGTGATGACGTGCGTGCTTCCTGGGGGGACCATGCACGCCATCACGAAGAGCTGCGTGGCAACATGGCCCAGTTGGGAGGGGCCCTGGTCGGAGGGTTCCTATATGTGTTGAGCACTCTGGCGGCCCTCTCCTGCTCTGTGGAGACTATGCGCCAGTCGTTCTCCCTGACGTCTTCCGGCCCAGATTCCAACAGGGCCCCCTGTGGACCTGGCCTGACCGCAGCCAGCTTGGTGAAGCTCCCATCCCTGCTACAGTCGGGAGTCGGAGGGCCAGCAGAGGTGGACACCCACCAACTGGAGACCAGCAGATGGAGGATGTGCCGGCATCATCGGCCAGGGCACATGATATGATATGATATGGCATTTGTAACGCGCCTATACACAAGTGTTTCATGGACAGCAGCAGCAGGATCAAGGTGGGAGCGATGATGGCTTGGGGCCATCAACATCAGAGGGGCAGGCATCGGCCGGAGGGCAGGAGGACCCTGGAATGGGAGTGTCTTCCGTGTGGCGGCGGTTGGGCGAGCGGATAGATGCAGAGCGGCGGCGGGCAGAAGAGGCGTGGCTCACCATGGTCAGGGCGGAGTTCTCCATGCGCCGGGCGTTGAGGCAGGCTGAGTGCCTCGAGGCAACTCGCAGGGAGTTGGAACAGGCCATGACTGCATCCTCGGGGCCAGGGCAGAGGCCCACCTCCAGGACATTGACATTGAGTTCGATGATGCCCTGGCCCGGGACATCACAGAGTGAGCCGTAGGACTTGCCCGCCGCCATTGTATATAGTTAGTTAGTGGTAGGTTTCCTTTCTGTTTTTAATTATTTTTGGCCACTTGGACAATGCCCCAAGTTTTTGTATATAGATCATTAGGTAGTTTTTTTTTATAGGTTTCATTTCAATGATTGGGCACATGGACCCTGGATTTGTACTAGTTTGACAATGGATTTGGCTTCTTATTATTTTTTTTCCATGGATCAATGGTTTTTTATTGCTTTTGCACTTTGGATTTGTTTTGCCGACTGCAACTTTGGACATGTGCTTTTGGATTGCTTTGGATTTTGCTATAATGCATTTTTGGTTTATATTTTGGACATGCAGCTTTTCATTTAGTTCAATTTTTGTGTGTTTCATTTCATTCCCTTGCTTTTGTGTTTAATACATAATCCTATTTCCTACTTCAATGTGTGGTATTCTCTCTTTGGTTTCATGCATGTCACGATGTGTGTTTTCTCAATCACATGCACCCATTGTGTGGGTGTGACGGAAATGTGTTGATGTGCATACTTGCCATTTGGGATGTGTCATGTGATGGGGATTTCATTATGTGGTGGATGTCATACCTGGTTGTGTGTTTGGACTGGGGTGGCGTGGGGTGTGATTTGGGTGCCATAAGCCCCATGATTGTGGATCGTCATGAGGTGTTGGGGGGGACATGAGTCGGGGCCTGCTGGCAGTTGCCAGTTACTGCTGGGTGGGTGGGGGTGCAGGGGGACATGAGTCGGGGTCTGCTGGCATGTGCCTGTCATTGCTGGGTTGGTGGGAGTGCAGGGGGGCATGAGTCGGGGCCTGCTGGCAGGTGACTGTCACTGCTGGGTGGGTGAGTGGGTGCGGGGACATGTGTCGGTGCTCACTTGTGCATGGTGACATGTGGGGTGGCTGGGGGGCATGGCCAGGGTGGATGGGCTGCCTGCGGGGCATGGCCAGGGGTGCAGGGTAGTCCCCTGTGTTGTTGGCTGTCTGCAGGGGGAGGGTTGAGAGGGCACACCTGGGAGGACACACACTGCCAATTTGTGTTGGGGCTCACCACATGTAACCCCCCCCGTGGCAGCGAAAACGCGTGTAAACCTCCCTGCGCACCCCTCGGAATACACGTACCCCGCTCCCCAAGGCCTATCGCGTGTGATTCTCCCCACGCACCCCTTGGAATACACGTGCCCCGCTTTCAATGCCCTATCCTTGCGCAAGGGGCGTTCCTGGGGGCGTAACTGGCGCTGCGGGATGTTCTCTGCGCCAGCGCTCAAAATAGCTTTGATATTCCATGAATACGCGATGCACCAGAATGCTGTTTAGCGCACACGGCTGGCGCACAGTGGCGCACGTTAGCTCTCTGCGCTGCTCGCGTGCGCTGCCTCAGCGCTGATATCTATGAATTACCCTGCAAGTGTAAGCAGCATGCAATAACTAAGGCAATAAACACCATATTCAAACATGCCAAGGACACAGTATCGCAGTAGGAAGTAAACGCACATTACATGGAAGTAGGACTGCAACATGTGCCTTCAGCTATTTTTAAATGACAAACATTTCTCAATAGTGAAAATCACATTACAAACCTACCCATGCATACAGATGCACACACGTAAGCAATAAATAACCTGCATCCATGAAGTTCTAGAACTGCACATGCACTTTTTTGTGCTTGCAAAACTACCTTGCCAAAAAGCAGCTACAAGAAATGTTTCCTACGAAAGGAGCATTATGTCTTGTAGGTGGGTCTTGTAGATGGGTCTGCTGACTTTCCACCAAGCTACAATTAGCATGCCTGGACAACACGCACTGAGAAGTACATGTGTGGGAAAGGAATTGAACCTGAAAACAGCAGGCAGCAGTTAAATGCTTAGTTGATCTCAATACATGAGAGGGTTCCATTTATGGTAAGCATTCAAAAAACAACTGGTGGCTAAAATGCATGCATATAGCCGAGAGAGTATTTACTCTGAGCTTTGTGGGCCATGACTTTCCTTCTGCCAGGTCACAGGTAGGGTGTCTCAGCAAGAGCAACCCCTGTTTTCCCTGGAAGAGTAGGTATCGGCCATACTGCTCACTACGACTAACGAGTAACTAGCATGTCCATCGTATTTGAGAATAGAGGGACAAGTACCCCGAATTACCAAAGTAGCAAAGAGATACATCGCTCAATTAAACTATAGAAAGGCAGTGAAAAGATATACCATATGACATGCATTGGTGACATATAAACTCATAATAAGTCTGGGCAAGACTCTGCCATGCCTTGCTCACAGCTCAATGGGAATACAGATCTCTGGTTTCGGTATTTGTAACACCAGCAAGCATTGATGATGTCAACATTTTTGGCTTTTGTGAAGGCATGAGAAATGCATTTACTAGGCACCGCCGCAGTGGTATTACTGACCATCAGTGGCAGCAGCCGCAAATGATGCAAGTACCGGGGCATATAATAGCAGTGCCTTGCACATGCCTAATACTTATACACAAGCCAAAACTGTTAGATGTGTCAATGCTTGTTTTTAACAGGACTTCAGTGAAGGATCCGTAGTGCTTGACATTTTTATTAAACCAGTATCAAGTATGCAGCTCCAATGACGTCATAAACTCTCAGAAGACTGCTTTGAAAAGGCACTTCGAGCACACAGTTTGGCAGGGCTTGATAAAGCTAGCTTGAAGAGATCACAGGAGGATGCGTTTTTTTGGGGGTGGAGCGGGGGGGTGGGGCAGGAAGTGGGTGGGAACGGCCAAAGGGTTTAGCATGGCCATAAGCAGTTATTGGGTGGGTAAATAACCAAACAACACTTACCAGCTTTGTATTCCTCCTCATATGCCATTTCTCCCTAGCTGTACTCTAATGCAATAGTTTCAGCTTTTAGGTGGCACTTTACTGCAGTAAAGTGCCACCTATAGTGTGCCACCTAATAGCCAAAAATAAAAATGACGCCCACACCTTTCCCGTGGGTTCTGCTTGGCGGGCCAGTCAGAGTCACCTACTCTGCCGGAGAGATTCATGGTGCTGTGGGACATTTGGGAGTCTTATAAAAGGGCAAGATATCCATCACCTTCACAAAAACAGAATGTACAGGCCAACCCCACAGCTTGTTTTTTCAAAGGGTTTTGATGTATTTTGGAAGAGTTTGGTGATCTCTTTTGGATGTTCATTAGATTTTAGTGACCTTTTGTCTGTATTCGTGTTTTCTAGCCTTTCTTTGATAGCATTCCTCTTTACCACTACTTTCCTTTTTAACAAACACAGAAATAGGTTTTCCCAGTACTTTCCTCTATTCCTTGCTCCCCTTTGTGTCAACTCAAAATGTTTAAAAAAGCAAAAAAAAAGTAATGTTTCCTTTTGTATTCCTAATCCAAATTCCACTGTGTGTTTTTCATTACAGGTCTTGTCTGACATCTTCCATTCGCTCCGATTGCTTTGCCTTCAGACAACAAAAATAAAAGCATTAAAAAATCAATAATGTTTGTGTTCCTGCTCATTCGGGAAACATATAAAATGTAATTTGCATGTGAACCTGAGAGTCCTTACAGAGCTTTAGTCATCACCCTTCATCTATCCAAGATCCCTTTTTAATCCATGTGTATGCCGTAGTCAGCACCTTATGTTTGTTACTTTTGTCTGCTGATCAACACTTTTTAGAAAGAAATTGAAATTATGTTTTGGTATAGGGATTTGTTCATGGAAGGAGGGGTTGGGGAAAATGATCAGTTCATGGAGGATGAGGATGTTAATTTCTAGGCCTTTGAGGAAAATGATGTGCCTGTTTTGCTTTATTGATATGTGCTAGTCACCCCAAGCACAGCTTGTGTTGTCTGTGGAGGGAGGTTCAGCGCTCAGGAAGAATATAGGAGGCAGGGTTGACAATTTGGGTTTTTCCACTGCCACACAAGAGGGAGGCGGAGGAGTATCAGGCAGGGCTGACAATGGAGTGTTTGTCAATGGGAATGGAATAGGTACAGCAGGGGAAGAAGGGTGATACAGTCCTAGTGACAAAGGTGGTGGACATTACTCATTTACTATGTTACGCCAAACTTGAAGAAAAGCGCCATTGCATTATTAAAGGTCTTTTTTAAAAATACTTATATCTACTTTTACAACAATTCACAATTTTGTAAATCAATCACAAACCAAAAATAATAATTACACAACACTGAAGCATAACATTATTATTATATATCACGTATACATTATATATTCCAATGCACACCCTTCCTTACTGCAGGTTATGTAAAATCCTGTTTGAAGGAACAAGGATCAGCACAACTCGGCTGAGTGATGGATGAATATGTCATGCATAGCTACTGCCACTCCCCGACCGAATATTGCACAGGTGAGAGGCGTTACTCACTAAGGCAGCTGTACCAGCCATATTCTAGACAGGTACTGCAGATTATGGACCCAAAATAAGATAAAGATGTCAAGAATAAACAAACTTACAATGAAACAACACATGTGCATGCACTAGAAATGAAGAAAATATGCACTCAACATGAAGAAAGTGAACACTAGGTCAAATATGCATTTATACACAAAGATTATTAACCCTGCATTTATAAAACACTTCCATGAATCGGGCCTTCAGATTATTAACATAAGCAATATATAAGCTGCATGCAACATGAATGACAAGTGCACATAGCTCACCAACATAGAAACGCCACAGTAATGGACAGCCATCTTGTTCAAAATGGAAATCACAATATGCTTCTAAGTAAATGAAAGGTCTCAAGGCTTTAAGAGATTATAAAAAGCTGAAACCATAGAAATACTGATACTTCCAGAGCTCAGACAGTGGTTAGCAGACCAAACCAAGGTTACTGAGAAATGAAGGAGGGTCCAAACAATGCAGAAAAGGCTAATAATTCCCAGAACAGAAGAATAGTCAACATCTAATTAAAAGTTTAAGAAAAGAACAACCAGCCATTGTAGGCCATGTGCAGAATAATTATAAGCCCAAAGACTCCATAGGGAAAGGATCGAGAGAGTCATCAGTGGTAGAGAAAACAATAACACTTGCACTAATCTTAGCTAAAATCCCAATAAATGCAGGGTGAAATCATTCATAATGCGGTCTCATCGGTATTACCCAAATTGTTCGTTTACCCCCACATATATGTTACAATTGACCTTCACAATTCGGTCAATTGTGAAAAGGTAAATTGTAATTTGAACAGTTGTAAAACGAACAATTCATATACAACCGTCTCATCACACGTGATCCATAATTGAAGAACACTGTCTATTCATTATTAATGGGCACAGATTGGACACCTGTCTCACTTCTCATGCATATTCCCACATAAGGTGCCATGCAAGGCCAACTATAAAGGAATCACTGTGGCCCATGGCCTAGGAATTAGGGATGGTATATTTTTTAAAGAAAGGAAATCAGTCCATGGACTTCTCTCTGCCTACTTTTGTTTGGTTCATGTCTTGACAACATGTCTATAGCTCAAGGTTGGTGAGTGGAATGCCAGCCATTAAAAATCTCTGATACTAGGCCACCCAGCACATATTAAGCCAACCAACAGGGTTGTGCAGAAATGATGTGTATTCAATACTATCCATTTAAAGATTGTGACTATGCAATTAGAAGTTTAGCCCATACACAATGTGAATGTAGTCAATCCCCTTAACCAATCCATTTACCCGTAGGATTTGGTAACTACGATTGTAATGTGACATCATTCATGACGATTGTTCGCCTTAAAAGATGTTGTTTTGTATGGAAGCTCTGAGGGTGGCAATCTTTTTGCTTGTATGCTGTCCCTGCTTTATTCTGGGTGTTAGTAAAGCTGGGTTTTGCCTTTCACTTTGTCTCATTCTGTTTTTGAGGTCTGTTTTTCTGGCACTTGATCCTCTGCATAAATGTGGGCTTTTTCAGACCATCATTACAACCCTTCTTCCGTTTTTGAAAATGTTTTGTTTGTTTGTTTTTTTATTTATTTGTATTGCACTCCTGACCCAAGGGTATATGGGTGCTTAAACATCAAGTTACAGGCAAAGGTGAGGAACATTTGTACATTTGTGCAGCATATATATAGTTTACAAGAAAGCAGTTAGTGCAGAGATAGTAACAAAGCAGATGCAGTAAAGGATACATTCATACATTAGGCATACATACATAGTTAGTTATTTATTGAGTAACCAAGTGATGACCTTAGTTCTGAAAGGTTGGAAGATGGGGGTGGATTTGATATCCAATGGAATGGTGTTCCACAGTTGTGAGGCTAGAACTGGGAAGCTGGATCCACCGGCTCTTTTAAGGGAGTATTTGGGCACCGTCAGTTGTAGTGTATTAGAGGATCTGGTGGTTCTAGTATTCTGTTTTAGGGTAAATTTTTTGGTAAAATAGGGCGGGGCTAGGTGGTTGAGAGCTTTGTAAGTGAGGCAGATGGTTTTTAGGTCTATTTTTTGTTGGATGGAGAGCCATTTGCATGAAATTCTTGTAGCCGAGATATGTTCTCTTCTAGGAATATTTAGGGCGGCACGGAGTGCATTGTTTTGTAGAACTTGCAATTTATTAATTACTGTTTTGTTGGCACCTACATAAAGGCTGTTGCAGTAATCCAGTTTGGATTGTATGAGTGCTCTGGTTAAAGTGAGGCAGTTGTTGGGGGAGATCAGATTGCAGGCCCTGATTAGTTTACCAGTGTAAGCAGTGGCTGAGGCGGTCATATTAATTTTTTTGGCGAGGTTGGTATTCGTGTCTAGGTAGAAGCCAAGGGTTTTTATACTTTTAGCAATGGGAATGGTGTTACCGTCAATGGTGAAGCTGGTGTAGCTGGGGCTGAGTTTCCGGATGGTATTAGGTGAGCCGACAAGGAGCAGTTCGGTCTTGTCATCATTCAGGCGTAGGCCATGTGTGGCCATCCATGCCTGAATGATGGAGAAGACTTCATTGATCCGGTTGATGTCCGAGTTGTAATTGCCGGATAAAGTGAGGAGTATCTGGGTGTCATCTGCGTAATTAGTGTAGGTGACACCCAGATAGTCCAGCTTGTCGAATAGGGGCTTTGTAAATATATTATACAAAGTGGGTGAGACACAAGATCCTTGTGGGACACCGCAAGTAATGGGAATAGGGTCGGCCGCTGCTAGGGGTGAGAAGACCCGCATGGTCCTGTTGTCCAGGAAGGATTGGATCCATGTGACCGCAGAGTCGGAGAAGTGTGCTGCCGAGGACAAGTGGTTGCACAAGATTTTGTGGTCAACCAGATCAAAGGCAGCAGAAAGGTGAAGGAGAAGAAGGATGGCAGCCCTCCCTTTATCTTTGAGTTCGTCTATCTGGCTCTTAAGATCAACAAGGGCCGTTTCTGTCCCATGTTGAGGAGGAAAGCCAGATTGGCGAGTTCCTAGTAATTGGTTTGTCTCAAAGTAATCCTGAATTTGTAAATAGGACACCCTGTCAAGAATTTTTAGTAAGAATGTGACAGTGGTAATGGGTCTATAATTTGTGGGTATATTTGGGTCGAGAGTTTGTTTTTTTAACAGTGGTAAGACCCAGGATTGTTTCAGATTACTTGGGACCGTGTTATTGGAGAATGACAAGTTTATTAATTTGGTAATGAAGCTGGAAAGATCCCTGGCTGCATCTTTTATGATCTGTGCGGGGCAACTGTCCCCCTTACAGTTCGAAGGTTTCAAAGATGCTATCATTTTTTGTACTTCAGGTATGGTTACCTTTTTGAAAGTGAAGCCTGAGCTAGTGGCGGTGGGTGAAGGAAGGGTCGAGCTGGAAGTAGGACCGTGAGTGAGTTGTTGTCGTTTGTTTTCAATTTTAGTTTGGAGCCCTGAGATTTTGTTAGCAAGGGCATTCTGTATCCCTGTGTACCATGGTTATCCTTTGTGCAGGTATCTGTAGGAGGAATGGGGTTTTCTAATTCCTCTAGGATGTTAAAGAGCTCCTTTTTGCTAGAGCCTGCCTGAGAATCCTGGAATTAAGAGATTCTTTCTTAGCGCGTGTAATCTAATTTTTGTAGAGAGTGGAGATATTGGTAAGATTAGTTCTGTTATCTACTGAAGGCACTGATTTCCATAGTGATTCAAGTTTACTTTTTTGTTGTCGGAGAAGTTTGAGCTCTGGGGTGTACCACGAATTCAGATGCGCTTTTGGTTTTCCTTTGCGCATTTTTAGTGGGGCAATGATGTCGATAGCTTTAGCCATGGAGTCATTATAGACGTTGACCAGCAGGTTCAAATCAGTTGTAGCTGGTAGTGCGTTCAGAATAGGGGTCACCAGGGGTATTAAGGCTTCCGATGTAATGTTGCTCTTTTTCCTAGTTGGGCAGGCCGGTGCAATGACAGGCCTTTTATACACTAGGTTGCTGATATTAATGTCGAATGGGAGGAAGTGATGATCCGTCCAGATGAGCTGTACGGGCTCCTTCAGGGTGATGTTGCAATTAAGGTTGGTTATCCAGTCAAGGATTCTGCCCTTCGAGTGGGTGGGTTTGGAGCAGAGTTGTAGGAGTCCATGCTCCTCTAATGTCGTGGCCAGGGCAATGGCTGGGGTATCGAGTGGATCATTAAACCCAAGATTGAAGTCTCCAAGTATAATTATTTGTGCTGAAGGTTTGGAACTTTTGGCTACTAGTGAGGTGATATCTTCCTCAAATGAGCCAGGTGGACACGGGGGGTCTGTAAATTAGATGCATTGTGATAGTGCTCTTAGGGGAAGTTTGTAATTTAACTGTGAGATGCTCACATGATTTGAGTGGAGGAGAGGAGGCTAGTCTAATATCAAGCAAGGACTTAAAGATGATAGCTACACCACCGCCTCAAGCATTAGGTCTGTCTACTCTGAGGATGGTGTAGTTATCAGGGATAGCTAGGGTAAGCGATGGTCTCACAGCATCATGCAACCAGGTTTCGGTCACAGCGAGGAAGTTCAGGTTAGGTTTTTAGTCAAAATGGTGTAGGCGACTTCTATGGAATGGGCGACTAATGATCTAACATTTAGAAGAGCTCCTTTTAATGTAGGAGGGGTGGAATGGATGGATGTTACAGTGTGAATGTTAGTCTTGTCGGGTAGATTATCTGGGCTTTTACTAGTTCTGTGGCGTGACTGGAACCAAGTCTATTGTTACGATCGGTAGGGATGAGGGTAGTAGTTTGAGAGACAGTTAGGTCAGTAGTTATGGATGGGCTGTAGTCAGAGGTAGGGCAGGATGCTCTCGTGTCGGTAGGGTTCCACTTGGAGCTGTCTGAGTTCTTATTGGCTGGGACATCAGAAAAGTGTGCGTGACCATAGGTGGGATAGGCAGATTGTGAGACCGGGAGGAAGGCTGGTGTGGTAGGCAAGAACGGTGTAGGGCAACATCCAGATGAGGGTCCTGGAACGCATAAACCCAGCGCTCCACGTCCATATCCTTCAGAGGAAGACCCGTCTGGAGTTGAGCGGTAAGTAGCCATGCATTGCTGTGTGAAACAGGGCATGTTGCAGTGTGCTTGTAGTCAGCTACTTGCCTGTATGTGTGACATAGGCCATGTATGGATGTGTGTGTGCAGGGACATCATGGTAATGCATGTGAGACCAGTCATGCATGAACCTCATGGATGGTGCATGTGTTCCAATGCAACATGTGGAGCAGCATGCGGAATGCACACATGAATGCATGCCTGTCTCTGTTCTTGGACATGGATGGGGTGTGAGAGATGGGTGCTGCTCTCATGTACATGTATAGTGTACATGTCTGTGTGTCTCAGAAGCTTGTGTGTGACTTTGAAATGCCATGGATGCATGACACATTTCCGTGACGATGTGTTGATTCACTTATGCAGTCTAGTCATCCTTGTACCCACTGTGTCTGTGGTGTACAAGCCCTGATGCATGACCCTCCGGTGATGTTTATGCATGGGATCAGTATGAGCCATGATGCATGTGAGTTTGAAGCCAACATTTCTGTCAATAGAGGCCCTTGTACATGGATGCTGATGTTGATTGCATGCGCCGTGCCTGTTTCTGCATGTGTGTTGCCTGCATTGACGCATGTGTTGTGGAGGGACAGGATAGAAGTGACGTTTGACAGTGCCACTCATGTGTTATTGCTTCCTGTCTAGGGGACTATTGTACAGTAACCTGATGCTTGTGTTCTATGTCTCCCTCTACGCAGCGTCGAGTGAAGAAGAGGGCGAGATGGCATTGTGGAGCAAAGCAGCGGGGATGCCTCCACCGGGCGGGGACGCAAGGCCCAGCCACCCTCGCAGGAATTGCCATCATCTGGGAGCGAGGGGACTGGTGCCACGTCTGCCACTACGGCTGTAGCGGAAGGGCCGGGTGAGCGCCCACAGGGGCTTGCGATGGTGGAAGACGGTGCAGAGACATCCAGGTTGGTGGTCTCCACAGAGGAGGAAGAGGCCACTACTGAGCTGCACATGGGGCCTGGTGGGGGTAGTACCACTGGTGCAAGTGGTGCAGTCCAGGGCCAGGGGCAGGAGGCAGCACAGATTGCCCCGGAGGGACCTGTGCATGTCACTGTCCCTGTGACTGCACCACCATGCACCTGCAAGGATGCCCTGTCCCAGGCCCGTCCCAGGAGGACCCTGGAATGGGAGTGTCTTCCGTGTGGTGGCGGTTGGGCGAGCGGATAGATGCGGAGCGGCGGCGGGCAGAAGAGGCGTGGCCAACCATGGTCAGGGCGGAGTTCTCCATGCGCTGGGCGTTGAGGCAGGCTGAGTGCCTCGGGGCAACTCGCAGGGAGTTGGAACAGGCCATGACTGCATCCTCGGGGCCAGGGCAGAGGCCCACCTCCAGGACATTGACATGGAGTTCGATGATGCCCTGGCCCGGGACATCACAGAGTGAGCCGTAGGACTTGCCCGCCGCCATTGTATATAGTTAGTTAGTGGTAGGTTTCCTTTCTGTTTTTAATTATTTTTGGCCACTTGGACAATGCCCCAAGTTTTTGTATATAGTTCATTAGGTAGTTTTTTTTATAGGTTTCATTTCAATGATTGGGCACATGGACCCTGGATTTGTACTAGTTTGACAACGGATTTGGCTTCTTATTATTTTTTTTCCATGGATCAATGGTTTTTTATTGTTTTTGCACTTTGGATTTGTTTTGCCGACTGCCACTTTGGACATGTGCTTTTGGATTGCTTTGGATTTTGCTATAATGCATTTTTGGTTTATATTTTGGACATGCAGCTTTTCATTATTTAGTTCAATTTTTGTGCGTTTCATTTCATTCCCTTGCTTTTGTGTTTAATACATAATCCTATTTCCTACTTCAATGTGTGGTATTCTCTCTTTGGTTTCATGCATGTCACGATGTGTGTTTTCTCAATCACATGCACCCATTGTGTGGGTGTGACGGAAATGTGTTGATGTGCATACTTGCCATTTGGGATGTGTCATGTGATGGGGATTTCATTATGTGGTGGATGTCATACCTGGTTGTGTGTTTGGACTGGGGTGGCGTGGGGTGTGATTTGGGTGCCATAAGGCCCATGATTGTGGATCATCATGAGGTGTTGGGGGGGACATGAGTCGGGGCCTGCTGGCAGTTGCCAGTTACTGCTGGGTGGGTGGGGGTGCAGGGGGACATGAGTCGGGGCCTGCTGGCAGGTGCCTGTCACTGCTGGGTTGGTGGGAGTGCAGGGGGATATGAATCGGGGCCTTCTGGCAGGTGCCTGTCACTGCTGGGTGGGTGAGTGGGTGGGGGGGCATGAGTCGGAGCCTGCTGGCAGGTGACTGTCACTGCTGGGTGGGTGAGTGGGTGCGGGGACATGTGTCGGTGCTCACTTGTGCATGGTGACATGTGGGGTGGCTGGGGGGCATGGCCAGGGTGGATGGGCTGCCTGCGGGGCATGGCCAGGGGTGCAGGGTAGTCCCCTGTGTTGTTGGCTGTCTGCAGGGGGAGGGTTGAGAGGGCACACCTGGGAGGACACACACTGCCAATTTGCATTGGGGCTCACCACATGTAACCCCCCGTGGCAGCGAAAACGCATGTAAACCTCCCTGCGCACCCCTCGGAATACACGTACCCCGCTCCCCAAGGCCTATCGCGTGTGATTCTCCCCGCGCACCTCTCGGAATACACGTGCCCCGCTTTCAATGCCTTATCCTTGCGCAAGGGGCGTTCCTGGGGGCGTAACTGGCGCTGCGGGATGTTCTCTGCGCCAGCGCTCAAAATAGCTTTGATATTCCATGAATACGAGATGCACCAGAATGCTGTTTAGCGCACATGGCTGGCGCACAGTGGCGCACATTAGCTCTCTGCGCTGCTCGCGTGCGCTGCCTCAGCGCTGATATCTATGAATTACCCTGCAAGTGTAAGCAGCATGCAATAACTAAGGCAATAAACACCATATTCAAACATGCCAAGGACACAGTATCGCAGTAGGAAGAAAACACACATTACATGGAAGTAGGACTGCAACATGTGCCTTCAGCTATTTTTAAATGACAAACATTTCTCAATAGTGAAAATCACATTACAAACCTACCCATGCATACAGATGCACACACGTAAGCAATAAATAACCTGCATCCATGAAGTTCTAGAACTGCACATGCACTTTTTTGTGCATGCAAAACTACCTTGCCAAAAAGCAGCTACAAGAAATGTTTCCTACGAAAGGAGAATTATGTCTTGTAGGTGGGTCTTGCAGATGGGTCTGCTGACTTTCCACCAAGCTACAATTAGCATGCCTGGACAACACGCACTGAGAAGTACATGTGTGGGAAAGGAATTGAACCTGAAAACAGCAGGCAGCAGTTAAATGCTTAGTTGATCTCAATACATGAGAGGGTTCCATTTATGGTAAGCATTCAAAAAACAACTGGTGGCTAAAATGCATGCATATAGCCGAGAGAGTATTTACTCTAAGCTTTGTGGGCCATGACTTTCCTTCTGCCAGGTCACAGGTAGGGTGTCTCAGCAAGAGCAACCCCTGTTTTCCCTGGAAGAGTAGGTATCGGCCATACAGCTCACTACGACTAACGAGTAACTAGCATGTCCATCGTATTTGAGAATAGAGGGACAAGTACCCCGAATTACCAAAGTAGCAAAGAGATACATCGCTCAATTAAACTATAGAAAGGCAGTGAAAAGATATACCATATGGCATGCATTGGTGACATATAAACTCATAATAAGTCTGGGCAAGACTCTGCCATGCCTTGCTCACAGCTCAATGGGAATACAGATCTCTGGTTTCGGTATTTGTAACACCAGCAAGCATTGATGATGTCAACAGTTTTGGCTTTTGTGAAGGCATGAGAAATGCATTTACTAGGCACCGCCGCAGTGGTATTACTGACAATCAGTGGCAGCAGCCGCAAATGATGCAAGTACCGGGGCATATAATAGCAGTGCCTTGCACATGCCTAATACTTATACACAAGCCAAAACTGTTAGATGTGTCAATGTTTGTTTTTAACAGGACTTCAGTGAAGGATCCGTAGTGCTTACCTGGTTAAGACATTTTTATTAAACCAGTATCAAGTATGCAGCTCCAATGACGTCATAAACTCTCAGAAGACTGCTTTGAAAAGGCACTTCGAGCACACAGTTTGGCAGGGCTTGATAAAGCTAGCTTGAAGAGATCACAGGAGGATGCTTTTTTTTGGGGGTGGAGCAGGGGGTGGGGCAGGAAGTGGGTGGGAACGGCCAAAGGGTTTAGCATGGCCATAAGCAGTTATTGGGTGGGTAAATAACCAAACAACACTTACCAGCTTTGTATTCCTCCTCATATGCCATTTCTCCCTAGCTGTACTCTAATGCAATAGTTTCAGCTTTTAGGTGGCACTTTACTGCCACCTATAGTGTGCCACCTAATAGCCAAAAATAAAAATGACGCCCACACCTTTCCCGTGGGTTCTGCTTGGCGGGCCAGTCAGAGTCACCTACTCTGCCGGAGAGATTCATGGTGCTGTGGGACATTTGGGAGTCTTATAAAAGGGCAAGATATCCATCACCTTCACAAAAACAGAATGTACAGGCCAACCCCACAGCTTGTTTTTTTAAAGGGTTTTGATGTATTTTGGAAGAGTTTGGTGATCTCTTTTGGATGTTCATTAGATTTTAGTGACCTTTTGTCTGTATTCGTGTTTTCTAGCCTTTCTTTGATAGCATTCCTCTTTACCACTACTTTCCTTTATAACAAACACAGAAATAGGTTTTCCCAGTACTTTCCTCTATTCCTTGCTCCCCTTTGTGTCAACTCAAAATGTTTAAAAAAGCAAAAAAAAGGTAATGTTTCCTTTTGTATTCCTAATCCAAATTCCACTGTGTGTTTTTCATTACAGGTCTTGTCTGACATCTTCCATTCGCTCCGATTGCTTTGCCTTCAGACAACAAAAATAAAAGCATTAAAAAATCAATAATGTTTGTGTTCCTGCTCATTCGGGAAACATATAAAATGTAATTTGCATGTGAACCTGAGAGTCCTTACAGAGCTTTAGTCATCACCCTTCATCTATCCAAGATCCCTTTTTAATCCATGTGTATGCCGTAGTCAGCACCTTATGTTTGTTACTTTTGTCTGCTGATCAACACTTTTTAGAAAGGAATTGAAATTATGTTTTGGTGTAGGGATTTGTTCATGGAAGGAGGGGTTGGGGAAAATGATCAGTTCATGGAGGATGAGGATGTTAATTTCTAGGCCTTTGAGGAAAATGATGTGCCTGTTTTGCTTTATTGATATGTGCTAGTCACCCCAAGCACAGCTTGTGTTGCCTGTGGAGGGAGGTTCAGCGCTCAGGAAGAATATAGGAGGCAGGGTTGACAATTTGGGTTTTTCCACTGCCACACAAGAGGGAGGCGGAGGAGTATCAGGCAGGGCTGACAATGGAGTGTTTGTCAATGGGAATGGAATAGGTACAGCAGGGGAAGAAGGGTGATACAGTCCTAGTGACAGAGGTGGTGGACATTACTCATTTACTATGTTACGCCAAACTTGAAGAAAAGCCCCATTGCATTATTAAGGGTCTTTTTTAAAAATACTTATATCTACTTTTACAACAATTCACAATTTTGTAAATCAATCACAAACCAAAAATAATAATTACACAACACTGAAGCATAACATTATTATTATATATCACGTATACATTATATATTCCAATGCACACCCTTCCTTACTGCAGGTTATGTAAAATCCTGTTTGAAGGAACAAGGATCAGCACAACTCGGCTGAGTGATGGATGAATATGTCATGCATAGCTACTGCCACTCCCCGACCGAATATTGCACAGGTGAGAGGCGTTACTCACTAAGGCAGCTGTACCAGCCATATTCTAGACAGGTACAGCAGATTATGGACCCAATATAAGATAAAGATGTCAAGAATAAACAAACTTACAATGAAACAACACATGTGCATGCATTAGAAATGAAGAAAATATGCACTCAACATGAAGAAAGTGAACACTAGGTCAAATATGCATTTATACACAAAGATTATTAACCCTGCATTTATAAAACACTTCCATGAATCGGGCCTTCAGATTATTAACATAAGCAATATATAAGCTGCATGCAACATGAATGACAAGTGCACATAGCTCACCAACATAGAAACGCCACAGTAATGGACAGCCATCTTGTTCAAAATGGAAATCACAATATGCTTCTAAGTAAATGAAAGGTCTCAAGGCTTTAAGAGATTATAAAAAGCTGAAACCATAGAAATACTGATACTTCCAGAGCTCAGACAGTGGTTAGCAGACCAAACCAAGGTTACTGAGAAATGAAGGAGGGTCCAAACAATGCAGAAAAGGCTAATAATTCCCAGAACAGAAGAATAGTCAACATCTAATTAAAAGTTTAAGAAAAGAACAACCGGCCATTGTAGGCCATGTGCAGAATAATTATAAGCCCAAAGACTCCATAGGGAAAGGATCGAGAGAGTCATCAGTGGTAGAGAAAACAATAACACTTGCACTAATCTTAGCTAAAATCCCAATAAATGCAGGGTGAAATCATTCATAATGCGGTCTCATCGGTATTACCCAAATTGTTCGTTTACCCCCACATATATGTTACAATTGACCTTCACAATTCGGTCAATTGTGAAAAGGTAAATTGTAATTTGAACAGTTGTAAAACGAACAATTCATATACAACCGTCTCATCACACGTGATCCATAATTGAAGAACGCTGTCTATTCATTATTAATGGGCACAGATTGGACACCTGTCTCACTTCTCATGCATATTCCCACATAAGGTGCCATGCAAGGCCAACTATAAAGGAATCACTGTGGCCCATGGCCTAGGAATTAGGGATGGTATATCTTTTATAGAAAGGAAATCAGTCCAGGGACTTCTCTCTGCCTACTATTGTTTGGTTCATGTCTTGACAACATGTCTATAGCTCAAGGTTGGTGAGTGGAATGCCAGCCATTCAAAATCTCTGATACTAGGCCACCCAGCACATATTAAGCCAACCAACAGGGTTGTGCAGAAATGATGTGTATTCAATACTATCCATTTAAAGATTGTGACTATGCAATTAGAAGTTTAGCCCATACACAATGTGAATGTAGTCAATCCCCTTAACCAATCCATTTACCCGTAGGTTTTGGTAACTACGATTGTAATGTGACATCATTCATGACGATTGTTCGCCTTAAAAGATGTTGTTTTGTATGGAAGCTCTGAGGGTGGCAATCTTTTTGCTTGTATGCTGTCCCTGCTTTATTCTGGGTGTTAGTAAAGCTGGGTTTTGCCTTTCACTTTGTCTCATTCTGTTTTTGAGGTCTGTTTTTCTGGCACTTGATCCTCTGCATAAATGTGGGCTTTTTCAGACCATCATTACAACTCTTCTTCTGTTTTTGAAAATGTTTTGTTTGTTTGTTTTTTTTATTTATTTGTATTGCACTCCTGACCCAAGGGTATATGGGTGCTTAAACATCAAGTTACAGGCAAAGGTGAGGAACATTTGTACATTTGTGCAGCATATGTATAGTTTACAAGAAAGCAGTTAGTGCAGAGATAGTAACAAAGCAGATGCAGTAAAGGATACATTCATACATTAGGCATACATACATAGTTAGTTATTTATTGAGTAACCAAGTGATGACCTTAGTTCTGAAAGGTTGGAAGATGGGGGTGGATTTGATATCCAATGGAATGGTGTTCCACAATTGTGAGGCTAGAACTGGGAAGCTGGATCCACCGGCTCTTTTAAGGGAGTATTTGGGCACCGTCAGTTGTAGTGTATTAGAGGATCTGGTGGTTCTAGTATTCTGTTTTAGGGTGAATTTGTTGGTAAGATAGGGCGGGGCTAGGTGGTTGAGAGCTTTGTAAGTGAGGCAGATGGTTTTTAGGTCTATTTTTTGTTGGATTGAGAGCCATTTGCATGAAATTCTTGTAGCCGAGATATGTTCTCTTCTAGGAATATTTAGGGCGGCACGGAGTGCATTGTTTTGTAGAACTTGCAATTTATTAATTACCGTTTTGTTGGCACCTACATAAAGGCTGTTGCAGTAATCCAGTTTGGATTTTATGAGTGCTCTGGTTAAAGTGAGGCAGTTGTTGGGGGAGATCAGATTGCAGGCCCTGATTAGTTTACCAGTGTAAGCAGTGGCTGAGGCGGTCATATTAATTTGTTTGGCGAGGTTGGTATTCGTGTCTAGGTAGAAGCCAAGGGTTTTTACACTTTTAGCAATGGGAATGGTGTTACTGTCAATGGTGAAGCTGGTGTAGCTGGGGCTGAGTTTCCGGATGGTATTAGGTGAGCCGACAAGGAGCAGTTCGGTCTTGTCATCATTCAGGTGTAGGCCATGTGTGGCCATCCATGCCTGAATGATGGAGAAGACTTCATTGATCCGGTTGATGTCCGAGTTGTAATTGCCGGATAAAGTGAGGAGTATCTGGGTGTCATCTGCGTAATTAGTGTAGGTGACTCCCAGATGGTCCAGCTTGTCGAATAGGGGCTTTGTAAATATATTATACAAAGTGGGTGAGACACAAGATTCTTGTGGGACACCGCAAGTAATGGGAATAGGGTCGGCCGCTGCTAGGGGTGAGAAGACCCGCATGGTCCTGTTGTCCAGGAAGGATTGGATCCATGTGACCGCAGAGTGGGAGAAGTGTGCTGCCGAGGACAAGTGGTTGCACAAGATTTTGTGGTCAACCAGATCAAAGGCAGCGAAAAGGTCAAGGAGAACAAGGATGGCAGCCCTACCTTTATCTTTGAGTTCGTCTATCTGGCTCTTAAGATCAACAAGGGCCGTTTCTGTCCCATGTTGAGGAGGAAAGCCAGATTGGCGAGTTCCTAGTAATTGGTTTGTCTCAAAGTAATCCTGAATTTGTAAATGGGACACCCTGTCAAGAATTTTTAGTAAGAATGTGCCAGTGGTAATGGGTCTATAATTTGTGGGTATATCTGGGTCGAGAGTTTGTTTTTTTAACAGTGGTAAGACCCAGGATTGTTTCAGATTACTTGGGACCGTGTTATTGGAGAATGACAAGTTTATTAATTTGGTAATGAAGCTGGAAAGATCCCTGGCTGCATCTTTTATGATCTGTGTGGGGCAACTGTCCCCCTTACAGTTCGAAGGTTTCAAAGATGCTATCATTTTTTGTACTTCAGGTATGGTTACCTTTTTGAAAGTGAAGCCTGAGCTAGTGGCGGTGGGTGAAGGAAGGGTGGAGCTGGAAGTAGGACCGTGAGTGAGTTGTTGTCGTTTGTTTTCAATTTTAGTTTGGACCCCTAAGATTTTGTTAGCAAGGGCATTCTGTATCCCTGTGTACCATGGTTATCCTTTGTGCAGGTATCTGTAGGAGGAATGGGGTTTTCTAATTTCTCTAGGATGTTAAAGAGCTCCTTTTTGCTAGAGCCTGCCTGAGAGATCCTGGAATTAAGAGATTCTTTCTTAGCGCGTGTAATCTCATTTTTGTAGAGAGTGGAGATATTGGTAAGATTAGTTCTGTTATCTACTGAAGGCACTGATTTCCATAGTGATTCAAGTTTACTTTTTTGTTGTCGGAGAAGTTTGAGCTCTGGGGTGTACCACGAATTCAGATGCGCTTTTGGTTTCCCTTTGCGCATTTTTAGTGGAGCAATGATGTCGATAGCTTTAGCCATGGAGTCATTATAGACGTTGACCAGCAGGTTCAAATCAGTTGTAGCTGGTAGTGCGTTCAGAATAGGGGTCACCAGGGGTATTAAGGCTTCCGATGTGATGTTGCTCTTTTTCCTAGTTGGGCAGGCCAGTGCAATGACAGGCCTTTTATACACTAGGTTGCTGATATTAATGTCGAATGGGAGGAAGTGATGATCCGTCCAGATGAGCTGTACGGGCTCCTTCAGGGTGATGTTGCAATTAAGGTTGGTTACCCAGTCAAGGATTCTGCCCTTCGAGTGGGTGGGTTTGGAGCAGAGTTGTAAGAGTCCATGCTCCTCTAATGCCGTGGCCAGGGCAATGGCTGGGGTATCGAGTGGGTCATTAAACCCAAGATTGAAGTCTCCAAGTATAATCATTTGTGCTGAAGGTTTGGAACTTTCGGCTACTAGTGAGGTGATATCTTCCTCAAATGAGCCAGGTGGGCACGGGGGGTCTGTAAATTAGATGCATTGTGATAGTGCTCTTAGGGGAAGTTTGTAATTTAACTGTGAGATGCTCACATGATTTGAGTGGAGGAGAGGAGGCTAGTCTAATATCAAGCAAGGACTTAAAGATGATAGCTACACCACCGCCTCGAGCATTAGGTCTGTCTACTCTGAGGATGGTGTAGTTATCAGGGATAGCTAGGGTAAGCGATGGTCCCGCAGCATCATGCAACCAGGTTTCGGTCACAGCGAGGAAGTTCAGGTTAGGTTGTTAGTCAGAATGGTGTAGGCGACTTCTGTGGAATGGGCGACTAATGATCTAACATTTAGAAGAGCTCCTTTTAATGTAGGAGGGGTGGAATTGATGGATGTTACAGTGTGAATGTTAGTCTTGTCGGGTAGATTAGCTGGGCTTTTACTAGTTCTGTGGCGTGTTCTGGAACCAAGTCTATTGTTACGATCGGTAGGGATGAGGGTAGTAGTTTGAGAGACAGTTAGGTCAGTAGTTATGGATGGGCTGTAGTCAGAGGTAGGGCAGGATGCTCTCGTGTCGGTAGGGTTCCACTTGGAGCTGTCTGAGTTCTTATTGGCTGGGACATCAGAAAAGTGTGCGTGACCATAGGTGGGATAGGCAGATTGTGAGACCGGGAGGAAGGCTGGTGTGGTAGGCAAGAACGGTGTAGGGCAGACGATGGGGTGATGTCTTGGGCAGGCAGTAAAATGTGATATCAACTTTCATTTAAGGTTAAACACCATATGCAGAAAAAGATGGTTTTCTCTTCTCAGTCAGGATTACATTCATTGTGTTATATTTCTATTGTTCAGTTAATCCTCGTTTCCTATTCATCTGAATTAAATCTATACATTTAATAAACCACGTTAACATAGAGTTTATAATTTCAGACAATATTATATTTGATCTATCAAGAACACTTCCTCTAATTCTGGGTTGGGTTGTATGGAGCAGTGAGCGGCAACTGTTGATGTAATCTGAAAGGAGGCCATTGTATGGTTGCACATACCGAGTTTTGTTGCTGGCCAATGCCTTAACTTCAGAGCTGGCAAGGAGGTTGTTGTAATTCAGGGAGAGGGTACAGCAGAGAGTTTGAACTGCCTGGATACAGATAAGGAGAGTTTGCAGCTGGTAGTGCTGCAGGAGACCAAAGAGCAACATAAGGAGGATACGAAGGTAGTCCCCAAGTAGAAGTCCAGAGAGGAGGATGTCCTCTGCACCTACTCTTGCAGCAGTGGCAGTGACAAAGCAGGCAAAGGAATCTCTTGTCAAGTTCCAGGTGAAACAGGGAGCCTCCCGACACCCGGGTTCAGACAGTACTCCTCTTGTCATAGGCCTACTACTTTAACTTGCCAGAGGTGAAGAATTTGAGGTGGCAGGAAATCACTGTGAGGATGTGCAACGTATGCAAGTCATGAGAGAATCAGGGAACAGCAAATAAGTGTTGCTGCCTGGGAACTGCATCTATGAACAAACACATGATATAAGAGCATCCATCCTCCGCAAACACCCCTGCCCTCCTTCCAAAATGCACCAGCTGCACATCCACCAGCAGGGTCTTGTTCCCACTACCAGTACCACCATCATCCCAATTTGTTGATTTTGGTGAAGGTAGCCAATCTTGTGTGACTGATTTGGCAGCCACAAAATGTGTGAATATTGTGGCATGCTGGGACAAACTGACTGTATTAGTAGATGGTGATCAGTTAGCGGAAGCTTAATCACACAGTAGTGGAGCATGTCTTGGAAGGATATCACTCTCCGCTCTTGTAGGTGACTGAGTGGACATTTCATTTCGCCTGAAGGTAGGAAAAAGGCAGCTGGAGCCCTTTGAGCAGGAAGGCTGTAAAAGGGGCATGCTGAGTTGTAGAAGCTGCCCAGTTGAATCAATGTATCCAGAGTTAAAACAGGAGTGGGAAAGGAGTTCAATTGGAGCAAGAGCAGCGAATTCTGATAACAATCAAATGAACATACCACAATTTTGCCCATGACAGCATACCGTGCTATGAACTGTCGTAAAATGCTCTGATGTCAAAAAAGCAAAGAATTATATTTAGAATATTTGCAGTTCTCATTCATGCATTAACAATGCTTCCAGCTAGGAATGTGCTTTTTGCTTTATTCAATTATCTTCCACGGATGGAAGCAAAGGCACTGTGTATATGACATGGTTATGATGTATCGAAAATGGATGGAATTCCATTATTTTTTTACCTATGCTGAATAAAGTATCATCTACAAATGTAAGACTCTGAAGAGGATGCAACACGATACTATATAACAGATAGGCTAGTAAGACTGCCAGAACATCACAGTTGGTTAGTACATTTGATAAACTGCCACTTTTACCCTTGGGCTAATATTAGGTTTGCTAAAACAACTGGTTAGATATTTGCAATTTCAGAAAAGCATAAGAACGTAGTTCATGTCCTATAACAAAACAATGCACCACAGCAAATTATTGCGGTTGAAAGTCACATGTGTCCAGGTTTTGTTCCCTCTTGTCGCAGGGACTGGGGTAGACAAACATTTACATTTCTTATCTCCTCTTTCCCACTGAATACTGAAATACGTTTTGGAAAGTTTGCTTGCTGTGTATTACTGTGGCTGTAAAATACCAGAAGCAGGAATCAAGAACAGGGCACTAGTAGCACAAATGCTAATGGTATCTTTAACTAGTCAGTCAGCATCCTCTTAGTCACCGGAAGTATGAAACAGCAGCAGAAGCAGCATTTTCCACGATGATAGTCTGTATTGTGGGAGGGGGAGTAGTTGATTAGTGTCTTCTTGTAAGAGGGCTGCAGCAAAGTACTTCTGGGTTCATGGTAGACCTCTGGATAAAGTTGCACCATATAGCACTGCAAAGGCAAGGATGTGGAAATCCATCAACTCAAGCACTCTCTGTTTCTCATTCAATCCTGGATGTCAGGCACCTTTTTGAAAGCAATTTGGTAAATACCAAATTCATTCCTCTAGGAAACCCCATTAAGCATGCCCAATTCTAGAATTGGCTGACAGACATGAAGCTCACATGCTTCACACCACAACTCACGCCCAGTTATAACACTTGGCTGTACCATCTACAGAGATCTTTCATTCAAAAGACAAGTTGCCTAGAAAACCCAGACAGCATGGTACCAATTGCACAACTCCATAATGTAAAGCCTTTCATCTCTGGTCAGAGATTCAAAACAGCTGTTCAAGCCCTTGCCATTGTCCACCTCCAGGGTGAGAAGGACCTAGTCACACAAGTCACATATGTCAGTTTGTTTCCTCTGAAAGCTGTCCAGAACCCTGCAGCACGCTTCACAACAGACTAAGCACTTACAAACATATCACCCCCTCCCCCTCAAGCATGCATTATGTTCAAGGCATCCTGCATCACTGACAAGGAAATCAGAAACAAAACACTGCTCGGCCAGGCCAAGAAACTCATCATCTCTGGAGGCCAACACTGCCACAAGATATGACATCACAGGACTGAAAACAATGAACAGCAAACTAGTAAGTAGGCCTTTTCCTGCTATTCACTGTCTCTGAAATAGGTTACTGATGCAAATAAGAGCGGTCCCCTCCTACCTAAAGTTCAGGAAGGGCCTGAAGCCCCTACCCTTCAAAAAACATCTACTGAATTTCTGGTTGCTCCACTAATCACTACTTCTCAACCTCCAGTGCTCAGCCTCCCCTCCCTCCTTATCCCATCTGTAAGCCCCACACCCCACCTGTAACCCCCTACACCCCTATGTGAAACACTTCACTGTTGTTGTTTTTAATTAGATTCTTACATTCACGTATGCATACATACATAAATACCCAATATGGTCCAAACATTTTTCCAGACCACATGGAACACAACTTCTGTGCTATAGACAGTTTACAAACCACATGGACATGGTAAGAGCAAGTGAGCAACATTTATAGAACAACTTACCCAGATACCGAAGAGCACCACCAGCCACCAGTCCTAAAATGGGAGATGCACAGAGAGAGATCCACCCTATCCCATCAAGCCAGACCACCTTGACAGGCCAGGGAGAAAACAGGGACCAGGCTGCTGCATTTCAGAGAAGAAATGGAGGGTTGCAGCCGGGACTTGTATTCCTTTACGCCTCTAACGTTTTCCAGTCACACCACACCAGGCTTCAAATACCAGAGACAAGACTTCTGGAAACATAAAAGAAAGCCAATGAAAATGAAGGGTAAGAAAGTGAGAGGAGCCTAACCTCCGTTATATGACAGATTAGGCAAAAAGGAGGAATTTTGAGCTGTGGTGCCAGATGGTGAGTGCACTGAGCCTCCTAAACCTGCCTAGGATCCTGACCCTGACCTGGGCTGCCAGAAGCCTCAATGCTACTTAGTCTCAACACTGCTCCTTAACCTGTGAAGTGTCTTGAAGAGTCCCTCGAATGCCCTGAAGCTTTGAACGGGCAGATGAAAGCCTTGACACTGAGTCTCACACCTTCCCTGATGCTGGGAATGGTCTATTGGAGCCTTGAGATAGCTATGTCTCGCTGCAAATTCTAGAGAAGCAAAAGACTGTTGAGTCTCATTAGAAACCGTGATTCCTATGAATAGACCAGGGATTGCCTTGAGAATACTAAGCCTAGCAATGAATCCTGCAGCTGTCCGATACTGTTGAGAGCATTGACACTGCTGACTCTCACAATGAACCCTGAACCTGTGAAGAGGTGAAAGTCTTGAGACTGTTGGTTCATGCTATGAACTCTAAAGACCTTTAATGCCTACATACTAAAGAGGTTGAACACTCATTTCTTGACTAGGCTATCTGTGCTCATGGATAAATAAGTTCTAGCACCAAAGATGGACAAGTCAGGCCAAACACATTTGCCATGGCTTTAAATGTGCCACTCAATCAAACGGGTGATACGTCAAACAAACAAAAGTCACCAAACTGATAGACCATCAATTACTGGAATTTTCAGTTAGTCCACTTCTGCAATGATGTGTAGCATTTGGTTTCGACAGTGCAGTAGACGTTCAAAACCCTCCCTGTCAATATAATCAGTATGGATAATGATCTAAAATCCTGTTTGGGATCTAGGGAGAGCATGTTTGAAAACATTTTAATTTGTGGGCCCAATTTGAGGCCATAGTGTAGCAAATACAAACAAACAAGGTATTGTTAGGTGTTTGCATGTTTTAATTACCTAAGATTTCCTGCACCATCGCTGCTATGCCACGTTTTTCCATCTGTCTGAGATTAAGGATAAAGCCAACATGATGAGTGCTTTGGCAAGGTTGTACTGGCCCGCATTCTGGATAGGGTATCTTACTGTGGCATTGCTTTTTTTACTGGGCATCAAGGCTCAAGCCACATGATAAGGGTTGTTATTTTGCTGTACTGGCCTACATTGAGCGCTTAGGGGTTAAGCGTTATAGAAATACAAATAAATACAAATACATTTGTGGAGCCAGTATGGGCATGCTTTCTTACTGTGGCAAAGGGTTTTTTACAGGAAAAGCCAACAGAGGCTTTTTCCCGTGGGATTACAGGCATCTATTGATAGAGCAAGCATGAGAAATCCCCACACATCCTCAGAGCCCCTTTGGTTGGTTTGGGTTCCTTGCTATGCTAAGTTGCTCAGTTACATTTGTGGTAAATATGAACATCCCATTAATTAGCCGCCACTGCTCACAGTGCCTGCATGCACATGAATCCACTCATGAAAGTTGATGGTGCACTTAAAACATGTGGCTCTTGTCACCATACTTGACATGTGATAAGTCATCAGCGAGCTCTGAGTCCATGGAAATGATATAAGCCTGCCCTAATGCACATGCATAGTATGGTTGTCGGCATGACTAATCAATTCTATTCTGAATCTACCTGGAGGCATATGTGATGGTGCTTGCTGTTGGAATGTTGTACCCAATGTCACCATCTACCTTGAAATATCTGCCTAATGCCTACAGTGTCAGATTATCCATTAGGCCAAGTAGGAACTGGCCTATGGGTCCCACTCCTTTTACGGGTCCCGCGACAATGGATAAAAATAAAGCAGTGCAGAAAATTAAAAACGTATTTGGAGATAATTCGTGAGGGGGGCCACGACATTTCGACTGCCTAGGGGCCTCCACAGGGTTTAATCGGGCACTGAATGCAGAGAGTACGTCCAGGTATTTGTTAGAAGGTTCCTCTGTCAAAATAGCTGTATAACTTCCATTAGTTTCACTGTGAGCCCTTTTAGCATGCATGGATGGAGATTGTTATCCCTTTCCTTGTTTGATCATTTGTCATTCATTGGTCACAATCTGAAAGCACAACATATTTATGCCATCTGAAGCTGTGATAAGGAATCGGTGCACTGCACAAAATGGCCAAGCCTATCTCGGTGTGCTTTTTATATTCCCAACAAACATAGCCGACAAGTAGCTTCAAGCCATCCATGAAACCTTGAGCCAGACATGTCTTTTCCCATTTCATGCAAGGGTCTTATACTGCCATTTGTCCAATTATTGGTATGCACTTTCGAGTCCCAGCATGCAAAGTAAAAGCCAAACAGACTCAAGGTGTCATGCATGACATGAGGCCACTTGGCAGCCGTGCACATACGCTGTTCAGCAATCATGCATTGTCTTGCTTGACTGCCATTTTAAAGCCTGTGTGATGAGATATGTGTGAGGATGGTGAGTTGGTCACAAAATCAGGGTTGATTAAATGTGCCCATTTAGTTGCCGAGTGTATCAATATCTAAAGGATCTATGCAGTAGGGACCCCAGCCGGCCCATAGAACTGGGGGTTTCCAAATAGCACTTTAAGATGAGTAGCAGCACCCTTGAGATGGATGGGCATGCAGATTCATACTCTTGCACCAAATCAATAATGACAACTCAATGATTTGCCAATGACCAGTACAAAAAACAGGGAGTTCAATGAATATCAGCAATCGCTCGATCTTACTTCTCGCTTCAAATCCAATTAATTTCAGAAAAAACATAACATTTATACCAAAAACTCATCATCACTGACGTGTAACTCTTAAAATTTGGCATGAAACTTGATTAGTTCTAGGAAGGTAACTTTAATATAGGTACTATATCTGTATATGGTAACGGGAAAGGGATTGGATAAACACTGTCAGGTGGGGCAATTAAGCCCTCCCTTCAAAATGACTAATGTAAACGTCACTACAAGTACAATGTCTGATTGGTTCTACTAACTATAGGACCCTAGATTACACAGTCCACTATGATTGGGTTGGCATCAAACCCACTCATACTTTTCCACTTGCTCTTAGCAGCATGCAGAATAGCCGGCCAGGTGCAGGGAGTTCATCTGCACCCCAGTGTCTATTATTTCTTTGTGCCTGGCCTTGAGTCTGCTTCTTGGTCTGGGAAAGTTAAGGCGTCTGGGCATGGCAAAGGTCCATGCGTCGGTGTGAAAGTCTCACCCCTTCTGCTTGCTCGGTCACGTGATTCAGACACAGTGAAATAGGTTTTTCCTTCATGCAATTTCGTACATTTGATTTAATTCTGCAAGTCGTCTGCCATCTTTGGCTTATCTTGACCTTTCTGAACAGGCTACTCTGTTCTTCTTCTCATTAATTGTATCCACTGTTTGTCTATTTCAGCCGATATGACCTTGGCTTCTTGGCATGGTTACCTTCGTCTGAGTTTCTCTCTGTCTTTAATTCTCGATTTGTTTGCTGCAAAACTCTCCTCTTGAGACCTTTACTAACCTTTGGTTGATTCTGCTATTGTGCTTAGTGGAAGTATACTTATATAAAGTGCTTTCTTGAGGTAGATATGTACATGTGGTGCTTGCCGCAATCTATCTTACTACTAAGCATAAGTAAGCCTCACGATTTCTGTGCTTCTTTCGGTTACTTTGCATATGTACACGTTTAAACTAACTAAATATCTTTATCGTGCTCATGGCATAAGTTTCTGACAGCTTGACATCAATTGTTTCACTTTAGGCTTTAGGATGTCACTTGTCCATGGTGTTTTGTCTTGTTTGTCATCATTCTCAGGTCGTTATATCTTCTATATGTGAGTCAGTCTGGGTTCTTATGATGTGATCATTCATCTTCCTTCAGTATCTTCTTAGCTTATTCGGGTATTGCATTCTGACAATCGTCATTCTGTCCCACTTGTTGATATGGTTTTCTCAATGGGTACCTTACTGTCCAGGTTTCCTTAGGTGTCAGTACTTCAATAGGTGCTGTTATTCTGATAGGTACTCGACAGAGTCCCACTGTGGGTTTCTGTTGGTTTATTTGCTCATCATACATCACATATTTCGGCATGAATGTTCCTGGTACTTCAAAATGTATGGTAGGAGTGTGAATCATGCTTGGTACCTCCTCTTCACTCCCCCCTCTGAGCGATTCATCGACCACTCTTACTTCTTTTTTTGTATCCACCTTTATTTCATCCTCTGGATCCAAACATAGAGGTCTGAAGAAATATTTCTTTGGAGTCCATATTTTAATGACTCCCTTCAATCTTCCTGCTGTTCTCACGTGCCCATCCTGTTCCATGTCATTAGTTGACATTGTCCACTTGGATTGCAATAGATCCATCTTCCCACACAATTTCTGTGTTTCCTTGGATACCGAAACTTTGTTCCTTCTGGTGCATAAATGCTGGCTTTCACAAAATCCCTTATTTCTTCATCAGTCAGGTCCTTAGTTTCCATCCTGACTCGACATCAATCATGATTTTCATCCCTATGGCCTTTTTTTGCAGTTTTCTGGCACTGAGGTATTATTATCTTGATAGCACAGAATGTAAGCAATATCATCACTAGCAGGGATCCTAGGAATTTGAATGCATCTGCCATCCATTGTGGAACCCAGGAAAATAGTGATCCAAACCAGCTGTCATCATCAACTTCGTCTACCATCTGATTCTGTAGTTTGGTCTGCATACCTATGGCCTCTGGAAAGGTTCCATTTTCATCATCGTGAGATGATTCTCCTATATTTGCACAAACACCTCCATCCACAGCTGTGATCATGTCAAGGACATATCTGTTCTGGAGAATCATTAGTCGAATCACCCTTAACTCTTCGTTGATTGAACCCTTTTATGGTCGTGTTGATGGTCTGCAGTAACTCCCATCTGGTTATCTGCAACCATTTAGTATTTGCTCCAACCTGGACTCTTGGCATCAGAATTGTCATGAACACTGATGAGGTTAGGCTGAACAACCTGTGTTCATACGGGATCGCATGAAAGGCTTCTTCTGATTTAGCAGAAAAGTCATTCTCTCTCTTCATTTGGTTCATCAGTTCCACAGATCTCTTCTTTCTCAGGTGAGCATCTGCTTTCGGGAAACTGTCAATATTCAAATCACTTTTTGGAATCACCAATGCTGGAACATGGACATTCACTAATGTGCATATATCTCCCCAATTCTTCGGCAATCTGATATATGCTTTGGATCCACATGCCCAATAATGATCCATGATCACTGCAGTACCATGCACTATTTCTGGAGAGTCAAAGACTCAACCACAATTCAGATTCTTTATCATTTTTCATGTGCTATTATATCTGAAGCACAATTTGGAATTCTCCAATGGCACTATCTGCAAGGGTCCTCCCCTGTCTTCAACCCATGTTAGCAGTCTTGCAAGTCTCTGCCATAATGGCTTGCATATCATCTGTGCATTTTCAATTGTTTCATTATAGTATCCAATGATCATCCATGCTCTGCAGATCACTACTCCTTTCTCCCTTCCTAAAATTTTCATTTGACCTCTGTTCTTCCAACTCCAAGCTTCTTCTGGAGTTTTTCCTTGAACGTTCAGTCTTTGGTTTGCCTCTTTTCTGATCTCTGCTCCTTTAACTCCAGGCTTCTCATAACTGATCACAATGTTCTTTGTTTTTCCATTGTATCTTGTCTTTATGTCCTGGACATAATAGTCTTCATTTAGATCAGTTGCTTCAGTTGCTCATTTGTGTAAAGCATCACTTCCCATGAACTGGCCTCTGGTCTTGCACATTCCTACATGTGACAGACAGTGTGCTGTAAGGTAGGAGAGCACAAACAAAGCATTCTTTTCTCAGAATTTCGCCTTCCAACTTTTTTCATATGTTGGTACTATATGTTATTTCCCAAGTGTGCTGTGCTGTCCAGGTAGTTGTTTAGTTTGTTGTTGTCTTCTTGTGTGTTTCTTCTGATTCTTAAGAGTTGTCTATAGTTTGCTATAATCACATCCTTAACTGCATCCATATAGCTTCTTCTTGTTTGAGGATTCACAGGTATCTCCATCAATGATCCAGGCATTTTCATCTGCACCACTTGAGTAGGAGAAAGTCTGGTAATTTTTTCCTTATCCTCTTGTGTCTTTTTTGCTCTGTTGATGAATGTCCATACTGATTCTGCTATTGTTTTAGCATGTGACTGTATTACTGGACATGAGCTTGACCCTTTCATCACTGGATGAGGTGTGCTTGTCAATGCTGTCTCTGTTCGTTTATTCTCAAGCACCTTTTCTTTCTTTAACAGTTCAGCTTTCTCCATTTGTCTCTTGACTTCACTTGGCGTGGAACTTCTCATCGTAGGTTGTTCAAACTTCTCCCATTCTTTGCACTGTGTTAGGCAGAAACCTGTGCAGTTCCCTCTGGGACCACTGCAAAAGATTTAGGACTACAGGTGTTTGGCAGTAAACCCACTTGGTAGCAGTCTGTACCACACAGATTCACTTGGTAGCTGTGGCTGAGCAGTCAGACTTCCCTCAAGAAGAGTTAGGCAGTATGTGGAGTATACAAAATAGGGCAATCTACACAGTAGAACAAGCAAACACGGAACAAGGCTTCGGTGTAAAGATATAAAGGTATTTATTTATAACAACACATCTATGGAAAACACTCTGGCACTAATACGGCAAACAACTTCAATCACAATTACTATAAGAGAAAGATCAATCCCCCTAACAATAGTTCGACAAGTCTAGGTTCAACTGCACCACTTATTTGCAGACAGAGGTGAATGCTTTAACATAGATGGCACTCTAGTATTCATTAGGACGGGAGAGAAAAGCAGGTTATGAAATCACTCGGCACCAACACTTTTACGAACAAATGCAAGGCAAGTAAGGCAGAGTCTACTGCAGATCACAAGGTTCAGAGGCCAGGCTCACTCGGAGAGAGGCAAGGCGATATGTCCCAGAAAGTGTCTCAGTGGAAATGCGCTTCAAGTCTTTATCGCAAATTGTTATGGAAAGATTGGACCAGTTCAGAACAGAAAGTTAAGAAAGCTTGGAGGCGACCCAATGGAGAGGCAAGGATTAAGACACCTCACTCTATCCGGCAGAAAGGGAAGCCAGGCGGACACGGTACCTTGTTTGTGGAGAGACAGCTCCGGCGGGGGCAGTTGTACTGGTGGTGGATGCACTTCGGGTCTTTGCCAAGAGAAGAGATGACCTCGTCGTCGAAGGAAAGTTGAAGATCGTTGCACCACCAGGGAAGAGACCAGCCGCGGAGTGCTCCGTCACAAGGCACCACCTTTTGGTCGCGGTACAGGGGTAGTGGCTATCCAGTTGCCGGGGTGCTCAGCACGGGCAATTCGACCACTGCATCCTGGAGCGAAGAAAAAGCAAAGGGGACTGGTTGTCCCCACCTGTCAGGGGAAGAGACTCTCCGGCAGGGAGATCTCCTCTGTCGTCGGGAAGTGGTGAGTCGGTTCAGCAGGGCTCCACCAGAGGTGTCGTCGTTGCAGGTCGGCTCAGCTTTACCCTCGTCGGATTCTTAGGTCCTGTGGCGACTTCTGAAGATCCAGTCCCAAAAGCCCTGCTTTTATGCAGAAAACCCCCATTCATTCAGCCTAGCTGTCAATCAAAACACGATAAGTGGTGAGCGGGGTGGCTCACCACTTAGGCCAATCACACCATAGTGCGAATGGAGTTGGCAAGGCAACTCAGTCCAGGGTGCCTAAACCCCCTCCCACACCCCCTGTGGTACCCAGACAGAATGGCACTACTTTGGAGGGCCTCTGTGTAGAGGCCTGCCAAAAGTGGAACAAAGTGCTGAACCTTTGGTTTAGGAGTCACAGAGACGAACACAGACGCCATTTTAAAAACCGAGTTCTGGAAGAAAATACCACCCGATAGACTTATTTAAGATAAGTAAACCGGTGGTATGTTAGAGATTAACGAGAAAAAGTATTAATCGCCAACAATGGGAAGAATCCCATAGGGTTATATTCGGGGTCGAATATAACAAGTAGTTTCCACTGCCACCAGCCAAAACTCGACGAGGGGGGACAGGACAGTGCCCCCTCGAATAACAGACCCAGGAGTAATCGAATTACTCCTACTAGTACGTCCACAATAGGATGATTTGTACTAGTTCTGTTAGTACATTTAGGTCTAGTAAAGCCAATGGTGACTTTACATGCCCGGGGAGACAGTAGTCAGCCCCCGGGTATGGAGTCTATGAGGGAGGTCCGCTAGGACGCCCCAGTGTTACGGCACGGAGGGTGCGGTGTAACAAACATAGAAAAACATATGAGACCCTATGGAGTAAAAGACCCCATAGCCCATCGAACACATTGACATTCAAAGGAATTACACACATTCATGTCCAAGAGTGGGAGCAAAAGAGTCTCACTCTTGGCAGGATGGAAAAAAACAAAATCCAG
This sequence comes from Ambystoma mexicanum, assembly GCF_040938575.1. Taxonomy (NCBI): domain Eukaryota; kingdom Metazoa; phylum Chordata; class Amphibia; order Caudata; family Ambystomatidae; genus Ambystoma; species Ambystoma mexicanum. Next base: position 288,475,651 of record NC_090941.1, on the reverse strand, counting down.
AAATCCAGCAAAGCTGCTGGGGGACTCACTAGGTTAGGAAATTCAGCCTAAACAGAGAATTCTCCTTAACACACTGTGGTTCTGTAGTTATCAACACTAGACCAGGTGTATATGCACTCATCATTTGTGTGTGTGTGTTTTTCGTTAACCCTTTCTCACATTTGCTCTGCCAACCCTGTCTCCGGCGGTTCAATTTGTTTGGTAACACAAATGTGTGTGTGTTATTGCTCATCACATCCATCTCAAGTTCACTCTTTCCGCTATCAGACCTTCTAGGGACTGGAATAACTATGTAAGGTCTGGGCACCTTCGTGGGTTTCATGCGTGCATCATTAGGTGGGTGCACTGGAATCGGAACGCTTTGTGCACCAATTAAAAATACAGTTAGAATTGTCAGTGACAATAAAACAATAATTAATACTTTGCATAGGTAAATGATTCCTTTATAGGTCAAATTACAACACTTATTTCCTGGCCAATACAAGCGTCTCTACTCCTGAGGGAGGACAAGATTACTATTTTGATTGCCCAGCTCGATCATCTAAGGAAGTAAAGCTAACTCTTTAATACATTCTAGGTAATGTCGTTATATCCAGGTTCTGGTTCTACTGTTTCTGCTTGTAGGTTGCAGATACTGGAACAATTGTTCTCTTTGCCTGAATAATAGATTGTCTCTTGTCTCTGAACAGTTCTCTTTTCCGTATACGAAAATGTCAAATAAGGTAATAAGTTCAGCAGGTCTCTAATTTACGTGTTCTAAATAAACAAGCTCCCAGTCACTGCCTCTTATTTGTCTCATTCCAGAAGACATGTCGTGTTGTTGTCAGCATAAACAGGAGTAAAGTTCTCTGGCAACACGTTCTCGATCTGTCCCTCTGCGGAAAGATTACACTCTGTGATTTTGATGAGCTTGAAGAGCAACCTGAATTATGATCCCGTTGAGGATTATACTCAACCGTTCTGTGTTTGCTGGATCTCGAAGAAATATCAAGACAACGGTGTGTCTCCCGACAAGATCTGGGCAGTCTTCAATTAAGTGAAAGAATAGCACGCTGACAAGACTGTTTGCTGCTTCTTCTGCTGGGGACATTTGTCTTGTCCTCGCTGTACTCTGGAAGCAAAAGGAACTGCTTGGCAAGCACGATGAGCAGCCTCCTTATTGTCTTTTCATTTTGAGGGTCCTGAAGAAAGTCAGTGATGTCAGTGAGCCTTCCCACTAACGATGGGTATGACCTCAGTACTAACTCGAAATAGATCAAAACGTCCTTAGTGATGTCACTACTGCGTGACACCATAAGTGTGTCCAAATAAAGCTTCTGTGTTAAAAGAGTCTGGATACTGCATTTTCTTCCAATTTGTGTGTCCTCGATCAAAATTTGGCATATCTTTTCTTATCAAGGCTTCAGTATGCCTCAGTCCAAAGTTCAAAGTCAACAGACTATGTTGTGGCTTATACGTGTAATTTTCTTCTTCACCTGGCAACTAGGATGCACAGAGCGTTTGTGTTTATGTCCTTATCCCCTTATTTTGCTCAGAAGAAATGTCCAAAATTAAGCCACAACGTTGCACAAAAGTTCTTTGCCTTTGCTTTGCTGGTCATGCATCCTTCTTCCTAGTCATGGATCTCATCTGCACGTGCTGTGGTTCTTCCCCATCATATGTAGTCTCTACGCATTGGGGTGAGGGAAGAGGGTCTTCTCCGATGTATGGCTTGATGTCACCCAAAAATATCCAGGCTCTTCTTTTCTGTAACTTGACTGCAGTGGCAGTGATGTCCTCCACTCTGAAGGGACCGTTGAACCTTGGCTCATCCCACTTTTTTCTCGTGTGGGTTTCTCACCAGGACCGTGTCCCCAGGGAACAGTTTTGGAACATGTGAAGCCTGAACTTGGCCTCTTGTATTATCTCCTTCTGTGTTCTGTGCTGCCCTGCACCCTTGTTGTCATTGCTGCAGCTCTCCTGAAATTACAGTAAGACAAGATGTCATGCAATGCAAGTAATTTTGCATTTCTGATCCTAACACTTCCCCTGTAGGCCGAGCATCACATCTAGCTTTATCTCGGGGTGTTAGTGGTGTGTGCATCCTTCTGCCTGTTACGATTTCATGCAGGGTGAGATGGTGGTCAGAACCAGGCTGGTTTCTGAGCGCATACAGTGCCAGTGGAAGGCGGCTATCCCTTCTTTAGAGTAAGCTTCAACTTGGCTATCCTTTCCTTTAACAAACCGCTGAGCTTCTCACATATCCCATTTCCTTGAGGATGATATGCCGAAGAAAACGTGTGCTTTATACCAAGCAACACGCTGATCTGTTCAAATACTGCATTAACAAAGTGAGGCCCATTGTCTGACCTCATGACATCACATATTCCCCATCTGGGAAATACCTTCCTCATAAGAAATTTGGCCGCACAGGTAGAGTCTGGGTATGTACATGGACCTGCTTCTATCCATCTAGAGAATGGACACACCACAACAATTAGGTACCTGTACCCGTTACATACTTGAATCATATCGACATAACCGACATGCAAGTGCTGAAAAGGTCCATTGAGCCTTGGAATGACTCCTCTAATTACACGTAGTGTATGCCCATCCGTGAACTGTTGGCAGATTATACAGTTCACCATAAAAAATGCAACATGCTCTGCTAAGTTCGATATGAACCAGTCTTCGGCAATTGTCGCTGCTAGATTCTCTTTTCTTATGTGTGCTGGATAGTGTAACTGCTCCAGTGCTATTTTCAATAAGGCTATAGGCATCACCAGTTTACCAGTGCTGTCTTGTCACCACAAGCTCTCGGATGGGTTTAAAGAAAACCCTCGCCGCTTCCAGGGGTTCTTTTCTTCCTGTGGTGCCTCCCCTTGGAGCTCCATTAATTGGGTTTTCTCCAATTTTATTACTGTAACTTTCAGGTTCACTTCGTGCAACAATCATTCTCTCATGCACATCAGTTATTTTCGCATTCATTATTATTTCGTCATTGGTCGCCACAAGCCTGCTTCCATGTCTGCTGCTTAATTTCCTCGGGAGATAAAATCTGTCCCTTTTGTGTGGGCGGTGCATTTCACGACCGCTATGCCCACTTGGAGTCGCAGTGCCTTAATCAGCCTGTCCAATAAGGCTGCGTGCTGCACTGGTGTGCCGTCCGCTCAGAGGTAGCCCCTCCTTTTACAGCGTGCTAGGCCTGCGTGTACTGTTGATGTCACATAGGCGGAGTCACTGTACACTGTCACTTCCTGGTCTGCGTGATTCTCGAGTGCGAGTATCAACGCCAATAATTCTGCAGCTTGTGCTGAATAATGAGATGGCAATCGTGCACTAATGAGCACTCGAAATTCTCCATTTGCCGTGTGCTTCATCACAGCTGTGTCTGTACATCTCTGCCCATCATTTTGATTGATTCTTGAAGAACCGTCAACGAAGATGATTTCTCCTTCTGCCAATGGATTTTCTTTCACTCTGGGAATCTCATCATAAAATTCTTCATAGTTCACGCAGTCATGTATTGGCTCTCCTTCAGTGACTGGCTGTGCTATAAACATAGCTGGGATCACTATCTTACATCAAATTATTTTAATTGATGGATTTGATATGATCATTTCATAAGCAGAAGCTCTCTGAGATGTCAACATGCCTTTTGGTTTCTCTAAGATAGCAAATAATGCATGCTCGACGAATAACGTCATTGAGCATCCCATCATAATGGTTGTAGCCTTCACTATGGCGAACGCTGTGGCAGCTAAACTTTGTTTGCATGGGAAATGACCTGTCATTACTGGGTCCAAATTCCCACTGTAGTATGCAAGGGGCTTGTACCCCAACGTGGTTCTCTGTGTGAGTACTGCCGTCATGACACTACCATTTGTGTGTGAAAACAAGTAGAATTCCTCTGCATAATTGGGAATCCCTAGACCTGGTGCCATGCAAATGGACTTTTTTAGTTCGACAAACCCTTCTTCCATGGTTTCGGTCCATTAATTTTTTTCTTTTGTCACCTGTGCTTTCTTTAGGGCTTGGTATAAGAGCTGTAGTCAAAGACCCATGCCCTGACATAATTGCATAATCCTAGAAAATTCTGCATTTGTTTTATCGTGTGTGGCTTGGCTGTGTTTAATATGGCTTCAGCCCTTTCAGGGGTAATCCTTTTCCCCTCATGTGCGATCAGCTGGCCTATGTACAGCATTTCTTGCTGACAATACTGTAACATCTCTTTGTCAACTTTATATCCTTTCTCAGCAAATACAGTCAATAACTGAATAGAATCGTGCCTGCATGTTTCCTCTGTCGTGCTGCAAATTAAGATGTCGTCCACATATTGCAAGACAACACTCTCTAATGCAATATTGCTTAACTCCATCTGCAGTACTCTGTTGAAAATCGAAGGAGACTCACAGTACCCCTCAGGTAACCTTGTACTTTTCAGACGCATTTGTGTGAAAGTGAATGATGTCAAATATTTCACCTCAACGGGTATATTACATAGGATTGTGGATGGGTTAGGGACTAGAGGGAACTCGGCCTCTACAATATCATTTATCGGGTGCAGGTCTTGGATTAAATGCCAAGACCCTCCCTTTGATTTTTTAATTGGATAAATCGCGGTGTTGCATGAAGACTCTGACGTCACTTAAATACCCTGCTCCATCATAGCAGATATTGGGCCTCATTACGAGTCTGGAGATAGCCGTGCCGGAAAAACCAGCAGGCTGCCACCGGACCCATAATACCATTCCGCCTCTGTGATTGCCGGAATCACCGGGGCATTACAACCCCGGTGACCCAGTAATTCTGGAGGTGGAATTCTGTAAATCCCCATTCCCATGGAGTCCCATAGGACTCCATAGGACTCCATGGGGATGGGGACCATGGAAACACTGGTTCCATCTATGACAGAGCCAGTGTTTCCATGTCCGCCTGCAGGCAGGTGGTGTTAATCCAGCCAGGTCAGACCTGGTGGGAGTGACACCTCCTGCCTGCAGGACTCTGAATCAGCCGGTCCGGAAACAATGGTGACAGCGGTTTTACCGCCACCATTCTTGCCGGACCGACAGGGTTGTAATGAGGCCCATTGTCTTGAAAATCCTTTCATCTGCTTTCCTAGACATGGGATATTGTCGTGCTTTTGGTAAAATTGCTCCTGGTTTCAATTTAATCTTTACTTCTCTGACTCCTTTCAACAAGCCTACGTTATAAGGTCCTGTGGTCCACACTGAGACAAGCACCTTTGCCATGTTGTTGTCAAAATATTCAGGATGTTTTGGTGCCAGCATCATTTTCTGGGGCACCTCCCTTTTGATCCTTTTCACCCAATAAATGAGATTAAACTCAACTGTTGTTTCATCTACGCCTGTTTGCTCTTCAAACAGATCGTCATTCAGTGACGTCAGTCAATCTGTACCCTTCCTCAATGGCGATTACTGTGCACCATTGTCTGCCTTCGTCATCACAACCGTCGATCAATGCCATTTTTCCTCGCACAATGGTTGTGTGTATTACCAAGGGAAACACTTGTCCCTTTTCCTCATTCATAGGTATTCTTGGCCTATGAAACTCATCTGGGGTTCACATTGGTTTGTCTGTAAGGCCTGGTAGCAATGACATTAATATGCACAGTGCATACGCAAATATTTCTGGTTCCAATGGAACAGCTCTCGTAGCCGTTTGTCCTGCATATGCTCTCATAATTTCGCATAAGTTCAAATTATGCATTCCTGGAGTTGAACATACCATGCCCTTCTCCGTGAACGAGATTGTCATGTTAACTTCGTCATTAGGTCTCGTCCCAATATATTTACTGGGGTTTGCCTTGAATACTGCAGTGGCACATTCATGTCACATTCTCCTATGGAAACTGGAAGTTCTTTTGCAAAAGGAACACAACTTGTTGCTCCCATGAAGCCCTGAGTATTTATGGCATCGCCGGACAAAGAAAACTTGCCTTCACGTATACACAAGCGTGTTGCTCTTGTGTCATCTAAGAAAGAATACTCTTTATTCCCTATAAGGATATCTACCCTTGGTTCCTCGTGAGGGTTTGGTGTCACTGATAGGATAGAACACATCAGGTTTCCCAGTGAGCTGTTCTAATCCAAATATAACGTTGTCCCATGCTGAGTGAATGGACTTCCTCCATCACTAGTGTTATTTCTCATTCCAGAATTCAGTACCTGTCCTGTACTTGTTGTCTGTAACAGTTGAATCGGCGACTGTTGAGACTGTCCTTGCGGAAAATTTGTTATAGTCTGATGTTACAATCTTTGCTGTGCTCCCGGCGCTTGCTGTTGCATCATGTGATTTTCTGCAACTCCATTTCCACCCTGCTGTAATAGCACAGGTGGATTCACCATCCCTACTCTTGCTTGTTGGTCATTTTGCACCATGCTTTGACTTTTGCATGTGCGTGCTAGATGCCCTGTCATCCCAAACGTCCAACATATTGGTGGTGGTCTAATTATTGACCATTTGACATATCCTGATTGCCGTCGTGCATGTTTTGAAAACCTCCCTGATTACCTTGGAAACCTCCCTGATTGCTCTGGAAACCTCTTCCCCGAAAGCCTCTCCCTCTGGGGTAAAACCCGTTAATGCCTTGATCAACCTGCCTTTGATTATTGACCTGCTGTGTATTCGACCCGTCTGTGCTAGTTATCATTGCCCTTCAATGGCATATTTTGACAATTTCTTCTGCACTAATGTTGCCTCTTCAGCTTTTCGTGCAGCTTCTTTTTTGTGATTGTTCTCTTACAGCCTGCAATAGTGAGCTATGGTCAACTGTATTTCAGACCACGGTTTGGCCTCAATCCCTACCAATTGCTTGAGCTGCTTCTGTAACAACAACAGAACACCAAAGGGGAGGTAAGAGGATTAAGAGCCTTCTTCTTGGCACAACCTCTAAATTTATAGGAAAAATCTAAAACCATAAACAAAACAGTGCCAAGAGGCTTAAACTGTTCCACTTTCAATTTGTGTCCCAATACCTGCAGGGTTAGTCACCCATTATAAAAATGGATTCCAGACAAGTGTATGAAAAAAATATATATATCTCATTTATTTATTATCATCATGCTTAAAAACTTTGAATTGCTTCATAGTCATCATTAAAAACAACAGTAACCAGAAAACTGGTATAAAGTGCAAGTGCTAGTATCATATACCTCTTCACAATGTGGAGGTAAAACAGCAGAACAGATAGAAAAAATATGTATATAAAGTAATCACCAAAGATACCAGAAATTAATACTAATAAACCAAGTGAAAATCAGGAGTGACTGAAGGGTGGGGTCACTCCGGGGTAGTGTGTGTAACTATCACTCAACTCAACCTAATCACTCACTACATTAATTCTAATTCAAATTCAGACATTCTCATTCATACATTCATCATTTCCCCAACATGTTTCTTTCTGAACGTGTGTGTAAACAAAAAATAAACAGAAATTCATCAGGGGTAGTCTGCCGTCTACCAGAACCACAAACACCAATTACTAGTGTTGGTGAGAGTACATAACATGAGTTAATCAGTAGATACGGAACAACACGGATACCAGCATCTAAAAACTACAGTAACTCATGCAATAATTAGATGCATATGTACAAATACAATGGTAATCCAAGAGCTTCTGTACCTGATCTGGCAGCCCTTCGTATAATATATGGTAAAACACAGGAATGGATTTCCCCCAAGATTCGCGAGTTTCCATCACCAAGGCGTCCTGGAAATTCTGGATGTAAAGCAAAGGATCCTCTGACGCCTTCATTTTATGTGTCATTATAGCTCCCATGTCTGAAGTATCCGGGTATAGTAATCGTAATGCTTTCCATACAGCGGCTCTGCAATTGTTAAACGGAGCTCCATCATGCGCGGTATTAACTATAGTTACGCCAGGGTAACCTGCTCGTGTCTACACATCATCAGATCTATCACCAAGTATGGAGATTAAAAGACCCTTAATATCCTCGATATCTAACGTGTTCCCTCCTGTCATTTTTTCTAGGTCATGTATCGATTTTCCAGCTCCCGGGGTCAACATTAGAAGCTAATTTTTCAAGTTTTCCCGATCCATGTGTGGCCAGGGTATATACTGAGGCCTCGTTCCTCCTTTTTTGAGAAACGGGAATTGTAACACATGGCACTCCTTTTCCTCTCTCATCATTTTTCTATCCACTGCAGGGGTAATATTCCTGCATCGCCGTCTACCTGGCAATGCCCTGAGTCTGCTAACCGGACCCCTCTGACCATAAGTATCTCCTTTGTGTCGGTCTGATTGTGTGGCTGACTCTGATGTCTTTGGTGCAGACCCAGTAGAATCTGACCATCTTATTCCCTTTCCTTTAGAGAAACATTTTTCGTGTCTTATCTCACATTCCTCTCTTTCTGCGTCTGATATTGTCTGTGCCAAACTCGTGCAACTTCTCTCATCCTCCTCATTCCTGTTTAGCGTCAACCTATCTAGGCACAACTCTCTATTTCTACTACTTCGGGAGGTATCCTCAGTGTCTTACAACTGAGTGCTCTCAAGACGCTTGTCCTCTCTTTTCCCTTGGGGTACCTGTTCTAGCCCCATTTCATCATATATTCTATTGATTGTCTCTCCAATGCTTCTGGTGTCAAAGTCGTCCTCCATATTTGCCCTAGACATGCCTGGTACTAAATTGTACTTAGGAAAGAATTCTTCTATGTCTTCCCAGTCTACTAGTGGATCAGGTTTTTTAACCTCCCTTTCCAGAAATTCAAGATCTCGCATGCTCTGTCTCCGCTTGCGTTCTGTGTCATCATTGAACTCTCTGCGCTTCTATCTTCTTCCTGTTTCCTCGAATCTCTTCGTTCATTTGCCCTTCGTATTTCCTCATCCCTTCATCTTTTTATTCTCTTCTCCCATATCTTTTGTTCTTCTTCTTCCTTTCTCCTTTGTTCCTGCCTGTTCTGATCATTAGCTGTTCTTTGCTTATGATCACGTCTTTTTATTGCTCCTTATGATATAAATGTTCTCATTTCTGTCTATCTTTTTTCTTAGTTCCTACGTCTCTCAATCATTTTTCCTTTTCCTTCTCCTTCTTTTTTCAATCGTCTGACTCTCCCTTTTGTCTCACGTCCTCAATCCCTTTACCATTGAGTTTCAATAAAATCTGACCTCCCATCCATTTGTTCTGTGTGAATGCCATCTCATCAGTTCTGTCATCATCTCCTTTCCATCACTTTCCCTCACTATTGGTATCTAGAGATGTTGTTACGCTCACCTGGTTCCACGGGGGCTCCACCCAGCAATCAGTGTCCAGGTATCCCTCCCTGTAATGCCCAGTAGTGACCAGAAGAAGAATCCTGCCAGAAATACAGGTAAACAATGTTCAGGACCGGGTAACTGGGATTAACAGCCTCCCACCACCCGGTATGTCTGCATTCCCTCTGGGCTTCCTCTCACCTTGTTCTTGATGTTGGCGGGTTCTCCGTCCTGCTGTCTCGGCAGGGGCGTGTGGTGCTTTGCGGGCTATGGCGGTCAAGTTACTTCACTGATGCCGGCCCGACGTGAGTCTTTCAGGTAGGTCTTATTGCTATGATGTTTTGCATTCCTAGCATGCCTTTCTGGAATTAACAATGTCTTTTTTCTCTTCCTTAGGTATGTGGAAGTCCAATTCGTGGCGAAGATTGAATTCGGGGTTCGCTGGTAAGTATTAGCGTTTTTGGAGTGCCTAGACGCGGCGAGTTGGCACTTAACGCAGCGCTAAGGTGCCTTGCCTTTGCTAACCTGTTATCTTTTGTCTTCACAGGTCGCGGTGCTCCGCCGGAGTGTAGAATTCCAGAGATGTTGCGGAATGAAGTGCAAGTGGAAGGTAAGCCTTTTGGCAGAGTTTGTTAATTGTGTAAAATATTTAATGCCTAGTCTTTCCCTTTCTGCAGGTCCGTCGATCCGAAGGAGCGCTGGTTCCAGGATGCCGGTCGGAAGAGCTGAGGACCGCTAATGATGGAATTCAGGTAAGCTGCAACCTTTTCTAATGATGTCTTCTTTCTTTTTCTGCTGATGCTGTTTATCCGAGGTTTGTGGCTGAAGCTGAACGCGGTGAGCGTTACGTTGCAGAATTGCAAACTAACGCGAAGCGTGTCAGTCCAGTCGGGCATGGTTTAAATAGCTTCAAGAAAGAAGTCCAGGTAAAAGAGTTCCAAGGTGCCACACCCAAACCATCCTTCTGCAAGCCAGGTTCCAAGAAGCCTGATTCTGTGGATGCTTCCACATTGAATGACAGTAACAAAAAGTAATTCCCAAGCACAAACTCATTATTAAGTATGAACCTGGCGCAAGGCGCCAGGACTGGCCCCAAGAAGACCTAGATTGGGATTTAGTGGAGACTGGGGTCAAGGCTCCCCCTGGCCCATGGGTAGGCCAGGGGGGGTTCGGGGTGAGGGTCATGACAGCACTCCCCCCCAACGCCCCTCTCAAGGTGTTCCTTCTGTCCGGTCCAGGTTTAGTCGGGAAGTTTCGATGGTACCTTTTGATTAGACGTGGTGCGTGAACATTTTCGCTGAGTTCCTAGGATCTATCTTGGGGTCCGAAACCCTTCCAATCTATTAGATAGTATAGCTTGCTCCTAGAGTACTTAGAATCCAGTATACCTTTAATTTCAAATTCCGGTTCCCCGTCGACAAGAATGAGTTTAGGTGCCGTTCCAATACGTGTGCCAGGTTGCATCGGTTTTACCAGGGACACATGGAATACTGGGTGGATACGTAAATTGGATGGCAAATCTAATTTGACGGCCGCTGAATTGATAATTGCCTTGATAGTATAGGGACCCACATACTTGGATTGAAAGGTCCAGGTTCCTTTGATGGGCATAAATCTGGTGGCTAACCAGACCTTGTCTCCTACTTGATAAGTGGGGGCCGTAGTCCTGTGTTGGTCGGCAAATTGTTTTTGTTTGTCTTTGGTGTGCGTTAGATTTTCTTTGGCCTTTTTAAAAGCTTGAGTGATGGTGGTGTGAAGGGTTACTACCGCGGGCATTTCTAATCTGGTTGGGAGGTCCAATTCCGAGGTACACGGGTGTCTGCCATAAAGAGTATAAAAAGGCGTTTGTCCCGTGCTGGAATGTAAGGAGTTGTTATAAGTGTACTCGGCTGTCCATAGCAAGTCTTTCCAGTCTCTTAGCTCGTGATGTAACATACACCGCAGATACTGCTCTAGGGTCTGGTTGGTCCTTTCAGTCTGGCCGTCTGTTTGAGGGTGATGGCTAGTGGATAGCCGAACGTCAATTTGTGCCATAGCACAGCACTTCCTCCAAAAGTTAGAAACAAACTGACTACCTCGATCGGAGATCAGGACTGACGGAAAGCCATGTAATTTAACAATATTGTCCAGAAAACCTTGGCTAACGTGGATGCATCTGGAAGACCCTTGAGTGTAATAAAGTGGGCCATTTTTGAGAATAGGTCGACAACTACAAGAATGGTGTTAAACCCTTGACTGGTAGGTAGCTCAGTGATGAAATCGAGGGAAAGAGTGTGCCATGGCGCTGGAGGAATGTCCAAAGGTTTCAGAAGGCCAGATGGTTTGTGTTTTTGCGATTTATTCTGTGCGCAGACTCCCCAAGACTGAATGTATTGGATGATATCTCTTCGCCAGGTAGGCCACCAGAAGTTCTGTTTAACCTTGGCTAAGGGTTTGGTAATTCCGGGGTGCCCCTCGATTAGGGAGTCATGGTAACTAGAAATAACCTGTTGTTGTAAGTTCTTGGTGGGTATGTATAAGCGATTCTTGAAGAATGGTAATTGGTCTTGGACGGAATACTGTTCTCCTTGCGCTTGCCACGCAAGGTAGGCATCCGGATTCATGCTCTGTTGAATTTCTTTTTTCAGTTCTGTGTGGGTTAAGGCAGTAGTAAGGCCTAAGAGCTTGTCTACTGGTATGATGGGGACTGGATCTGGAGCCGTATAAACCAAGTCATTAGTGTCAGCACGAGAAAGTGTGTCAGCCTTACCATTCTTGACGCCGGGTCGAAACGTTATGACAAAATCATATTCGGCGAAGAAGAGAGCCCATCGCAGCTGACGTGAAGATTGGGCTTTGGCTGTCTTAAGATATTGCAGGTTTCGATGGTCAGTGATTCTTGTAATGGTATGTCTGGCTCCCAGAAGGTAGTGTCGCCAGGTTTTAAAGGCGGACTTGATTGCCAAGAGTTCTTTGTCTGTTATTGCATAATTTATTTCTGGGGGGGAGAATTTCTTTGACCAGAAGGCCACTGGATGTAGCTGGCCAGTTTCGGGATCCTTTTGAGAAAAAACAGCTCCCATTGCTATACTGGAAGCGTCCGTTTCCACGATGTACGGGAGGTCTGGACGTGGATGTCGCAGGATTGGTGCTGAGGTGAATCTTCTTTTTAGTTCCTGAAAAGCCTTTTCTGCGTTTTCAGTCCTGGCAAATTTTTTGTTATTTTTTCGCAGTAATGCAGTGATTGGGTGTACGATTTGGGAGAAGTCTGGTATAAACCGGCGATAAAAGTTTGCAAATCCTAACATGCTTTGTACTCCTTTTACAGACGTTGGTGATGGCCATTTCAGAATGGCGTCGACTTTGTGCAGGTCCATCCTGATGCCTCCGGGAGTAAGAATGAAGCCTAGAAACTCTACTTCGGTTACATGAAAATGGCACTTTTCCATCTTGGCAAATAAACGATGTTCACAGAGTTTGGCGAGGACTGAACGGACATGTTTGACATGGTCTTGTTTGGAAGTTGAGTACACCAGGATGTCATCAATGTACACTAAGGCGCAGACATTAATTAGCTCTCTCAGGACGTCATTCATGAAGTATTTTAATGCTGCCGGCGCGTTGCATAACCCAAAGGGCATGACTTGATATTCGAACAAACCATATTTAGTACGGAAAGCAGTTTTCCATTTGTCACCGCTTCTGACCCGAACCAGGTGATATGCTCCCCGAAGGTCCAATTTGGTGTAAATTTGAGCATCTTTGACTTGGTCTAACATTTCCGGAATGAGTGGCAAAGGGTAACGGTTCTTTACTGTGATCTGGTTCAATGCGCGATAGTCAATACAGGTCCTTAAGTCCCCTTCTTTTTTCGGTACGAAGAACAAAGGACTGGCTGCAGGGGACTTTGACGGACGGATGAATCCGTTTGCGAGGTATTGGTCTAAATAGGACTTCAGGTGAAGGTTTTCGGGTTCAGTTAGAGCATAGATTCTCCCACAGGGGACTTGGGCACCAGGGACAAGGTCGATTTGGCAGTCATAGGGCCTGTGGGGTGGCAGGGTATTTGCCTGGTCCTTCTTGAATACATTCTGGAAATCGCGGTATTCCTCAGGCAGATTACTGATTGCACCCAAGACAGATGTCACTGTTCGAGGAGTTGTTGAACTACTGCATGCTGTCTTCTGTTCTTGGTAATAACAGGTTAGAGAACAGTCACTGGGGAAGGTTAATTTCCTGTCTCGCCAGATAATCAAAGGATTATGAGCAACTAACCATGACATCCCTAGTATAAGCCGAAATTGAGGTGCCTTGATGATGTCAAACGAAATGAGTTCTCTATGCCCATCCTGACACAGCAATGTTATTTCAGCTGTGCATTGGGTAACGGGTCTGGAAGCAATTTCAGTTCCATCAACTGTAGTCACCTTATCTTTAGTCGGCTTGGAACATAAGGGGAGTCCCGTCTCTGCAACCAGATCCTGATCAATATAATTTCCGACTGCCCCACTGTCGATGTAAGCCTCAATGGCATGCATTCTTGAGGACCGTTGGTTGTTGATTAGGATCACTGGTATTGCAAAGTGTGAGGTCGGTGGCTCCTTTCGCTCATTCGACAAACTGACCTCTACGTTTGTCGAGCTGGGTAGTTTTCCGACTTAGGTTCTTTTTCCTCATCTTTCTCAGTGGCCCCGACGACCTTCCTAGGGGGTTTTACTGGGCAGTCCTTTAGAAAGTGTCCTGATTTTCCACAGTACAGGCATAGTTGTTGCTGCCTTCTTTTGTCTTGCTCTTGTTTGGTTAACGGGGGTCGCACTCTCCCAAGTTGCATGGGCTCCACAGGGTTTTCTTGTGCACGAGTTACATTGTCTCTTGACCGAACATACACTGCCCGTGGATCCATTTTGGAGCGATCTGCTTTTCGGTCTTAAAGCTGATGATATAATTGCACGACTAAGTTTATGAACTCCGAACAGCCTCAAGGGGGTCCACTACTTGAGCTAGAATGTCTTTTAACTCTCCCCTTAGCCCCCAATGAAACAACGTGGTTCTCTTTTTTTCAGGCCACCTAGCTTCAGCGACCAGTCTGTTGAAAGTTGCGATGTACGTTACCAAATCCTGATTTCCCTGTTGGAGGGAAAGGAGCTCTTTGTGCACTGCTTGTTCTCGAGTGTGACGGGCAAACAGCTTCTCCATCTCCCTCTGAAATCCCCCAAAGTCATGTAATATAGGATCATCATGGGTCACTAATGGTACTGACCAATCTGCTGCGTTACCACTCAAATACGATAGAACAAAGGCCACCCGAGCTTGGGCATTTGGAAATGCTCCTGGCCTGCAAAGAAAGTGAAGGCGGCATTGAGTCATGAAAGAGGCATATTTCCATGGATCGCCTGTAAATCGTTCCGGTGGGGCTAAAGGAACTGCTCCTGGTAGAGTAATTTGCACCGGAGTTGAAGAAGCGGAAGGCAGTGTAGGGTTCTGCATCTTTGGATTGCCTCCCGGCAGAGGTGTCAGGCCTGCCTGTGATTGCAAGTATTGTCTGCTAAGGTCTTCTGTGCGCTCCTTAGTCACAATTAAATCTCTTCGGAGAGCATTAGTCTTCTGACGGGCAGAATGAACCTCGGCGCGTAATTCTCCTATCAGTTGGGCCAATTGGTCTAGTTCTGAGGTTTCCATGGCGCCCAGGTGGATTTTAGTTTGGAGTCTTCGCATTCTGTTACGCTCACCTGGTTCCACGAGGGCGCCACCCAGCAATCGGTGTCCATGTAGCCCTCCCTGCGATGCCCAGTAGTGACCAGCGGAAGAATCCTGCCAGAAATACAGGTAAACAATGTTTAGGACCCGGTAACTGGGATTAACAGCCTCCCACCACCCGGTATGTCTGCGGTCCCTCTGGGCTTCCTCTCACCTTGTTCTTGATGTTGGCGGGTTCTCCGTCTTGCTGTGTCGGCAGGGACGCGTGGTGCTTTGCGGGCTATGGCAGTCGAGTTACTTCACTGATGCCGGCCCGACGTGAGTCTTTCAGGTAGGTCTTATTGCTATAATGTTTTGCTGTCCTAGCATGCCTTTCTGGAATTAACAATGTCTTTTTTCTCTTCCTTAGGTACGTGGAAGTCCAATTAATGTTGAAGATTGGATTCGGGGTTCGCTGGTAAGTATTAGCGTTTTTGGAGTGCCTAGACGTGGCGAGTTGGTGCTTAACGCAGCGCTAAGGTGCCTTACATTTGCTAACCTGTTATCTTTTGTCTTCACAGATCGCGGTGCTCCGCCGGAATGTAGAATTCCAGAGATGTTGCGGAATGAAGTGCGAGTGGAAGGTAAGCCTTTTGGCGGAGTTCGTTAATTGTGTAAAATGTCTAATGCCTTGTCTTTCCCTTTCTGCAGGTCCGTCGATCGGAAGAGCTGAGGACCGCTAATGATGGAATTCAGGTAAGCTGCAACCTTTTCTAACGATGTCTTCTTTCTTTTTCTGCAGATGCTGTTTATCCGAGGTTCGTGGCTGAAGCTGAACGCGGTGAGTGTTACGTTGCAGAATTGCAAACTAACGTGGCGCGTGTCAGTCCAGTCAGGCGTGGATTAAATAGCTTCAAGAAAGAAGTCCAGGTAAAAGAGTTCTAAGGTGCCACACCTAATCCATCCTTCTGCAAGCCAGGTTCCAAGAAGCCTGATTCTGTGGATGCTTCCACATTGAATGACAGTAACAAAAAGTAGTTCCCAAGCACAAACTCATTATTAAGTATGAGCCTGGACCCAGAAGGCCTAGGTTGGGATTAAGTGAAGACTGGGGTCAAGGCTCCCCCCGGTCCATGGGTAGGCCAGGGGGGCTTCGGGGTGAGGGTCGTGACAGATGTACTTGCTTGTGCTTGATCTCCTTTTTCTTTTTCACGTCTCTCCTTGTCCCTCAGGACTCTGGAGGTGATATCTCTGTCTCTGTCTTTCTCTGGGCTTTCATCACTACTTTGCGTAGGTGACTCATATGACGGGTTGCTACATCCCGTGGCTTCTTGAGCTCCTCAACGGGTATAATACTTCGTCTTTACTGGCTTCGCTTTTTGTTTCAGACGGGGCGGGCGGGGCAGAAGACAGTTCACCCCCCTCTGTGCATATGTTAAGTATCCAATATAACGGTGGCTCCTCCTCCTTTTCCTCTTGGTACATCTTCCAAAGCTCTAAACTAGCTAGGCATTTATCTAGCTTTTTACCAGTACACGTGGCGTGCAAATATGTTGCCATGTGTTGCAGGACCGTTTTAGACAGCGATCCGCGTTGGGGCCATGGCATAAACATTTTGTGGGCGGTTCCTTTAACCCATTCTGCTCTGTATTTCTTCAGCTTAGGTGCATGTTTTGGCAACTGTTTGCACAAGTATACTAACGGTGCAACGTCTTCCATGTTTAACCTGTTTATCTTATCTTTATATAACACTTTATTATGCTTTCCGTTTCTCAAACAAAATCAACAATATGAGCGAGCACCAATCGTCGCAAGCTCCAATCCCGTTTTTTCACAAAAAAAAATGTACTTTTACTTTTTCAAACAACAACCATCAATTCATGTCATGCAACATTTTGTCTATTCAATCGTACAATTTTCATGCTATTTCCCCCAAAAATGTTCTTACCTCGTGACGTCAGAAAAAAAAAGACAAACACAAGACAGCTATGACAGACTAGACAGACTTTGGCCGGCTACATAAATCTCATGGCATCTGCTTCCTCAGATGCATTTCTGCCCCTATTTATTATTCCGACATGGAATGTAAGCCCATTTCTTTCAGATTCACTTTTAATCGATTCTGGTCTCCTATTTTGCCAAATTCATTCAGGACTTTAAATGCATGCTTCTTCTAGGGCTATATTAAAACCTAGGTATCTGGGTGTATACTTCTTGCTCGGGTATACTCCGGGTATCCTTCTCTATTTCTTGGCCAACCTTGAGTCAATATTCTCCCCTTATATATACATTCTACTATTATTCTGATGTTATTTTTGTCCCAACTCCTTCCGTTACCTTCCCTTACTTGTTCTACGGCATGCAACTTTTTGCCAAAGTATTCAGTCTTTTTTCATTCACCGTTCAAATTTTTTTCCTCTCTGGTCGCTCGGGATCACTGCCTTCATTAATGCCTCTCTGTGCTGTTCTTCCGATTAGCTGCTCGTAGAAGTAGGAAGGGGTTTATGGGGAAAGCACGGGTTCCTTAGACCTAACCTGCAGGGTTTTTACTTAGACTAACCACTATCTACGGGGAGCCTCTCGTTCTACTTAGCCAGATGGCAAAGGACTTGTGATATTGCTGAGGACCCGGAGTTACTTATGTCGACGGCCAATGGGTGTCTTATCTAATAGATTCTAATCAAACCATCCCCTGCTACCAAGTATGCAGTAGGGACCTCAGCCGGCCCATAGGACTTGGGGTTTCCAAACAGCACTTTAAGAGGAGCAGTAGCACCCTTGAGATGGATGGGGATGCAGATTTGTACTCTTACACCAAATCAATGACAACTCAATGGTTTGGCAAAGGGAGTCCGTTTAATGACAAGTACAAAAAACGGGGAGTTCAATGAATATCAACAATTGCTCGATCTTCCTTCTCGCTTCAACTCCAATTAATTTCAGAAAAAACATAACATTTATACCAAAAACTCATCATCACTGACATGTAACTCTTAAAACTTAGCATGCAACTTGATTGGTTCTAGGAAGGTAACTTTAATATAGGTACTATATCTGCATATGCTAACGGGGAAAGGGATTGGATAAACACTGTCAGGTGGGGCAACTAAGCCCGCCCTTCAAAATGACCACTGTAAATGTCACTACAAGTACAACGTTTCATTGGTTCTACTAACTATAGGATCCTAGATTACACGGTTCACTATGATTGGGTTGGCATCAACCCCACTCATACTTTTCCACTTGCTCTTAGCAGCGTGCAGAATAGCCGGCCAGGAACAGGGAGTTAATCTGCACCCCAGCCTCCCTCCAGTTATTGTTACAATCAATCATCGCCTCAGTGGTCATGTGTCAATAATTTCTTTGTGGCTGGCCTCGAGTATGCTTCTTGGACTGGGAAAGTCAAGGCGTCTGCGCATGGCAAAGGTCCATGCGTAGGTGTGAAAGTCTCATTCCCTCTGCTTGCTTGGTCACGTGATTCAGACACCGTGAAATTGGCCTTTCCTTCAATTCTGCCAGTCGTCTGCCATCTGTGGCTTATCTTGGCCTTTCCGAACAGGATACTCTGTTCTTCTTCTCATTAAATGTATCCACTGTTGGTCTATTTCAGCCGATACGACCATGGTTTCTTGGCATGGTTACCTTCGTCTGAGTTTCTCTCTGTCTTTAATTCTCAATTTGCTTGCTGCAAAGCTCTCCTCTTGAGACCTTTAGTCACCTTTGGTTGATTCTGCTCTTGTGCGTATCGGAAGTATACTTATATAAAGTGCTTTCTTGAGGTAGATATGTGCATGTGGCGCTTGCCGCAATGTATCTTACTACTAAGCATAAGCAAGCCTCATGATTTCTGTGCTTCTTGCGGTTACTTTGCATATGTACACGTTTAAACTAACTGAATAACCCTATCGTGCTCATGGCATAAGTTCTGACAGCTTGACATCAATTGTTTCACTTTAGGCTTTAGGATGTCACTTGTCCATGGTGTTTCGTCTCGTTTGTCATCATTCTCAGGTCGTTATGTCTTCTATATTTGAGTCGGTCGGGGTTCTTATGACGTCATCATTTGTGTTCCTTCAGAATCTTCTTAGCTTCTTCGGGTATTGTATTCTGACGATCGTCATTCTGTCTCACTTGTCGATATGGATTTCTCAATGGCTACCTTCCTATCCAGGTTTTCTTAGGTGGCCGTACTTCAATAGGTGCCGTTTTTCTGATAGGTACTGGACAGAGCCCCACTGCAGCTCTCTGCTGGTTTATTTGCTCATCATATATCACATATTTCAGCATGAATGTTCCTGGTACTTCAAAATAGGTGGTAGGAGTGTGACTCATGCTTGGTACCTCCTCTTCTGATCTGTGGAAGAGCCTAGTACATCCACACACAACACGAAGGTTTCAACTATAAGCGAACAGTTGTCTGGAGCTCACCAATGTAAAAGGACACCACAGCCCTCACTCAAGACACAGTGCCCGAGTTTCACTGAGTTAGCAATGGGGAAAAAATTGCACTAGTGCAAAAAGCCTATGCCTTCAAGGCATCTTTGAAGCAGGGCAAAGATTGGGCTAGTGATAATAAAAGTCCCTATTAGTATTATGACAAACCTCGATCTTGTGCAAACATACATTTATTTATATTTTTTGCAGTTGACAATGTATGCCCTAGTGTTAATTGTATCTTGCAAAATGTAACTTGCACTAGTGCACATTTTCTGTAATCTAACCCCATATGTGCATATGCACATCGTCCTCCATCTCTGGTATGCAGACTGGGTTGCAGTTCTAGGATGGTTAACCCTCCATTGCCGAGGGGTTGTCAGAACCTATACTAAGGCCAGAATATTCCTTGTGGTAAAGGTGCCCTTTTCCAGAGTACCTGGAAGCCAGCTATGCTTGCGTAGTTAACCTGTGCTTGACGATATATATGCAGATACTAGCTGTTTATGGCATAACATACACCATTCTAGAATATCTTAAAAGTCAATATCAGTCAGTAATTCATAGGGTCAATTATCTCTCCCTTCTTAAATATCAGAATTGCTACTGATCGCTTCCAGGAAGGGGGCGTAGGTCCCTGTGACTTATTAATGGTAATGGAAAAGGCTAATCATGAAAAGGCTAAACGTATAGGAAACTGTCTTCTTTTGAATTTGAAAGGCATATTTGTATTAGATAGGATGAGAGGTATGCGTGGGTTCATAGACATAATTTCGAATACAAAATATTCGAAAGTCAAAAAGTCGAAAAAAAAACGTCGAAAAAAAAAATGTCGAATTTGTTTTTAATGACGTTTTTTTTCGAAATGGGGGTTCCCCCCCAACCCCCCCAACCCCCTTTTTTTTATTTTTACCTATTTTTTTCACAGAAACTAGAGCCAAAAAAAAATATCGAAAAAAAAACTATTCGACATTTTTTTTTTCGACATTTTTGATTCGACTTTTTTTACTTTCGAAATTATGTTTTCGAAATTATGACTGGACACCGTATGCGTGGTATCTAAGTTCAATCCACCAATTACACAGGCCTCTATGATGTGTAATTGTCAACCTTGTTCCAGTGCAGAGTTCCTGTGATGGCATAAGACTGCCTAGCAGCATAATTACAGCACCTTTTTTCAGTTTTAGATTGTGAGAAGGCATTCATCCTACAGCGTTTTGCTCTTTAGCGACTGAAATGTTCAGCCGATAAATAACTGTTCATTGACACTGGAACCGCCATGCCCTGTGTAAAGAGAAGTGGCGGTGGAAAGAAGTAACTTTAAATTATTATGAATGTTTTTGATAGTGGAAGGCGTAGAACCGTGCTCATTCTGTTTGTTAAAATGATAGTTGTTGTTGAAGTGGAAGGGCAGACGCAGGTTCACTTTGTCATTTGGACAGCGAAGGGCAGCCTAACACTGATAAATTGCATCAGCTGAGTACAGAAATATACCTAAGCATTATATATATATATATATATATATATATATATATATATATATATATATATATATATATATATGGGTTGCATTGGTGGTATGGGCTTTGTTGCACTATGGTTTCTGACAGTGATCATTCAGGGTTTACTCCGAGTTGCTGTTCAATGGTAACAATACTGGATTTCTTCCTTTTCCTTCGCCTAGCCATTAAAGAGCGTGCATTTTATCATTAAAATGATAGTTGTTGTTGAAGTGGAAGGGCAGACGCAGGTTCACTTTGCCATTTGGGCAACTCAACACTGATAAATAGTTTGTACAAAGAATAGCTCTTGTTGTATTAGAAGGGCACACAGAGGTGCACTTTTCCATTTGGACAGCGAAGGGCAGCCTAACACTGATAAATTGCATCAGCTGAGTACAGAAATATACCTAAGCATTATATATATCTATATATATATATATATATATGGGTTGCATTGGTGGTATGGGCTTTGTTGCACTATGGTTTCTGACAGTGATCATTCAGGGTTTACTCCGAGTTGCTGTTCAATGGTAACAATACTGGATTTCTTCCTTTTCCTTCGCCTGGCCATTAAAGAGCGTGCATTTTATCATTCATTCTTATGTGGATTTATATTCAGGAGAGTATCATTGGACAGGAATTTGTTCACCTTTTACTTGTCAGGAGAGGCACTTGCAATGCTTCTAGGACAGTCAGTGTGCTTGCTAGGACATCACTATGATTGTGCTGTTGTTTTTATTTGGTGTGAAAGCAATCTTCTTGGCATATTTGAGTTTGTCTTGTAGAACTACATGGGAGACATTTTATGCTTTTAATGCTTTTAATGGGTGTCGTCACATTTTGTGTATTATCAGATGCCGCTATTTGGTATTTATTACTCAGTGTTCAAAATCATGCAAGCGGTGAGGAGTTTTCTACTGAGTGCCTCACATCCTACTACTTGATGTTCATTCATAATGTACTGCATGGCCAGCCTGACAATCTTCACTTTTCTGTGACCTGTCGTAATTGCACTCTTTCACTCTTATATCAACTTCTATTAAAAAATGCACCGAAAAGCATTGGTTTTTAAAATCAACATGTAACTGCAGCCGGTGCACAGCATCTGAAAAAGACATGTGTGAGGAAATCTGTGATGTTAGCGGCCATATGTCCAAAGTATGTGAAAAGGCACAAAATGAAGAGGCCGATTCATGGAATTAATGTGCGCTGAAATTCCTGTGCAAGCGTGCGAAAGCATGCGAATCGCAGCGCAAGTGCGAAAATCGCAGCAAAACCCGCGCACAGCGATTCATGGAAGTCCATGTGCGTGTAAATCCATGGATGTGCGCTAAAATCCTGCGTGGCGCACGCTTGCGCACACATCTTCAAACAGCGTGCGCTACGCGCACAGTGAAAGTGCACATAGCGAAGCGCACACAACAAAAGTAGGCGTAACACGGGGCGTAACACGCGAAATGGGGAACAACGTGTGAAAATGTGGGCATCACGGGGGAAGTACAGGAGGCAAATGCGCGGAACACCCACAAGCGCGCCTACAACACGTATTCATGGAATCGAACGGAGCTAATGCGTGCGCCAAAAAAGACGCGCTAATCCGGAAACACGTACACCAGCAGGAAGCAGGCGTATGTGGAGCCGCGCAGCATAAAAGTGCGCACAAACAACAAACAAGCTCAGACGCCAAGATGAATATACCGTTCCTCGCAGCAGTGGTCGTGGGATACTGCAGGAGGAGGAGGAGGATAGTCAGGGCCAGAATTTTTACACCCAGAACCAGCCTTTTTGGGATGCCTGATGACCAGGTGTATGGGAGGTACAGGTTTCCACCTTACATAATACTCGACCTGGTGAGTGAGTGGGAGGATGACCTCACATCACCCACCCTGTGCTCGCAAGCACTGAGCCCCTTGGAAAAGGTGCTCAATGTACTGCACTTCTTGGCCACTGGTTCATTTCAGCGGACAAGTGCCATAGTGGGGGGGGTCTCACAGGCCACGCAGTCACGCTGCCTGCACCAGGTGTTGGCCATCATGACTGCACGCCCATCAGTCCGCAGGCACATATACCTGCCCAGAACACCTGCAGAAAGGCAGGCTGTCGTCCAGGATTTTTACGGGGTGGCACACTTCCCCAAAGTGCTAGGTGCCATTGATTGCACCCATGTGGCTCTACGTCCTCCCAGGGCAACTGAGCACATCTACAGAAACCGCAAGCACTGGCATTCCCTCAATGTGCAGGTAGTATGTGATGCCAAGGGAATCATCACCTCAGTATATGCCAATTATCCAGGGTCCACCCATGACAGTTTCATTTACAGAATGTCAACCCTAAACCGGGACCTAGAAGCTGGGCGGCATGGCGATACATGGCTGCTTGGTGAGTATAAATGCCCCTGCACATGCCTGCATGTCAGATACTGAGTAATGTCACAACCCCACTAATGATACCCGTCATCACCTCCCCAGGGGACAGTGCCTACCCACTGAGCACCCACATGATGACGCCAATTCGGAACCCCACCACACCACCCGAGGTAAGATACAACACAGCCCATATTGCAACCCGGGGCATAGTGGAGCGCACATTCGGAGTGCTCAAGTCACGCTTTCGCCCCGTTGACCGCTCTGGTGGGCAGATGCCATATGCGCCCCCAGTAGTGTGCAGGATCATAGTGGCAGCATGTGTCCTGCACAACGTTGCAACACGCCGGGGCCTGCCAGTGGACATGGTGGTGCCCCCACATCCCCAACCACAAGCACGGCCGCTGCGCATGGGAGGGGAAAGGGCACGTGGTGAGGCAGCCCGTACGCAGCTGGTGGCAAATTACTTCAACTAAAATCACATCCCTGTGGAGTGCACAAGCATATATCAATACACCATGCAGTGTACAATACAACACCAATACCCACTAGGGATGTACACACAGTATTGACTACAGACTGCCCACACAGCTCATGGGAGCCCAATGTCACTGTGTAAGTCACTGTCACTTGGTCACACCCTTTGCAAGCTCATGGAAATGGGAAGCAGGACGGGTGTGTGTGTCACGAACCCAAGCATCTAACCCAAACTCAGGACAAGCCTGCATGTGCCCAGCCGGAATACAGTGGATGCCCACGGGAGCCACACAAGGCAACACACTGTAAAAAATGTTTTTAAAAAAATCAAAAATGCCCATGTGGGGGACAGGGGGGGAGGACACCCAGGAGGTTTGAGGACAGGGTGCACACCAACACCCACCTGCGTGGATGTTGCAAAGAAAAATACCTCCATGGGCTCATGGCCTGCACGGCTATGCCATTGTGGGAGAACTGCTGTCGCTCTCTTCACCCTCTGCTGCTGCATCAGGGGGTGGTGGCACTATGGGAGGCAGCCCACGCAAAGCCCTGGTATTGTCCTCCATGGCAGCAAGCATGCAGGTCTAGAAGGTCTGATTCTGGAGGATTAAAGTGCAGAGATCCCCATGCAGCACGTCAGTGGTTGCCTGCACTCCTGCACGCATGGCCTCGCGTGATGCCCGGATCTCCTCACGTGTTGCCTGCAGCTCAGCTGAGAGCGAACGTTTGAGCTGCTCCAGCTGCTGTTCTGCCCTAACATTTCAAGAAGCCTCAAGTTCAAGCAGACTCTGCCTTAGGTCATGGAGTTCCATCCTCAGGGCTTCCCTGTGGCCCTGTGACTCTATTGATATGGAGTCTCCAGTGCCGTCCTTCGGTCCCTGTTGGACGCCAACATTCTTCCCTGCGTGATTGGCAAATGGAGTCTGTTGCCTGCTGTTGTTGCTCCATCTGCCTTTCAGTGGGGATAATGGAAGTGGCCACCCTCTCCATTGCCTGAGCCATCATTTCTACTGATGCTGCCTGTTGGGTTGCCATACCGTACATGGAGTTTTCCCATACAGTATTGCCTGGTGGCGCACGGCCACCGCATCGGCGGGCACCACACCTGTTCGGGGCAAGGTGATCTGCACCTTGCTGTGCTGGCACTGCCTGAGGCTGTAGGACTGCATCCCCCCTCTGATCTGCTGGCCCAGGAACAGGATCAGATGCTGTGGAGTGTGACCCTGTATCCGTAACCGCCAAAGGCGGACCTACCAACACTGACATCCCCATAGAGGGTTCTACCCCTGGTGCAGGAGGGTTGCACAGAACAGAATCCCTGCCAGAAGCACTGACCTGCGACAGCACATAAGTCTCATCATCCGACTCAGCACCTGAATAGAGGTCTGGGGAGCTGCACCTAGAGACACCCCTCGACAGTATGGTCTGCAGTACCAAAGTGTTTTCACCCAACCACCACACCACGTCCCCCACTGGTGCCTGGTCGTGGCTGAGAATCCTCCTGGGTCTACACCATCTCCTGAACCTCACCAGCATCAAGTGCGTCGTCACCTGCAAAACCATGAAATACAAGAAATGGAAACAGGCATGAGCACCATAGCACACACATAGGCCTGACAAGACAGAGATCCTGTACATGGTTTACACATGTCCCACATGACTATAACCCTGGCATGCATGCTCTGTCAATGAGTTTGAAGGGGAGTCAAAAAGGCAGACAATGAGGACACCAAGATGGAAAAGCAACACATTTGCAGCATGTCGTGTAGCACTGGCATCACACATCAGCTTGTGAGTGGCATGTCCAATACACATACATGACACATGCCAGCACACAGATGTCATGTAGCATAGCCATGGTAAATTAGACAACTACAGCGATATGTCAGTGAATGAGTACTGTCACACATCCATGTCACATGGACATGATGAGAAGATTAATGCAGAATAGTGTTGCAAAATATGCATGTGCCACGCACTGCAACACATCCAGTGTACAATAAGACAGTGATTGTAGGCAGATGTACACATCAATGGTTGGTCACTTCAACATGACAGGAAACAACTATCATGTGCCACATGCAAATAGGCTCTAAAAATCAATTTCAGCAGGCCAATACTCCCTCGCCCTGAATGGTCTAATCATTCACATAATCAGCTAACTAAAGTGGCACAATGTGGGGTGTAAACAATGACAGAAGCATGTCACATATGTGCCATTAGGGATGAAAAAAGCATATGAAAAATGGGATAATCTAAACAATCAGCCTGAATGAACACAGAAAAAATCAGAACAATGTTGTTGCAAGATGATAGTTCAAGTGCAACAGCAGTAATGTGGGGCTAATTGGCTACTGTGGGCAGAAGGAATACTGTCATACCCAAATCAAAGGCACGTGAATGTATTGGAGGAAGCACATGGGTGACCCACAACACTCAGAAGTACACACCCTCACCTGGCACTCAATCAGAACCCGTCACCCAAACAACATACACATGGATTACACACACATGCATGGGCACTCACCGGACAATGCGTTGTAATCAGGTAGCTCTCCCACTCCTTGGTCTGTTCCTCTGTGACCAAGGTCCCAGCAACAGACTCATGTTCAGTGAATTCGTTGTCCTCTGGTGGAGACCCACCGCCAGTCACCAGAGTAGCGGCATGATTTGAGGCCAGCTTGTTCTTTGCTCTGCGTTTCAGGTCATTCCACCGCTTGTAGCAATCCTCAGCTGTGCGCCTCACAAATCCAAGGGCACTTATGTGGTCCGCGATGGTCTGCCAGTGTGCCCTACGTTGACCAGGTGTGGTCTTGCACCCTGCAGTCACCACCATTTCGCTGCTATGTGCCGACACATAGGTCACAAGTGCATCAAGTTCACCGTCATTAAAGCTAGGCTTCCTTGACATGCCGGTCTGTGTAGCCGTGTCTGGGGTCTCAGCCTGTAGTGCCAGAGCACCCTTCTTCCTCTTTTTCAAAGGTAGAGCGGAGCCTGAGTGGCTTGCGCCGCTCTGGTCAGTAGGGACAGAAGCGCAGGTGGACTGGGTACTGGAAGTGTGCGAAGGCACAATGACCATAGGTCTTGGTGCAGGCATTGGCTGAAGTGTGATGTTGGCAGGGGAAACGTCAGTTTGATGGACCAGGACCGACACTGTCCCGCTGGGAGACTCAGAGCTGGGGTGGATAGAGCTGCAGCTGCCCCTGCAGCCTCCCCATCCTGCCTACTTGGGGCAGCAGATGGCATCGCTGCCCCAAATCCACGTGATCTGGTGACACCAACTTGCATCGGCACACGTAGCTTAGACTTGTTGACCTGGAAGTCAGCCTGGGAGCCATCCTGTGCCGGGTCAGGTGCCAAAATGGGCTGGTCCAACAAGGGCTGAGCTGGGATGGTGTCAGCCACATTTCCCTCAACCATGTGGGGGGAGCATGGGTGTCCCTGATTGGTCCTCCACACATGGGGGTCTAGGGGAACCCTGCAAATCCTGGCCACGTCCCCTACCGCACCCACCATGCCCACCTTTTGGAGGTCGGCCACCTTTGCCTCCCTTACCGCTTGGTCGCCTCCCAACCATGGCACTGATGTTGTTGTGCATATGGGAGTTGCAGTAAACAATTGTCCTGGGCAATTGGGGGTGAAAGGGGTAGGGTACTAGATGGAATTCGTACCCTAGTGCTCTAGCAAGGCTGTCTGTGACCCCTGAGTGAAGATGACGGGTCACGCAATGCACAGGCACCCCGAAAACACAAAGTAACATGCACGCAACCCCTCGTAGACCACGTGCATGGAAAAATGAACCTGCACTACGCTGTGGCACCCAGAAACACAAAAACAAGCGTACGTGTGTTACAAGCAGCCTACAATGACCTCTGAAGAGGTACGCGACACACGGGGCAAGCACAGTTGGTAAATGCGTGCGCGACTCACCGTCTGCCTGGAAAAAGAACGTAAAAAAACACGCATGTGCGCATTGGCAACACCCCCGCCAAAAGAAGAATGGCACGCTGTCTGAGAAGACAGGACAAAAGAAGAAGTGAACGCTGTCTGAGGAGACAGGACAAAAGAAGAACTGAACGCTGTTTGAGGAAACAGGCCCAACAAAAAAAATGAATGCTCAGAGGTAACAGGGAGTACGAACTTGAAACGCTGTGAAGTAATCGCATGTGAACCGACAAGAAGTACAGAATTCACCCACTCGCTCTCCACGAAAAGCACGTACAAGGAAATGGGGTCCTACACGTACCTTTTAAAGCAGCCCACACGTACAGCGTCACTTACGCGTGTACACGCTACGGCCCTTTCCTCCAATTACACGAGCTGACACTCAGACATGCAGTTTTTGGACATGTATGATTAACATGCACCCGTGTTGATGGAAACGCCCGTCACGTCACTTATGCGCGTAGGCCCTTTCCTCGGATTACACGCATTCACACGTGGACGTGCAGTAACGTCACAGAAGCGCTTACGCGCTAAGGGCCTTTGGTCCAATGAAATCACGTACGTGTGCTGACGCGCTTGCGTGCTAAGGGCCTTTCCTCCAATTACACGCTGGCGTGCAATTTTTTCACGTGCCAAATCACTCCGTATCAAGCTGGCCACACAACAACACACGGAAGACCACGCTCCTGCCCAGAAGGCCGAATTACTGCCCCCCAGAGCCCCGAGCACGCTCCCACCTGCCATCTGCTGCTGCCTGACTGCCTGCTGCCCACGTGCCCTGCTATTTGCTGCCTGCACGTCAGCCAGGGGTGCAGTCGCTGTGACCACCCCTGCTGGAACGGAAGATTCCCGACTGGGATACCATCGCTCCACAGCCCAGCCCCAGGACCCAGTTGCCCACACACTCCTGCCTCAGGGGTTGCCATGTCGGGCACAACACCACCTGGCACCACTGGCAACCCCCACCCAGAGAGGCAGAGGGCCACCAGCTTCACTGCCAGGGCAAGTCCTCGGGCAGTATGATGCCCTCTTTGGAAGTTTGCATGCCGACTATGAAGGACGGACCAGGATCTGGATGGACATTGTGACTACCATCAACGCGGAGGGGGTGGCAGTCCGCGACTTACAACATGTCAAGAAGCGCTGGGAGGACTTCAGATCCAGGACCCTCAACATGGCCCGGCGCCTCTTGTAAGCAGCGGATGCCAAGGGGCGCCGGGGCCACCTGTCCGACAACCAAATGAGGGTCCTGAAACGCATACGCCCAGCGCTCCACGTCCAGGTCCTTGAGAGGCAGACCCGTCTGGAGTCGAGCGGTAAGTGTACATGCATACTGACTGGACGCTGTGCGTGTCGTGGTGTGCCAGTAGTGTGCAGGTTGCACATGTGTTTTTGTAGGGCCATGTAGGGATGTGTATGTACAGGGGCATGAGGCTGACACATGTGAGTCCTCTCAGGTGTGAGACACATCGATGGTGTATGTGTTGGTAAGCATGCAGGCCAAATGCAGATGTGGGAGCACACATGTTTGAATTTCTGTGTATGTACGTTGGCATGGTTGTGGTGTCACACATGGATGGTGGTTCTAGCTGCATGTATCTGCACTGTGTACATGTGCATGTGTGTGTATTTGACAAGTGTGCAACTGTGATGCAACATGGATGCATGTGACACTGATATGTAGAAGGCTGAATGCCAGATGTGACATGGATGGCGATCTCATCAGTGCGACAGTTGGTGGAGATGTGCACATGTATGTAAGTGTGGTGGCGTGTGTGCATGTCTTGTGCACTCCCTGTGTTTCATGTGATGTAAGGCTCACCTTTGGCTGCTCATGCTGTTGTATGTGTATGGATGGTGCTGCCTGGTACAATATTGCTGTGGAATTGCTCATGTGTGTGAGTTGAAATGACATGTGTGTTAGGGATTGTGATGCCATATCTGAAGTGTGACACTGCCACTCATGTGCAACTGTCATGTGTGTATCAGTCCATTGTACAGTGACCTGATGCCTGTGTCCTATCTCTCCCTGTCTGCAGCGTCAACTGATGAAGAGGGCGGAGAGGGTGCTGTGGAGCAAGGCGGCAGGGATCGCAATGCCAGCCGGAGACGCAAGGCCTGGCTCCCCTCCCAGGTTGTCATCTCGTCAGGGAGTGAGGAGTCCGGTGCCGCGTCCCAGGCTGCAGCTGCTGAGGGTAGGTCCAAGAGGCGGAGGTCGGAGTTGGACTCCTCGGCAGCAGAAGGGGCAGCTGAGACCCCACAGGGTCCGACGGAGGAAGATGGCACAGAGTAATCCAGGTTGGTGAGGGGTTTGGTGGAGGAGGAGGCCGTGGAAGGGACAGACATGGGGTCTGGAGGTGGGGATTCCACTGGTGCTAGTGGTGCAGTGCAGGGGCAGGGACAGGAGGCAGCACAGGCCGCTGTGGAGGTGCCTGTGTGTAATCCTGTCCCCGATCCTGTGACTGCATCATCCTGCACCAGCAGGGATGCCTACATCCAGACCCATTTTCAGGGAGGGGATCCACTTACAACAACTGGACTTCCTCTCCCTGCGGAAGTGGCTATCCGGGACAGGGTTGAGCCTGTCCTGAGTGGGATGGCGTTGCGTCAACGGGGCATGCGAGGTGACCTGCAGTGTTTTTGTGAGGACACTGCACGTCATCTCGAATGCCTTGTTGACCGCGTTGACCTACCGGGACGGGTCACCAGGTCCGGATTCCTCCATTTGCTGGACCTTGTTCCGACCCCCTCTTCACCTGAAGCCCCTATGCTCCAGTCGTCCTCCATGCCATCTTCCCACCCATGTATCACCTGGGTGACCTGTGGAGCTGCCTCTGACCATGCGGCCAGGCTGGTGGAGGACACATCCCTGCCACAGTCGGGAGTCGGACGTCCAGCAGGGGTGGCCACCTCAACAACTGCACCCCAGCCAGAGGAGGATGTGCAGGCAGCAAGAGCAGGGGCACAGGCACAGGCACAGCAGCAGCAACAAGGTGGGAGCCATGATGGCTCGGGGACATCGACATCAGAGGGGCAGGCATCGGCCAGAGGGCAGGAGGACCCAGGATTGGAAGTGTCTTCCGTGTGGCAGCGGTTGGGCCACGCCATAGATGCGGAGCGGCAGCGGGCGGAAGAGGAACGGCTCACGATGGTCAGGGCGGAGAATTCCATGCAGAGGGCACTGAGGCGGGCTGAGTGCCTCGAGGCAATTTGCAGGGAGTTGGTGGTGAACATGTCATCGTCCCTGCGAACCCTCGCGGCCATGGAAGAGGACCGCCTCCAGGACATTGAGTGGGAGTTCGATGATGCCCTGGCCCGGGACATCGAAAAGTGAGCCGTCGGACTAGCCCGCTGCCATTGTAAATAGTTTTCAGAGTTAGGTTTCCTTTTCCTTTTCCTTTGATTTGTGGTGAATGGACTATGCCACACACATTTGTATATATATTTTTTTTTATTAGGTAGTTTCTTAGGTAGGTTTCATTTCTTTCGTTGGGCTCATGGACCCTTGACAATGTATTGTACATAGTTGGACAATGGATTTATTTGAACTTTTTCTTTTGATTTCACCATGGATCAATGGATTTTTCTTTTTACGTTTCTTTTGGATTTGCGTTGTTGGAGGGAGAGTTTTGACTATTTTTCTTTAGGATTACTTTGGATTGGTTGTACTTTTCATTTACTCATCTTTTGCACATGCTTTTCATTTCATGTTTGCTATTTTGTTATGCTTTCATTTCATTGCTTTATTTTTGTACATAATACATTTTCATATTTTAGTTCCATGTGTGGGATTCGCTCATTGGGTTAATGCATGTGAAAATGTGGGTTTACACAATCAATGACAACCAATGTGTGTGTGTGTGTGACGGACATGTGTTGATGTACATACATGCCATTTGGGTTGTTTCATGTAATGGGCATTTGAATGTGGGGTGTTATGCTTCGTTGGTTATTTGGGCAGGGGTGGCGTGCTGTGGGATTTTGGTGGCCATGAGGGCCATGATTGTGGGTCATGTTGACATGTTGGGGGGAAATGAGTGGGGGCCTGCTGGCAGGTG
Source organism: Ambystoma mexicanum (assembly GCF_040938575.1). NCBI lineage: Eukaryota > Metazoa > Chordata > Amphibia > Caudata > Ambystomatidae > Ambystoma > Ambystoma mexicanum. The sequence goes on along the minus strand of NC_090941.1, from coordinate 288,444,000 downwards.
CCCCTCACTGATGGGGGTGGGGGTGCTGGGGGACATGAGTGGGACATGAGTGGGGGCCTGCTGGCAGGTGCCCCTCACTGATGGGGGGTGGGGGTGCTGGGGGACATGAGTGGGGGCCTGCTGGCAGGTGCCCCTCACTGGTGGGGGGTGGGGGTGCTGGGGGACATGAGTGGGGGCCTGCTGGCAGGTGCCCCTCACTGATGGGGGTGGGGGTGCTGGGGGACATGAGTGGGGGCCTGCTGGCAGGTGCCCCTCACTGCTGGGGGGTGGGGTGCTGGGGGACATGGGTGGGGGCCTGCTGGCAGGTACCCCTCACTGATGGGGGTGGGGGTGCTGGGGGACATGGGTGGGGGCCTGCTGGCAGGTGCCCCTCACTGATGGGGTGGGGGTGCTGGGGGACATGAGTGGGGGCCTGCTGGCAGGTGCCCCTCACTGATGGGGGGTGAGGGTGCTGGGGGACATGAGTGGGGGCCTGCTGGCAGGTGCCCCTCAATGAAGGGGATGTGGGGGTGGTGGGGGACATGAGTGGGACATGAGTGGGGGCCTGCTGGCAGGTGCCCCTCACTGATGGGGGGTGGGGCTGCTGGGGGACATGCGTGGGGGCCTGCTGGCAGGTGCCCCTCACTGATGGGGGGTGGAGGTGCTGGGGGACATGAGTGGGGGCCTGATGGCAGGTGCCCCTCACTGATGGGGGGTGGGGGTGCTGGGGGACATGAGTGGGGGCCTGCTGGCAGGTGCCCCTCACTGATGGGGGGTGGAGGTGCTGGGGGACATGAGTGGGGGCCTGCTGGCAGGTGCCCCTCAATGAAGGGGGTGTGGGGGTGGTGGGGGACATGAGTGGGACATGAGTGGGGGCCTGCTGCCAGGTGCACCTCACTGATGGGGGGTGGGGGTGCTAGAGGACATGTGTGGGGGCCTGGTGGCAGGTGCCCCTCACTGATGGGGGGTGGGGGTTCTGGGGAACATGAGTGGGACATGAGTGGGGGCCTGCTGGCAGGTGCCCCTCAGTGATGGGTGTGGGGGTGCGGGGGGACATGAGTTGGACATGAGTGGGGGCCTGCTGGCGGGTGCCCCTCACTGATGGGGATAGGCTTGCTGGGGGACATGAGTGGGGGCCTGGTGGCAGGTGCCCTCACTGATGGGGGTGGGGGTTCTGGGGGACATGAGTGGGACATGAGTGGGGGCCTGCTGGCAGGTGCCCCTCACTGATGGGGGGTGGGGGTGCTGGGGGACATGAGTGGGACATGAGTGGGGGCCTGCTGGTAGGTGCCCCTCACTGATGGGGGGTGGGGGTTCTGGGGGACATGAGTGGGGGCCTGCTGGCAGGTGCCCCTCACTGATGGGCAGTGGGGGTGCTGGGGGACATGAGTGGGGGCCTGCTGGCAGGTGCCCCTCACTGATGGGGGGTGGGGTGCTGGGGACATGAGTGGGGGCCTGCTGGCAGGTGCCCCTCACTGATGGGGGGTGGGGGTGCTGGGGGACATGAATGGGACATGAGTGGGGGCCTGCTGGCAGGTGCCCCTCACTGATGGGTGGTAGGGGTGCTGGGGGACATTAGTGGGACATGAGTGGGGCCTACATTCACTCGTGCACCACAAGGGTACACTGAAAGTCCAAGTATTTATAGTAGGGCATTGAAAGAGCAGCTTGATACCCTCGAGTTGCCTACTACTTGCACGTTACTACAGTACGTAGATGACCTCCTCTTGGCCGCTGATCCTGAGAGTGCCTGTAAAGAAGGCACTGTGTTGTTGCTTTGTCATCTAGCAAAACATGGCCACAAAGCTTCACTTAAGAAATTCCAATATTGTTGCCAGGAGGTCGCCTATTTAGGCTATCTCCTGTCAAAGGAGGGAAGACGGTTGACACCTGAACAAATAAAGACCATTTCTGGTATGCCTGTCCCAAATACGCAAAAGGAAGTTAGAGCCTTGATAGGTATGGCTTCTTATTGTAGATTGTGGATCCCGAATTTTTCGTTAACGATTAAACCAATGTTGGCTTTGACAAAGAAGGGCATTTCTTTGCCATTGCCATGGACCTTGGAACACCAGACAGCATTCGATTTGCTCAAACCCACGCTGTGTTCGGCACTGGTTTTAGGAACCCCGAATTATGATAAGGCCTTTGTACTGTTTGTGCATGAACGTGATGGATGTGCTTTGGCTGTGTTAACGCACGAACATGGAGGGAAAAATAGGCCGTGCAGCTACTATTCCTCCGCCCTTGATCCTGTAGCATGCGCTTTGCCAAGATGTTTGCGCTCTGTTGCTGCTGCTGCTGCGTCTGTAAAACAGAGTGAGGGAATGGTCCTGGGTCATACATTAACCCTAATGGTACCTCACTCTGTAGATATTTTATTGAATAGAACTCAAACGCAACACCTCACTTCTGCACGACTGACAAGATATGAACTGATCTCGTTTGCTCCCCACATTCAAATTCAGAGGTGTTGCATATTAAATCGGGCTGAACTTTTACCTGTCTCACAAAATATTGTTGATAATGACGATACGTCACACGATTGCCTTTATATGACAGAATAAGAGACTAAAGGCAGAATCGATTTGAAAGACACACCTTTGAAGAGCCCTCAAGGAGAGCTATTTTGTGATGGCTCTTGTTTTAAACTTCCAGACGGTACTTCCACGGCTGCTTATGCTGTCACTACTTTAAGCACGGTTGTGGAAACCAAAAGAATTATGCATAACTCTGCGCAGGCCGCAGAAATTATAGCGTTAACTCGAGCTTGTGAGCTTTCCGAAGGGCGTACAGTGAATATATATACTGACAGTCACTATGCCTTTGGGGTGGCCCACAATTTCGGTAGACTTTGGAAAGAATGAGGTTTCTTGACCTCGCACGGAACGAAAATCCAGCACGGCATTTTAATAGTGCCATTGCTTTCAGCACTTGCACTCCCTGTTCAGTTAGCTATCATAAAATGTTCAGCACATCAAAAAGTTACAGATGATGTAGGAAAAGGGAATGCCTTTGCCGATCAGATAGCTAAACAGACTGCCACTGATTTCAGTTCAGAAATGTACACTGTAAAAGAAGTTGTAAATGTTTGCACTTTGGGAGAAAGTATCGATGTTGTAAAAGATATTCAAGCAGATGCTACCATAGAGGAAACTAAGTGATGGATCGAGGGTGTAGGAAGATTGGATGATGATGGGTGTTGGGTAGACAATGTTGAAGGGAAATGGTTACTCCCTGATGCCTACATTACAATGATGGTTATTATGGCTCATGGTCCAACACATGTGTGTGTGAGGAAACTAACAAAAATGCTACACAGTGTATGGGCCAATGATAAGATTTTCAAAATTGTGGAGGGGTTTGTCCAGAACTGCATGGTTTGCTTGCAGCACAATGTAGGGAAAGGTACCTCGACTCCTAAAGGAAGTTTCGCTCCACCTTCTGTCCCGTTTGAGGTTATTCACTTTGATTTTATTGAAATGGAATGGTGTAACAATCTTAAATATGTATTGGTTGTTATTTGCGCCTTTAGTAAGTGGGTTGAGGCCTACCCGGTTAAAGATGCAACGGCCATAGCCACGGCAAAAACTCTGTTGAAAGAGTTTTTTCCTAGGTTCGGGCTGCCGAGAGTCATCTGGTCTGATAATGGGCCACACTTTATTGCCACTGTAGTCCTGCAAATTTGCAAAGGACTACAGATTTACAAACGGTTCCATTCAGCTAGACATGCCCAGAGTGCCGGATTAGTGGAAAGGCACAATGGCATTATAAAGAACAAACTCGCTAAGACGTGTGCTGGCACCAAGCTAAAATGGCCAGACGCCTTACCGATCGTGTTACTATCGATGAGAACGACCCCTCAAACTAAGACTGGGCTCTCTCCCTTTGAGGTGGTAATGGGGAGACCTGCTAATATTTGGGGTATGCCAAAAAGTCGCTCATTACGGGATATAGAAAATGTGCTTCTTTCAGACTACTGTAACCAGTTGACAAAAAATCTGTTTTCAATTTATCACCAGGTGCAAGAGGCATTACCTGTACACTACGAGGGCCCCGGTCACAGTCTACGACCGGGGGACTGGATCCTCACGAAGGTTTTTGAGAGGTCATCTTGCCTTGCACATCGCTGGAGGGGTCCATACCAAGTCCTGCTAGTCACCCAGACTGCCGTGCGGGTAGCGGGTCGAAAACACTGGATCCATGCGACGCACACCAAACGGATCCCACAGCCCGTGCCATACGATACAGAAGACACAGAATCTCTTCCCACTGCTGTAACTCGCGTGCCTGAAACAGCAACAACCAACAGGGGAGAATCGGAGACCGCTTCAGAATCCACAGGGCCGGACAAAACGGCCATCTTGTCTCTGCACTCCCCAACAGTGGAACTTCCGGATTAATCCTTTCTTGATCCCATTTCCGTCCGTTCACCACTTCCAGGAGGAAGTGACGACACTTTGTTCTCACCAGAAACGGCATAATATAATTTGCGCCCAAGGAAATAAATGTACAGCATGGTCTGACTGTGCGACTGGAAAAAAATCATTTGAGGGCTTGTCTTTTTGGCCCGATTGTACGGAAAGATTCTGTTGGCTAAGGGTTGTGGGAAAGACATTAAGAAGACGCGCGACTGGAGTCGCCAGCAAACGAACAATTGGTGTTTTTCGATTGAAGACTACGATGCTGCACCCGCTACCGCTCGTACTGAACTTTTAGATAAAAATGTGACTAGCAGAGACAATGATCAAGTATGTAAGGGGACCCCCAAAGTGTATTGTTGCCTTCTCGTACTAATTACTGGATTTGTAATGACTTTTGGGTTTGGGTTGTGGTATCTGGAAGAAGCATATCCGTTAGAGAACTTTTTACCTATTGAAAATGTATCTGTGATTCCCACTCCTTCTGTGCAATTGCATACTTTGTTGTCTAGAGATTCTTTGCATAGACGGAATTATCAGAATAATACTCTTTTATTAATAATGAATGCCACTCATGCAATTTTTAATAAGACCAATTGCTGGATCTGTACACATTTACCGCAACATGGGGATAAAGGGCTAGGTTGGTATATTTACCCTTTCCCTCTGACAACTGCCTGTTACGCTTCTCTTAGAGCACTATTTTTCGGTCGATGGAATGACAGCATTTCAGGGAACTTTGATGGTACAAATTTAAATAGTTTTGAAAAGAATGTTTTGATGCCCCTGGGATGCTCGCTTTTTGCAAATAGAAGCAAGCCAAACGTTGCTTCTGTTAGGCCCTCTGATAGATTGTCCCATCCTTTTCAGTCTTTAATCTCTTTCAAAATGGCTCCTATAGGCAATAAGGATGCCACGCCTCCATTTTATTCTGTTAATCACAGCCCGGATTCAGTATCCTTCTGCATACAGAGGAATGGAACACGGTCAATGGGTAATTTTAGAAAGTGCGCCAACGTTGCGAATTTGACTAGTGAAAACAGACCTCTGTACGTAGGCGAACCTGTCTATTTTGTTTGCGGTAATGTGGCATTTCCGTGGTTGCCCAGGGATTGGCAAGGAACCTGTTATTTAGGGATTCTATTACCGGGGGTATTCATTGCCAGTACTACAGAAATTTCAAAGACTCGTCCACGACGAGGTGTAAAAGGGGATACTCCGGTGCAAACTTTAGGAGATATTATGAAATCTTTTGTACCATTTTTTGGGCAAATTATGAATTCAGAAGATATTAGGGGACTAGCGAGAGTATTGGAGAGAACCATCAATCGGACCACTGACATACTCTATAATATGACGCTAGAGCAGAGAGCGATAAGATTAGTGGCTCTTCAGAACCAGATGGCATTAGATGTCATCCTGGCAGAGTGAGGAGGAGTATGTAAATTAGTGGGGTCCGCTTGCTGCGTTTACGGTCCAGACTCCTCTCCAACGATCTTTAGGGCGATCCAAAATCTACATGTCCTTAGTTCAGAAGTACATGTTCCTCAGGGAAATTGGGAACTTGGTACATGGTTTTGGGACCTCCTATGGTCATGGGGATGGAAGTTGTTCACGGCCCTACTGATTATCTTGAGAAGATTTCTGTTTCTTTGTTGTTGTATACAGTGCCTCCCTGGTATATGCTCAGTATTAGGGGGATGTTGCGCGCAAGCAACAAGTGTATTAGGGAATAAAATATACGCCCCAAAGGAGCTCTCCAAAGAGTATGGGCCTCATTACGACCCAGGCGTTAAGGGTTAACGCCGTCGTTAACCCTTAACGCCTATTCCGATTTTAACGGCTGCTTTTAGCAGCCGTTAAAATCCATGGCGCTAACCCGCCATGATGCTAATTACGCCACCGTATGGGGCAAAAATGGGAATGGGGAAGGGAAAATGGGAAATGGGGATTTACCGCCCCACTCACCTTGGAATGGGGCGGTAAATCCGCCATCCACCATGGTGTAAACGTAGTTTACACCATGGTGGTAAAGTTGGCGACCTTAGTGCCTGGGTCGTAATGACCCCCTATGTGTTGAAGGAAACTCTGGTATCAGACCTAATGGCAATAGATATGTCTGACAATGATTCGGGGTGTCTGGACGATGATGCATGGAGTTACTTGCAATCAAATCAGAAATAGTATTAGCACTTGGCATAGGCCAAAAGGAGGGTTTGTCAAACCGGATATTAAATTATGCCTCTTATTACAAACGATTTGTATGTATGTTGGCCTACGCCAAGTTGCTTGAAAATTGTACGTGAATAACTCTCTGCGGCAAGGTCTTGACCTTGGAAATTGATGTAAGCCGCCATCTTGAATCAAGCCTCCATTTTAGGTTAGAAACCGCCATTTTGGCTTTTTATACATAGTCACCCTGTACTCTAAAATGGCCGTCTCGTGTGTCCTTGTTCTTGCCTTAACCTCCCCAACCTCTGTAGGGAAGTTAATGTCCAACCTGCCCTCAGGCTACATGTTAGGGTCATGTAGACCTTGTCCTTTGTTGACCTCGGAGCAGGGGATTTCTTGAATTAGCAATGTTAAACTACAAGTATACAAGAACAGTAATGCTATCCGAATATAATATGCAAAACATTGTTTGGTCTGTATTAAAGCAATATATGAAGAGTGTAAATGTTAAATTGAAGAATAATGGAGTGTGTTAGTAAATGTATTGAAAAGTAAACCGCATGCACGAGATATGTAAATTAGGAAAGTGAACCTGGCGCGACTCTAGCCCAGTGCATGATTAACCTGTAAGGGGGCTGGACATCATTTTACAAATTGTATAAAAGCACCGATGTCCAGCTAGGAAATTCCCTTACTGCTCATATTGAACCCTGCTGGTGGTCTCTGTGATGTATTGACGGCCAAATAGCTATTTGTGTACTTTGTTGAATACTGTTCAGTTTTGTAATAAAGATTCTGGGAATCTTTATAAACCCGTGTCGGTGTATTTTCCTTTGCTCGGTGTAACAGCCGTAATATTGTATTTTTTCTGATTCCACACCTAGAGGGTGAGAATTGAACCAGTTGTTAACCGGGTTCCCGCCTCAATGTATTTATGATAATTTGTCATTATCTTTATATAGATGTGCTTCTTTTTTTGATTGCTTATTGGAGTGGGAACACTTTTCTTGGGGGTATGTTTGGTTTGGTGTATGTTGGTATTGTCTTGCTCTTTGGTTTGTTATGAAAAACAATAAAGAACATTTTTTTTAAAGACGGTACCCACCTGATTTGTGAGACAGGCAAAGGATATTTAGTATAATATTACAGAGACATAATTATCAGGGGAGCAATACCTTAAAGAGGAATAGATTAAATCCCTGCACATGTTAATACTGAAAGTACTAAGGGGTTGGTTAATATAAATTGACTAAACATCCTGATAAATTAATACATATTTCAGAACTCTATGTACTTCTAGAATTATAGATGTGATGCATATGGGCCTATAGTTTGCATACTTGGAGATCCCCTGCCTCCTTATGTGTGTAATGATCAAGCAAAGAAAGAGTATTATGAGAGTCAAAATGCAATTGCACTGTGTACATACCTAGAAAAAGAAAGTAATAGAAGTAATTTCCTGCATACTTTAGCAAGCAAGGTTCTGTTACTGGCATTGGACCATTCAAGAGAAAGTGAAACAAGTGATTAACTGCTACCAATGTCCCCACCTTTCAGTTGTGAATTGATCATGACAAATGTACACTTTTACACATGAATGCAAGTGAAACACATCTGAAGGGAATCTAGCAAACATTTTCCTTTCTGTAAACATTTTTTTTATGCAAGGGTGTTAAGTAGCCTGTCTTTTGAATTGAGTTTCTGGAATGCTGTGTGAGATGCTCACATGTCTTTTGGGTATAAGGGAGATGTTTATGTGTATTCCAAATAAATAGAGCAATTTAGATAGGCTGGGATGTTCTGATTTAATTTGGTTTTGAACAAATGAAAGCTTTATTCTGGACCCTAATGCATTTCGCAGTCAATGGTTTATGTGTGCACAGGGTAAACAAAATGTATATTTCGTGTTGTGTATTTTAACAAAAGCCTATAACTAAGTTAAATGTAACAATGGACGATGGTGCAACCAGGGTATTGATCTTTCTTCATTGTAGTCATATGTATAATGTGCTTATATTTAAATGGGTTCTATTTATTCTGTGTTATCAATAAATACACCTTCTGTACAACTCTGCAAAAATATAGTCACAAAAGGGGAGGCAGCTTGTAGGGAATCAATATTTTTAAATTGGGGCTTCCAGTTTCATAAAAAAGAACTTTATTGAATAAATAAAAATTGTGAGAGCCTGATTTAGATTGGGTGGAAAATACACCCAAACTAGTTGTCTGATTAAAATATCCTCACTCCACAATCTCAGGCTGTCTTCTAGCTTCTCAGCACTGGATTCTCATCCACTCACCTCATTGTTCTCGCCAAAAACTGAAGCCTTGCCTTTTTTTGCTCCATTTGCCTGCAATTGTCCAGCTCCTACCACTATTCTATTGCCCTTTCTTTATGCCCTATTTCCCTACATGCCCAACATATTTGTGCCATCTTTGATTTTTCTCACTTTTTATTCTCATATACCTTTAAGTGCATGAACATTTCGCTTCCATCTTTTCACTATTCAGCAAATGTGTCATTGTCTTACCTTTCACACTACAATCACTTGTATTTGTACCCTCTGCTTCAAAATATTGTTCTGCTCTCTTTGGTCTGCCTGTCTATGTTCTCACCCCTCAAAACTGTGAACCAATCTTCTATTAATCTTCTTTTTGAACATCTCCTTCCATCGCCCACTTCACTCACTTGCTAATCTTCCTTCATTGGCTCTCTTTTTCTACCTGCCTACAATGTTCTTTTATTTGCACAGTCTTTAAGTGCTTTCCCATCTGGCCCCTATTTCTGTCTTCTCCCAGCACTTTCTATTCTCAGTTCAAAATTCTTCGATCTTACTCACACCCTCACCTGACTAATTGCTGCTGCCCTTGTTCTGTTCTGTTCTTTCTGTCTGCTTGCCCTTAAACACCGAAATGCTCTTCCCATTTCTGTTCAGTCTGCTTCTACCCTCTCTAATTTTAATCTCTCTTTTGAAATCCCAACTTCTTTCTTCTCACCCATCGTACACTTTCCATGCTAAATGTGAAAATGGTATCCGCTCTTAATTATGTCCCATTTTAATTTTCTCTGATCAACCCTTAGGTGTAAGCACAAAATAATGCAAATGAAATGTAAGATAGTGTCAGAAACACATTCATGCACAAAAACATGTAGGTAAATCTGTTCCCGAAACACAATATGATGTAGATATGCATTTTGTAGAGAGCTTTGTAATACACATGTTTGGCGGCATTCCAAACAGCACCACTTATTGTTTTATTGTGCATGCAGCACTAATGAAACTGTGTTGGCAGCACAGCACAAGAGAATGTGCTCTCTTTATATTAGGCCGGCTGAGCGGTTTACTCTGATAAGTTGTCCTAAGCGTCGCCTTCACTGTAGAATCTTTGGTTTCATCTGTTCATTCGTCAAATTCGTAAATTCCGAAGTGACCTACTTTTGCAATAATTTCCGGATCCCCTACGCACACACTTGTACACCTGAAGATTGGCCGTTGACGAGCTACTCATACTGTTCTAAAGTCTCTGACTAATGCCATACAAATTGAACTCATAACGAAAAAACAAAAAAAAAGAACGGATTCGATCTACAAATCATCTTTTAAATTGTTTTTTTTAAATTGAAAAGTGATCAACAAAATGAATGTTAATTTAATTACAAACAGAAGCGTTCTTGTTTACAGATCTTCGCAGAAACAAAGGGCCCGATTCATGGAATATTTGGGACATTCAAAGTGAATTTGCACTGTCGAAACAAACCCTGATTCATGGAACTGTGCAAAGTAAATTCTTGACGTGCAAAGTCCGGGCAAAGTCATGTTGTACTGCAAAAATGACTACGTGCTGACTTTGCCCGGACTTTGCACTACAAAAATACACGTTGCACGGTTCCATGAATCGGGGCTTGTGTTGGCAGTGCAAAGTCACTTGAACGGGCAAATATTGCATGAATCGGGTCCTAAGTGAATAAAGGCCTACAAATCTGGCAAATGTCCTTTAGAAACCATCTCCCCAAGTTCACGTAGACATAGTGCCTGTTACAAAACAAGACACCGTACAAATGTATAATTTGTTTCTGTTGATAATTACTTCATATTTTTTGATTGCCTTCAAATGTGTTAATTCTATGCTATGAGGTGCAAAAACATTTCTTGGATAATGCCTGCAAGAGGTATTTTTTTTTTTACCACAATCAATGTAGTGTACTCTGTCCAAATGAAATGCATTTCTTTTGCTACCAAAAATATAAAATAAAAATATCGTGTCTTCACCTTTGCTTTTTGAAAACATATTTGTTAGACTAACGCAGCAAATTGCCAGTGCTTGCAGAGCAGGCACAGCTCATGAAATGCAGTTGACCTGAGCTTAAAAATAACACGCATTCCAGTATTCCACCTCTTCTATGAACTCAATCTCGAAATAGAAAACACCGACAGCCTTTCAGGTCAAATCAAGCTATAAAGACGAACTTTCTCGAACATTCAAGTGCGTCTCAAAGGAGAATAAAAAGCAGGAAATGTCAGGTGCGTCCTTTTAAATATCCGGGAAACCTCGCGGTGGCTTCTTAGGTGTCGCCAAAAAGGCACACGCAACACTTGACTGCGGAAGGATAAGACCTTTAAATAAAACATCACAGACCGTTAAAAACAAGTGGCTAAGGAAAAAAAACAACAGACAAACCTATTAAGAATCAATGGCACAAATGCTCTCTACAAGAGAGTGAGTGTATTCTCAATTAAAGGAAAACGGCATTCAGTTTCCTGTTTTCACGGGGCATAAAGGAATGTTGTAATACTTGCACGGGTGGATTTCTCTCACAGTGGTCTGAACACACGGCTGAAATGAATCTATCGACTTACAAGCTGGATGCATGTGTCAAAATGCAATCCGGTATTTTGGTAATAATAGCTAACAGTCACAGCTGTGAATTATTTATGGAGACTATTCAGTGAAAACAGGTTAGTGCACACATCCTCTTCAGCTTGACTGCCCCGGTTTTAGATCACTCAGACATTCAACTCCTCTGAGGGCTGAACTTATCACTGCAAACCTAAATAAAAGGTATCCCCACTGCAGCCATGCTGACAACTCAGCGCAGGGCAGCTATTTGCCCGCTTCCTCCTCATGGTTCAGAGGATGGACACCATTCCGGCCCACCTGTTCGACACTCACTCCGAATTCGGGCAATGTAAGTTAATATCGGACAAGAAGGGAGATCGATTGGCCGGGATGAGTCTCTGCCGCGCTGCACTATCCGTGTGCAGGAGCATGGAAGAGTGTGCTTTGCAAAAGGCCACATATGATGCTAACTCAAGCTGGCATCTGACTGATGGCATAATTCCGTAACTGCAAAAGCTATATCAATTTGAAGACTATATTTCAGATTTCATATAATTTTCAAAGTAGGGCCATATTACAGACACTTTGCATTGGTGCAAGTGCAAACAATATGATGGCAAAAATTGCACTAGTGCAAAAAACATATTCTTTCAGTGCATCTTTCCCCATGGCAAACCACTAGGACAAGGGCAATCATTTCCCTGGTGATTCATCCATTGGAATAATGTTTTTTTGCACTAGAGAAGCCGAGTTAGCTAGACACCAATCTCAGTTGTATGTTTGCGTCATATCTAATTCACACAGGTTCAGCTCTGGCTCTCAAGCTTCACCCACAAGTGTCAATAATCCAACACACTACTAGGCAAGAATCTGCATTTGTCAGTCAAGTTTAGTTTATTTCGGAATAAGCATTCCATAAACAAAAAAACAATATGTTACAAGGACAAAAGATCACAATGATTACAATAAATACATAAAAAAGGGACAACAGACAGTGATTGACATTATAAAATACATTATTAGACATGCTCAGAGAATACAACCATCATACATTATTAACAATGTTTTTCATAGAAAGGTGTATTTTCCTAATGCGCATGGCCTGTCTGAGATATGGCAATAAGGCCCATCCAACAAGTTGTGTTCCTGCTCTGAGTAAGTAGCCCAGGGCAGGGCGGCAGTCATTAAAGGCATACTCTAGTAAAAAATGTTATTGTCCCTATGGGTCGGCCATGTTTTTTTAAGGCTAAGTGGGTCGATTTTAGAAAACTTTCCTATGGACCTTACCCGAGTTTTCGTCCATTAAACGCACGCGAAAACAAGCACCTGTGAGCCGCCATTTTCTGATAATCCTATCTTTTCCCCGATCGCCCTGGCAGACCTGCTTTTGCGGCACTAAATCAATTCCCCCGCCCCTGAGCCTGACATCAGCAGACTCGTACCGCCCATTTCCCAACGCCAAAGCACGTCTCGTGTCAACATTCGCTGCGCTTCAGCTAATGACGTGTCGCCATGGAAATGGCAGGACGCCTCTGTCCTCAATAAGTATAAACAGACCGTTTCACAACACACAGCAGCCGATTTTCGATTCCATTCCTCTCTCTGTGTTACTTTGAGTATTCTGTGACTCGTTTCAGTGCTCTGGTCAGCTACCTTCGCCGCTTGTAGCCCGTGTGAACACCTGTACCATCTCGGTAAATTATTTTACTCTGTTTACCACACAATGGCTACAATAATGCCCTACATGTACGAGCCCGAGTATACCGAGGAGGAACTACTGGAAAGGGAAGCACGCGAAAACGATGGGGATTCGGACGGCAGTTGGGAGGACGATTCAACAGATGAAGAGCCTGGGCCTAGTCGCATGGACGGCGTCTCCACCTGGTGCACATGCAATCGGTGCGAGCTAATGCCAACCGAGGACGAGAACTGCTGCTGCCGAGAAAACCCGGGATGCCTGGCCTACATTTCGGAAGGCGAGCCACGACCGCAATGCATCACCGAGCTGCCAGACTTCAGGGCAGCCTGCCTCACACGGGCCGTGTTGAGAATCTTGATGGTGCTTATGCACGAACTTCAAGCAACTGTTCGTCCTCGTAATCCGAGTAACGAGTAAGTATACTCTGCATGTCATGCCACTCCTATTTCATGTTCTTCTACTATATCCAAAATTACATCTACATATCATTGTAACGCATGTAAGTCGTTCAATAGTGTGCATTGTCTAGATAGCATTTGTCCGTGTAAAATGCCATTAGTTACAAGAATTGTCATTGACAACAAACGTTTATTAAACTTATCTGGGTCATTTAAAAACAGTTTTTCATTCCTTTTCACAGGTGGTACAGGCTGGTGGCCTATCGTTCCTATACATGGTGGCTTCACGGGAGGCTTGGACACCGCGTTCGAAGAGTGATACCCGCCTGTGCCGTTCGTGCCATTAGAGACACGTTCCCGAGTGACAGCGGTCAGTACAGGGGATTTTCTCTCGCTGTGCTGCAACCTGACCTGTATAACCTTTAAAGTCTTCTAATTTTTCTTTTTTCATGAAAATAAGATACAAAATAAAACACCACATTTATTTTAACAACGTTTGTCTCGATTTTTTAAATGAATCACATATATCTATACTATCAATTACCATTGGATTATACAGGCCTTCGGGTCTTGGCCACTATAATACACTGGTTGAAGTGTGGGTCTGTGCTCACAAGAATCTGCGTTATGTGGCATTTGTTATTGATAAGCAACGATATACTATCATTCATATGAAGGCGATATACTGTATATTCATATAAAGGCGGTTCGCGCCGGTGGATGCTCGCTGGCATGGGGGGGCTGTCCGGGGCGCGAAAGGCCAAGGTTCCAAAGTACATGTACACTTCAAAAGGTGTCCCACGCCAAGGGGCCATCGTTCACATGGCCTCCTCAGACCCCGTGTCTCCAGCCAGGCCTCCCCTTGAAGCAGGCCGCCCCCCTGCAATCCACATAAGTGTGTCTCCATTCAGCAGTCTTCCTGTGCCTTATCTGCACGCCCCAGGCCCATCCATCCCACCCCCCTGTATCAAAGGCGGTTCGCGCCGGTGGATGCTCGCTGGCATGGGGGGCTGTCCGGGGCGCAAACGGCCAAGGTGCCAAAGTACATGTACACTTCAAAAGGTGTCCCACGCCAAGGGGCCATTGTTCACATGGCCTCCTCAGACCCCGTGTCTCCAGCCAGGCCTCCCCTTGAAGCAGGCCGCCCCCCTGCAATCCACATAAGTGTGTCTCCATTCAGCAGTCTTCCTGTGCCTTATCTGCACGCCCCAGGCCCATCCATCCCACCCCCCTGTATCAAAGGCGGTTCGCGCCGGTGGATGCTCGCTGGCATGGGGGGCTGTCCGGGGCGCAAACGGCCAAGGTGCCAAAGTACATGTACACTTCAAAAGGTGTCCCACGCCAAGGGGCCATCGGTCACATGGCCTCCTCAGACCCCGTGTCTCCAGCCAGGCCTCCCCTTGAAGCAGGCCGCCCCCCTAAGACCACGACATACATACGTCATTCAACACACCCCTGTTCCAAATACTTTATAAACCACTTGATATGTCTCATGAGAACATCTTTGTGCTTTGCAAGTCAACTCCTGAACGTGTTACCTGGCAACCACCGAGATCTACGCTAATCTGGTCGTCGTCGTGCTATCCGTGAACTTCTGTGACCGCTTAGAGCAAACCCATCAGTGTGCTACCTGTGGCCATCCACCTATTCTCCTGCAACATACTGCTCTGCTTGCTGAATCCAACTGTTTGTTGGTCAAGGTAAGGCCATGTATCCTAGTCATATTTCGCAGATTTTTAAATTTCTATCTATTTGCGAGTAGAGTACACAATAGTGCTATGTTCATTGGTCTCATTGCTATTGACTAGAGTTTCCATTGCTATGCTATCAATAGATCTATTTATTTTCATCTGTGTCTATTGTCATCGAATTGCATCCTTCGGGGGTCCAGTCTATAATGTAAGCATGTTTCCTTCTCGTGCAATACAGAACAGCCAAGGGATGAGTCACATGTTCAGATTTTAGTCACATCATTTATACATTTCTGCAATTTATGCAAATACTAAGCTGCACATAATGAACTGGTACAGTTCCTGCGACCAAAACAAACCTTGCATTGATCAATGTATGATTCATTTACTTTTGTATCAAATCTTTATTCTTGAAGATTGTATAATAATGTCGATATTTACTTTTCAGATTTATCAACAATGCCTGCCTGTTCGATTAGCGGTTGCCCTTCGAAGACCCATGCGAAATCTGAAGGAACTACAATGCATGTATTCCCGAAAACTGTTGATCGAATAAGAGAATGGGTCAGACATTGCGGATTTCCACTGGATGAGCTGGAAAGTAGAGTCCAACAAGTCTTACAGGACAAGAGGGGCGATCGATACCGCATCTGCAGCCGGCACTTTTCCTTGGACATGTACACAACTTCTTGGGTAACAAAGAAGAATAAACGGCGAACTACACGGAAATTGCTCGAAAACGCTATTCCCACTCTATTCGTCCACATTCCGCCACCGGTGAGTCAAGTGTCCGGATTTAGCTTTAGGCCTTGCGGTAGTGTGTAGTCGAATGGACTAATAGATATTGTAGGTGTTCTATCCCTTGTAATAATTTCGATATTGATATGAGTGTATAATTTTTTGAATAATGACATTTAACAATATATTCTTTTTCGATTTCATAACCCACAAACGCAATGTATATATATGGGAACAGGGAACTGTGCTGTATTGAGCATTTTTCAAGTATTCTGTCGGCTTACATGGCTATTTTTTATATTGGCATTTCATTATCAATCATTGATTGACCTTTACAACTTCTTGACTATCCCTTGAATCTGAAGCAAGAACATTCTACATCCTTGACGTGGTCGCAGTTATCAACCACTTCTAGCGCGTATCAGGTAATCTTACTAGGCTAATCCGCTACATACTTGTGTTATGCATGTCAAGTAATAGTTTTATTCTATCGTGTAATTATTTTACCGAATGTTTGGTTACTGCTTTCCAATTGATATACACCTTAGTTATCGTCCACTGGTGTTTGTTTTCGGTTATAATTAGTGTTATCCATACTAAATCAAGTACTGTCTTTCAGGGAGATGCAGAAGCGTCCGCCACATCTACAACATTTCTAGATGTTCCTCACCAGCAGGAGGTATGGATACTGACAGCTCCATCGAGCGTCATCTTCAGAGCCGGAATTCCTGTCGTTTGATTGTTCTACACAATGTTTCATTCGTGGTTAGCCGTTGATATGTACCTGTGCTGTCGACCCCAGGTGTGTGTTATGTTTTCACAATTGTTATCCTCACCAATGCAAGTGCTGTGTTTCAGGGAGACGACGGAGCGTCAAACCCTACACTTGATGCAGAGCCTGACATTCAAGTATACGAATCGGCGCAACAGCTTTCGGAAGTGCGCACTACATTTGCAACATCCATAGATATTCTTCAGCAGCACGAGGTATGGATACTGACAGCTCCATCGAGCGTCATCTTCAGAGCCGGAATTCCTGTCGTTTGATTGTTCTACACAATGTTTCATTCGTGGTTAGCCGTTGATATGTACCTGTGCTGTCGACCCCAGGTGTGTGTTATGTTTCCAATATTGAAAGCCATACTAATGCAAGTGCTGTGTTTCAGGGAGACGACGGAGCTTCCACCACAATCACAACATCTCATTTAGATGATGCAGATGTAAAGGAATCGTTGAAATAAGTAGATGAAATTTGTTCATATTTGGATTTTCCTTGATTCTTTTGGATAATGCATCTTTCGCGGTTATCGCTTTATATGTACCTGTGCGTTCGACCCCAAGTGTGTGTTGTGTTTCCAATATTGAAAACCATACTAATGCAAGTGCTGTGTTTCAGGGAGACGACGGAGCTTCCACCACAATCACAACATCTCATTTAGATGATGCAGATGTAAAGGAATCGTTGAAATAAGTAGATGAAATGTGTTCATATTTGGATTTTCCTTGATTCTTTTGGACAATGCATCTTTCGCGGTTATCTCTTTATATGTACCTGTGCGTTCGACCCCAAGTGTGTGTTGTGTTTCCAATATTGAAAGCATACTAATGCAAGTACTGTGTTTCAGGGAGATGCGGATGCCTCCTCTCCAATACAACCATTCATGGCAGTCCATGCAGAGCCAGAGTTATGGATACTGACAGTTCCATCGAAATAGATCATCACTGGTCGAATACTTGTCGTTTGATTGTTGCACACAATGTTTAAATCGTGTTTGGCTATTGAGATGTACCTGTGTGTCCTCACGTGTTTTATGCGAACAATATTTTGATACATAGTAATAAAAGTACTATGTTTCAGGGAGACGATGGAGCCTCATTCCTTGCTGTCTATGCGGATACAGAAAATATAGTCCTTGCAGCGCAAGCGGAAGGGAGGACAAGCGGAAACGATTCGGAGCTACAGCGTGCAGATGTTGAAGGTCGAGTCAAAAAAGTTGCAAAGAAAAAAAAACAAAAAAAGGTTAGTTACAAACAGTTCATAACTTTAAAACAATTGTTGTGGTGGGGACTATTTTATGTTTTTTTCTATTCAATTCTACTACACTCCATCTTGTGTTTAAACTGAACATCCCTTTTCCAATCTCTCCTCCAGTTACCCGTCGGCGTCAGAACTATACACACACAGACAGTGAAGCGAATGAGAGATGTGGCTTGCCAGACCATGTACACTATGGAGGAACTATTAATTGAGGCGAGGCGTGTTCAGGCTCGAGATGCTTATGTCCAATGGCCAGAACATGAATTAGCTCTGTTTGGAGACTACACAAAGTTGCATTGGACCATGGCTACTGTGCGACCGGACCACCACAAGAAGATGTTATTGAATGTTTTGGAGATAGCTCGGAAGTAGTTGCAGATCAATTTACACAATCTACACCAGCCAAAAAATTGCCACCAAAAAACATGTCGACATTGTTGTGTTCTCCCATCAATGTTGAATTAGCAGATGTTGAAATGAGAGAGAATGAACCAGCCGCAGCATCCATAGACGCAACAATACTTGATAGGAGCGATATTACTTTCCAATGTGTTGACATCTCCACAACGTCAAAGGCCGAAACAGCGTTGACGCAGGATGACAGTCTAATGAAAGAGAGCAAATACATTGTATTCGACAGTTGCTTGATGGAAATTATAAGTATGCTGAAATGTGTGCATTCCGTTAGAGGGAAAGTATGTGGGAAGCCATTCATTAATGTGACTCGTAAAATGAAAGGCAGTAACCTTAAAATAAATGCCGCTTGTAGATTAAATCATAGGTTCTCATGGTTTGCACAACCAATGCTGGGGAAACTGCCAGCAGGCAATTTACTGTGTGCAGCGGCTTTACTTTTTAGTGGCTCAAGTTTTAGAAAGTTAGAGGCTTTCTTTCAGTTTGTGGGACTCGAATTCATTTCAAGTGCGCTGTACTACACATACCAACGTGATTATCTGTTTCCGGCCATTAGTGATGCTTGGAGAATTGAACAATTGTCTCTAGCAAGTACATTCGAAGGCAAACGATTCAGGCTAGCCGGCGATGGACAGTGCGATAGCCCTGGATTTTCTGCCAAGTACTGCACCTACCACTTTCAGGACATGGATAGTAAGGAAATTGTGAGTTCCGAGGTCGTGCAGGTAACACAATGTACATCCTCAGTGGCCATGGAGAAACTAGGATTTATAAAATCAGTGGAAGATCTACAATCGAGGGGGATGCACATCGACCTCATAGCCACGGATAGACACGTTTCAATTGCCAAGACAATGAGAGAGCAGTTCCCACATATTAAACATCAATTTGACGTATGGCATCTTGCTAAATCAATCAATAAGAAAATCTCGGCTGCAGGAAAAAAAAAAGGTTTTGAAAGTATTTTGCTGTGGTCACATTCTATCACCAACCATCTTTGGTGGAGCTCAAAAACTTGCGAGGGGTCAGTGGAAATACTACTTGAAAAATGGCGGTCACTGATGCACCACTGTACCAACGTTCACCGCTGGACAGCAAATGAACATTTCCACCAATGTGAACATGGCCCTTTGTCCCCAGAGGAGGCACGGAAGAAGAAGTGGTTGATTCCATCATCACCGACGCACAAAGCCATTGAGAAGATTGTTTTCGACAAAACTCTATCAAGAGATTTGAGAGGACTGACAGAATTCTGTCACACAGGAGATTTGGAGGTGTTCCACAATATGTGCCTAAAGTACAGGCCAAAGCGCTTGCATTTTAGCTTTCGGGGCATGAAACATCGCACCCTACTAGCGGTCTTGGCCCATAACAGCAATGTCGGACGAGAACAATCTAGGACTAGGGGCAAAGTAAGGATGCCTCGCTACACCAAGGTGTTTTCAAAACGAAGTAAGCAATGGGTGATCAAACCAGTCTATGATGAAATGCAGTTCGACTTTGTGAAAGGCCTTATTGTTGCTGTGTTAGAGAAGCACAGATATGGAA
Source organism: Ambystoma mexicanum (assembly GCF_040938575.1). Lineage (NCBI taxonomy): Eukaryota > Metazoa > Chordata > Amphibia > Caudata > Ambystomatidae > Ambystoma > Ambystoma mexicanum. The sequence continues at coordinate 288,424,063 of NC_090941.1, read as the reverse complement.
TTTTGGACGTTTCTGTACAGAGCAGTGATCCATTGCCACCAAACATTGCGACTGTGCCATGCCCACCCGAAGCACAGCTGATTGTGAAGTACAAATCGCGGTTTAAATAATTGCAATAGGATTGTATTTTTGTAAATAAATGTTATTGTACAGTGTACCTGTAAACCTAAGCTGGGTGTCATCTTTGAATTCTCTCTATTCACCTCACATATGTGTATGTATATATTTTTCTCATGTCTCATCTCATGTAAATGTAAATGCTGTGCACTGTTAACGGAGGGGAGGCTTGCGTATTGCAAAAAATAAAACAAACAAACAATAAATCTCACTTTTAACTCAACTCCTGTGGTACTTTATACTTTCCCTGACCTTCCGCAAAAAATTAAATGTCTCAATTTGGGCTGCAAAGCTCGCAGACAACGGGGAAAAAATTGGGGCACTTAGAACGCGCCAGCCAAGCAGGCCGTGGCATTTGGGAGAGAAGCCAGTTCGCATTTGCACATTGAGGCGCACTACATAGACGGGTTCAAAACTTCAAGTTCTCATAGATGCCTATACTACGTGATGTTGCAAATAAAGAATGCGACGGACAGTGCACAGATGAGGCCCACAAGTCGCACTGGAAGTATAAGGGTCTATTGTTTTTTGACCTTGAGACAGGGACCATGCAGAAAGAACTACATTTGAAGGGAGTGCGCAATAACGTAAGGGACGATAAGGCAGAAAATTCAGAAACTAGACCGAGTTTCAGTTTTAGGTCAGTATACGAAAAATCATTGTCAAGAGCACGGTCCGTTTTACAGACTGCATTACAAAGAGACACAATGGAAATTTCAAATATAATGTAAGTAAATCTTTACACGCTTTTATACCAGAATGAAGATTTAATGAATGGATGCATGAATAAATGAATGAATGAAGACTGTAAAAGATGTTAAAACTATTCGTAGTGGGCACATCGGCATGCAGGATCACTGGTGTCACCGATCTCGCTCCTTGGCCCAGCCACTTTTCCCTGCACCACGGGACTGTCTCTGTACCCTTCAGCCCCTTGTCCCGGCATTTACCTTGCACTTGCCAACAGCTGGCCCAATTATTTAAATTGTATTCAACTAACCATGTACAGCCCTTCCCCATGCGCGATCAGAAAGACACCTGGCCTAGTAGGATCGTTGTCTGTCTGCCCTTGTTCCCCACCTGCCTCGTCACGCCTACAAACACTTGAGTATACGTGCGTTACAAATGCCATATCATATATCATATCATTCCTCATGCATGTAGAGTGTCATTTATCATTGTGTGTTGCCCTCGATTTATCTCGTTACTTTTCGCATTTATGTTAGAGAACAACATACTCCATTGAACTACCCTTGCAAGCAAATAGTTTCTGATCGGCCGTAATAAATGAAATGAGTAATATTAATGAAGTTCGGCTAGCGAGACTAATTATCTTTTATTTGTTTTCTTAACAGGTATTTGATCCCTTTCTGCAACTGCCACCTGTTTGAGACACCGGCGGACGGATTCTTCAATAGACACCTGCAGCTTCGTGTCAACAACTGGAGCACGATCACCATATTATGGGACGATCGCCAAGGGCCCACATGCCCTTACGCTGTACTAGTGGCTAGAAGTAACATAACACATTTTAGGCTGGACTAGTGCCTAGTTGATGGAACAGCCTTGCGGTTCACCGTGCTTACAAAGTGATTCTTTTTACGAAAATGAACACCCTGTGTGCCAAAATGGAACAGCGCGTGACTCAAGATGAAACGGAACAGTTATTGCGGATACAGATAAAAGAAAATAAATGGCTTTCGGAGTTCATATGGCAATTGCTGAATATTCTCTAAACATTTAATGTCAAATAAATGTACTTTACCAAATGTACCGTGTTGCTGTTTCATTTTAAAGTACAGTTTCAAATTCCGAATTGTGGCGCGCTGTGTTGTGAGTTGATCTGTGTTGGTTTCCGGGTTCTGTGTGGAGTCGCGCAGAAGACGACTGGGCGCGTTTGCCTACGCAGCACAGTAACGTCACGGGGAGAGGCGGGGAATATGAATGTTTTGATAATGTCAGGCTCAGGGGCGGGGGAATTGATTTAGTGCAGCAAAAGCAGGTCTGCCAGGGCGATCGGGGAAAAGATAGGATTATCAGAAAATGGCGGCTCACAGGTGCTTGTTTTCGCGTGCGTTTAATGGATGAAAACTCGGGTAAGGTCCATAGGAAAGTTTTCTAAAATCGACCCACTTAGCCTTAAAAAAACATGGCCGACCCATAGGGACAATAACATTTTTTACTAGAGTATGCCTTTAAGAAAAGCGTCTCTTCAAATTATGCATGTGGTTTGTACTCTTGTTTGAGTGTAGGCTGGGCAAGAGAACATAAAGTGCAACAGATGTTCACAGCTATCAGAGCAGCGTGGGCCAATTGTTTCATGTGTGTTGTTCCAAGCTGCTGTGAGAGCCTTTAGCAGAAACCAGTCCGATTTTGCCTTGCTGAATAAATACCTGCCGTGATTAAAGTTACTCAAAGCAACATATTCCTGATGTACAGTGGCCGAAAGCGTCAAGTGCTTGGGGTTAGAAGGTTTCATGATTTGTTTGGATTCTCTCAGTTCTTGTACACTTGTACACTTAGGGGCCGATTTATGGAACAAATGTGCGCCGAAAATCTAGTCGCAAGCTGGCGCAAGCGTGCAATTCAAGGAAGGGCCTGCGCGTGTTTTCCCCTGGATGTGCGCCAAATCCATGTGTGGCGCACACAGGTGCACACGTCATTACAACATCCCAAACGCTGTGCACGATGCGCAGAGGGAAAGCGCACAACGTCGGCGCACACACCAAAAAGGGGGCGGGACACAGGGCATAACACGGGGAATGGGGAACAACGCGTGGAAAAGAAGGCGTAGCTAGGGAAGAACTGCAGGGAAATACATGGAACGCCCACACGCACGCGAACAGCACGTATTCATGGAATCGAATACGGGAAACCCGCGCACGCTAAAAGACGTGCACAGGCATCAACACGTCCACCACACAAAGGCAGGCAGAAGCGTCCCCGCGCACATTATAAAAGTGTGCACAAACAACAAACATGTATATACAGCTACGATGAATGCCCCATTTGTCGCAGCACTGATCGTGGGACACCGCAGGAGGAGGAGAATAGCCAGGGCCCGCATTTCTCCCCCCAGACTAGCCTTTTTGGGATGCCTGATGACCAGGTCTATGGCAGGTATAGGTTTCCACCTCGTATCATCCTAGACCTGGTCAGAGAGTGGGAAGATGACCTTAAATACCCCACCCTGTGCTCCCAAGCATTGAGCCTCTTGGAGAAGGTGCTCAATGTCCTGTATTTTTTGGCCACTGGGTCATTTCAGCGGACAACTGCACTGGTGGGGGGTCTCACAGGCCACGCAGTCACGCTGCCTACACCAGGTGTTGGCAATCATGACTGCACGCCCCTCAGTCCGCAGGCACATATACATGCCCAGAACACCCGCAGAAAAGCAGGCCATGGTCCAGGACTTTTACAGGGTGGCACACTTTCCCAAAGTGCTCGGTGCCATAGATTGCACCCATGTGGCCCTACATCCACAAAGCACTGGCATTCCATCAACGTGCAGGTCGTATGTGATGCAAAGGGAATCATCACCTCTGTCTATGCAAACTACCCTGGCTCCACCCATGACAGTTTCATATACAGAATGTCCGCCCTGAGCCGGGCCCTGGAAGCTGGGCAGCATGGCGACACATGGCTCCTAGGTGAGTACAAATGCCTGTGCACATGCATGCATGTCACACACAGACAAATACACAAACCCTAATAATCGCAACCATTATCACCTCACCAGGGGACAGTGCCTACCCTCTGAGCAACCACATGATGTTGCCAATCCAGAACCCCACCACACCACCCCAGGTAAGATACAAGGCTGCCCATATTGCAACCAGTGGCATAGTGGAGCGCACATTCGGAGTGCTCAAGTCACGCTTCCGCTCCCTTGACCGCTCTGGCGGGCAGCTACTATATGCACCCCCAGTAGTGTGCAGGATCATTGAGGCAGCATGTGGCCTGCACAATGTTGCAACATGGCAGGGTGTACCGGTGGACATGGTGGTGCCCCCACATCCCCAACCACAGGCACAGGCGCTGCCCATGGGCACCTAAACTCCTTTTTCACCTAAACTCCCACTCCTGCGGAGTGCACACAGGCCTGGCACATACCAGGTGACAATAGATGATGAGAAAGAGACACTCAACTGTCACAACCTTACCACCCTGAGAATGTTGCCATTGAAGTGCTACATTGTGTGCATCCCTAGCTACTTAAACCTAACCAATCCTGTGTGACCAAAAGGAACACATGCAAGGTGTGTATCACACCCCCCCGCAAAACAGGCCATGACAATCCCTGGTATGTCAAGCAAACGCTCCCAACCCACATCACCTTTGTCTGCCACACCATGACATGGCAAGCAATAGCAAAAGCCCAACACATGACCAATAAGATACGAAGTGACATGTGATAAATGGAAAGTGGCTCGAGACAATGAGGAATGACATGGAATCAGATGAAATGACTGACCAACAACCTCCCACACATACCAAGTTATACACAAATTCTTTCCACCAGTCGTAGCATGAACATAACACTGAATGCCTGTTCACATGCACATTGGGTAAGGCAAAATCCCTACTCACGAACCCGTGTGCTGTGTGTGTCTACTGCAACACACTGCTCAGCACACAGCACAGTGAGTAGCCATTGCATTGCAGATACACCTTGAGCATCACCTGAAAAGGACTACTTAAATAAATAACCAATTGACGCATGTACAGGATCCCCAAATGGTCAGAGATCATGCACTGCAGGGACACAGCGGGCCCCAGAAGGCAATCTGTGTGCACCTGTGGCCATGGAAGGGTGGTTGTACATGTGGTGGATCATTGTGCAACTGTGTGTGTCAGTAGGGACATGCACTCAATACATGCATGTGAAATCAAGTGACCCTCAGGGTCCTGTACACATCACATGTGAACATTGCCCATGTGTACACCCCAGCATGTCAAACCACACCAATCCCCTGACACCTGAAAAGTAAAGACAACACAGGAACAGGCATTGACCAGCAGAACACATCATGTACATAGTACCCCACAATTACAATGCCAGAGCGCCCAAAACACTGTAGCCCAAGCCAACTGTAAAGGTCCTCCCTCATTCACGCATCACCATGACCTACTGAACAACTGTGTCTGGGGTATTTAGCCTTCTTCCTTCAAGTCTACCTGGCTGCAGGATCACCCTACCCCTTGGTCTCCATGTTCCACCCTACGTGTAAATAGGGTCCAGCCCCCTCAGAGGCCACCTTGAATGGTAAAAATACCAAATCGCAGAGAACTCCAAGGAGCCAAACCCACAAACCAGGGAAAAAGCCTGTAGGCACCAAAAAACCCTGGAAGAATCTCCAGTAGATGACTTGAAGTAGCAGAAAATGTTCAAGCACATGTCCAAGCACAATGATAGAACAACCAAGGTAGCACAGTTCAACAATGCTCCAACAGGATGGGTACCAGGTTCGGTACATAATATACAATGATGATGCAACAACTGATGGGTTTTGTCACAGCTCTGGTGTCCAGGCGCAGGAGTGGCACAAGCCAACCACCCCCTCAGTGGTCTGGGCGCCTGCAAGGTCAAACTTACACAGGACTCTGAGACCCCGGCGGGAAAGGAGGGTCAGGGATATGTTGTTCGGACAGGCATTGGTATTCAGGATAACCGGAAAGAGGGGCAGGAGAGGGGAGTAGGATTGTCAAGGGAAAGTAGGCAAAAAACAAAAAAAGAATGGAAAATAACGCATACTCAATCTGAGAAAACATGTTCATCATGCACATTGTACCAAATGAGTCAAATGCAAGCCAAAGAGAGACTTATCTCTGGGGTGAGTGCTGGCCTCCTGCCTGAACACTCTCAGGTCCGGTAACAGGAGCAGTTCAATGCTGCAAAGAGAGTGTGAGTTACTAATCTGTGTGTGTTTACAACACACACACACAACACCATTCATGCCCCAAAGTAAGTGACTCCCCCACAAACAAACACTCTTGTCTGCTGCTTTGTACCCATATGTTAGCTTGCCCCCATGATGGTTCAAACACTGTCAATGCAGTAAGTCAGGCGCACGTGGGTGCGCAGGAAATGGAAGACCAATGCGTCAAGAATCACACATCATACAATGGTCCCTGGGTGAGCAGCTAGACGCGTATAGCAAGGTGCGACTTCAGTACAAGTTGTGTTCTGGCATCCGCAGATTTCAATAGGTAGTGGACGTGTCAATTTGCACATGCCAATGATATGCACTGCACACAAGTCTGTGCCTCGCTGGGTGTCCCTGTGCGCTGTATAAGTATCTGGCTAAGAACGCTACTGCGCTAATAACTCTGCTTCTATGGAGCAGGGGGGACCAGAGGATATGTGCGACAGCCCCTGTGTGTGCCTCTGACAACTTGGAAAGCAACTTTCCATTTGTCCCCCAACGCATCTTATCTCTACTGTGCGCTTCAACAACATCTGTCCAAGCTCCCCATCAGTGGATCTAGTTAGCATGCATGTGCAAGTGGCCTTGTGGAAGGTTGGCTGCGGTGTGGCCCCCTTGTGCTGCTCACCTTGCTTGGAGCTCCTGGGAACACATCTGCTTCTGTTGGACAACTGAGCACAAGCCCTGTGCCACTGCTTGCGCACACATGCGCATGTCTGCCCCTCCAAACGTGGCCAGCTGTCTGTAGTACTATGCCCCATGTCTGCTGGCAAAGGTGGTCTGGAGGCTCATTCTCCTGCAGAAAGGGCACAAAACATATAATTAATGCTGGAAAGTTCCCTGTGTGTGTCTCTTCATGCTGGTTGTGACTGGGCCATTTCAGAGACCTACATCAGAATTCCTCCCACCATCAGTATGACTTTGACAGGCAAAGGGTGCCGGCCACTGTCTACAGCATAAAGTGCATCAAGCACATGTACAGCAAAGAAAAGAAACATACATCACAATGTATATCAATTAATGGACACCTCAATCATGAACCCACCCAAATCTAATACACACATGCCATGGATAAAAGCCTCACAATCCCCACTAGGGGTGTTAACACAAGTAGTACAGCAGCAGACAGGCCACAGATATGGCAGTCCAAAGCCCTTGTGTAAATGACTGTAACACCGAACCATCCTTGCAAGTCCATGGATAAGGGAAGCAGGAGTGGCCTATGTGAGTCAGGACCCCAAGCTGCAAACACATACACGAGACAAGCTTGAAGGGCCCAGCTGGAACAGACAGTGGATGCTTTCAAAAGCCACAAAGCACCACACTGTCACATGAATACACAATAGACAAGCAATTTTAAACTATATTAACTAATTAAACTAACTATAAAAAACCTACATTACCTAATTAAACTATCAAAAACAATTTTAACTAACTAAACTAAAATGAAAAATCAAAAATGGCCACATATGACCCGGGAGGGGGGCACCCAGAAGGGGGGAGGTACAGGGTGTACCTCAACACCCACATGCGATGATGTTGAGAAAAAAAAAACCTCCATGAGCTCAACGCCTGCACAGCCCGACCTATGTGGGAGATATCTCGTCATCCGAGTCAGCCTCTTCCTGAAAAGGTAGACGTGGCACAGGAGCCTGACCACGCCTAGGAGCAAGTCTGCCAGATGGGTGAGCCTGGTTCTGTGCGGCGATGACATGTAGGTCAGCATGCAGAACCTCCCGTGATACGCGTGCTTCCTCTTGCAAGGTAACACAAGGTAACACAGAGTTCTTCCTGCGTGGCCTGGCTGGACAACTGATGCACATCCCTGCAAGCACGTAGCTCAGCTGAGATGGTAGGTTCAAGCTGCGCAAACCTCTCCTCTGACCGCTCCCTCTGGGACATCAAGAGCACACCCAGAGTGGTTCTGAGGGATTCATACTCAACCCTCAGGGCCTCCATGTGTGCCTCTGCGTGAGCAGCAATTGCTTGACGCAAAGACACCATTTCAGCCCGGCGTGCCCTGTCTGAGGCCGCCATGCCCAGCCTGAGCGAGCGGGCCGTGGACTGTGTCACCCGCTGCTGGAGTTCCACCTGCCTAGCAGGGGGTAGCACGGATTGGGCCACACGCTCCATGCTCTCAGCGATGTTGTCAATTGCTGCCCCCTGGTGTTCTGAATTGGCAACCATGGCTTGCTCCCACTCAGTATACCCCAGTGGCACGCGGCTGTGCTTGACACCTGCGAGGCCCAAGGCGGCGACATCCTTGTTGGGTTGGCACCACCCGCGGGTGCAGGACTACATTCCCCCGTCAACGTGATGACCCAGGCACATCAGCAACTGGTGTGGAGGGTGACCGTCCGTCCTGAACCACCACAGGCGGAGGTCCCACCACTGTCTGGCCCCTCAGTGCAGGTGTCGCGGACAGAGGAGCGTCCACATCAGAATCACCCAACCCTGACGAATGGACCTGATGCACATCCAACTCGACATCAGAGCGATCATCCGGGCTTGACTCATTGCCAGCCACAGACAAGATGGTCTGTAACACATGTGGATTCTCATGGTCTACCACCCCACGACCCCCACTTGTGCCGGGCTGCTGGTGTGCTAGCAAACCTGTGTCTGGCATGACAACACCATCCTCTGGCTCCATTGCATCATCATCTGGAAAGTGGAGAAAAATGTACATTAGTACACATGTCAGAAGCACATAACACACACACACATAGACATCACACAGACAGCCAACACATGAAGCAGATATGTCACACACAAATGTGAACCTGGCATACATGCCAGGACACTTTGACATAGCATCAGGGAGCAGGCATGTAGAACGGTGTAACACAGCTCTGATGTGGGTTGATGCAGTGCAGAACATGTGTACGTTATCCACTATCTACATGAACAAGTACATCATGATGTGTATCAATTAACTTGAAGGCAGTGCAGGGGCAAGTTCAGGCATCACATGCAATGTGCATGCAATGTCTTGCATGGCTACAAGCAACCCCCCCACCCCCTAAGTGAAAATACAGGGATGCATTGCATGGCAGCGAAATGGCGACCAGAGACCTGTGTATTGGCAGACAGTGGTGGCTAGCATCAATTGCATCATCTGAGTCAACTGACAACACAGCAGATGATGATGGGACAGAAAGCAGGACCCATGATGCACCCTCAGTAGAACAGGCATGTGTGCAGAAGCTGCTATACCAGTTGAACAGAGTCAGTGTGCCTAAAACGGGGGGAGGCCTCTGCCCCGCACAGACTGTGACACCCTAAAAATGTGTGTGATGCAGGACTGAGCCAGAGTGGGCATGGAATGGATGATCAAATGCAAAGAAATGTAGGTCATCCTGGACACGTACTACAATGATCATCCAGTCAAGGACACATAGGGGCATGCATGTAATACACATGGAGCATGAATGGGAACTCATGTCCCTGCAGAGCATCTGCCATCTGCACAGTCCAAGTGAGACACCCTGCATGAAGTGCAGAGGATGTGCCCCACTGCATGTGTCTGGCAGGTTGGCTGGTGGAAGTTTGCATGTACACAGGAGTCTTGAACAGGCCATTGCAGTACGCCAACATGATGCACACCTGTGCAATGTTGAAATTGGGGTGCAGGGGTGTTGGAGGGGCAAGGGAGCATGCCTACATGGAGTTCCCGCATGCATGCAGAGGACATGTGCAAGTCAGTCATGCAATGACATAGTCCCAGTGCTGAGAGGAAACACACCCAGGCTACATGCAGAAAGGCCATTGAGCTGGAACATGGACTGGAGGGGGAGCTGGGTGACTAGCATGTGAGTAGGGTGCAAGTGTGGTGGTGAGGACAGTCCCCGTCTGCTCTACATATCCACTATCCTGCACAGCAGGCATGCATCAGTGAAGCGTTGCATGACTTGCACATGAGAACCATGTACACATAACATGCAGTGGCAGTCAAGCACAACACAACACACAAGCAAAACACACATGTCCTTAAGAACAGGCGACAACACTCACTTGGATGGGGCATCAAAGTCCTGCATCTCTCTCACTCCTTCGACCATTCCTGTTGGTATGAACTCCGCAACGAGTGACTCGTGCGGAGTGAGGTCTTCCTCCTCAGGTGGTGGCTCACCACCAGTCACCAGAGTCATGTTGTAATTAGAGGCACTCTTCACCTTAGTGCTGCGTTTGAGGTCATCCCCACGCTTTTTGCACTCTTGCGCTGTGTGCACCTCATGGCCGAATGAACTCACATGATCCGCAACTTGCTTCCAGTGGGCATTACGATGGGCAGCCGTAGTTTGACAATTCGGCCCCACTAGCATGTCACGGTTGTGTTCCCGCACGTAGTCCACGAGGAAGTCCAGTTCCTGCTTGCAGAAAGGCTTCTTCCTTGAGGTGCCGGAGGCCGTAGATGTGTCTGGGGTCCCAGCCTGTACTGCAGGTGCAACCTCCCTCCTCTTGGACGCTGGTCGGACCCTGGCTGGCAAATGCCGCCCTGATCAGTATGGGCAGTGGCGCTGGTGAAATGAGCTGAGGGAGTGGCAGGTGGAACATGGAGTGAAGCCCTGACTTGTGTCAGTGGCTGCTGGGTGCCCTGGAATGGACCCTGCGCAGCAACATCCGCTGTTCCAGGGTCATTGACCGGGACTGACCTGGTTGGTAGACTCACAACCGGGGTGGTGTCGGCTGCATCTTCCCCTGCACTTGCCAACACCCGGCTGGTCTGGGCAGCAGATGACATTACTGCCCAAGGGACACGTGCCTCGGCAGTGCGTGCACCTACGGTGTGCCTCCTGACCTCCTGGAAATCTTCCATGGACTCTTCAAGTACCAACGCAGCCTGCGCTGGCAGACCCTGAGTCTGGGTGGTGGTGTCCACAGCTGCACCTGCAGCTACCACTGCCGGGTCACATGGGCGCCAGTGCCAGATGCAAGTTCTGCATCTCCCGTAGCCGCAGGGGGTGGTGGCATGACTGCACCAAGACGTGGCACAACATTGTGCCGAGCTGGCACGCCACTGCCTCTTTCCCCTCTGCAGCCACCCTGGACACCCTGGAGTCCCCCTACTCCCTGGTCACCCCAGCCACCTCCCTGGCCATGCCCGCCATGTGGAGTACGCCCAGCTGAGGCACCCCTCAGCTTTCATGGCCTCCCAGCCATGGCACAGATGGAGTAGTGCCGGCACAGATGGAGTAGTGCGAATGGGAGGTGTACACAACAATTGTCCTGGGCAATTGGGTGAAGGGGGTGGGATACAAGATGTTAACAGCACCCCTGCACCTGCAAGGCTGTATGTGACCCCTGTGATAAAGTGACGGGTCACGCAATGGTCAGGCACCCCAAAACTGCAGTAAAACTGTGCACACAACCCCCGTTAGCCCACGTGTGTGAAATTAACCTCCTGCGGTACGCGGTGGCACCCAGGGACACAAAAAACACGTACGCGTGGGACATGCAGGCTACTATGACCTCGAAAATGGGTACGCGATTCACAGGGGCACTCGCAGTGGGAAAAATAGCGTGCGCGACTCACCGTCAGACTAGCGTGATAATGAAAAACACACGTAGACAATACCCCTGCCAAAAGAAGAGATATGTCCTCGATCTGCTGTGAAGTTGTGATGGCGCGCAAAACAACACGAAGTAGCAACACACACATCTGTCTCCACGAAAGGCACGTACAGCGAACTGCTGGCCCTGCTCACCTTTAACCCGTGCTGAGGGAAACGCCCGCGCGCGTCACGTCACTTATGCGCTTAGGCCCTTTCCTCGGATCACATGCATTCACAAGCGGACGTGTATTTTTTTCACTTGCTAAATCACTATGCATCCGTCACGAGGGAAACGCCTGCGCGTGTAAGGTCACAGAAGCGCTTACGCGTTAAGGGCCTTTCCTCGAATTACACGCTGACATGCAGTTTTTTCACGTGCCAAATCACTCCGTATCAAGCTGGCCACGCAAGAACACACGGAAGACCACGCTCCTGCCCAGAAGGCCATTTTCCTGCCCCCCAGAGCCCCGAGCAGCCTCCCACGAGCCATCTGCTGATGCCTGCCTGCCTGCTTCCACCGTGCACTGCCATTTGGTGCCTGCACATCTGCCATCTCTAGGGGTTCAGTTGCTGTAACCACCCCTGCTGGAACAGAGGACTCCTGACTGGTATTCCATCGCTCCACAGCCCAGCCCCAGGACCCAGTTGCCCACCCACACCTGCTTCGGGGGTTGCCATGTCCGGCACAACACCTTCCAGCACCAGTGGCAACCCCCAGCCAGAGAGGCAGAGGCCTGCCAGCTTCACTTCCAATGAAGTTGGCATCCTGTTGGAGCGAGTCCTGGGGCAGTATGATGCCCTCTTCACACTATGGCGCGCCGACAAGGGAAGGACGGAGGAGGATCTGGATGGACATAATGGGTGCCATCAACGTGAAGGGGGTGGCACCCCACGACATCAAACACATCCTGAAGCGCTGGGAGGGCTACAAGTCCAGGACCCTCAAGAAGGCCCAGCGCCTCTTAGATGCAGAGGATGCAGTGGGGCGCCAGGGCTAGCTTACCAACCAGAAGATGAGGGTCCTGGAGCGCATTTGCCCAGTGCTTCACCACCAGATCCTCAGGATGCAGGCCCGTCTGGAGTCAAGCGGTAAGTGGCCATGCATTGCTGTGTGAAACAGGGCATGTTGCAGTGTGCTGGTAGTCAGCTACTTGCCTGTATGTGTGACATAGGCCATGTATGGATGTTTGTGTGCAGGGACATCGTGGTGCTGCATGTGAGACCAGTCATGCATGAACCACATGAATGGTGCATGTGTTACAATGCAACATGCGGAGCAGCATGCGGAATGCACACATGAATGCATGCCTGTCTCTGGTTTTGGACATGGATGGGGTGTGAGAGATGGGTGCTGCTGTCATGGACATGTATGGTGTACATGTCTGTGTGTCTGAGTAGCTTGTGTGTGTCTTATAAACACCATGGATTCATGACACATGTCAGTGACAATGTTCTGATTCACTGATGCAGCCTAGTCATCCTTGTATCGACTGTGTCTGGGGTGTACGAGGCCAGATCGATGAAACTACGGTGATGTGTGTGCATGTGATAGGCATGACCCATGATGCATGTGAGTTTCAAACCACCATTGTATGTTTCAAGAGTTCCTTGGACATGTATGCAAATGTTCTTTGCATGCGCCATGCCTGTTTCTGCATGTGTGTTGCCTGCACTGACCCATGTGTTGTGGAGGGACATGATGGAAGTGACGTTTGACAGCGCCACTCATCTGCTATTGCTTCCTGTCTAGGGGACTAGTGTACAGTACCCTAATGCTTGTGTTCTATGTCTCCCTCTACACAGCGGCAAGTGAAGAAGAGGGTGGAGACGGCACTGTGGAGCAATGCGGCGGGGATGCCTCCACCGGCCGGCAACGCAAGGCGCAGTCACCCTCCCAGGAATTACCATCATCCATGAGCGAGGGGACTGGTGCGCGTCTGCCACTACGGCTGCAGCAGAAGGGGTGGGCGAGCCCGCACAGGGGCTTGCAATGGCAGAAGATGGTGTGGAGCCATCCAGGTTGGTGGTTGGCACAGAGGAGGAGGAGGACGATACTGAGCCTCACATGGGGCCTGGTGGGGGTGGTACCACTGGTGCAAGTGGTGCAGTCCAGGGGCAGGGGCAGGAGGCAGCACAGGTCGCCGTGGAGGGGTATGTGCATGTCACTGTCCCTGACACTGTGACTGCACCACCATGCACCAGCAGGGATGCCCCATCCCAGGCACGTCCGCAGGTAGGGGGGATGTCCACGTCATCTAACCCTCCTCTACCTGCGGACGAGGGGACCTGTGACCGTGTGGAGACTGCCCTGATTGGTGTCGCGTTGCGCACGCTTGACATTCGTGATGACATGCGTGCTTCCTGGGTGGAGCAAGCACGTCATCACAAAGAGCTGCGTGCCAACGTGGCCCAGTTGGGAGGGGCCATGGTCGGGGGTTTCGTACATGTGTCGGGCACTCTGGCGGCCCTCTCCTCCTCTGTGGAGACTTTGTACCAGTCATTCTCCATGCCGTCTTCCGGCCCAGATGCCACCAGGGCCCCCTGTGGACCTGCCCTGACCAACGCAGCCAGCTCAGTGGAGATCTCATCCCTGCCACAGTCGGGAGTCAGAGGTCCAGCAGGGGTGGACACCCCAGCAACTGGACCCCAGCAGATGGAGGATGTGCCGGCATCATCGGGCAGGGCACGTGCACGACGGCGCCAGTGGATTCTATCAGCCTGGATCCCGTCGTGCTGGCAGAGGCAGTTGTGTTGGAGGCAGCGGCAGGCTCAACGTGGGAGGCATCATGGCTCAGGGCCATCAACATCAGAGGGGCAGGCATCGGCCGAGGGCAGGAGGACCCTGGAATTGCAGTGTCTTCCATGTGGCAGCGGTTGGGCCAGTGGATAGATGAGGACAGGCGGCGGGCGGAGGAGGCACGGCTCACTATGGCCAGGGCGGAGAACTCCATGCGCAGGGCACTGAGGCGATCTGAGTGCCTCGAGGGAATTTGCAGGGAGTTGGGGGTGGACATGGCGTTATCCCTGCGAGTCCTCGGCGCCAGGGAACAGGCCCGCCTCCAGGACATTGAACAGGAGTTCGATGATGTCCTGGGCCAGGAAATCAACTAGTGAGCCGTAGGACTTGACCGCCGCCATTGTATATAGTTCATTAGTGTTAGATTTCCTTTGATTATTTTTTATTTTGGGGTTCATGGACTTTGCTCCACTTTATGTACATAGTTATTTTTATAGGGTTTTTTGGTAAGTTTCCTTTTGTTTGGACATCATGGACCCTTCAAACCTTCAGTGTATATAATTCAAGACTTGTACATACTTTGGTTATTCTGTCATCACCATGGATCAATGTTTTTTTTTTTTTTTTCGGTACTGTATTTGGACTTTTAAAATGGACCACTTCCCTTTTTTCCTCTTGTGTTTTTTTGGTTTACATTGGATTCATCATCATTTTTTGATTTTGTCTTTTCTTCATTTACTAGTTTGATTTTTCTTTGTGTTTTTTAATTACGTATTTTAATACACATCATATTTCTTCATTATTGATCTTGTGTACTCTCATTGGTTTTGGGCATTGCTCAATGAGCATTGCCTCTGTCATGTGTTGCCACTTTGTACATTTAAGCATGCCCATGGTGGTTCTTTTGAGGCTTGCATGTGTAATTTGTGAGTGGGGGCAGTGGATGCTTGTGTGCTTGGACTGGGGGGCAGGGGGGATTTGTGTAGGCATTAGGCCCATGGGTCTGTTTCGAGAGAACATGGTGTTTGGTGAGCCACGTATCGGGGCCTGCTGGCAGGTGCCTGTCACTGGGGGTGGGGGTGAGGGGACATGAGTCGGGGTCTGCTGGCAGGTACCTGTCACTGGGGGTGGGGGTTGGGGGACATCAGTCGGGGCCTGCTGGCTGGTACCCGTCACTGGGGGTGGGGGTGGGGGGACATGAGTCGGGGCGTGCTGGCAGGAACCTGTCACGGGGGTGTAGGTTCATGAGTCGGGCCTGCTGGCAGGTACCCATCACTGGGGGTGGGGGGACATGAGTCAGGGCCTGCTGGCAGGTACCCATCACTGGGGGTGGGGGGACATGAGTCGGGGTCTGCTGGCAGGTACCCATCACTGGGGGTGGGGGGACATGAGTCAGGACTGCTGGCAGGTACCCGTCACTGGGGGTGGGGGTGGGGGGACATGAGTCGGGGTCTGCTGGCAGGTACCCGTCACTGGAGGGGGGGTGGGGGACATGAGTCGGGGTCTGCTGGCAGGTACCCGTCACTGGGGGTGCGGGTGGTGGGACATTAGTCGGGGCCTGCTGGCAGGTACCCGTCAATGGTGGGTGGGGTGCGGGACATGTGTCAAGGTTCCCAGGTGCATGGTGACATGCGGGCTGCCTGCAGGGTGGGGCATGCCCAGGGGTGATGGGCTGCCTGCGGGGCATGCCCAGGGGTGTAGGGTGCTTTCCTGTAGTGTGGGTTGCCTGCAGGGCATGGGGAGGGGGTTAGGGACACACCAGTGAGGGCCCTCACTGCCTAAATGAGTGTGGAACTTCCCGCACACCCCCCAAATTCCAGTACCCCACTCGCACCAGTGAAAACATGAGTAAAACTCCCAGCGCACCCCTCTGAATACACGTACCCCGCTCACGCAGGGCCTATCGCGTGTGATGCTTCCCACGCTACCCCCAAATACACGTGCCCCGCTCGCACAGGGCCTATCGCATGTGAAACTTACCACGCACCCCCCAAATACACATACCCCACTCACACAGTGCCTATCACATGTGAAAATTCCTGTGCACCCCCCAAATACACGTACCACGCTCGCACAGGTCCTATCACAAGTGATACTTCCCGCGCACCCCCCAAATACACATACCCCGCTTGCACAGGGCCTATCGTGTGTGAAAATTCCTGTGCACCCCCAAATACACGTACCCCGCTCGCACAGGGCCTATCGTGTGTGAAACTTCCCGCGCACCCCCCAAATACACATACCCCGCTCACACAAGGCATATAGCATGTGAAAATTCCTGCACATTCCCGTATTACTGGGGTGTGCAGGGAGTTTTACACGTGTTTTCACTGGCTTGAGTGGGGTACGTGTATTCAGAGGGGTGCGTGGGAGTTTTACACTTGTTTTCACTGGCACGAGCGGGGTACGTGTATTCTGGGGCGTGCGCTGGGAGTTTTACACATGTTTTTGTGGTTGGGGGCTGTATGCTAGTCCGCTGGCCTTTGCGCCATGTACTAGATTTTTGCTCTGTTCATGGCACATGGGGCGGGGTTGGGGATGTAACTGGCGCTGCTGCAGGGTCGCTGCGCCACTCTGCGCCACGGCTGGTTATGGGCGTTGAAATCCATGAATACGCTGTGCGCTGAAATGGCTTTTGGCGCACGTGGCTGGCGCAGGCTGCCGCACGCGCACACTGTGCGCCAGCCGCGTGCGCCACTTGTGCACTGATTTCTATGAATTACCCCCTTAATCTAAGGCGATTTTTGAGACATCGTGTGTTGTAACCTGGTCTAGAGTGTGTGGTTGGAAAAAGTAGTTCTGCGCTCCTATTGCTCTTGACTGATTGTAGATGCATTTTAACCATGGGATTATAACAATGCCTAACTTAATAAACAGACCATTAATTACGGATCTAGTGAGGTCTACTTTTGGATTGGCACGAATATGGAACCAATGATGCACTGGTTTGGTTGAAAATTCGTCTTTCAAAAAGGAAAAATCTAACTCAATGTGTGCTGCATAGTTAGCCACAGATCGTGGGATACCCAGGATTATTTTAATAAAATAATGTTCTATTATTTGTAAGGACGTCAGGTGCGAACAACCCCAAAGTATTGCACCATATTTACTATTGTTTTTGTTTTAGCACTGTTAACTTTCAAAATCCTATCTATAGGTTGGGCTGTGCACATCTTGGTAAAATGGGTAACACCCACCAGGGACTGTTTCATTTTACCAGCCTGTTTAAGTTGCATGTTCCTCACCAGATAAACGAGGAGAGAATTGAACACCTAGATAACCAAAAGCTGTCACTCTGGGTATGGGGATATGATTACTAAACATTGTACGTAACTTACAATTCCTTTTACTGTTTGAACTAACAAGTATAGGGGAATTAATCTTATTAATCTGAAGATGTTGTTAGTTCATTAAAACAGCATATTAAGATATTAAGGGGGTAATTCATAGAATTCAGCGCACAAGTGGCGCACGCGGCTGGCGCACAGTGTGCGCGTGCGAATCCCTGTGCCAGCCGCGTGCGCCAAAATACATTTCCGCGCACAGTGTATTCATGGATTCCAGCCACCAAAACCAGCCGTGGCGCACAGTGGCGCAGCGACCCTACAGCAGCGCCAGTTACGCCCCCAAGAACGCCCCTTGCGCAGGGAAAAACCATCAAAATCCCCAATCCAACGCAAAGGGCTGCGCTAACCCTGTACCAGCACGGCAAGCGGGGTACGTGTATCACTGGGGTGCGCGGGAAGTTCCTGACATTATTTCAGCTGGGTACGTGTATTTCAGGGGTGCGCGGGAAGTTCCACACGCGATTCCATCAGGGTACGTGTACATCAGGGGTGCGCGGGAAGTTTCACACGTGAATTCTGCAGGGTACGTGTATTTCAGGGGTGCGTGGGAAGTTTCACACACGATTTCAGCTGGGTACGTGTATATCAGGGGTGCGCTGGAAGTTCCACACGCGAATGTCCTGGGTACGTGTATTTCGGGGTGCGCGGAAAGTTACACACGTGAATTCAGCAGGGTATGTGTATTTCAGGGGTGCGCGGGAAGTTTCACACGCGATTGGCCCTGTGCGAGCATGGTACGTGTATTACTGGGGTGCGCAGGAAGTTTCACACGCGATTTCAGCTGGGTACGTGTATTACTGGAGTGCGCGGGAAGTTTCACACGTGATTTCAGCTGGGTACGAGTATTCCAGGGGTGCGTTGGAAGTTCCACATGCGAATGTCCTGGGTACGTGTATCACTGGGGTGCGCGGGAAGTTCCTGACGTTATTTCAGCTGGGTACGTGTATTTCAGGGGTGCGCGGGAAGTTCCACACGCGATTCCATCAGGGTACGTGTACATCAGGGGTGCGCGGGAAGTTTCACACGTGAATTCTGCAGGGTACGTGTATTTCAGGGGTGCGTGGGAAGTTTCACACACGATTTCAGCTGGGTACGTGTATATCAGGGGTGCGCTGGAAGTTCCACACGCGAATGTCCTGGGTACGTGTATTTCGGGGTGCGCGGAAAGTTACACACGTGAATTCAGCAGGGTATGTGTATTTCAGGGGTGCGCAGGAAGTTTCACACGCGATTTCAGCTGGGTACGTGTATTACTGGAGTGCGCGGGAAGTTTCACACGTGATTTCAGCTGGGTACGAGTATTCCAGGGGTGCGTTGGAAGTTCCACATGCGAATGTCCTGGGTACGTGTATCACTGGGGTGCGCGGGAAGTTCCTGACGTTATTTCAGCTGGGTACGTGTATTTCAGGGGTGCGCGGGAAGTTCCACACGCGATTCCATCAGGGTACGTGTACATCAGGGGTGCGCGGGAAGTTTCACACGTGAATTCAGCAGGGTATGTGTATTTCAGGGGTGCGCGGGAAGTTTCACACGCGATTGGCCCTGTGCGAGCATGGTACGTGTATTACTGGGGTGCGCAGGAAGTTTCACACGCGATTTCAGCTGGGTACGTGTATTACTGGAGTGCGCGGGAAGTTTCACACGTGATTTCAGCTGGGTACGAGTATTCCAGGGGTGCGTTGGAAGTTCCACATGCGAATGTCCTGGGTACGTGTATCACTGGGGTGCGCGGGAAGTTCCTGACGTTATTTCAGCTGGGTACGTGTATTTCAGGGGTGCGCGGGAAGTTCCACACGCGATTCCATCAGGGTACGTGTACATCAGGGGTGCGCGGGAAGTTTCACACGTGAATTCTGCAGGGTACGTGTATTTCAGGGGTGCGTGGGAAGTTTCACACACGATTTCAGCTGGGTACGTGTATATCAGGGGTGCGCTGGAAGTTCCACACGCGAATGTCCTGGGTACGTGTATTTCGGGGTGCGCGGAAAGTTACACACGTGAATTCAGCAGGGTATGTGTATTTCAGGGGTGCGCGGG
Source organism: Ambystoma mexicanum (assembly GCF_040938575.1). Taxonomy (NCBI): domain Eukaryota; kingdom Metazoa; phylum Chordata; class Amphibia; order Caudata; family Ambystomatidae; genus Ambystoma; species Ambystoma mexicanum. Next base: position 288,404,343 of record NC_090941.1, on the reverse strand, counting down.
AAGTTTCACACGCGATTGGCCCTGTGCGAGCATGGTACGTGTATTACTGGGGTGCGCAGGAAGTTTCACACGCGATTTCAGCTGGGTACGTGTATTACTGGAGTGCGCGGGAAGTTTCACACGTGATTTCAGCTGGGTACGAGTATTCCAGGGGTGCGCTGGAAGTTCCACATGCGAATGTCCTGGGTACGTGTATTTTGGGGTGCGCGGGAAGTTACACACGTGAATTCAGCAGGGTACGTGTATTCCAGGGGTGCGCGGAAAGTTCTACACGCGATTCCATCATGGTACATGTATATCAGGGGTGCGCTGGAAGTTCCACATGCGAATGTCCTGGGTATGTGTATTTTGGGGTGCGCGGGAAGTTACACACGTGAATTCAGCAGGGTACGTGTATTTCAGGGGTGCGCGGAAAGTTCTACACGCGATTCCATCAGGGTACGTGTATATCAGGGGTGCGCTGGAAGTTCCACACGCGAATGTCCTGGGTACGTGTATTTCGGGGTGCGCGGAAAGTTATACACGTGAATTCAACATGGTACGTGTATTTCAGGGGTGCACAGGAAGTTTCACACGCGATTGGCCCTGTGCGAGCGTGGTACGTGTATTACTGGGGTGCGCGGGAAGTTTCACACGCGATTTCAGCTGGGTACGTGTATTCCAGGGGTGCGCTGGAAGTCCCACACGCGAATGTCCTGGGTACGTGTATTTTGGGGTGCGCGGGAAGTTTCACACGCGATATCAGCAGGGTACGTGTATTTCAGGGGTTCCGTGGAGTACTACACGTGAATTGGCCGTGTGGGTCCTCCCAGGTGTTCGCTCCACAACCTCCATGGCCCCTGCAGGCAGCCCACACCACGGGGGACTACCATGCACCCCCACTCATGTCCTCCATCACCCCCACACCCCTGCACTGTGGGGCACCCTCCACCAGGCCCCCAACTCATGTCCCCCTGCACCCCCAGCCCCCTGCACTGTGGGGTACCCTCCACCAGGCCCCCAACTCATGTCCCCCTGCACCCCCACCCCCCAGCACTGTGGGGCACCTGCCAGCAGGCCCCCACTCATGTCCAACTCATGTCCCCCTGCACCCCCACCCCCCTGCACTGTGGGGCACTTGCCGGCAGGCCCCCAACTCATGTCCCCCTGCACCCCCACCCCCCAGCACTGTGGGGCACTTGCCGGCAGGCCCCCAACTCATGTCCCCCTGCACCCCCACCCCCCAGCACTGTGGGGCACCTGCCAGCAGGCCCCCACTCATGTCCAACTCATGTCACCCTGCACCCCCACCCCCTTGCACTGTGGGGCACCCTCCACCAGGCTCCCAACTCATGTCCCCCTGCACCCCCACCCCCCAGCACTGTGGGGCACCTGCCAGCAGGCCCCCAACTCATGTCCCCCTGCACCCCCACCCCCCAGCACTGTGGGGCACCTGCCAGCAGGCCCCCACTCATGTCCAACTCATGTCCCCCTGCACCCCCACCCCCCTGCACTGTGGGGCACCCTCCACCAGGCCCCCAACTCATGTCTCCCTGCACCCCTACCCCCAGCACTGTGGGGCACCCTCCACCAGGCCCCCACACATGTCCCCCTGCACCCCCACCCCCCTGCCCTGTGGGGCACCTGCCAGCAGGCCCCCACTCATGTCCAACTCATGTCCCCCTGCACCCCACCCCCCAGCACTGTGGGGCACCCTCCACCAGGCCCCCAACTCATGTCCCCCTGCACCCCCAACCCCCAGCACTGTGGGGCACCCTCCACCAGGCCCTCAACTCATGTCCCCCTCACCCCCACCCCCCAGCACCGGGGGGCACCTGCCAGCAGGCCCCCAACTCATGTCCCCCTGCACCCCCACCACCCAGCACTGTGGGGCACCTGCCAGCAGGCCCCCACTCATGTCCAACTCATGTCCCCCTGCACCCACCCCCCCAGCACTGTGGGGCACCCTCCACCAGGCCCCCAACTCATGTCCCCCTGCACCCCCACCCCCCTGCACTGTGGGGCACCCTCCACCAGGCCCCCACTCATGTCCAACTCATGTCCCCCTGCACCCCCACCCCCCAGCACTGTGGGGCACCCTCCACCAGGCCCCCAACTCATGTCCCCCTGCACCCCCACCCCCCAGCACTGTGGGGCACCTGCCAGCAGGCCCCCACTCATGTCCAACTCATGTCCCCCTGCACCCCCACCCCCCAGCACTGTGGGGCACCTGCCAGCAGGCCCCCAACTCATGTCCCCCTGCACCCCCACCCCCCAGCACTGTGGGGCACCTGCCAGCAGGCCCCCACTCATGTCCAACTCATGTCCCCCTGCACCCCCACCCCCAGCACTGTGGGGCACCCTCCACCAGCCCCCAACTCATGTCCCCATGCACCCCCACCCCCCAGCACTGTGGGGCACCTGCCAGCAGGCCCCCACACATGTCCCCCAGCCAACATGTCATCACAATCTAGATCCCTGGCCCTTATGTTCAGCCTCCAAATGCCAAACACCCACCCGAGTATTGCATCCACCCACTTAGAAATGGCAATGACATGATAGAACCCCAATTGCAAGTTTGCAAATGAACACATGTCCCTCACATACACCCAATGGATGTCAGTGAATCTCAAAACCCATATCATGATATGCATGAAACCAATGAGATGATACTACACATTGAAGTTTGAACGAAAAATATGTATTAAAAGAAACATAAATTGAATCAAAAATTAACAAACAAAAATGGGAATTCAAAAATAATAAAAACCAGCATGTCTGTGAAATAATGCAAAACCACAAATCATAATCCAAAGGAAAGGTGTCCAAAGTCATAGTGCACAAAAGTAAATCCAATGGAAAATTAAAATTGAAAACCATTGCTCCATGGGTAAAATTGTAAAAAAAAATGAAAATCCAATAGTCAACTATATACAGATAAACAATCCAGGGTCCATGATCCCAACAGAAGAAATGAAACCTATCTAATAACACTACCTAATAAAAAAAAACTATATACAAAAATGTGGCCCATTGTCCAAAAGGTCCAAAAAAAATGCAAAACCAAAGGAAACCTAACACTAACTACAGAACTATTTACAAGGGCAGCGGGCTAGTCCGACGGCTCACTTTTGGATGTCCCGGGCCAGGGCATCATCGAACACCTGCTCAATGTCCCAGAGGCGCTCCTCCTCCATGGCCCCGAGGGTCCGCAGGGCCGTCGACGTGTCCACCTCCAACGCCCTGCGGATTGCCTCGAGGCACTCGGCCCGCCTCAGGGCCCTCCGCATGGAGTTCTCCGCCCTGACCATCGTGAGCCGTGCCTCTTCCGCCTGCTGCCGCTCCGCATCTATGGCGTGGCCCAACCGCTGCCACACGGAAGACACTTCCCGTCCTGGGTCCTCCTGCCCTCCGGCCGATGCCTGCCCCTCCGATGTCGAAGGCCCTGAGCCATCATGGCTCCCACCACGTTGCTGCTGCTGCTGCGCCTCTGCCCGTACACTGCCACCTGCTGCCTGCACATCCTCCGCTGGCTGGGGTGCAGTCGTTAATGTGGCCACCCCTGCTGGACGTCCGACTCCCGACTGTGGCAGGGATGCCTCCTCCACCAGCCTGGCCGCACCGTCAGAGGCAGCTCCACAGGGCACCCAGGTGACTGATGGGTGGGAATATGGCACGGAGGACGACTGGCGCATAGGGGGTTCAGTTGAGGAGGGGGTCGTAGCAAGCCCCATCAAACGGAGGAATCTGGCCTGGGTGACCTGTCCCAGTAGGCCGATGCGGTCAATGAGCCATTCGAGATGACGTGCAGTCTCCTCATGAAAAGACTGCAGGTCACCTCGCATGGCCCGTTGACGCAACGCCACACCAGTCAGGACAGGCTCAACCCGGACCCGGATAGCCACGTCCGCAGGCAGAGGAAGGCCAGTTGTCGTGAGCTCATCCCCTGCCTGAAAACGGGTCTGGACATAGGCATCCCTGCTGGTGCAAGATGATGCAGTGACAGGATCAGCGACAGGATTGCACACAGGCACCTCCGCGGTGACCGGTGCTGCCTCCTGTCCCTGGTCCTGCACTGCACCACTAGCACCAGTGGAATCCCCACCTCCAGACCCCGTCTCTGTTGCTTGCACGGCCTCCTCCTCCACCAAACCCCCCACCAACCTGGACGACTCTGTGCCATCTTCCCCCGTTGGGCCCTGTGGGGTCCCAGCTGCCCCTTCTGCTGCCGAGGAGTCCAACTCCAACCTCCGCCTCTTGGACCTCCCCCCGGCAGCTGCGGCCTGGGACGCGGCACCGGACTCCTCACTCCCTGACGAGATCACAACCTGGGAGGGGAGCCGGGCCTTGCGTCTCCGGCTGGGGGTGGGATCCCCGCCGCTGTGCTCCACAGCACCTTCTCCGCCCTCTTCATCAGTTGACGCTGCAGACAGGGAGAAATAAAACACAGGCATCAGGGCACTGTACAATGGACACATACACATATGACAGTTGTACATGAGTGGCATTGGCAAACCTCAGACATGCCATCACAATCCTCAACACACATGTCATTTCAACTTGCACACATGAGCCATACCATAGCCATATCGCAACTGCCAGCACCATCCATACACATACAACAGCATGAGCAGGCAAAGGTGAGCCAGACATCACATGCAACACAGGGAGTGCAGGGATAACGCCATGTCCACCCCCAACTCCCTGCAAATTCCCTCGAGGCACTCAGATCGCCTCAGTGCCCTGCGCATGGAGTTCTCCGCCCTGGCCATAGTGAGCCGTGCCTCCTCCATGTACACACACCACCACACTTGCATGCAAGTGTACACCTCTGCCAACTGTCGCAGTGTTCAGATGGGCATCCATGTCACATCTGCCAATCAGGCTTCCACATCCCGCTGTCACATGCATCCATGTTGCATCACTGTTGCACCCTTGTCAAATACACACACACATGCACATGTACACAGTGCTGATACATGCAGCTGAAAACAACATACATGCGTGATATCACGAACATGCCTAATTACATACACATTCACCCAAACATGTGTGCCCACACAACTGCATTTGGCATGCAAGCCTACACACACAAGCACCATCCATGTCTCACACATGACAGCCCTCGCATGTGTTAGCCTCACGGCCCTGTACACCCCCACCCATACTCGGCCCCATACAAACAGATGTGCAACCTGCACACTACTGAAACATCACCACATGCACAGCTTACAATCAGGATGCATGTACACTTACCGCTCGACTCCAGACGGGTCTGCCTCTCAAGGACCTGGACGTGGAGTGCTGGGGATATGCGTTCCAGGACCCTCATCTGATCTTCCGACAAGTGGCCCCGGCACCCCTTAGCATCCGCTGCCTTCAAGAGGCGCCGGGCCTTGTTGAGGGTCCTGAACCTGAAGTCCTCCCAGCGCTTCTTGACATGTTGGAAGTCGCGGACTGCCACACCCTCCGCGTTGATGGCAGTCACAATGCCCGTCCAGATCCGAGTCTGTCCTTCCTTGTCGGCGCGCACACTTCCGAAGAGGGCATCATACTGCTCCAGGACTTGCTCCACCAGGACACCAACTTCCCTGGCACTGACGCTGGTGCCCCTCTGCCTCTCTGGCCGGGGGTTGTCAGTGGTGCCAGATGTTGCAGTGCCTGACATGACAACCCCAGAGGCAGGAGTGGGTGTGCAACTGGGTCCTGGGGCTGGGATGTGGAGCGATGGAATCCCAGTCGGGAGTCTTCGGTTCCAGCAGGGGTGGTCACAGCAACAGCACCCCTGGCTGATGTGCAGGCAGCAAATGGCAGGGCACGTGGGCAGCAGGCAGTCAGGCAGCAGCAGATGGCAGGTGGGAGCGTGCTCGAGGCTCTGGGGGGCAGTAATTCGGCCTTCTGGGCAGGAGCGTGGTCTTCCATATGCTTACGCGTGGCCAGCTTGATACGGAGTGATTTGGCACGTGAAAATTCTGCACGTCAGCGTGTAATTCGAGGAAAGGCCCTTAGCTCGTAAGCGCGTCTGCATGCATACGCAATTTCATTGGACAGAAGGCCCTTCAAGCGCAAGCGCCTCTTTGACGTGACGCGCGCAGGCGTGCATGGGCGTTTCAGTCCGCGTGTAATCCGAGGAAAGGGCCCATGTGCGTAAGTGACGTTTCCCTCAGCACGGGTTAAATGTGAGCAGGGCCAGCCGTTCGCTGTACATGCCTTTCGTGGAGACCGACGTGTGTTGCTGCTTCCTGTTGTTTCGCGCGCCATCACAACTTCACAGCTATCAAGGACGTATCTCTTCTTTTGGCGGGGGTATTGGCTACGCGTGTTTTTCTGCATCGCGCTAGTCAGACGTTGAGTCGCACATGCTCTTTTTCCCACTGCGGGTGCCCCTGTGTATCGCACCCATTTTCGATGTCATAGTAGCCTGCGTGTCCCACGCATACGCGTTATTCGTGTTACTGTGTGCCACCGCGTACTGCGGGAGGTTGAATCCACGCACGTAGGCTGCAGGGTTGCGTGCACGGTTTTACTTCAGTTTTGGGGTACCTGAGCGTTGCGTGACCCGTCACTACATCACCGGGGTCACATACAGCCTTGCAGGTGCAGGGGGGCTGTTAACATCTTGCTTCCCACACCCTTCACCCCAATTGCCCAGGTCAATTGTGGTGTACACCTCCCATTGGCACTACTCCATCTGTGCCGGCACTACTACATCTGTGCCATGGTTGGGAGGACACCAAAGGTGAGGGGTGCCTCAGCTGGGCGTCCTCCTCGTGGCGGGCGTGGTCGGGAAGTGGCTGTGGTGACCAGGGAGTAGGGGGACTCCAGGGTGTCCAGGGCGGCCACAGAGGGGGAAGAGGCAGGGGTGCGCCACTTGAACACAATGTTGTGCCATGTGTCGGTGCAGTCATGCCACCACCCCCTGTGGTTCCGGGGGATGCAGCTTCTGCATCTGGCACTGGCGCCCGTGTGACCCGGCAGTCCGTTCCATCGACTGCCACGGGCCCAAGGGTAGTGGTAGCTGCAGGTGCAGCTGTGGACACCGCCACCCAGGCTCAGGGTCTGCCAGCGCAGGCTGCGTTGGCACTTGAGGAGCCCTTGGTAGATTTCCAACAGGCCAGGAGGGAAACCATAGGGGCAGGCCGGGCTGCTCAGACCAAGACACGTGTCCCTGGGGCAGTTATGTCATCTGCTGCCCCGAACAGCCGGGTGTTGGCAAGTGCAGGGGCAGATGCACCCAACAACACCCTGGTTGTGAGTCTGCCAACCAGGAACGTTGCGGTCAATGTCCCTGCCACAGCTGATGTTGCTGCGCAGGGTCCATTAGAGGGCACCCAGCTGCCACTAACACAAGTCAGGCCTTTGGTCGTCCCTCCACCTGCCACTCCCTTGGCTCAATCCACCGAACCCACTGGCCATACTGGTCAGGGTGGCATTAGCCAGCCAGGGTCTGCGCCAGAGTCCAAGAGGAGGAAGGTTGCACCTGCAGCACAGGCTGGGACCCCACACACATCCACGACCTCCTGCACGTCGAGGAAGAAGCCTTTCTGCAAGCAGGAACTGGACTTCCTTGTGGGCTACGTGCGGGGCCACAGCCGTGACATGCTAGTAGGTGCCAATAGTCAGACTACGGCTGCCCAACGTGACACCCACTGGAAGCATGTTGCGGAACATGTCAGTTCATTCGGCCATGAGATGCGCATGGCGCAAGAGTGCAAAAAGCGTTGGAATGACATCAAACGCAGCACTAAGGCTAAGCGTGCCTCTAATTACAACTTGACTCTGGTGACTGGCGGTGGGCATGAACCAGAGGAGGAAGAGCTCACTCCGCATGACGCACTCGTTGCGGAGTTCATACCACCTGAATTGGTCGAATGAGTGGGAGAGATGCTGGACTTTGATGCCCAGTCCAGTGAGTGTTGATGCGTGTTTGTTGAGGATGTGTGTGTTTCACTTGTGGGATGTGTTGTGCATGATTGCCACTACATGTGACGTGTACATGGTTCTGATGTGTAAGTAATGCAATGCTTCCGTGATGCATGTCTCCTCTGCCTGCATGCGGGGACTCATTGTAGGCATGCTCCCTTGCCCCTCCTCCGCCACTCTGCACCCCAGTTCCACCTTTGCACTGGTCTGCTTCAATCTTGCCAATGTGTACTTTCCTGTTCATGCGTCCTGTGTAGATGCTAACTTCCAGCGTAGAATCTGCCAGACATATGCCGTGTGGTACAGCCTTAGTACTTGATGCAGGGTATCTCACTTGTACTGTGCATAGGTCAGATGTCCCGCAGGGACATGAGTGCCCATTCATGCTCCATGTGCATTGCACGCATGCCCCTATGTGTCCTTGACTGGATGATCACTGTAATACAAGTCCTGGGTGACATACATTGCATGGCATCTCATCAGCCTTCCCATGTCAACTGTGGCTCAGTACTGTGTTGCACACATGTTTAGGGTCTGACAATCTGTGTGGCTCACAGGCCTCAGCCTGTTCAATGGCCAATGACTCTGTCCAACTGTTGTTGTGTCTTCTTCACACGTGGGCGGCCTCCAGAGTTTTCATCATGTGTCCTGCTTACTGTCCCATCATCATTTGCAGTGTTGTCACTTGAATCACATTAAGCTGTTGATGCCAGTCAACACTGCCTGTCAATACACAGGTGTATGGTCAGCCTTTTGATACCATGCTAGGCATCCCTGCTTTGGTACTGGGGTGGAGGGGTGCTTGGCTTCTAGATATGGTACACATTGAATGCACAATGCATGTGATGCCTGAATTTGACCTTGCACTGCCTTCACATTTCCTGGCACACACCATGGAGTCCTTGTACATGTAGGTAGTGAGTGGCGTACACATTTTCTGCACTGCATAGACCCACTTCCATGGAAACTGCCACCTTTCAACAGGTCTGATCACAAAAGCAATTCAAAGTTGACCCAGCATGCATGCCAGGTTATATGTTGTGTGTCACATGTCTGCCTGATGCGTTTGTTGTCGGTGTGTGTGTGTGTTGTGTGCTTCTGACATGTGTAGTGACCTTTTTTCTCTCTATTTTTCAGGTGATGACGCAATGGAGGCAGAGGATGGTGTTGTCATGCCAGACACAGGGTTGTTACCACTACATCAACCCGGCACAAGTGGGAGTCGTGGGGTGGTAGGCCACAAAACCCCCCAAGTGCTACAGTCCATCTTGTCTCTGGCTGCCTATGAGTCCAGCCTTGATGACGATTCTGACGTCCATGTTGAGTTGGATGAGCATCAAGTCCATGTGTCATGGGTGAGTGATTCTGATGTGGACACTCCTCTGTCTGCGACACCTGCACTGAGGGATCAGACAGTCTTGGTTCCTCCGCCCGTGGTGGATCGGGAAGCAGGGTCACCCTTCACACCAGTCACTGATGTGCCTGGGACATCACGTCGAAGGGGTCATGTAGTCGTGCAGCCGCGTGCGGTGCCAACACAGCGAGAACCCCCGGTCCTTGGGTCCCGCAGGGGTCAAGCCCGGCAACGCGGTCGCCGTGCGCAACCGCAGTATACTGAGTGGGAGCAAGACATGACTGCCAATTCAGAACGGCAGGGGGCAGCAATGAAGAACATTGCTGAGAGCATGGAGCATGTGGCCCGATCTGTGCTCCCCCCTGCTAGGCAGGTGCTTCTCCAGCAGCAGGCGGCACGGTCCACGGACCGCTCGCTCAGGCTGGGCATGGCGGCCTCAGACAGGGCACGCCAGGCTGAAATGTCGTCTCTGCGTCAAGCAATTGCTGCTCACGCAGAGGCGCACATGGATGCCCTGAGGGAGGAGTATGCTTCCCTCAAATCCACTCTGGGTGTCCTTATGATGTCCCAGAGGCAGAAGCCAGAAGAGAGGTTTGCACAGCTTGAACGTACCGTCTCGGCTGAGCTACAGGCTTGCCGGGAAGTGCAGCGGTTGTCCAGCCAGGCCTTGCAGGAGGAACTCCGTGTAACACGTGCTACCTTGCAAGAGGAAGCACGTGTATCACGTGAGGTTCTGCATGCAGACCTACGTCACATCGCCTCACAGAACCAGGCTCACCCGTCCGGCAGACTTGCTGCCGACGAGGGGCAAGCTGCGGCTAGGTGTGGCCAGGCTACTGTGCCACTTCCTCCTTTCCAGGATGAGCCAGACTCGGACGACCATCTATCTGCCACATAGGTCGGGCTGTGCAGGCGTTGAGCCCATGGAGGTTTTTTTTTTGGCTCAGCATCATCGCATGTGGGTGTTGAGCAGCACCCTGTACCTCCCCCCTCCTGGGTGCCTCCCCTCCCCCCGGGTCGTATGTGGCCATTTTTTATTTTTATTTTAGTTTAGTTAGTTAAGTTTCTGTTTGATAGTTAGTTTAATTAGGTAATGTAGGTTTTCCATAGTTAGTGTAATTAGTTAATATAGTTTAAAATTGCTTGTCTATTGTGCTTTCATGTGATGGTGCAGTGCTTTGTGGCTTTTGAAGGCATCCACTGTCTGTTCCAGCTGGGCCCTTCAGGCTTGTCTTGTGTATGTGTTTGCTGCTTGGGGTCCTTGACTCACATATGCCACTCCTGCCTCCCTTATCCATGGGCTCGCAAGGATGGTTCGGTGTGACAACCTATTACACAAGGGCTTTGGACTGTCATATCTGTGGCATGTCTGGTGCTGTGTGACTTGTGTTGACACCCATAGTGGGGATGATTGTGGTGTTATTGTCCACTGTTCAGCTTTTGCTAGATGGGGTGTTTCATGATTAATGTGTACATTCATTGCTATGCATTGTGTAGTATGTTTCTTATCTTTACTGTACACGTGCTTGTTGCAATTCATGCCGTAGATAGTGTGTTCCACACTTTGGATGTGAAAGACGGACTGATGGTGTGATTTCTGATGTAAGTCTCTGACATGGTCAAGTAATGAGATGCCTGAAGAGACACACACAGATGACTTTAAAGCATTAATCATGTGTTTCATGCCCTTTCTGCAGGGGGATGAGCCTCCAGAGCACCTTTGCCAGCAGACATGGCCCATTGGACGTCTGAATTCTGGACACATTTGTTGGTGCCCACATGCACATGTGTGCACAAGCAGAGGCACAGGGATTGCAGACCTACATCCTAGAACTGCTGACGTGCTCCAAGGAACTCCAGGCAAGGTGAACAGCACAGGGGGGCCACAACACAGCAAAGCTTGCACCAGGCGAGTTGCACATGCAGGCTTAGTCACAGCACTGAGGGTGAGCTTGGACGAATATTGGTGTTGAAGCACACAATGCAGCTCAGATGTGTTGGTGGACTGATGGCTGTTGATTGTAAGGTTGTCTGGGACACCTGGAGGGGCAGTGGCACATACCCTCGGTACACCAAGGTCCATTGAGGCACTTGTATCAACCATGTAGCCTTCCGAGACATGGAAAGGGGCAGCTTACAGGGACATACAGCAAGGGACATACTCGGGTGCAGTGCATTTAATTTCCATGTACATTTTGATACATGCACTACCAACTTTGTTTCGGTCATGGTGGAACACGACTTGTTCTGAAGTCAAGCCTTGCTATATGGGTCTGTCTGCTTACCCAGGGAACATTGCATGTTGTGTGAATTGTGACACATTGGTGTTCCATTTGCCACGCACCCACCAGCGGCTGACTTACTGCATTGACTGTGTATGACCCATCACAGGGGTAATGTTATATATGGGTACAAAGCTTCTACACCAGATTGTCTGTTTGTAGAGTAGTTTGTTGCTATGGGGCATGTTTGGTGGTGTGTTTTTGTGTAATGGGCACATACAGATAATCGACTGTGGCTCTCTTTGCAGCATTGCAGTGCTCCTGTAACCGGACCTGAGAGTGCACAGGCAGGAGGCCAGCACTCAAAACCAGAGCTAAGTGTCTTGTTGTTTTTCTTTCAAACTGCTCTGCATAGGCTTGCTGGGGGGTGCACTAATGCATGGATGAATGTGTAATTCAATTTGGTATGTTTTTTTCCCCCTAATCACCCGGAGTCCTATCCAATTTTAAACCCTGTACCCTCTACCCGGTGTTCCTGCTTCCCGTACCTATCCAAGCAACGTTCCCAACCCTCTTTCCCCACTGGGGTTGCGGATGCCTGTGTAAGCCCCAAACTTACAGGCGCCAAAACCCTAGAGGGGGTGGTTGGTTCGTGCCACTCCTAAGCCTGGACTACAGAAGGCCATGACAATGATGTCCAAGTTTGTTTGGATTGTGTATGTGTTCATGCAGGTAGTACATTTTCGTGCATTCCCTACTTTGATGTGTCATTCCTCCTCCCCTCTCCTGCCACTCATTCCAGTTATCCAGTGTGCCAACACCTGTCCCGACTGCATATCCCTGACCCTCCTTCCCCACCAGGGTCTCAGAGGCCTGTGTGAGTTTGACCTTGCAGGCACCCGGGACACGGTGGGGGTGGTTGTTTCGTGACACTCCTGCGCCTCTACATGGGACCTGTGACAGTACACATCCGTTCATGGTGCATCATTCTATGTTATGTACCACACATGGTTCACATCCTGTTGTGACATTGTTTTACTGTGCTACCTTGGTTGTTACGTCATTGTGGTAGTACTTGGCCTTTGTGAGGTACTGCTACGTCAAGTCATCTACTGGAGGGTGTTCTGGTTCGTTTTTCTGGCTTGGATTTTGTGATTTTGCAAATGAGGGTGGACTCTGAGGGTGCAGGCACCTTTTTACACACAAGGTGGGAGATGGTGACGAAGGGGAAAGGTGATCCTGTGGCCAGGTGAAATTGAGGGTTGAAGGCTCCATGACCCAGGTGCAGTTGTTCAGTGGGTCATGGTCATTTGTGAGGGAGGGGGGGTTGTTGTTGATAGTTGCCTTGCCCTGCAGTGTGATGGGAACCCTGACATTGTAATGGTGGTATCCTATGTACATGTTGTGTTCTGCTGATCAATGCCTGTTCATGTGTTGTGTTTACCTTTCAGGTGTGAGGGGATAGTTGTGGTTTGACATGCTGGGGTGTACAAATGGTAAATGTTCACATGTGATGTGTAGAGGACACAGATGGTCACTTGATTGCACATGCATATGTTGAGTGCATGTCCTTACTGACCCACACACTTGCACTATGATGCACTACATGTACAACCACCCTTGCATATCCACGTGTGCACTGTTTGCCTTCTGGTGCCCACTGTTTCCCTGCAGCACATGTTCTGTGACCAATTATGGATCCTGTACATGCCTAATTTGCTTTTTGATGTGGTCTGTCGCTTAGATGTGATGCTCAGGGTGTGCATCACACACAATGGCTGTTCACTGTGATGTGCACTGAGCAGTGTGTTGCAGGAGTTGGACACAGCACACAGAAGCTGCAGTGTTGATTTTGCAATGCACAATGTGCATGTAGACAGACATTCATTGTTATGTTACGTCTACAACTCTTGTGATGCATTTGGAAATGACTTATTTTGGGTGGGAGGTTGTTGGTCAGTCATTTCATCTGATTCCATGTCAGGCATCATTGTCTGATGCCACTGTACATTTTTGACATGGCAATGTGTTCCTTATTGTTACTGTGCTGGTGTATGGGTATTTTTTGCCATGTCATGTTGTGGTTTGGGAGGGTTTGAGTGACATTACAGTGATGGCCACGTCCTGTTTTGCAGGTGTGTGTGATTCACACCTTGCATGTCAAGGTCATCCTCTTCTCAAAGCAACTAGCTGGGGGTAGATCTCTCTCCGCGGCAGGGGCCTCCCTCTGGAACAGCCTTCCTGCCTCACTGGAACTTGAGGAGAACCATCTCCGGTTCCGGAAGCACCTCAAGACCTCCCTCTTTGCTTCTGCTTTCTCTCTGCCTCTCCCTTGCAAAATTCTTCACTGGAACTGCACTGCATCTGCAACTGGGCCACTCTCACCGACCTCGGTCCTTGGCCCAGCCACTCTCCACTTGCACTGCCTCCCTGGCAACCCCTGCACTGGGGGACTGTCTCTCTATTCCTACAGCCCCCCCTTCCCAGCACTTGTCTGCACTTACCTTTGCAGTTGCTACCAGCTGGCCTATTTATTTGTTTTTTAGTCTACTTACCCTGTACTGCACTCCCCCCCTCCCCTTCCCTTTGCAGTTTTCCCTTCCCCCTACCCCTGCACTTGCACAATCTAAATGACATCTGGCCTAGTAGTATCGTTGTCTGTCTTCCCTTGTTCCCCCCTCCCTGCCTCATCGCACCTTGAAATACTTGTGTATAGGCCATATCATGTCATGTCATATGTGTGCCTTTTGGTCACACAGGATAGCTTGTGTTTAAGTAGCTAGGGATGCAGACAATGTGGCACTTCCATGGCAACTATCTCAGGGTGGTAGGGCTGTGACAGTTGACTGTCTCTTTGTCATCATCGATTGTCACCTGGTATGTGCCAGGCCTGTGTGCACTCCGCAGGGGTGGGAGTTTAGGTGAAAAATGTGGCCACAAGCTGGGTCCGGGCTTCCTCGCCACGTGCCCTGTCCCCTCCCATGGGCAGCGCCTGTGCCTGTGGTTGGGGATGTGGGGGCACCACCATGTCCACCGGTACGCCCTGCCGTGTTGCAACATTGTGCAGGACACATGCTGCCACAATGATCCTGCACACTACTGGGGGTGCATAGAGTAGCTGCCTGCCAGAGCGGTCAAGGGAGCGGAAACGTGACTTGAGCACTCCAAATGTGCGCTCCACTATGGCCCTGGTTGCAATATGGGCGGCGTTGTATCTTACCTGGGGTGGTGTGGTGGGGTTCCGGATTAGCGTCATCATGTGGTTGCTCAGAGAATAGGCACTGTCCCCTGGGGAGGTGTAAATGGTTGTGATTATTGGGGTTTGTGTATTTGTGTGTGTGTGTGTGTGACATGCATGCATGTGCAAGGGCATTTGTACTCACCTAGGAGGCAGGTGTCGCCATGCTGGCCAGCTTCCAGGGCCCGGCTCAGGGCGGACATTCTGTATATGAAACTGTCATGGGTGGAGCCAGGGTAGTTTGCATAGACAGAGGTGATGATTCCCTTTGCATCGCATACCACCTGTACATTGATGGAATGCCAGTGCTTGCGGTTTCGGTAGATGTGCTCAGTGGCCCTAGGTGGACGTAGGGCCACATTGGTGCAATCTATGGCACCGAGCACTTTGGGGAAGTGTGCCACCCTGAAAAAATCCAGGACAACGGCCTGCCTTTCTGCGGGTGTTCTGGGCATGTATATGTGCCTGCGGACTGAGGGGCGCGCTGTCATGATTGCCAGTACCTGGTGTAGGCAGCGTGACTGCGTGGCCTGTGAGACCCCCCCACTATGGCAGTAGTCCGCTGAAATGACCCAGTGGCCAAAAAATGCAGGACATTGAGCACCTTCTCCAAGGGGCTCAATGCTTGGGAGCAAAGGGTGGGGGATGTAAGGTCATCTTCCCACTCCCTGACCAGGTCTAGGATGATATGGGGTGGAAACCTATACCTGTCGTAGACCTGGTCGTCAGGCATCCCAAAAAGGCTTGTCCGTGGTGCGAAAATGCGTGCCCTGGCTATTCTCCTCCTCCTGCGGTGTCCCACGATCAGTGCTGCGACAAATGGGGCATTCATCGTAGCTGTATATACGTGTTTGTTGTTTGCGCGCACTTTTATACTGTGCGTGGGGACGCTTCCGCCTGCCTTCGTGTGGCAGATGCGTTGACGCCTGTGTGCGTCTTTTGCCGTGTGCGGGTTTCCTGTATTCGAATCCATGAATATGGGTTGTTTGTGTGCGTGTGGGCGTTCCGTGTAGTTCCCTGCAGTACTTCCCCAGTTACGCCTTCTTTTTCACGTGTTATTCCCCATTCCGCGTGTTACGCCCACTGTTCCGCACACTTTGGTTGTGTGCGCCGTGCTATGTGCGCTTTTGCTGTGCGCGTAGCGCACGCCGTGTGTGCCCGCATGTGCCATGGCAGGATTGGGCGCACGGACAGCGGGAAACACGCGCAGTGTCTTCCTTGAATCGCACACGTGCGCGTGCGCTGGGTTTCTCACACTTGCGCCACCTTGCGCCTGCTTGCGCTGGGATTTTCGGCACACGTTTGCTCCATGAATCGACCCCTAAGAGTTGTAGTGCCCGTGGAGTCTCGGCTAATAGCACGGTATCATCCGCATAAGCAGAAAAACACTGAGAGTGTCATGATTTTTGCAGTTTCCAAAACACATTCACAGTAATTGACTTGAGTTTTACAGATGACAACATAAAATAGGTTCTTTTTAAATTGTTCCCTTTGTTAATTGTTTAACTTACCTTCCCTATCACCGAATGTGTGTATGGTTGTCATTCCAAGTCTTCAAAAAATGGGTTGTCTAAAAGTAATTTATGATTTTTTTATTTGGATTTTCTGCATTTACATAGCACTTTCACCAAAGTGCTATACAGTATATAGGAAAGGTACAAAGGTATGAGTTGACAATAAATGGACAGAATGTCTAGGTCAGAGACAGAAGAAAGAGAATTAAATTAGTAAAGTAAATAGCAAAGTATGGAGAGGACCGAATAGTTAGCGGCAGGGAATTGCAGTGTTTGGGCACAAGAAGAGAGAAAGAGCAAAAGCGTGATAGAGCTAAAGGGAGGTTTGGTACAGCGAGGAGATATTTTGACTGCAAATTAGAAGATTCATAGAGGGTGGACCAGGAGAAAGGAGAGAGTGGGACGAGACCATGGATAGTTTTAGAACCTGTAAAAGGAGAGGGGAGTGGCAGAGAAGTAAAGGAACTGAAAGGGGAAACTAAGCAATACAAGTACGGAGAGTGGGGATAAAAGAAGATATACAGCTGAGTTAAAGACTGAGGACAGTGGAGAAAGGTATGAGATAGGAAGCCGATAAAGAGAGCAGAACAAAAGTAAAGTCTGGAAAAGATAAGAGAGAAAATGAGGTGCTTAGTGAGATTAAATTAGAGAAATGGACAAATCTAATTGATATTATAGCATTAGAAGCAACAAGTGCATGCAATGTGAGAGGTCTGAAAAGAAAACAGTGAGTGGAGTTGAAGATACTACCAAGATTATGAGCATTAGTGGAAAAGGGCAGGGAGGAAGGAGGAAAGGAAAGAGCAAGAGAAAGCAAAGGAAAGATAAAACGGGAAATAACAGCAACTCATTTTTCACGTTATAGGTGAAGAAAATGGGATTTCATCCAAGAGTGTATAGCAAGTAGATAAGAAAGAGTAGGTTAGAGGGAAAGGAGAAAATGGAAAGAAAAATCTGTGAGTAGTCAGCACAGAAGTGGCATGTATGATTGAAAGAAGCAATAAATAAAGAAGCAATAAAGGTGATACGGGAATGATCTAGAGGAAGAAGAGGAGAGAGCCTTGAGGTATCCCGAATTCCACTCACTTGACATGTGCAACAGATAATTACAGAGAGTGACATGTTGTTTTTGCAGATGGGAGCACGAAATTTCAAAGAGTGACACTTGATTGTTGACGGAGGCAACAACGATCACAGACAGTGAAACATGCTTTTGAGCGAGAGAAGATAACATCAGAGACAGTGATACCACATTTTCTGTCTGACAACAGACACTCACTGAGAGTGGCATGCAATTTCTGAATGTTCGAAAACAAAGTCAGTGATTGACCTGTAATTTTTGCAGGCAGCAACACAAAATGCAAGATTACACCTCTGTATCTATCTCTCCATCCCCTACCTATGTCTTACCTGTGCCCCCTTTGAAACCTCTATTTAGCTGTTTTTCTCTTTTTGATTCTTACTACTTACCTTCCTGATCACCATATATGTCTATTGGTGTCATTGCAAGTCCTCAAAAATGGACTATCAAAAGAAAACCTATATTTTGTTACTATTCCCACTGACTCAACACAACACAAAAGCATCATGGGCAACACAACATCATAAAGAGCTAGTTTTGCAGGGGGCAGTCTAAAATCACTGAGAATGACACACAATGTTTGATAGACACAAGACAAAATCACAGAGGGTTGCAGATAATTTTTGATGGAAAAAAGGAATGAGAAAATCAATGAGATTGACATGGACTTATATTGTATAAAACACAAAATCATGGTTCTATGTGATTTTGTGGGAAAGAACAAAAGAATTGGAGTGACATGATTTTTGCAGGTGGCAGCAGTAAATCACAGAGAATACAACATGGGTTGGTGTGGTAAAATCACAAAGAGTGACGTGCATTTGCTAAAAAGATTGCACACATGTCTTTTTCAGAGTTGAACAGAAAACCAGTTAAAGTGAAACATGATTTTTTTACCAGAGGCCACACAAACTCACTGAGAGTAGTGACACATGATTTTTCTGGGAGAAAAGAAAAAAAAGAAGAGTAATATCTGATTTTATGCAAGGCAAAATGAAATCAAAGAGAGTGACAGATAATGTTTACAGGAGACAACACAAAATAAAAGAGAGTGACACCAGATATGTACAGGAAGCAACACAAAATATCAGAGTGACATGATTTAAGCAGTTGGCAACACAAAACCAACGCGACTGGTGTGATTTTTGAGGGTAGCAACATCGTCACATATCAAATTGATGAATGTGTAATTTTGACAAACTGACTGAAATTACCCCCTTTTAATGATTTTAACGATCAAGTTTTTAATTATTTTCATTTTTATATATTTATAGAAAGCACTTTTACACCTGCGACCCCTCCCTATTACCTACCTATCCCTTACTGGTTCACTTTCCTTTCTTTCTTTTTTCCTCTATTTGAAAGTATTGTACTTATCTTCCTGTCAACCTACCGGCTCATGGTCCTCGTTTGAAGGCGTCAAACGTGGAAATCAAAAGGGATTAACCACCAGCCAAATTAAAATCACAAAGTTACATGTTGTTCTGTTCA
The DNA here is from genome assembly GCF_040938575.1 of Ambystoma mexicanum. Taxonomy (NCBI): domain Eukaryota; kingdom Metazoa; phylum Chordata; class Amphibia; order Caudata; family Ambystomatidae; genus Ambystoma; species Ambystoma mexicanum. Next base: position 288,385,541 of record NC_090941.1, on the reverse strand, counting down.
GGTGACAACAGAGAGTGTGAAGTGATTTTTGCAGGTTCCAACATATAATGGCAACACAAAATCATTGAGAAGGTCATGACTTTTGCAGATTCCAACACATAATGATAGAGGGTGACAGAATGCAAAGCAAAAAAAATCTTGTCATGTGATTGCAGGGCAGAGAACAAAACAATCACCGGGAATGTCACTCTGAGTATTGCAACAGCCTCTTTCTAAATCTGCCTGCTTCTACTCTCTGCCCTCTGCAACTCATCCAGAACAGGACTGCGAGATTTGTCCTTGGCCTCAAGCCCACAGATCGTATCTCTCCAGGACTGAAATCTCTGCACTGGTTCCCAGTGGCTGCGAGGATTAAGTTCAAAACCCTCTGCATTGTCCACAAGGCCTTCTGGGGCCTCGGGCCTGAATACCTTCAACTCTCTCTTCCTAAATATATTCCTTCTCGAGCTCTTCGCTCATCCGCCTTCAACTCCCTCAGGGTCAGTCGCTTCTACGAGCAACAAGTTGGTGGTAGATCTCTTTCTTCGGCTGGGGCCTCCCTCTGCAAAAACCTCCCTGCTTCCTTGAAACTTGAGGAGCAGCAACTCCAGTTCCGAATGCACCTCAAAACCTTCCTCTTTGTTTCTGCTTTCACTCCTCCTCGGCCCTGCTGAACTCCAGGCTGAAACTGAAACTGCACTGGTCACCTGGCCACCCTCTGATCTCGGGCCCAGGTCCGCCCCCCACCGGTTGCACACCTGCACTGCCTCACTGGCAACCGCTGCACTTGGTGACTGTTTTTCTGTATCCCTACAGTCCCCTACCAGCACTTGACTCCTGATGTCTGCACTTACCCTTGCACTTGCCACCAGCTGGCCGCACTTTTACTTATTGCTTTATTTATTCCATTTATCCCATGTACTGCACTGTCCCCTCCCCCTGCCGCACTGTTTCCCTTCCCCCGCACTTGCGCAATCTGAATGACACCTGGCCTAGTAAGATCGTTGTCTCTGTCTTCCCTCTGTTCCCCCTCCCCTGCCTCATCGCGCCTTGAAACACTTGTGTATAGGCGCGTTATAAATGCCATATCATATCACAATACCAGACCTAATCACGGCAGATAGCAAGGGAATAGGGAACTCCGTACCATTAGCTCCAATCCGGAGGGTGAGAAACAGAAATAAGCACCCACATTACATAATGCTCATAAAGATTCAGCAGGAAGCACAATGCACCATCAAACACAAACTACAACCAAACAATAGCCCCAAGGAAGTCACCCCACGGAAAACCAAAGAACTAACTGCAAGACAGTCATGATAGTAGGAAACTAATGACTGAATACATATGCTGAACAAGACAGATACACTAGGACGCCTCATCAACAGCACTCTGACCCTGAACCATTCAACACTTTAACTGACCAGTGTCACATTGGATAACAAGAGAATAGGTAGTACTAACCCAGTTCCACACCCGAAGGAAAGGTTCAGAGACACTGATCACTCCATACAATACTCACTATGATACAGCTGGATCCGAGCAGCCCCATCACACACCACAGCGAGACGGCCTATAAGGAACCAGCAACAAACCCACCCACAGGGATACAGCTCAAACGGAACCAGAAGTATCTGAATCAGGATACAGACCCCACTAACCCAACCCTCAACTTTCTGCATACTCAACCCACACAAAACTCACACAACCATTTCTCTCCTAGCAATCTGCACGCACCTTACCACACCACATCAACAACACATAAACAGCACCTACAGCACACAAGGTCTCGCCCTATCTGATACTTGCAGCAAAGTCCAGCACTCGGTGTATACAGAGCTGAAGCTGCGCGCAGCACACCACCTCTCCAACTCTCCTACTCCCTCCTCCCGACTAACCCTACCCGCCCTCCTTCCTGTTTACAGATCCGCCAGAGCACCTGGGGACCAATTCAGCATAACATAACATCATATCATATCAATCATAATATATCATATCATGTAGGTTTTTTAGGTGGTTTGAGAAAATGACAAAGAAGAACACATTGTCTCTCATTTTGAGTCTGCTGGTAACCCGCCAGTGCTACAGGTGGGTTACCGGCAGACTTGCCTTACCATTTCCGCTGCATTATGGGATGCAGAGGAACAGTAACTTCCCATTCCAGTGGAGTCTCATAGGATTCAGCGGGAAGGAGAACCCTGAAGCACCAGCACTGTTAGTAACGGTGCCAGTACTTCAGTGAAAATCTGCTATTAGCAGTCTGAAGTACCGGCAAGTGAGGCCTGCCAGTAGTTCACAGCCCCTACCGGCAGACTTGTAGTTTGCCGGTACGGAAAAGGTGCCAGTAACTGTTTTTATCGGCACTTTTTTCCAGACCAGCAATCCTGTAATGAGGACCATTATTTGTGTGGGAAATAACACAGAATCACAGCGTGAAATCTAATCTGTTTAGGTGGCATCCAAAAAGTCACAGAGAATAATAACTCATTCTTTTTTCAAGAGACAACACAAGATCATAGCAAGTGATATGCTATTTCTGTGGGAGAGGAGCCAAAGTTAAAGATGGTGATACCTCATTGTCTCTGATGTAACATACTTTTATTGATAGTGGCATATGATTTTTGAAGCCCCAAAAACAAATCACAGAGAGTGACACATGGTTTTACAAGTGGCAAAAGAAAATCACAAAGAATTATGTGATTGAATGTCACAAAAAACTTGCAGGAAGGCAATACAAAATCCACAAGGGAGAGACATGTGTTTTTTATAGGATAGCAGGCACAATCAGAGTGTGGCACATGATTTGTGATGGAGAGACAAATATCATACTGAATGACAGTGATTTCACAGGTGGCAACACTGTTGTATGTCAAAATGATGACTGTGTCATTTTGACTTATTCATTGCAATTTCCTCTTTCTGATGGATTGTATTTTTGATTGCTTTTTTTTTAATTTGTTATTTTTACTTGGGGTGTAAGGCAAATCCCACTTCTAGTAGTAAAAATCAATCCAAAAGAGTCAAAAAGAATGCAGAGGATATGGGAAAAATAAAAATGTATTATAACACAGCCGAGGCCGATAATTACCTAAAATACATTCACTAGTTCCACAAAAAATGGCTTGTTTTATAGCATGTAAAGAAAAGAAAAGACAAAAAAGTTTTACAGATTGATCACGTTTTCTAAGTCTCCCACAGACATCTTCATTTGCACTATGGGTGCCATACATTTCCTAACTCTATTGGTTTATTCTACCCTTGTAACAGAATTAAAAATATCAAGCTGTTAGTTAATTTGCATTGAGATCATCTCCTTTCACATGTTACTGATTGGATAACACTCTTTTAAACTTGTATTATTCGAACTTGACTTGTAATTGGCTGTTCCTGGAGGAGTATGTGTGGAGTAATTGACTAACTACATTTTGCCCCATTCTATTTGAGATGTGACAGTGTTACATTGAAATTATAAACTAATATCCTTTGCCATTGACCTAAGTTGTTGCCACTTTCTCACCATTCTCAACATTCTGAGCTCTTCATCACCAGTCCACTTTGCAACTCGTCGTTCGAAACATTACCAGCTTCTTCTTCCTTTCCCATGATTTCATCTATTCTACCTCTGTCCTTATGAGCTGGTGCTTAGCTGCGTGTACAACTTCATTCTCTTACAATGACATGTATATGTGTATATATATATATATATATTCAAGGAAAAAACTTCAGTTGCAGGGACGTTAAGGTGAGAACTTAACACAACAAAACCCCTGAAATTCAGCTGAAGCCACCTTAACTTTGGCCTCCCTGTTGTGCAGCCTATGACCACAAAGATGACATCACTGATGGCATCACTGATGACATCACTGGTGACACCACTGATGGCATCATTGATTAGATCACTGGTATGATATGATATGATATGGCATTTGTAACGCGCCTATACACAAGTGTTTCAAGGCGCGACGAGGCAGGGAGGGGGGAACAAGGGGAGACAGACACCGATCCTACTAGGCCAGGTGTTATTCAGATCGCGCAAGTGCATGGGTAGGGGGGACGGGAAAAGTGCACGGGGGAAGGGAGAGGGGAAAGTGCAGTACAGGGTTAGTAATGAACAAGATAAATAATAAGGGCCAGCTGGTGGCAAGTGCAAGATAAGTGCAGACAAGTGCTGGGAAGGGGGGCTGTAGGGATACAGAGACAGTCCCGCAGTGCAGGGGTTGCCAGGAAGGCAGTGCAGGGGAGAGTGGCTGGGCCAAGGACCGAGATTAGTGAGTGGCCCAGTTGCTGATTCAGTACAGTTTCAGTGATTTAGCAGGGGAGAGGGAGAGAGAAAGCAGAAGCAAAGAGGAAGGTTTTGAGGTGCTTCCGGAACCGGAGATGGTTCTCCTCAAGTTTCAGGGAGGCAGGAAGGCTGTTCCAGAGGGAGGCCCCTGCTGCGGAGAGAGATCTCCCCCAACTCGTTGCTTGGAGAAGCGGCTGACCCTGAGGGAGTTGGAGGCGGAAGAGCGGAGTGCTCGAGAAGGAAGATATTTAGGAAGGGAGAGTTTAAGGTAATTAGGCCCCAGGCCCCAGAAGGCCTTGTGGACAATGCAGAGGGTTTTGAACGTAATCCTCGCAGCCACAGGGAGCCAGTGTAGCGATTTCAGTCCTGGAGAGATACGGTCCCTGGGCTTGAGGCCAAGGACAAGTCTCGCAGTCCTATTCTGGATGAGTTGCAGAGGGCGGAGAGTAGAGGCAGACAGATTTAGATAGAGGCTGTTACAGTAGTCCAGCTTCGAGAGAACCAGGGCTCTGGAGACAGTGAGCTTCTGGGGGAAGGAGAGGAAAGGAAGGATACCTCTGAGGAGGTGCAGCTGGTAGTGTGACTTCTTAGAAACGTCAGAAATGTGAGGAGAGAAGGAGAGTGTGGAGTCGAAGATGACCCCGAGGTATTTTGCCTTGCAGGTAGGAGCAGGAAGAGGGCCAAGAGAGGCCGGCCAGAGAGCTGCAGGGAAGGAGGGAGTGGGTGTGCCAATGAGTAGAATCTCGGTCTTACTGGCAGCACTTACTGACATTGCTAATGGCATCATATATGACATCAATGAATATTTAACTAAAGGCATCAGCTATAAGATCTATCTAGGTATTTGCCCATATTTAGACCACCCTTTTGTTTATTCATATATGATATTAGCATTTTAGAATATTTCATAACAATGAGTACATTGCTTAAAAACTTTTAGCTAAACATGCATCATATCAATACCTGTGAAGCTTTCCTTTGTAGTACTTTGGTACAAGATGATATCTGAATTATAAAGAGTACACTGATTAGAATGTTCCTGTGTGTGCCAAATATATCTAAGACATGTTCACTATAATATAATCTGTACTGATATTTAAAAAACTATTATTAGAAACAAATTGCAAGAGACACATTTTGAACCCTAATTATTTACTACATTTTAAAATACACATGCGTAAATACTCAATGGTTTTATTTTAAGAAAAATGTGTACGTGTCATTTTCTAAATGACATGGGAAGTGCTTTAAAACAAGAAACTACTATGTATTAAGATATATTTTAAGATTTCCATACATGGGTATTGAAAGAAAAGTGATTATTACTCTAAATGTATATATGTATAGGAAGAAAATAAAGTTTTCAAATTTGTCATTTGCTTGAAATCATGTACACAGATGTATATTTCTTTCTGTATGTCTTTTGTAAGTGATTAACATGTTAAAATTAAAAGAAAACACATACACTATTCACTCTGGACAATGCTAAAACTTCAACATAAAAAGTTAGAATGTTATTAAAGCTTCTTTGATAAACGGATACCTTCATCTTTGTCTATTGCCACGCATATTATAAAATATCATACAATTAACATGCACATACAGGATTTTCTGTTGTGCAAATGCCGGTCTCCCTATGAATACAACATCATCTGTATAAGCTAAAGAAGGAATACACCTATGCAGAGCTCTAGGGACATCTTTTGTTAAAGTTTGTAAATATTTGTACAGGCTGTTCAAATATAAGTAAAACAATAAAAGGGAAAGCACACACCCTTGGTGTGCACCATGGTTAATTGTACAAGTGTCTGTATATTCACCAACTAAACCGTACATCACAAAAGCCTCAGTTCAGGAATATAATTTGGTCACAATACTGAGTAATTGTTAGTCAATACATAATGTAATCAAATAGCACCATAGCATGGATTGATCCACCTTGTCGAATGCCTTTGACAAGTCAATGAAGGCTGACTATAAATGCCCCTCTGCAGTGCCAGGACCAGGACAGAACCCAAATTAAGACTCAAGTAATATAGTTAGTAAATTGGCCCATTCATATACTTTAGTGTAGAGGACTTTACCCCAAATCCTCAATGAGACATCTCTCAGAAATGGCACAGAAGAGTGGCTGTTTTTAAAATGGGACTCCTAGAAGTAAGATGCCTGGTAACTCGCTGGTAATTAAAATGGACTGAATTACATTTAATAACATCAATTCCCAATAACCATAACTAGATTTATAGAGGCTGTGAAGAACTCCATCAGAACCAAAACCTTTCGAATAAACTTGCTGGTCAGTAAGTGACATGTCGTACTGATAAAATGTCAACTCACTGACTAAACAATGATGTGCCTAATATGCGTTCATAATCAATAAAGGTTTTTGAGCCATATACCAATCTAAATCAATGCATCCAGTCATCATCCACTGGATTCTCCTTGGATCCCAATGCTACCAGGCATCCAAAATGTTTAGAATCTTCGTACAATTAAATAAAAGTGAATACCACTTTCCATTTTCATAAGATCATTTTTTTGCTCTACCCAAAATACGTTTATAATTAGAATGGAATGCAATACATTCTGTATCATTGAGGTCTTCGTTTATATAAGCTAATAGCAGATACCTTTTAGCAATTCTGCATTCCTTTGTATCACAAATGTGATTACGACAATTACAAACTGGTCTCATCTTGGTAAGCTCATTCTTAATGACATTATTAAAGAGAAACAAGAGAAGAGCTTTAACAATCTATCTTTCATCTGTATCATAGGAGACACTGTCCATTACAGGATCATACCCATTTATAAAAATGTGCTTTGTCAATCAGGGTTCATTTAAAATAGACCACTTGACCCGTAGTCTATTATTAGTAGCAATTTTCCATGGGACAAATACATTGGGAGAAAAAGGTGGTGGATATGTCATAGCCACCTTAAGAAATTATGGGAAGTGGGCAATTTCCATTTGATAAAAAACGACCAGATCAAAAATGTTCAACGGACCACAAGCCTGGGTAATAAAATAATCTATCAGCGCCACAGGAGGTCTAACGAATACAACATTCATTATAATCAGATAAAAAGCTACTAAGAAGTTCACCCTTTCGATTAATAAAAGAGGAGTTACTATTCAGACTAGGAATAACCAATAATGACTATAATCCCAAGTGCCTATTTGAGCATTAAAATACTCACCAATAAAAACACAATAATAAGACAGTGGATTACGACTGTAAAAGTAATTTTTGTGTTTATATAATTTACATAGTTCACCCAGACCCTTTGTTTGTATGTCTGCTGCTCCACAGTTATAATATACATTAATAATAAATCCACATTCTCCTAATACGATCTAAACGTCAACAATTGAATGTTACTAGATTAATTTGTGAGTTTTATTAGGGTTTCTTTTCATAGTGAATTTAGTTTACATTCAGATTAATCTAGCAATGTTTCCACAAGGGCAACCAAAGAGGATGCAACGGGAGACGGTTCCAAGGCACAGGAAGAAAGATGCGCACCCTACAATGGAACTTCAACCAATAACATCTGAGGACATCCCAATGTTGAACTTGCCTAGACACACACTTACCATGATGGAGAAGAACCTGCTAGGAAAGGGTCTCTCTTTTGTACCAGTGGCCAAAGTCAATCTATTTCAGACTGAAATGGAAATCAAGGCATTCTTTAGGAAGACGAGATTGAAGTACATTTTTGAGTTTTATCTACCTAAACATCAGTCTGAAGCCAAAGCCAGCTCTATGGATCAGGATACTTGTAATTGGTTATTTTTTTTATTTTTTTTTATTGTATTTGGTAAATTTACAAACCTTTACAATTTATAAAACAAAACAACAATCAATACTAACCAAGAAAACATATTTTTAGCATACATATTTACATTCATAGAAAACAAATAAAGTAACATCATTCTAAAAACATTTCATTTTGGTAGAAAAGCAATTCTTCAACAACAATTCATATAAAAAATTCATATAAAACATTTTTTTTTTGTTTTTTTTTTCCTTTTTTTTTTTCTCATTTTCTTTTTATCTACATAAGCCTTAGACAAGACAGACCCCCATCATGCACTTGATCTTAGTTTTCTAGAATGTATTTGCATTTTGAGCATCAAAATTCATATCTCTCAACTTCCTATCGATTTCACCCAATAGAGTAGTCAGATTCAGCGTCATTTTAATGCTATTACCTGACATACACTTGGACAATAGGGTCAATCTTGCTAACAGTGAAGAAGGATCGAAATATGATCCAAGCGTATGAAGTCTCAATGTCTCAAAATGATCACAGAAAACAACCAAATGTTGTATAGATTCAATTATAGAGGCATTCTGATAGAATCTACATACACCCGGTTTGAGTGATTCTTTACACCTTCCCCATTGTGCTAATCTTTCATTGGTAGGAAACTGATTCAATCTAAAACGAAGATATAGGTTTCTTCCAGAGCTTGATGGAAACTGAATAAGATAGCTTGGACAAGTACCCCATTTTCTTCGAATCCTAGCATATTCCTGAAATGTGCTATATCTGCTTATTCTGTCCGATTGACAGCACCAATAATATAGTTGCATTTTCCTTTTGCAGCTAGGTAAACCCTGAATTATATGATCCTCTGGGATCTGTGTGTCATACATAATAACCTTCATTTTTTCCACAAATGCCAATATGGATACAGGTTGTTTAAGCAGTATCAGTTTGTTTAAATTTTCATAAAGACTATTAGCAGGTGGCCTTAGGCATTTGGCGTAGTTAGTAAGCATCCGCCAGTGCCATTTCGCGGATAGTGGAAGGAGGCCAATTTCATGTCTTATGATGTCATTTGGTAATGAGGTAGCCAAACCCAGTACTTGCTTCCAAATGCCACCTTGGAGAGAATCGAGAGAATCTTCAACATTATATAAACATATATCCAAGAAATACAAGATACATGGTTCCACTTTGAGTAGATAAAATTGCAAGGCAAGCAACATAGAAAACTCACAGTATTTTCTCATGATGATTTTCATCTGGGAGATTAAAGGCCTAACTCTTTCATTCAGTTTCATTTTCCACCATTGGATAGAGTACATATCAGACAAAATGTAACCAAGATATTTAACTGATTTAACTAATTCAATTTGAACACCATCCATGAACCAATTGAATCTAAATGCTTTTTTTTCCATCTGTAAATACAAGTATGTTGGATTTAGACTGATTTACTTTTAAATTATTCTCAGATGCATAGTTTGAAAAAGCAGTCAGTTTGTTTTGGAGACCAAAGGGAGTTTTATCGAATATTAGCAGGTCGTCGGCAAAGCCTATATAATTGAGCTTCAGCGCCCCCAGGTTAACAGGGAAATTAGTAACATCCATCCAACAGTCCTCAATTTCGCAGATGTATAGATTGAATAATACAGCTGCAAGGATACATCCTTGTGTAAGACCGATGTTAGTAGATATTGCATCCGTAGTAGCCCCTGCTCGATTTAGTCTGACCTTGTAATAGGTCGAAGTATGCAAGAGGGCAATTAGAGATACCAGATACAAGGGAAAACCCATGTCAAGCATTTTTTTCCACAATAGTTCCCTCACCACAGTATCAAATGCAGAACTAAGGTCAAGGGAGGCCATATACACTGCACCTGAATGATTATGTTTGGCATTCCATTGAATATGAGAGATAACTGTGGCATTTAGAGAGCATCCCATAGAGCGACGAAACCCAGTTTGATATTTTGATAGGGTAGCATTGACACTCATATACTCCAATAGTTCCTCTAAAATTAGATGACAAAATACTTTAGAGGAAACATCCGTAAGAGCTATTGGTCTAAAATTATTTGGGTCATTTAATGGGCCCTGTTTGTAAATTGGAATTATTGTAGCGGCACACCAAGACCGAGGTAAAGTTTGGGTAGCAAATACGATGTCAATTCTTTGTTTCATGATATGGGCCCAGAACTTTATGTCAGATTTTAGCAGACACGCTGGAAAACTGTCCGGCCCAGCCGCTCGCGATGGATTTAATTTCATAATTGCCCTTTCAACATGTATGAGTGACCAGGGGGAGGTGGGCAACCATACAGTTCTGAGATTGAATATATTATATTTTTTATTGGCAGTATCAACAGATAGATTACATTTTTCCTTAAAGTGATCCACCCAAACAGACCCCGCGATAGCATTCTCCTTAGGGGCAGTCTTTTCATGATTAATAGATCTTAAAACAGCCCAAATGTTACGAGTGTCACATTTGAGCAAATGGTACATCATGTTCTGGTTGTCTGTTACGTACTGAATTAATTTGAGACTCTTCAATGAATTTTTGTACATCTGCAAGATTCTGGCCTTGGCAGCCCAATAAGAGTCCCTATCAATAGTCATTCTAGCAAGATGTCTAAGCTTAGCATTTTTTAATTTCTTTATGTTATATATCTCAAGATTGAATTTATGTTTGTGTATGTGATTGCTACTGACAGGGACCCTCTTCTTGGACAGAGCCAGTACATGCAGATTAATGTGTTTAGTAAGAAGTGCATCCATAGCGGGAGCATCCATATTACCACAGGACAGATTGACCATAATTATAGGGTCATTTTTCATCCGCCAAGTAAGCTGTAAGCACGTAATTTGCGTCCATCTAACTGACAGACCAGGTCTGTCCGTATCCACCAAAGTAAGGGCGGGACAGATAGGAAAGCCCCAATCCCCAAATTCAAGTTTAGTGGAGATTGCACAATGGTCACTGAGACCCACATTTTCAATTGTAATCGGATCACACCTTTTATACAGTGCCATAGACAGAAAAAAGTGATCAATGTGGGAGAATAGTCCTCCTCGGCACCATGTATACGGGGATAGAAGGTCATTAACTTCAAGCACCTGCATATCCCAGTTCAAAAAGAATTTAACCCATTTTTTCCCGTTCCTAACTGTGGGTGCAGAAGATGACAATTTTTTTCCACCAGTTAGTCCATTATATAAACAAGAAGAATTAAAGTCCCCGCCCGCTAAGACACCGATGTTCGCATGTCTACCATACGCATCTTCTAGGATTGTATCAATTTTTCCCTCCAATTCATTGAAGGTAGTGGTAACCCTATTCCAATACACGCATAGAATCAGAATTGGGTTCACATGGTCCAAGGAAGAAGTTAACTCAACAGCAATTACAGCATCGTCATTAAATACCATTTTAGAAGTAAGCTTACAAGAATTATTAATTAGGATGGCCAGACCTCCTGAAGGCCTTCCCAAATCCCCTCTTTTGGCACACTGAGTATAGCATATAAAACCTTCAACATTAAAGTGCGACATATGCATTGTGTCTTGTAATAAAATGACATCCCAATGACATAAAACTTTCTCTGTGTCCCACCATCTAAGAAAATTTGCCAAGCCACAACTGTTCCAAGAGCGGCACATTATATTGAACCCTCTACAATGTTGATTAGGGGGGAGGCATAGTTATTTTAGAAACTGCATTCGATAAAGTACTGTTCAGACCATTCAACCCATTCAGAGCAGCTGTCAGAGCCATTAGTTGCTTAATCATATCATCATTGGAGAGCATTGAGGAACCAGTAACCCCATTTGCCTGATCAACGGCAACCTCCGTTATTGGCATTTCAAGAAAGTATTAGCTTCCAAATCAGTTTGGAACAGACAGGGTTGCAAACCAACATACATAAAGTTGTCCCTCTGCTCCCATACCAGTTTCAGAATCAGCAATGAGTGGAATCCACAGATCATTCTATTATTGTGGCAAGAGGCTATTCTCACCCAGTCAATATCATACGAACAAAGCGTTCTCAACGATGGTATTGAATGAAATGCTTTTAACAATGAGGATCGGTTAAGATTGATTTTACCAGTAATTTTCGGATCATTTTCCCATCGCAGAATAAGTGGCGTTCCAAGACTAATTAAAGCTTCCCTCTTTTCTCTTAAATTTATATCAACATTTTGAATATCGGGAAACCTGCTTTCTGGGGGTACCGGATCGGTTGATGATTTATGTGGCACATCATCTACCACTACGGATGGAGGACCAATTTTTTTAGTTTCGATAATACTTGGGGTCTCATTATTATTCCAGCAGGGCAGAGTTACATTCGAATCCCGTCCCACATATTGGACATTTTACCCAAGACTCCCATTATCCACGGTTCATCCGACTCAAACTGTGATTTTAGGGATTGCTTATTGGGTAGATTCTCAAGAGATGTCATCTTTTTTTTTTTGTTCACAAAAGTAGTTTTGTGAGTTACAGGATAGAATTGAGAGAGTGAGGATTGCAAGGTGGCAGTCAACATGTCTGAATCCTGCAGGAGTTTGTTTTTTTAAGTTTTTATCATTGGTACATATATCAGGTGTCTTTGTCTTTTTAGAGGTTAGACTGGAGTAGTTTTGGTTCTTTGCTACCTCACCCGTGCCATCAGAATTATGGTTCAAATGGACTCTCGATTCCTCATTTAGTTGAGAAAGATCAATGTTCCCCTCCTCATTATGAATTCCAATTGCATTCGTGAAGGTTTGGACTGAGTTAGGTTTTGTGTTTTCCTTCAATATTTGTTTTTGTTTTTTTGTGGCATTAGCTCTTCGTTTTTGAGCTCTCATGGCTAGTCTTTTTTCTCTTCTTGTAAGTACAACTATAGGTTTCTCTTGGTCATCGACCACACTTACATCCAGTGTAGGTAGGCCCTCTCCATTGACACAATCCTCATTAAGATCAATTAGGTCCGTCAGGGGAGAGGGACTATCAGGACTCTCAACAATAGGTGGAACTTGAGCAGGACAGACAATAGTACCCATAGGTTTAATGGACCCAAACAGATGTTTTAGCTCATTCAGATCACATTCTATTTTTTGCATTGAGATAGCCATATTTGAGACTCCTATCTCATTCTGGGATAGGAAGTCCGTCTGGCATTGTATAGATAGCATTGTTTTTGCAGTGGTCACCTCGGCAAAGGTTCTCTTATCACTGACTGATAAATCAGGTTCACAATCAAATTGAGTTGCAAGATTTCCCTATTAGGTTGGCCACTGCATCACATGTGAATAATAATCCCTCAATTCGGTTGGTTTTATTCACAAGTTCCTCGATCGTACTTCTCAACAAGCCTATCTCACAATGTGAACGTTCGTGGCCTTTATCGAGGAGGTCCAGGATTCTTGCTATTACGGGAAAATCTGTAGTTAGTGATCGTTCTTCCAATAAATCTAAACGCACCACAGGGGATGAAAAATCCTTATCTTTGTCATTTAATGTCGATTGGAACTCCTGTAAGTCACGGTTCATACGAGCATCAATGACCGATTTAGGACTAGTCTTTTGAGAGGAACACATTTCAAGTTTTTCGGAAATGAAGTCTGTCGCCAGGTCAGGTTCCCATTGTATCATTGTATTAACCACCTCCTGTGCTTTCAAATGAGGCGGTCTTGTTATAGCTTTTTTAGATGGTAGATTGCTAAGCATAAAAACATCTTCGCGGCCCACCATTCGAGAGTTCATTGGGGTAGAAGGGCCATGCGTTAGTCGCACCCTTCTCCCTAGTTCGGCCTCAATTGTTGGGCCCAACATAGAACAATCCATAATATTTTCATTAGGTCGATTCATTGCTACATTAGCTGTTTCATTATTCACCTGTATCTTACTTTCAGCCTCTTGATCGTCAAACGACTCCTCAGAAATTAAGATGTTATTAAGGTCTTTCACGGCATATTTACGTGTGGTGTTATATTTTACAGGGCTAGTGGAAGAGTTGTGTACCTGTGCCGTTGCCAGGTTTTTAGGTATTATTCCCATATCTTCCAAGATTCTCTCTTTGTGTACATCTAATAAGTCTGGGTGATTTTTATCAACTTCATCAACCACCCCATTATGTAGATCTGAAGGCAGCATATCGTTAACCATAGTAGAGGACATGCGCGCACCATTCACATGACTTATCTCCATAATGCCTTGTGGGTCCTGAAGTTTCCTCAAACTCCTTAGCCCCGTTGCCATAGTGGAGAGTGGTAAAGAGTGCACTATTTACATTTTCAATTATTATTGAAAGATATCAATGCCGGGTATCCGTACCAGCATTCACACCCTCTACCGTCAATTGTAAGACTAATTTGTCAGTTGTACAATTGTGTTAACACATCCTAAACACCAATTGATGCCAATAGAGAGGAACACATACACATTCAGCAGATAGAACGAGTCATGTATATTAATACCTCCCTAGATTTCAAGTAAGGAGTAAAAACTCCCCTCATCACCGCTCCACCGAACAGCCAAACAGCCTCAGCACTTCCCATGCACTTCCGGATGCGCGCGCGAGATGCGGGGGACCGGAGATGATGTAGGGAGGGCGCGAGCTGCAGATGGGCGGGTCGGTGGGCGGAGCTAGGGGGAAAGAGAAACAAGAATCGGCGCGTAGTTCAAAAAAGCAAAGGAATAGGCAGAAGTTGCGCACACAAGTCCAGCACAAGTCCAGCAGATCTTACTAAAGATCTGTACAGTATTTACTTAGGTGTTTCCACACACCTCGCACTTCCTCTTGCCGACGGCTTCACTCGCGGCACGAAACGAGGAAAAAAAACAATCAGGGGTAGCTGTGTCCTCACAGCGGAGCAGCGGTCCCAGCCAAACAGCCTCAGCACTTCCCACGCACTTCCGGATGCGCGCGCGAGATGCGCGGGCACCGGAGATGATGTAGGGAGGGCGCGAGCTGCAGATGGGCTGGTCGGTGGGCGGAGCTCACACTTCCTCTTGCCGACGGCTTCACTCGCGGCACGAAACGAGGAAAAAAAACAATCAGGGGTAGCTGTGTCCTCGCAGCGTAGCAGCGGTCCCAGCCAAACAGCCTCAGCACTTCCCACGCACTTCCGGATGCGCGCCGTTATTTATAACATGCTTAAAACCCAGAGGTTTCTAAGCACAGACCCCGGGGATTGAAGCTTTGTTGCTCCACATCGTCTTGCTTTCAAGATGAGTGTGTTGCCCCTGAGCTATCCTCCCGATACTGTGGTGGGATAGTCATCCTTAATTCCTCTGATTACAATAAAGAATGCCTAAGCCTCCTGTCTGATTATATGGCTTATGAAAATCTTAGATCTAATCCAACTAAAAGACTGCAGAAATAAACTGCCAGTCTGACCACCATGCGGAACAAGAAGGCTGGATATGCAAAGATGAAGTATAGTTTCCTAACACATTACATCCCAATTCCCAGCATTTTACATACTTCTGAAAGTACACAAAAATCCTATCCACCCACCTGAAGACCCATCGTATCAGCCATTGATTCACATTTGGAGCCACTATCCTTCTATGCAAACTATTTCCTTAAACCATTTGTGATCAACATGTCCTCGTTTGTAAAAGACACTACAGACACTATAAAACACTCAATGATGTCAGACTAGATCGACCAACAATTCTGGCCACATTAGTTATTAAGGCCTTATACACCTTCATACCACAAGGGGAATGTCCACTAGCCCTCATGGGTTTTCAAGAACAGTGTACAACTGCTAAAACGTTACCAACTAACTTTATCTTTGAGTGTATCAGATTAACCATGTCTGAGAATGTCTTCCTATTTAAAAAAATACCTGTATAAACAAAAAAAGGTGTGTGCATGGGGGCTACTTTTGCCCCAGATGTGGCAAACTTCTTCATGGAACAATATGAGAGGGATCATATATATGCCAAGACCAATCCATTGAGACAATATATATATGAATGGCATTGAAATGTCAACAATTTGGATTTTTGAAGGGTCAGTGATGCACTGACCCTTCACAAATCTCTTGAATGGCTAAACTTGCAGAATGTATACATTAGATTCACAATGGAGTGGGATTATGAATCAATCAATTTCTTGGACCTACATATATGCAGGGATGCCCACGAATTAAAAACTGAATTATACATAAAAAAGACTGACCCGAACAGTCTATTGCACTATAAAAGTTTCCACCCCAAACGGTTGAAGGCCAATCTACCTTATGACCAGTTCTTGAGGGTAGATAGAAATTGGACTGACAAAGAAAATTTCACAGAACATGCAGACAATCTACAAAATAGACTCATCCAAAGAGGCCACCCAGGGAAAACAGTGAAACACAACAAGAAAACGGCAGCAAACACATCTAGGGAAATATGTCTCATACCCAAGAACAAAGAACCCCCTCAATAGACTTGCTTGTGTAACAACGTTCAGTCCTATAAGCAACTAAGTTAAGACCATTATCAAAAATAACCTGCACCTGATAAAAAACATAGGCACTTTATCTAAGAAGCCTTTATTTGCCTTTAAAAAGAACCAAAGACTGAAAGAAACTGGTTGATACCTACCAACAACCTACAGCACATCAATCCATTGAGAGGAGTCGGGCATCCCTCTGATGAAAGGACATTACAAATGTGGCCCCTGTGTTGCATGTGAAGTCACAGAAACTAAGCACACATTTGAACATGGTACCATCAAGTGGCCCTTGAGCACATATATGAATTGTAATAGCAAGGGAGTTATCTAGATCATACAACGCCCGTGCAAATGCATATATGTTGGGAAAACCATATGCCCCATTAAACAGCACATCTCAGAGCTCAGGTCAAGCATAGGCAATAGAGTTGCAGACACGCCTCTAGTGGAACATTATCAACAGAGAAACCATATGGACGGAGACCTCAGCTGGTTTGTGGTACAAATGACCACTCCCGGTAGGGGGGATATGGGCAAGATACTTTGTAGGTTGGAACAACAGTGGATATATTATCTCAACACAGCCAATACTGGGTTGAATGTCACAGTTGAGTGGAACAACTTGATTAGCAAATAGACCTTGTATACACACTTGTGCTCTAGTTACTGTAAACTGTGCATTGAAATGGAGATAATGAATGAGACATTTTGGGAGTGCTGCGTCATACCCACTGCTTGGTATATCCTAAACTATATGGGAATGCATTCATTTGAAAATGAGATACATGCATGTATGAAAGTGGTGAATACTAATGATAGACTCTAATAGATCATACGCTAGGATTTCATCAGATGTAAGATGGTCTAGTGCAATGTTTTTCTGAGACACTGACACATTTATATCTGTTGTCCTTTAATTACCATCAAACCTAAATATTCCTAATTGATACCACTGTGTGCAAAGCGGATGGCAATTCTGGAGCAATAATGTCTCATCAGAAATGTGTAAAGAATATCTCTACATTATATGCCATCTTCCGTCCCACAGAAAGACTCATAAATCATACACAGAAATGCACTCTTTCTGTGGGGTATGTGAATATCATGAACACATGAATAACTGAGTACATTTTAGGACAACTATACTACCTATGAGTTATTTAAAATCTGCATTATTAAGAATACTGCAAGATTTAGTAGTGGAACACAAGGTGAAATGCACACACGTTCCTGAAGATGAGAATGATCAAAAATCATTTCAAACACTTTGAATTGTAATCAGTACTGCCATGCTTTCATAGATTGTACTACCAGTTTAAGATGGCACCCAGGGGTGCTCAGTCCCACATGCACTTGGTTGCATAGCAACCTGTATAAACAGGAATTAGCTACGCGCGCTGGACCAGGGGCGTAGAACTGTATTGATCCACAGACACAGTAAGCGATTTGTCATACCTCCACCTTATCAGCACGGGGTGGACAGCACTGCACTGGTGGATCTATGTACAGTGCACTGCACTTTTTTATAAACAGTGCTACATGATGGTACAGCAGGACTTCGCACCTCGCTTGACATGTGACGGGATCGTGTTTACATCTAGCTAAACGGTGCAGCGCTTTTTCTTTTTGATTATGTCCCTTTTTCCACTCACTATGGGAATTCTGTAAGAATGCAAAGACTAAGTGAATATTTTTCATAATCCCACCTCTTACAACAGTTAAACACACCTATGCAGCATATGACATTTATGAGCATAGACGAACAACAGCTTAACACAGGTAGTGATTATACCATGTTTCGTTCATGTTTTTACAGCACAGGCTACTTCACTATGGACTTCTGTGCCATGAGATTGCGGTTAGCAGTAGCTGCTGTTAGGTACAGTATTACACTTATAGCTGGAACCTCCCTCCAGTGCCTAATTATATGACCTTCTGTATTATTTTTCCACAGAAAAATCCTGCTGGATTTTGTGTTCAGACAGCAGTGTGTTGAACCCAGAACCACACAGCTAAAACACTGGCAGGTAATTTAATTTGCCATATCCAATACAATATTTTCTTGTGTTGAGTTAGCATGTGTTAACTGATACAGTACATGTTACTATTACAGATACCGCTTAGCTGAGCACAGATACCAGCTGATAGCTGAGCAATTCCATGCTATCCAGCCAGACGTGTATGAAGCCTATGGAAGCTGCAAGGTATGTGTCCCATTAGGGGGCTTAGAAGAAATTCCAAGCATTGAATGATAAATACATCTGGATATGGAGTTGTTTTTAATTCTAAATGTATACCTATTTATGTGTCATAGATACTGAACACAGGACCCACAGACTGGGATTTGAAACAACCTTTCCATCCTGATGAAGGCTGCCACAACTAGAGCATTGCCCAAAAGCTTGTGAGGCCGAAAACACCATAGTGCAGACGACAAGCCAAGAATATAGTAGTGCAACACACACACACACACTACTAAATTAGCCAAGAGTATCAGTCAGTGAGATTTATTTAGCCCTAGTTGAGTGGCAGGGGATACAGATTTATAGGATTACTTCAGGTTTTAAATCAGAATTGATCACACATGTAATGTACTCTACTTTCCCCCCTTTGTTATAATGTTTGTTTTGTATCTTGAATGTATCACTTATAATCATTTGACTATCTGACACATGCATTGTATATAATAAATTACAAGTCATATAAAGAGAAGTCGAATGTGTCTATATGTATCCGGAATCGCCCTGTTCAACTGTGTGTTTATATTGTAGTGATACTTGAAGTTAACAGGGAAAAATCAGGTGCCCTTATTGTGAATTGTACTTAAGGTGCCAACATGTATTAAAATATTAATCCAGCCTCTGTAAAAGGAAGTGCACTTTTGAAAATGCATAAAACATCAGATTTTCGCTTGCAGGAAAAGAGCCTGGACTCCTCAGATACCAATACCAGTTCACTTATATCACAAATGGGTATTGTTGAAAATCTCTAACAGTTATGAATAAATAAAATGATTTAGATGAGTCAGAACAAGGGGGGACCCTTTGGAGTACTATCAGTAGGTGAACCTGAAATAAGTTGCTCCTTCAATAAAAAGCAAACCATTCTTGAATACTTTGGTCTTGCCATAACAATTAAAGGTAAAAAGAGCAGAAAGGTGAAACAGCACGATCAAACCTGTCCTTAGAGAGTGGGTAAGAATGATTCTGCTGTTAAAGGAAAATAACAAAACTTACTCTGAAGCAAGGGATGCATATGAAAATTCCCTACTGAGGCTATGCTGGAACTTTGAGCAAGCAAGTAAAGCTACAAGTGGCACGGAAGGCCAGGAGGGAAATAATGATCACGTAGACTGAGACATTCTGATCAGTTATGAGATCAGAGATAGTGATCTATATAAGCAACCTACCTTGGCAGGTCTGAATGAAACTAAGGAGATGGATGAAAAATATTTGTTATACCTTATTGCAACCGGCATTTAACTTGGGAAAAGCAACACTGAAAGCACTATATGTGGTACTTAAGGGCCTAGTTTCCTTGCATGAGAAAAAGACAGAGGATGTGGCTTAGTACTCATTAGTCATATTTGATCTAAAATTATATTTAAGTCTCTTTTTGAGTTAATTTTAAAAGATAAAATAGAGGAGAAGGGAGATAATAGAAGTGGGAGCTTGATTGAAGAGAGGCTGGCAGTTGAAATGGATTCGACAATGAAAGAAGCTAGCATAATTCCTGTCAATGTATCAAAGGAAAATAGCACAAGCGATGTAGAAGAGATCACTATGGGCAATTATTCTTCTAATCAAATACCTAATGAAGATCTGAAGAAGGAGAAGATACAGAAAAGGAAGAAATTAAGGAAGCCAAAAATTGGTAAGGAAATGCGAAAAACAAACAGTTCTGAAAAAATGAAAAACGTCCCAAAACAAACAGAATTTATCATAAATTGCATTATTATAAGTTGCACATAGGAAGAGAAAGAAGAGACACATTTTAACTTAATACAGAAACCCTACTGATAGAATAATTAAACAAAGGAAGAACAACACCCTCACTAAAGATATAAAAAAGTTTCTGATTAATGAAAAGAATGGAAATAGCTCTACATCCATAAGAAAATCTGGAGATCTCTAAGGGGACGTGGGAAGCAACACAGTTACAGTGCAGCTTGACACCGCCCTAACAGTAATGTCAAGGCAGGTGCTGGAATCACGTACAAATATGCATCAGAAGGACTCATGTTCTGGTCAACCTGGATTATCATACTATATGGAAGATCTATGTCACTACAAAATGAACAAACAATTTACTCTCTGAAAAGAAATAAAATACTTCAAATATTAAACTTCATTCCTGCCCTAGAGTTATCTATTTAGAGCATAATGATTGGATGAAGTTTCCATATCCCTGTCATATCATTTATTATATTTTCCACTTGAAATCAGTCACAGCCATTACAAACATCTTAACAGCTTTAGAGGTTCTTCATAAAATAGGCTATGCCCTCTACGCAATTAAGGTAAAGGATGATGATATATCCAAGGAAACAGGACATATGAATGATTATGGTGAAGATAAACCAGTGGTAGAATTGAGCTGAAATATGGCTCCCAAGATCATCTGCTCAAATGGTGAAATAGTTGAATGTCACTTCCTCAAAAATAGTGAGGTACCAGATGACTGGTCCTGGTCACCAAAGGTGCACTACATGAAAATGACAATACGACCCTAGTTGAAAAACCATCCTATTGCTGATCTCATGCAATACTGGAGGTTTTATAAGCTTTTTGGAATGATAGGAGATGAGAAATCAGATATATTTCCTGGACATCCTGTTCTTCCAGGAAGAGTGGCTTTCTAGTGTCCCAAGTAATAGATGGGTATACCTGCATTACTTGGTAGGGGACTGCAAGGTAGACCCGGGGAAGGTGTGGGGGGCTCTATTTGCCACTGATAATATATTTTCCCTGGAAATAATTGAGGAAGGAAACAGCAGTGGGTTGGTGTTGGCAAGAGGTTTTAGGGAAAATATGATTCTTAAATGACACTTTCATGTCAAGTCAAGTCAAGTGGCACAGCGAGTAGAGCGCCCGCTTTGACACCCGTGCAGAGCCTGTTAACGCAGGTTCGAATCCCGGCGGGGCCAAACTCAGCCTTTCATCCTTCCGAGGTCGATAAATGAGCACCACACACCGTGGGTAATAATAAGCAGCGCTCAGATACCTGAGGGTTTGTAGCGCTATATAAAAGCCTAATTATTATTATTTATTTATTATTTATGTATATTAATGTCTATAATCTGCTGGATGATCTACTACTGACTTAATAATTAAGGATTTAAGCTCTATTCTTGAACAATGGATAGCTGATGGTCATCTTGGTAAATGTATCATAGCAGGGTATCTTAATGTAAAATGTACGGGTTGTCCACCTATAAATCCACTTCAAAAACAGGGTAATACAAATGGTGAATTTTCTTTCTTGAAATCCTGACGCTTTTACATGCTAAATGG
Source organism: Ambystoma mexicanum (assembly GCF_040938575.1). Taxonomy (NCBI): domain Eukaryota; kingdom Metazoa; phylum Chordata; class Amphibia; order Caudata; family Ambystomatidae; genus Ambystoma; species Ambystoma mexicanum. Next base: position 288,363,549 of record NC_090941.1, on the reverse strand, counting down.
CTATATCTTTGGTGACATACCCAAAACTTGTACCTGGTATGAAGGCATAAGAGTTATTGGGGGTAAATGATACATTACTTCTTTGCTACTAGGCATATCGTCATGGAAATTATACATTTAAATATTGAAAGCGACCATTCAACCCCTCAACTAGTGTAGACCTGGGCTTGTGTGGTTACTGGGCCATTGAAAAGGGTCAGAGAAAAAAACCTTGTTGAAAACAGACTTAAACGTGTTAACATGCATACTTTTTGGAGTAGAAAGATCATGGGATATTAAAGGTTCTCATTGGACAGGCTATTGAGGGAACAGTCTCTTAATTAGGGTAGCCAACACGCATCTGCTGAGAAAGCCGGCAACACATATTAGTGAGATGCTGCCACTGGAAAGCATGTAGGCAACTATGTGTACTGTATAATGCTCTTTATCAATATCCTGGGCAGGTTATGATATGATATGAAATGGCATTTATAATGCTCCTATACACAAGTGTTTCAAGGTGCGACGAGGCAAATGGGGGGGAACAGAGGGAAGACAGACAATGATCCTACTAGGCCAGGTGTCATTCAAATCGTGCAAGTGCATGGGAAGGGTGATGGGGAAAGTGCGGGTGGGGAGGGAACAGTGCAGTACATGGGATAATAGAATAAAAAGCAATAAGTGAAAGTACGGCCAGCAGGTGGCAAGTGCTGGTAGTGGGACTGTGGGGATACAGAAACAGTCCCCAAGTGCGGGGATTGAAATGAAGGCAGTGCAGGTGTGCGTGACTGGCGGGGAGGGACCTGGGCACGAGATCAGAGGGTGGCTAGGTAATCAGTGCAGTTTCAGTTTCAGCCAGGAGGTCAGCAGGGGAGAGGAGAAGGAAAAGCAGAAGCAAAGAAAAAGCTCTTGAGGTGCTTCCGGAACCTGAGATGATTCTCCACAAGCCTCAGAGAGGCAGGGAGGCTGTTCCAGAGGGAGTCCCCAGCCGAAGAAAGAGATCTACCACCAACTTGTTGTTTGGAGAAGCGACTGGCCCTGAAGGAGTTGGAGGTGGCTGAGTGAAGAGCTCGACAAGGAAAATATTTAGGAAGGGAGAGCCGAAGGTATTGAGGTCCGAGGCCCCAGAAGGCCCATTGGACAATGCAGAGGGTTCTGAACTCAGTCCTTGCAGCCACTGGGAGCCAGTGCAGATATTTCAGTCCTGGAGAGATACGATCTATGGTTCTATGATGAATGAGAGCCTGCATTACAAAGGACCTGTAGGGGGTCCTAATGTGCATGTGTATTGACAGTAGTGTGAAACCAAAGTAAATTATGTTACAGGAATTGACGTGAGGCTTTGTTACTTGATGATATCGAAGAAAGCAATATTACAAGAAATTGTCATGTGTAAACCAAAAAGCAAACCCAATTTGTAATATGGCGCTAGTAACCGATTCCAACGGGCTACAACAGGGGGGAATGGCCCGGCAGCCTGAGTAAGAAAATCTAGTGCAAGGCAAGGGCATTTAACAAGGGCACCAGGATGTAGCCCCCCCCAGTGCAGCCTGTGGAATGGGTTACTAATGCTGTTAGCACCCTGTGTTAACAAATCGGTAACCCCGGAGTGCTGATAGCAGGGTCTTTTCTATGAATTAACGGAACACCTTGCAGTGTCCCATTTATTCATAGAAATGAAAGTTGTAAGCTGGCCACAACAGAGATGGGAGGCAGGCTCCTTATGGAGCCCCTCTTCTATTTCTGTTGTGACCAGCAAAGGGAGACGGAGAGAAGCAACGCTGGTGGCGGGCCTCACTGCCACCACAATCAGGTAAGGTGGGCTCGGCAAGCGGGTTGGGAATATTAAAAAAGGGGAAAAGAGGGCGGGGTGAAGATGGTGGTGTGGGGCAAGAGAGGCAGCCTGCGTGTTCCGTGGTACGAGACTGAGATCAGCTGTTTCAGCCCACAATCCGCAGAACCTGATTGACTACTCCCCTTGTCCGGGTGCTAATTTCCATTAGATGTTATGTTATGTTATGTTGATTTATACCACACACTACTACCATTTTTATGGTCTCCAGGCGCACTATGAATGGTCACTTATTATTTATGGAGCAATCAAATGAGTGGGATATTTTGTTTCTAGACTACTGTGCGGTCATAATCAGTTCTAAGGACTGCTACTTTTTTCTAAGGACTACTATTTTTCAGGGATAAGTTAAAGTGAGATTAAATGATTTACTTAATATCACACACTTCAGTTAAGTGGTGATGTAAGGGTTTGAGTCAAGTCTGAAACATAGAATTTTGATCACATATATCTTGCAGTCTCTAGTTGGTAGAAAGATTTGTTTTGTCTTTCGTGAATGCTCTTTACACAAATCATAGTAAACCACTCTGAAAAACATATACAGGGTAATTCATGGAAATTCGCACAAAAGTGGCGCAGGTGGTTGGCGCACAGTGTTCCCGTGCGATAGACTGCGCCAGCCGCGTGCGATAAAATCCATTTCAGCGCACAGCGTATTCATGGATTTTAGCCTCCAAAACCAGCCGTGGCGCAGAGTGGCGCAGCGACCCTGCAGCAGCGCCAGTTATGCCCCCAAGAACGCCCTCGTGCAAGAAAAAGGCATCAAAATCCCCAATCCAGCGCAAAGGTCTGCGCCAACCCAAAACCAGTTTACCGGACTGCCAAAAAGCAAACGCCAAGCGTGTATTATGGGTTTCGCGGTAACTTCCACACGCGAAAGGGCCTGTGCGAGTGGGGTACGTGTATAACTGGGGTTTGCGGGAAGTTTCACACACGATTGGCCTGGGTACGTGTATTCCAGGGGTGCATGGGAAGTTTCACACGTGAATGGTCTGGGTACGTGTATTTCAGGGGTGCGCGGGAAGTTTCACACGCGAATGGGCTGGGTACATGTATTCCAGGGGTGCGCGGGAAGTTTCACACGCGAATGGGCTGGGTACGTGTATTTCAGGGGTGCGCGGGAAGTTGCACACGCGATAGGCCCTCTGCGAGTGGTGTATGTGTATTCCTGGGGTTCGCGTGAAGTTTCACACGCAAATGGGCTGTGTACGTGTATTTCAGGGGTGCGTGGGACGTTTTACACGCGAATGGGCTGGGTACATGTATTTCAGGGGTGCGCAGGAAGTTTCACACGCGAAAGGGCTGGGTACGTGTATTCCAGGGGTGCGCAGGAAGTTTCACACGCGATTGGCCTGGTTACGTGTATTTCAGGGGTGCGTGGGAAGTTTCACACGCGATTGGCCTGGGTACGTGTATTTCAGTGGTGCGGGGGAAGTTTCACACGCGATTGGACTTGGTACGTGTATTTCAGGGGTGTGCGGGAAGTTTCACACGCGAATGGGCTGGGTACGTGTATGACGGGGTTGCCGGGGAGTCCTACACGTGATTTGGCAGTGTGGGTCCTCCCAGGTGTTCCCTCTACACCCTCCACGGCCCCTGCAGGCAGCCCACACCACAGGGGACTACCCTGCACCCCTGGTCATGTCCCGCAGGCTGCCCATCCACCATGGGCATGCCCCCCAGCAAAGCCACATGTCACCTTGCACTACTGGTCACCAACTCATGTCCCCCTGCACCCCCACCCCCCAGCAGTGCGGGGCACCTGCCAGCAAGCCCCCACTCATGTCCCCCTGCACCCCCAGCCCCCAGCAGTGTGGGGCACCTGCCAGCATGCCCCCACTCATGTCCCCCTGCACCCCCACCCCCCAACAGTGCGGGGCACCTGCCAGCAGGCCCCCACTCATGTCCCACTCATGTCCCCCTGCACCCCCATCCCCCCACCAGTGCGGGGCACCTGCCAGATGGCCCCCACTCATGTCCCACTCATTTCCCCCTGCACACCCACCCCCCACCAGTGCGGTGCACCTGCCAGCAGGCCCACACTCATGTCCCACTCATGTCCCCCTGCGCCCCCACCCCCCACCAGTGCGGGGCACCTGCCAGCAGGCCCCCATACATGTCCCACTCATGTCCCCCTGCACCCCCACCCCCAGCAGTCAGGGGCACCTGCCAGCAGGCCCCCACTCATGTCCCACTCATGTCCCCCTGCACCCCCACCCCCCAGCAGTGAGGGGCATCTGCCAGCAGGCCCCCACTAATGTCCCACTCATGTCCCCCTGCACCCCCACCCCCAGCACTCAGGGGCACCTGCCAGCAGGCACCCACTCATGTCCCCCTGCACCCCCACTCCCAGCAGTCAGGGGCACCTGCCAGCAGGCCCCCACACATGTCCCACTCATGTCCCCCTGCACCCCCACCCCCAGCAGTCAGGGGCACCTGCCAGCAGGCACCCACTCATGTCCCCCTGCACCCCCACCCCCCAGCAGTGAGGGGCACCTGCCAGCAGGCCCCCACTCATGTCCCACTCATGTCCCCCTACACCCCAACCCCCCAGCAGTGAGGGGCACCTGCCAGCAGGCCCCCACTCATGTCCCACTCATGTCCCCCTGCACCCCACCCCTCAGCAGTGAGGGGCACCTGCCAGCAGGCCCCCACTCATGTCCCACTCATGTCCCCCTGCACCCCCCAGCAGTCAGGGGCACCTGCCAGCAGGCCCCCACACATGTCCCCCAAACACCACACCATGACTATACAGACCCATGGCCCTAACGCCAACCCAAATCCCAACCCTCCACCCCCCAGTGCAAACACCCAACGATCCACTGCACCCACTCGCTAGTAAATCAGCCATTCCATGATAGTCTGAAAAGAACCAGCATGCCCATCAGCAAATGTCCTACAGAGCCACACAGTTGCAACACATGACTGTGCCAATGCTCATGGAGACATGAACCAAACCATCACTGTACACCACACCAATAATGTAGAATAAATAAATGTATTAAAAAGTACAACAAATGTCAAAATGAAAAGCACACATGCAAAAGAAGAAATAATTTTTGAAATGAGAAAAAGAAAGTCAAATCCAAGCAAGAAAAGAAATCCAAAAAATTAAAAAATATAAGTGGTGCATCCCCAAAGTCCATAGAACGAAATCCAAAGATGAAAAGCATAAAAAAACATTACTCCATGTGAATATGACTAAAAGAAAGTATACACATGTCCTGAAAATTGAAAAAGAAAGTCTGAAGGGTCCATTATCCCAAAAGCAAATGACACCTAACCAAAACCCTATCTAAAATACAACTATATACAAAAAGTGGAGCAAAGTCCGTGGACTCCAAATCATAATAATAAAGAAATGAAACCTAAACCTAAATAACTATATACAAAGGCGGCGGGCTAGTTCGACGGCTCACTGGTTGATGTCATGGGACAGGGCATCACCGAACTCCTGTTCAATGGCTTGGAGGTGGGCATGTTCACTGTCCCCGAGGTCTCGCAGGGATAATGCAGTGTCCAGCTCCAACTCCCTGTGAATACCCTTGAGGCACTCAGCCCGCCTCAGCGCCCTCCGCATGGAGTTCTCTGCCCTGACCATTGTGAGCTGTTCCTCCTCCGCCCGCTGCAGCTCTGCACCTATCTGCTGGCCCAACCACTTCCACACGGAAGACACTCCCATTCCAGGGTTCTCCTGCCCTCCGGCCGATGCCTGCCCCTCTGATGTTGATGGCCCCGAGCCATGATGCCTCCCACGTCGAGCCTGCCGCTGCCTCCGACGCAACTGCCTCTGCCAGCACGACGGCATCCAGGCTGATGGAATCCACCGACGCCGTCATGCACGTGCCCTGCCCGATGATGCCGTCACATCCTCCATCTGCTGGGGTCCAGTTGCTGGTGTGTCCACCCCTGCTGGACCTCCGACTCCCGACTGTGGCAGGGATGGGATCCCCACCGAGCTGGCTGCGTTGGTCGGGGCCGGTCCACAGGGGGCCCTGGTGGCATCTGGGGTGGAAGACGGCATGGAGAACGACTGGCGCATAGCCTCCACAGAGGAGGAGAGGGTCACCAGAGTGCCCGACACATGTAGGAAACCCCCGACCATGGTCGCTCCCAACTGGGCCACGTTGGCACGGTGCTCTTCGTGATGACGTGCGTGCTCCCCCCGGAAAGCACGCACCTCATCACGAATGACACCTGTGCGCAACGAGACACCAATCAGGACCTTCTCCATACGGCCAGGGGTTCCCTCATCCGCAGGTAGAGGAGTGTCAGATGACATGGACATCCCCCCTACCTGCGGACGGGCCTGGAATGGGGCATCCCTGCTGCTGCATGGTGGTGCAGTCACAGTGTCAGGGACAGTGACATGCACAGGCCCCTCCACGGCGACCTGTGCTGCCTCCTGCCCCTGGACTGCACCACTTGCACCAGCAGGGATGCCCCCACCAGGCCGCATGTGCGGCTCAGTAGCGGCCTCCTCCTCCTCTGTGGAAACCACCAACCTGGATGGCTCCACACCGTCTTCCGCATTGCAAGCCCCTGTGGGGGCTCACCCAACCCTTCCGCTGCAGTAGTGGGGGCATCCCCGCCACTTTGCTCCACAGCGCCGTCTCCGTCCTCTTCTTCACTTGGTGCTGTGTAGAGGGAGACATAAAACACAAGCATCAGGGTACTGTACAATGGTCCCCTAGACAGGAAGCAATAGCAGATGAGTGGCACTGTCAAACATCACTTCCATCATGTCCCTCCACAACACATGGGTCAGTGCAGGCAAAACACATGCAGTAACAGGCATGGCGCATGCCATGGACATTAGCATACATGTCCAAGGGACTCTTGAAACATACAATGTTGGTTTGAAACTCACATGCATCATGGGTCATGCCTATCACATGCACACACCTCACCGTAGTTTCATCCATCTGGCCTCGTACACCCCAGACACAGTGGATACAAGGATGACTAGGCTGCATCAGTGAATCCAAACATTGTCACAGACATGTGTCATGCATCCATGGCATTTACAAGTCACAGACATGCAGGCCAGACACACAGACATGGACACCATACATGTACATGGCATCAGCACCCATTCCTCACCCCCACCCATGTCCAGGAACAGAGACTGGCATGCTTTAATGTGTCCATTCGGCATAGAGCTCCCCATGTTGCATTTCAACACATGCACCAACCATGTGGTTCACACATTACTGGTCCCACATGCATGACCATGATGTTCCTGCAAACACACATACGTACATGGCCTATGTCACAGATACAGGCAAGTATCAGACAACCAGCACACTGCAACATGCCCTGTCTCACACGGCAATGCTTGGCCACTTACCGCTCAACTCCAGACGGGTCTGCCTCTCAAGGATCTGGGCGTGGAGCGCTGGGCATACGCGTTCCAGGACCCTCAGCTGGATGGTACTCATGGTGCCCCGGCCCCCCTCCAGGAGGCGCTGGGCCTTCATGAGGGTCCTGGACCTCAAGTCCTCCCAGCGCTTCCTCACTTGCTTGATGTTGCGGGTTGCCACCCCCTCCGCGTTGATGGCAACCACAAATTCATCCCAGATCCTGTCCCGTCCTTCCTTGTTGGCACGTGATGATCCGAAGAGGGCATCATAATGCCCCAGGACAAGCTCCACCAGGACACCAACTTCGGTGGCAGTGAAGCTGGTGCCCCTCTGCCTCTCTGGCTGGGGGTTGCCAGTGCTGCCAGATGGTGGTGTGCCCGACATGGCAACCCCAGAGGCAGGCGTGGGTGGGCAACTGGGTCCTGGGGCTGGGCTGTGGAGCGATGGTATCCCAGTCGGGAGTCTTCAGTTCCAGCAGGGGTGGACACATCAACTGGACCCCTGCAGATGGCTGAGGTGCAGGCACCAAAGTGGCCAGCAGGCAGTCAGGCAGCAGCAGATGGCAGGTGGGAGGCTGCTCGGGGCTCTGGGGGGCAGTGATTCGGCCTTTTGGGCAGGAGGGTGGTCTTCCGTGTGTTTTCACATGCCCAGCTTGATACTGAGTGTTTTGGCACGTGAAAAAATTGCACATCAGCGTGTGATTCGAGGAAAGGCCCTTAGCGCATAAGCGCGTCAGCACGCATACACGATTTCATTGGACCAAAGGTCCTTAGCACGTAAGCGCGTCTGTGACGTACAGTGCACGGGCGTTGCCCTTTCGCGTGTAGAACTTCCCGCGAACCCCGTAATACACGTACCCTGCAGAAATCGTGGGTGAAACTTTCCGCGAACCCCAGTAATACACGTACCCCGCTAGCTCGCACAGGCCAAATATTCCTGGGGTTCGCGTGAAGTTTCACACGCGAAAGGGCCCTGTTGGAGCAGCGTGAAGTTTCACACGTGAAAGGGCCCTGTTGGAGCAGGGTACGTGTATTCCTGTAGTTCGCGTGAAGTTTCACACGTGAAAGGGCCCTGTTGGAGCGGGGTACGTGTATTCCTGGGGTGCGTGTGAAATTTCACACGCGAAAGGGCCCTGTTGGAGCTGGGTACGTGTATTCCTGGGGTGCGCGTGAAGTTTCACACGTGAAAGGGCGCTGTTGGAGCGGGGTACGTGTATTCCTGTGGTTCGCGTGAAGTTTCACACGCGAAAGGGCCCTGTTGGAGCGGGGTAGGTGTATTCCTGGGGTGCGCGTGAAGTTTCTCACGCGAAAGGGCCCTGTTGGAGCGAGGTACGTGTATTCCTGGGGTGCGCGTGAAGTTTCACACATGAAAGGGCCCTGGTGGAGCGGGGTACGTGTATTCCTGTGGTTCGCGTGAAGTTTCACACGCGAAAGGGCCCTGTTGGAGCGGGGTACGTGTATTCCTGGGGTGCACGTGAAGTTTCACACACGAAAGGGCCCTGTTGGAGCAGGGTACGTGTATTCCTGGGGTGCGCGTGAAGTTTCACACGCGAAAGGGCCCTGTTGGAGCGGGGTACGTGTATTCCTGGGGTGTGTGTGAAGTTTCACATGCAATTTCAGCAGGGTACGTGTATAACTGGGGTTCGCGGGAATTTTCACCCACGATTGATGCAGGGTACGTGTATTACGGGGTTGCCAGGGAGTCCTACACGTAATTTGGCAGTGTGGGTCCTCCCAGGTGTTCCCTCTACACCCTCCACGGCCCCTGCAGGCAGCCCACACCACAGGGGACTATCCTGCACCCCTGGTCATGTCCCGCAGGCAGCCCATCCACCATGGGCATGCCTCCCAGCAAAGCCACATGTCACCTTGCACTACTGGTCACCAACTCATGTCCCCCTGCACCCCCACCCCCAGCAGTGCGGGGCACCTGCCAGCAGGCCCCCACTCATGTCCCCCTGCACCCCCACCCCCCAGCAGTGTGGGGCACCTGCCAGCAGGCCCCCACTCATGTCCCACTCATGTCCCCCTGCACCCCCACCCCCCAGCAGTGAGAGGCACCTGCCAGCAGGCCCCCACTCATGTCCCACTCATGTCCCCCTGCACCCCCACCCCCCAGCAGTGCGGGGCACCTGCCAGCAGGCCCCCACTCATGTCCCACTCATGTCCCCCTGCACCCCCACCCCCAGCACTCAGGGGCACCTGCCAGCAGGCCCCCACTCATGTCCCACTCATGTCCCCCTGCACCCCAACCCCCCAGCAGTGAGGGGCACCTGCCAGCAGGCCCCCACTCATGTCCCACTCATGTCCCCCTGCACCCCCACCCCCCAGCAGTGAGGGGCACCTGCCAGCAGGCCCCCACTCATGTCCCACTCATGTCCCCCTGCACCCCCACCCCAGCACTCAGGGGCACCTGCCAGCAGGCCCCCACTCACATCCCACTCATGTCCCCCTGCACCCCAACCCCCCAGCAGTGAGGGGCACCTGCCAGCAGGCCCCCACTCATGTCCCACTCATGTCCCCCTGCGCCCCCACCCCCCATCAGTGAGGGGCACCTGCCAGCAGGCCCCCACTCATGTCCCACTCATGTCCCCTTGCACCCCAACCCCCCAGCAGTGAGGGGCACCTGCCAGCAGGCCCCCACTCATGTCCCACTCATGTCCCCCTGCACTCCCACCCCCCAGCAGTGAGGGGCACCTGCCAGCAGGCCCCCACTCATGTCCCACTCATGTCCCCCTGCACCCCCACCCTCCAGCAGTGAGGGGCACCTGCCAGCAGGCCCCCACTCATATCCCACTCATGTCCCCCTGCACCCCCACCCCAGCAGTCAGGGGCACCTTATGGCCAGCCTACCCAGCACAAAGAACCAACCAAGTATTGCATCCACCCACATCGAAAAGGCAATTACATGATACAACCCCAATGGCAAGTATGTAAATGAACACCTGTCCGTCACACACACACAATGGGTTCAAGTGAATCTCAAAACACAAATCATGACATGCATGAAACCAATGATATAATACCACAAATGGAAGTATAAAAAAACATATATTTAAGATAACATGAACGTAAATCAAATCAAACACAGAACAATGGGAATAACTAAAGAAATGGTCCATGTCCGGTAAATAAAGAAAAACAAGAAATAATAAGACAACGAAATCCAAATAGGAATGGTGTCCAAAGTCACAGTCCAAATAATAAAATGCAAGGTTTAAAACAAAGTAAAAACCATTGCTCCATGGTGAACACAAAAAAAATATAAAAAAAGATGAATCCAATGTAGAACTATGTACAATCGAAGAATCCAGGGTCCATGATCCCAACTGAATAAATGAAACCTACAAAATACTACTACCTAATAAAAATAACTATATACAAAAATGTGGTTCAGTGTTCAAGCGGTCCAAAATAAAGAAAAAATGAAAGGAAACCTAACACTAACTAACTAACTATTTACAAGGGCAGCGGGCAAGTCCAACGGCTCACTGGTTGATGTCCCGGCCCAGGGCATCATGGAACTCCTGCTCAATGTCCCGGAGGCGGTCCTCTTCCATGGCCCCGAGGGTTCGCAGGGACGATGACATCCGGATCTCCAGGTCCCTGCGAATGGCCTCGAGGCACTCGGCCCGCCTCAGGGCCCTCCGCATGGAGATCTCCGCCCTGACCATTGTGAGCCGTGCCTCTTCCACCCGCTGCCGCTCCGCATCTATGGCATGGCCCAACCGCTGCCACACGGAAGACACTTCCCGTCCAGGGTCCTCCTGCCCTCCGGCCGATGCCTGCCCCTCCGATGATGAAGGCCCAGAGCCATATTGGCTCCCACGTTGTTGCTGCTGCTGCTGTGCCGCTGCCTGTGCCCTGGCTGCTGCCTGCACATCCTCCACTGGCTGGACGTAGGCATCCCTGCTGGTGCAAGATGATGCAGTGACAGGATCAGGGACAGGATTGCACACAGGTACCTCCGCGGTGGCCTGTGCTGCCTCCTGTCCCTGCCCCTGCACTGCACCACTAGCACCAGTGGAATCCCCACCTCCAGACCCTGTCTCTGTCCCTTGCACGGCCTCCCCCTCCACCAAACCCCCCACCAACCTGGATGACTCCGTGCCATCTTCCTCCGTCAGACCCTGTGAGGTCTCAGCTGCCCCTTCTGCTGCCGAGGAGTCCAACTCTGACCTCCGCCTCTTGGACCTCCCCTCGGCAGCTGCGACCTGGGACGCGGCACCGGACTCCTCACTCCCCGACGAGATGACAACCTGGGAGGGGAGCCGGGCCTTGCGTCTCCGGCTGGCGGTGCGATCCCTGCCGCTGTGCCCCACAGCACCCTCTCCGCCCTCTTCATCAGTTGACGCTGCAGACAGGGAGAGATAGGAGACAGGCATCAGGGCACTGTACAATGGACTCATACACACATGACAGTTGCACAAGAGTGTCATTGTCAAACTTCAGACATGGCATCACAATCCCCGACACACATGTCATTTAAACTCACACACATGAGCTATTCCACAGCCATATTGCAACAGCCAGCACCATCCATACACATACAACAGCATGAACAGCCAAAGGTGAGCCTGACATCACATTAAACACAAGGAGTGCACTAGACACGCACACATGCCACCACACTCATATGCATGTGTACACCTCCTACGACTGTCGCAGTGATGAGATTTGCACCCATGTGACATCTGTGACATCTGACAATCAGTCTCCTACACATCAGTGTCCCAGGCATCCATGTAGCATCACTGTTGCACCCTTGTCAAATACACACACATGCACATGCACACAGTGCAGACACATGCAGCTGGAACCGACATCCATGTGTGACACCACAACCATCCCAACTTACATACACAGTCATCCAAACATGTGTGCCCACACATCAGCATTTTGCATGCAAGCTCACACACACATGCACCAGCCATGTGTCACACATGAGAGGCCTCGCATGTGTCAGCCTCACGGCCCTGTACATACATGGCCTGACAAAAACACATGTGCAACCTGCACACTACTGGCACACCACCACGCGCACAGCATACAATCAGTATGCATGTACACTTACCGCTCGACTCCAGACGGGTCTGCCTCCCAAGGACCTGGACGTGGAGCGCTGGGGATATGCGTTCCAGGACCCTCATCTGATCTTCCGACAGGTGGCCCCGGCGCCCCTTAGCATCCGCTGCCTTCAAGAGGCGCCGGGCCTTGCTGAAGGTCCTGGACCTGAAGTCCTCCCAGCGCTTCTTGACATGATGGAATAGGCGGACTGCCACCCGCTCCGCGTTGATGGCAGTCACGATGTCTGTCCAGATCCGGGTCCGGCCTTCCTTGTTGGCGCGAGAACTTCCGTAGAGGGCAACATACTGCCCCAGGACTTGCTCCACCAGGATACCAACTTCGGTGGCAGTGAAGTTGGTGGCCCTCTGCCTCTCTGGCTGGGCGTTGCCAGTGGTGCCAGATGGTGTAGTGCCTGACATGGCAACCCCAGAGGCAGGAGTGGGTGGGCAACTGGGTCCTGGGGCTGGGCTGTGGAGCGAGATGGTACTCCAGTCGGGAGTCTTCGGTTCCAGCAGGGGTGGTCACAGCAACTGCACCCTGGCTGATGTGCAGGCAGCAAATGGCAGGGCACGTGGGCAGCAGGCAGGCAGGCAGCAGCAGATGGCAGGTGGGAGCGTGCTCGAGGCTCTGGGGGGCAGTAATTCGGCCTTCTGGGCAGGAGCGTGGTCTTCCGTGTGCTTAGACGTGGCCAGATTGATACGGAGTGATTTGGCACGTGAAAATCTTGCACGTCAGCGTGTAATTCGAGGAAAGGCCCTTAGCGCTTAAGCGTGTCAGCATGCGTACGCGATTTAATTGGACCAAAGGGCCTTAGCACGTAAGCGCGTCTGTGACGTGTGTGCGCAGGCGTTTCCCTGTACACGGGTGCATGTTACACGTCCAAGAACTGCACGTTCGAGTGTCAGCTCGTGTAATTGGAGGATAGGGCCTTAGCGTGTATACGCGGAAGTGACGTGGGACGTGTGGGCCGGTTCAAAAGGCACGTGTAGGACGTCATTTCCTTGTACGTGATTTTCGTGGAGAGAGAGTGGGTGAATTCTGTACTTCTTGTCGGTTCACACGCGATTTACTTCACAGCGTTTCTAGTTCGTACTCCCTGTTACCTCTGACAGCTTTTTTCTGATTTTTTTTTATTTTTTTTATTTCAAACCGTTGTTTAATTAGTTCGATCAACAAACTTTTACAACTTTTTATAAAAATAAAAATATTTTCTATGTTACACAATTTGACACATAATCTATTACAGAATTTCATTTCAATTACATTATTCATTTCTTATATGGCATTTGCTTTGCCTAACAAAGACACTTTTATATGCATAAAATTTTGCAACTCATGCTATGTAATTATTGGTACATTCTAATGTAGTCTTATCTCATCTTCATCATTTCCTTTTACTAAACTAGCAGGCTTGCGAAGAGACATTAACAACAATGCTTCATTTTATGTCTTCAAGGTAATAATGAAAATACATCACCATATTGAATTTAACTGAGAGACAACTTTGTAGACAGGCATATATGTCAGTAAAGTTGATTTGACACGCACTGTATTGTGGAATTCTCACAGCTAGTCTATATACTTTATCTGGTCGGCTGATTTGCAACTGCGATATTAATAGCATCAATGAGTTTATTACACCATTTTCGTATTGAACATCCTCACCAATTCACTATTTATTACCAGTAAAAATCTGCACAGAGCTATTATGAGGCTCGTTCGAGTCCCCCACATACAGGCTAACCATATCCATTCCCTAGTTGCCTCAGTTAGTGAACAATCACTTGCAATTGTTAGTGCACGTATTGACTCAAAATGAGCGCAAAATATTACTAGATGTTTAAGAGTTTCTTGAGATGCACTATCTTTACAAAACCTACACCCTAATCCCACCTGTGCTTTCCAATGGTGGCTCCAGCCACTAATTCTTTCTAGGGTTAGGGATTGGTTCATTTTGAAGCGTAAGTAAACTTCCCTAGCTTTATTACAAGGAAACTGGATTACATAAGGTTTATGTGGTCGTCTTGAGGAACAAAAGCGTGCTGCTTCCTTATAGCCCTTGAGATCTGCCATCGCAGAAACCGTTTTACACCAATCATTTTCTATGATACGATGTTTGACGAGGCTAGACCTGAATTCCAAATCTGCTGGTGTAAGTGCAATCTCATCCAATAAGTGAGTCATTTGTGTATGATAAGTCGTCAGAGACGATCGTTCCGGTGCAATCATTAGTTGCCCCAAATCTTCATATAGGCAGTTGGCGGGTGGGTATAACATTCTGGCAAAATTAGCCAACATGCGCCAGTTACGGCGTGCAGATAGTGATGTGAGACCTAGTTCCTGCCTTAACACAGTATTTGGTGTTGCTTTGGCTAATCTCAGAGCCCCCTTCCACATACAGCCTTGTAGTTGATCAAGGTAAGTACTTATATTTATAAGGCACATGTCCAAAGCAAAAAGAATAACTGACTCTACTTTTAAGATGTAAAATTCCATAAGTGGCAACAATGAAAATTTACAGAACTTCAGGTATACTAGTCGCATTTGCGTAGCGAGCGGTGCAGCCTTTTTCTGTAGAACCTCTCCCCACATCGCCATCGAGTTGGAATCAGTTATGGTATAGCCGAGATAACGAATTTGAGTGACTGTGGTTAGAGGAAAGTTATCAAGACTCCACTTTCGTGTGATATTACCCTTTTTAAGATTCTTGAACACTACTATGTTAGATTTTTCAACATTGCATTTTAGATTATGTGTCGAGCAATAGGATGCAAATAGGTCTAATTTGATTTGCATACCTTTAGGCGTTCGATCAAATAATACAATGTCATCCGCAAAGGCTAACCATTGGATCTTCAAATGGCCAAGCCTTGCTGGATAGGAAATATGGGTGTTCCAAATCTCATTGATACCGCAAAGGTAGAGATTGAATAGGGTGGCTGCTAAATTACAACCCTGCTTGACACCTATGCCGATGTTTATTGGGTGAGTTGTTGCTCCTTCATTATTTACCCTTACTAAGTAAGCTGTATTTGTATGGAGCTTTGATATTAATTGTATAATATAAAGAGGTATCTTCATCTCAACCATTTTTTTCCACAGCAGTGCTCGTATAACTGAGTCAAAAGCAGAAGTAAGGTCGATCGAGGCCATATACAAGGGCCCTGAATCCCTAATTTTATGCTTGGCTAAAAGATGCGCCATAATTGACGCATTTAGAGGTGTACCCATCCTTGAGCGAAAGCCAATTTGAAACTTGGATAAGATCTTGAGGTCGCCAATAATCGCTTGTAGTTCACCTAGGAGCAAAATGGCAAATACCTTTGCAGCTGTATCGATAAGCGCTATCGGTCGAAAGTTGCTTGGATCAGACCTTAATCCTTTTTTGTAAATGGGGACAATGATAGAATTTAACCAAGACGGTGGAGTAACTGTAGTTGTCAGCATGTTGTCAAACAGTTTCTTCAATATACCGGCCCACATAGTGGGATATCGTTTAAATACACAAGATGGAATCCCATCCGGACCGGCTGCCTTTGAATATTTAAGGGCAGATATAGTGGCTTCAATAATAGGAATCTCCCATAATGGGAAGGAAGCAGGAGCCAAATGGGTCCATTTGAATTCCAGATTTTCAAATGTTGCTGGGAGAGCAAATTTTTTTTCAAAGTAAGTTCTCCATGTGTGTGCTGAAATCGATGATGACTGGTCGGTGGGAAGTACAGAGGTTCCTGCCCTAAGTAAACCCCAAGTAGACCTTCTGTCCCTG
Organism: Ambystoma mexicanum; assembly: GCF_040938575.1. Classification (NCBI taxonomy): domain Eukaryota; kingdom Metazoa; phylum Chordata; class Amphibia; order Caudata; family Ambystomatidae; genus Ambystoma; species Ambystoma mexicanum. The sequence continues at coordinate 288,347,520 of NC_090941.1, read as the reverse complement.
TGACAAAGTGTGTTGAACATGTTTTGATTCAACTGATTTTGAATGAAGTGCCTGTGATCCCTACATTGGTTCCGATATGTATTTAATATCCTTTTTTTTTCTATGCAGTAGCTCGCCCAATTTAGAGCCATTTTAAGAATCTGCCTCAGGGCCAGTCTCTTTGCTCTTTTAGCTTTCACAATGAAGTCGGAATATTGCGGGGGCGGGCCAAACACGGTGCTCGTTGCCTTGGCACGCAAGGATTGTATTATCTCAGTTGTTATATTAAATAGCACATCAAGCTCTCGGTTTGACGTGGGGATATGCGAGGTAGATCTTTGATATAGTTGGAATCGTGAGTAGATCATGTCATTGACCTTATCACAGAGGATAGTAGTCCAACGAAGCGATAGGCCAGGCCGATCCCCTACTAGAAACCCTTGTTGATTATCAATGGGTAGATGCGCAGTATGTAGTTGAAGGTTAAAATGAATCATATAATGGTCGCTGAGCCCAGGATCGTATATTGTTGTATTGCTAGAAACGGACTGCAGTCCGCGCGAAAGGACAAAATAATCAATACAAGTCGATCTCTCACCTCTTCTCCAGGTATTGCACCCATCATTGGTGCTGAAAGGGAGGATGTCAAGTTCCCAAGATTCCAAGTAATCCAACCATAATTTACCTCTATACCCAGGTTGGTGCATGCCTCCACAATTTGCAGAGGCTAGGTTAATTTTTGTGCAATAAGCATTGAAATCCCCTCCCAATATAATATTACAATTGGGATGGAGTGTCAATGTTTCATCAAATAGCGTATCCAACTCTTGAAATACACCCGTTAGGGAGATCATAGCGGGATTGTGATATAAAGATACCAGGAGGAGAGGCGTAGGATCTACTTCCTTAAGTACAATCAAAGCAGCCAACATTGCCTTAGCTTTGAAAACATTCAATAACAGTATATTTAATGAAGTATTTATACATATCGCCAAACCCCCATACGGTCGACCACTAGACCCGCGTTGAGCGTTTGCTTGCAAAACAGTGTATCCAGATATCAGGAGTTCATGAGTGTACATGGTTTCTTGGCATAACATAATATCACATTCCATTTCACCGTGCAAATTTCTAAACCATCCTGACAAATTGCTAAAGCCACAAGAATTCCAGGATACAATCGATAATGGAGCATGCTACCTAATTAGGAATATTGTTCATGGCAGGGTTGCGAGTATTTTGCAAAGCAACCAGCCATGACCAATCCTTACTGGAGTTAGATAGCGTTACTAATTGAGCAATCACCTCAGAGCTTACCCCACTCTGCAATTCACCAGGGACCAGTTTTGGAGGTTGATCAGGAGGGGGTGCCAGGGGTGTTTCATTGAAGGATACGGCATCATCGATTGAGTCAAACGGATACGGCATTAGGCCAATAAACCGCAACTCCTCAGTATATTGCAAGAGGAGGTTAGTTATGATGGCCGATTGCACCTTGCATACCATGCGATTGTTTTGGATAGGTGGCAATGTTATCCATTCTATGTCGTGTGTGGTCAGTGTGCGAAGACCAGGTATCCGATTGAAAGCTTGCATCAAAGCAGATCGATTTAGTCGCTTTATGCCATTTTTAAATGATATAATTTCCCATCCTATTATGGTAGTAGATAACTTTGCAGGTTCCCCTGGTGATTCATGCTCTCCCCCCAGGTGGTTTGGAGGTGCCCCCTGTCGATTTTGGTTCTTGTCTATGCCCTTTGCCTTGCAAGCAGGTGAATCTTTCTTGTCAATCTCTCGACTTGGGCCTGGCCGAAGTGCCAAAGGAGATTCATGATTTGCTGAAACCATCACATCTGGAGTTGTAGTCTCCACGTCCTTCTCGCTATTGCATGACAGAGGTTTAGCGCGCCTGCCTGTTTGAGTAATTTTATTATCTATTGGTTTGAAAAAGTTGGATAAATGCATTTGAGATGAGGAATGACCACACTCTTCATTCATAGGATGCTTCATTTGGTTGTACTGTTTTTTTAAGTTTTTATTGGAGAGTAATTCCCCAGGTTCCTCATCATTTGAATGCAATTGCAGTGCTGTAGCATTTGTCTGTGCTGCAAGAGCACTGGACTTCCCTGTCTCTAATTTAGTTTTTTCAATTCCCTTTACAGGTGGGATCAAGTCCTGTTGCAATGATTTGGAGACTTTTTCCCGAGCGGCTTTTCTTTTCAAGGCACGAAAAAATAGCCTTTTTTCCTTCCTTGAAATGAAGGATCGCTCTTCAGATTTTGAGGGGCTTTTGGCAGTCGGAACTTGCGTGATGGGAAGTGTAGACGGAATATTTGTGGGCACAACAACCATTTGAGTGTCTAACTTAAATAAATTGGTTAGAGCCGAAGGACTATCAGGATAAAGTGAATGCACATCCTCCTTGGCGGACACGGGTGGACCCAATCTTTCCTCCCCTAAATTGGGTTGGAGAAAGAAGAAAAGTTGGTCCAACTTTTCAGCATGTGAAGCCACTTTGCTACATAGTTGGCCGTATGTGAGGATCTGGCATGTATCAGAGGGTTTAGGGGCCATCAATGTTTGAGCAAAGGATTGAGGAAATGCATACGTGATAGGGGGAGGATTCATGTCATTAGATTCGTTAGCAAGTAGGTGTGGGAAATCTGTTTGGGTGGTTACTGAGGTTCCAGTGAGAAGTCCCTTTAGCAATGGTTTAGGTCCATCAGGAGCCAGTCGAAGGGTATCTGCAAATATAAAGCCCTCAAGTTTGGTAATTTTTAATAAAATTTCTGTGAGAGCTGTTTTACAGTCTCTTAGTTCGTAGTGGGTGTATTCATGACCACGATCTAATAAATTGAGTATCCTTGTAAGGACTGGGTAAGATGCCTCAAGAGATTGTATATCCCCTGTAGGTTCCAGTATGTCAAAACCCAGGGGATGCTCCGATGTCTTTTTTACAGGTGAATAAGGGGGATCTGTGTCCAAATGATTGGTTACACAAGGCTGCCTGTTAGAAGAAGATAAACGGGTCGGGGAAGATGGCCATAAGCTGGAGACAGGCATCTTGGTAGATTGAATTGTGTTGTCAAGCCGAGGAGGAGAAATCTTCAAATCCTCCATTTGCAATTCCTCTTTACAGTGCATATGGACATCAGCTCTTTTTGAGCTTATAAGTGTAACAGGAGTCGAAGGACCCACTGATAACCTCACCCTTTTCTCTAAAGCAGCAAGTACCACAGGCGCTAGTATAGAATTATCAGAAGGGGAGGACGGGGTGTCTTCATTAGGGTGCTCAGACCCCAGGGCAGCTGTATCCATGCGCATACTAAGAAAGCTTTTTCGAGATGATTTAGGTGACAGCTTTCCAGGGTGCACTTTGCACTCAGCGGTAGGTGATCCTTTTTTAGATGGTACTTGTGCCTGGGATCGAGCATAACCAAAAGCCACCTCATGTTTTATTAGGTCTTGGTCAGTGATTGGCCCCCATTGAGGTACTAGAGTAGAGCTCGCAATCTCCCCGCAAGCGCTTGAATTTTCCATGACTTTAGGAAAAGGAATTTTTTTATTTTTTCTATTTAATTTAGATGGTTTTTTGGACAGAGATTTCAAGGGGTGCCCACTTCGCAAGCTTGCAACCATTTATCACAATCTTCAATATCCAAAGCAATTAGTGAAGTGTTACAATACTTACTTGCCCCGCACACCCCGCCTCACTGCCTAACAGCCCAACAGTCCACTTGGAGCCCACTTCGATGCGCGCCGAGGGCTAAATAGGACGTCGGCGTCGGCGTCAGCAGGGGGCCGAGCAGCGGAGGCGGGGCGGAGCAAGCGTATGAGTGACTGTGAAAGAATAGAAAAGGGGCTAAGTTAGTCAGTGGAAAATAACAGACAAGTAGATACAATTGGAGGACTCCAATGAGGTGCCGCGGCGAAGCCGCGGCAGTTCTTATTGAGAAGCTGTAAGTTAATTCACTGAGTAACCGAGTTCATTACTTGTTGTTATTCCCAGTATGATGTTTCGCCTTCCAGGGACTTCCGCTCGCACACGGCGCTGTAGAAAACGAGAAAAGGTCCAATATAAATCTGGTGCCTGCAGATAGTAAACTTCTTTCACAAAGTTCCAAGCAGCCCAGACAGCCCAACAGTCCACTTGGAGCCCACTTCGATGCGCGCGCGCGATGCGCGTGCGCGAGGGCTAAATAGGACGTCGGCGTCGGCGTCAGCAGGGGGCCGAGCAGCGGAGGCGGGGCGGAGCAAGCGTATGAGTGACTGTGAAAGAATAGAAAAGGGGCTAAGTTAGTCAGTGGAAAATAACAGACAAGTAGATACAATTGGAGGACTCCAATGAGGTGCCGCGGCGAAGCCGCAGCAGTTCTTATTGAGAAGCTGTAAGTTAATTCACTGAGTAACCGAGTTCATTACTTGTTGTTATTCCCAGTACGATGTTTCGCCTTCCAGGGACTTCCTCTCGCACACGGCGCTGTAGAAAACGAGAAAAGGTCCAATATAAATCTGGTGCCTGCAGATAGTAAACTTCTTTCACAAAGTTCCAAGCAGCCCAGACAGCCCAACAGTCCACTTAGAGCCCACTTCGATGCGCGCGCGCGATGCGCGTGCACAAGGGCTAAATAGGACGTCGGCGTCGGCGTCAGCAGGGGGCCGAGCAGCGGAGGCGGGGCGGAGCAAGCGTATGAGTGATTGTTGTTATTCCCAGTACGATGTTTCGCCTTCCAGGGACTTCCTCTCGCACACGGCGCTGTAGAAAACGAGAAAAGGTCCAATATAAATCTGGTGCCTGCAGATAGTAAACTTCTTTCACAAAGTTCCAAGCAGCCCAGACAGCCCAACAGTCCACTTGGAGCCCACTTCTGATTTTCTGTTGGGGCTGTTTCCTCAAACAGCGTTCACTTCTTCTTCTGTCCTGTCTCCTCAGACAGTGTACAATTCTTCTTTTGGCGGGGGTGTTGCCAACGCGCACATGCGCGTATTTTTCACGCTCATTTTCCAGGCAGACGGTGAGTCGCGCACGTATTTGCCAACTGTGCTTGCCCCATGTGTCGCGTACCCCTTCAGAGGTCATTGTGGGCTGCGTGTAACACGCGTATGTTCATTTTTGTGTTTCTGGGTGCCACAGCGTAGTGCGGGTTTATTTTTCCACACACGTGGTCTACGAGGGGTTGCATGCACGTTATATTCTGTTTTTGGGCTGCCTGTGCGTTGCGTGACCTGTCATCTTTACCCAGGGGTCACATACAGCCTTGCTAGAGCACTAGGGTATGAATTCCATCTAGTACCCTACCCCTTTGACACCCAATTGCCCAGGACAATAGTTTACTGCCCCTCCCATACGCACAACAACATCAGTGCCATGGTTGGGAGGCGGCCAAGCGGTAAGGGTGGCAAAGGTGGCCGAGCCTCAAGAGGTGGCCGTGGTGGGCGCGGTAGGGGATGTGGCCGGGATTTGCAGGGTACCCCTAGCCCCCCATGTGTGGAGGACCAGTCAGGGACACCCATGCCCCCGCCCCCCATAGTTGAGGGAAACGTGGCTGACACCATCTCTGATCAGCCCTTGTTGGACCGGCCCATTGTGGCACCTGACCTGGCAGAGGGTGACTCCCAGGCTGACTTCCAGGTCGCCAAGTCTAGGCCACGTGTGGAGGTGCAAGTTGGTGTCACCAGGCCACGTGGATCAGGGGCAGCTATGTCATCTGCTGCCCCGAGTAGGCAGGGTGGGGAGGCTGCAGGGCAGCTGCAGCTCCATCCACCCCAGCTCTGACTCTCCCAGCCAGGGCAGTGTTGGTCCCAGTCCATCTTGCTAACGTTCCCCCTGACTACGTAACACTTCAGCCAATGCCTGCACCAAGTCCCATGCTCAGTGTGCATTCCCACACTCCAACTGCCCAGTCCACCGGTGCTCCAGCCCCTAGTGGCCAGAGCGGCGTAGGCCACTCAGGATCCCCACCACCTTCCAAAAAAAAAGAGGAAGAGTGCTCGTCCACTACAGGCTGATACCCCAGACACGGCTAAACTGTCCGGCACGTAAAGGAAGCCTAGCTTCAATGAGGCCGCACGTGATGCACTTGTGCAGTATGTGTCCACACACGACAGCGAAATGTTGATCACTTCAGGTTGCAAGACCACACCTGCCCGACGTCAGGCACACTGGCAGACCGTCGCGGGCATCATAAGTGCACTTGGATCAGTGAGGCGCACAGCTGGTGAGTGCTACAAGCGCTGGAATGACCTTAAGCGCAGGGCAAAGAAAAAGCTGGGCTCAAGTCATGCCGCTACTCTGGTGACTGGAGGTGGGTCTCCACAAGATTACATTGAACTCACTGTACATGAGTCTGTTGCTGGGACCTACGTCACAGAGGAACAGATCCAAGGTGTGGGAGATCTGCCAGATTACGAGGCATTGTCCGGTGAGTGCACATGCATGTGTGTGTGATCCATGTGTATGTTGTGTGTGTGAGGGGTTCTGATTGAGTGCCAGGTGAGGGTGTGTGTGCCTGAGTGGTTTGGGTCACCCATGTGCTTCATCCAAAACATTCTGCGCCCCTGGATTTGGGTATTACAGTATCCCTTCTGCCCACAGTAGACTTTTTGTACAACATCACGCCAGTTGCCCTTGAAGTGGCATCTTGTAACAACATTTTTTCCGTATTTCTCATTGTTCATTCAGGCTGATTGTTTCGATCCCCCCACTTTCACTACGCATATCTGAGCCTTATTGTCAAACGATATGTGACATGCCATCTGTGTGATGGCATGGTCATGTGTGTGGATTGGAGATGCCACTCACAGGCCAATGTGTGATGGCTCTGCTAGCCAGCATGCAGCTAATGTGTTGCTCTTCCATCTTGGTGTCATCAGTGTCTGACATTTTCCTCCCCTTCAGACTCAGTGACAGTGCATGCATGGGAGGGTTATAGTCATGTGGGACATGGGTCAATCAAGTACTGGTTCTGTACCTCGTGAGGCCTAATTGTGTGCCATGGTGCTAATGCCTGTTTCCATTTTTTGTCTTTAATGTTTCTGCAGGGGATGACGCACTTGATGCTGTTGAGGGTGAGGAGATGGTGCAGACCCAGGAGGGATCTCAGGCACGACCAGGCACCAGTGGGGGACGGGGTGTGGTGGTGGGTGAGAACCCACTCTTGCTGCAGACCGTTCTCTCCAGGGGTGTCTCTGGGTGCACCTCACCAGACCTCTTTTCGGGTGTTGATTCGGATGATGAGACCTATGTGGCTTCGCAGGTAGGTGTTTCTGGGAGGGATTCTGTTCTGTCCGACCCACCTGCACCAGGGGTACAGCCCACTGTGGGGATGTCAGTGTTGGTAGGTCCGCCTCTGGTGGTTACGGATGCAGGGCCACACTCCGCAACATCTGATCCTGTTCCTGGGGCAGCAGATCAGAGGGGGAATGCAGTCCTGCAACCTCAGGCAGTGCCGACACAGCAAGGCACAGTTCGCCTTGCCCCAGACAGGTGTGGTGCCCGCCAACGCGGTGGCCGTACGCCACCAGACAATACCGCATGGGAGAGATCCACATACGGTATGGCAAACCAACAGGCAGCAGCATCTGAGATGATGGCTCAAGTTATGGAGAGGGTGGCCACTTCCATTGTCCCCCCAGAGAGGCAGATGGAGCAACTACAGCAGGCAACAGACTCCATTTGCCAATCACTCAGGGACGACATGTTGGCGTCCAACAGGGACAGACGGGCGGCCCTGGACACTCTGCGGGAAGCCATTTCTTTAGAGTCCCAGGGCCAGAGGGATGCCCTGAGGGTAGAAGTCCGTCACCTCAGGCAGACTCTTGTGGAGCTTGAGGCTTCCACTGTCACGAGGACAGAACAGCTGCTGGAGCGTGTCACACGTACTCTCTCAGCATAGATGCAGGCAACTCGGGAGGAGGTCCGGGCATCACGTCAGGTGGTGCATGGGGATCTCTGCACCATAATCCTCCAGAACGAGACCTTCCACACCCGCATGCTTGCTGCCATGGAGGACCAGACTAGGGCTTTGTGTGGGCTACCTCCAATAGCACTACCACCTCCTGTGGTGGCAGCAGCACAGGGTGATGAGAGCGACCACAGCAATTCAGAATCTCTCACATTAGTGTAGCCGTGCAGCCAATGAGCCCATGGAGGTGTTTTTTTTTTCTCAACACCCACACATGTGGCTTTTGGTGTGCACCTTGTCCTCTGACCTCCTGGGTGGCCTCCCCCACCCCCCTAACCCCCACATGGCCATTTTTGATTTTTGATTTTTGATTTTTGGATTTTGGTTTTTGATTTTTGATTTTTGCTTTTTTGTTACAGTGTGTTGCCTTGATATGGCTCCCGTGGGCATCCACCGTATTGCGGCTGGGCACATGCAGGCTTGTCCTGAGTTTGTGTTAGATGCTTGGGTTCGTGAGACACACACCCCTCCTGCTTCCCATTACCATGGGCTTGCAAAGGGTGTGCCCAAGTGACAGTAACTTACACAGTGACGTTGGACTCCCATGACATGTGTGGGCAGTCTGTAGTCAATACTGTGTATACATTCCTACCTCCAATAAATAAATCTGAATAAATAAATAAAATAAATAAATAAATTCCTAGTGCATATTGTTGTAGTATTGTACACTGCATGGTGTATTGATGTGTGCTTGTGCATCCATGTCTCCCTCCTAATTTGCAGGTTCATTCCACATGTCTTCACAAGGCCGTCTACTTTGGAGATGGAGTTCATGTTGTAAGCAGTGCACTTCCAGATTTGCTTGGCACCAACACTGTACAGTTGGGGGTGGTCGATGTGCTAGCATAACCAGGTTGTAAGTCTATGTATCCTTTAACTTAGTACTGTCATGTGAATGCTATGTTTGGGGTGGCTAGCTGCATTGTATTGTGGTAAGTCTTTGGTCATGTGTGTTGTCAGTTCTACATTAATGGGAGCACATTGTGTGTGGCCATTTTCCCATCGGGACACTGTACTTTGTGACACTTGTGTCATGTTTTGGGGATTCCTTTGTTTGCTCTCACATAGTATGACATGCCATGGTGTGTTGGGGGGCGGTGCTGGGGAGGTGTTGGGTGACATGGCACTGTTGTCATGTTGTATCTTGCAAGGGGGTAATGATTTTAGCAGCATAGAAGTGTGTCTTTTGATGACACAGCATTGGTGGTGTTTGTGTAGGTAGGGATGCACACAATGGGACACTACCAGGTGAACAATCTCAGGCTGGTATGGTTGTGACAGTTGACTGTCACTTGACTCATCATCATTGATAGTCAGCTGGTATGTGCCAGGGCTGTGTGCACTCCACAGGGGTGTGATTTTAGGTGAGGTAATTAGCCACCAGCTGCGTACGGGCTGCCTCACCCCGTGCCCTTTCCTCTCCCATGTGCAGCGGGCGTGCATGTGGTTGGGGATGTGGGGGCACCACCATGTCCACCGGCAGGCCACTGCGTGTTGCAACGTTGTGCAGGACACATGCTGCCACTATGATCCTGCACACTACTGGGGGAGCGTATAGCAGCTGCCCACCAAAGCGGTCAAGGGAGTGAAAGCGTGACTTAGGCACTCCGAATGTGCACTCCACTATGCCCCGGGTTGCAATATGGGCTGTGTTGTATCTTACCTCGGGTGGCGTGGTGGGGTTCCGAATTGGCGTCATCATGTGGGTGCCAGAGGGTAGGCACTGTCCCCTGGGGAGGTGGAGATGGGTATCATTAGTGGGGTTGTGACATTAGTCAGTATCTGACTTGCATGCATGTGTTGTGGCATTAATACTCACCAACCAGCCATGTATCGCCATGCCGACCAGCTTCTAGGTCCCGGTTTAGGGTTGACATTCTGTAAATGAAACTGTCGTGGGTGGACCCTGGATAGTTGGCATATACTGAGGTGATGATTCCCTTGGCATCACATACCACCTGGACGTTGATGGAATGTCAGTGCTTGCGGTTTCAGTAGATGTGCTCAGTTGCCCTGGGTGGACGTAGAGCCACATGGGTGCAGTCAATGGCACCTAGCACTTTGGGGAAGTGTGCCACCCTGTAAAAATCCTGAACGACAGCCTGCCTTTCTGCAGGTGTTCTGGGCAGGTATATGTGCCTGCGGACTGATGGGCGTGTAGTGATGATGGCCAAGACCTGGTGTAGGCAGTGTGACTGCGTGGCCTGTGACACCCCCCCCACTATGGCACTTGTCCGCTGAAATGATCCAGTGGCCAAGAAGTGCAGTACATTAAGGACCTTCCCCAGGGGGCTGAGTGCTTGGGAGCAGAGGGTGGGTGATGTGAGGTCATCCTCCCACTCACTGACCAGGTTGAGTATTATGTGAGGTGGAAACCTATACCTCCCATACACGTGGTCATCAGGCATCCCAAAAAGGCTGGTTCTGGGTGTAAAAATTCTGGCCCTGGCTATCCTCTTCCTCCTCCTGCGGTATCCGACGGCCACTGCTGCTAGGAACGGTATATTCATCCTGGCGTCTGAGCTTGTTTGTTGTTTGCGCACACTTATATGCTGCGCGGATTGACGTACGCCTGCTTCCTGCTTGCGTACGTGTTTCCGGATTAGTGTGACTTTTTTTGCGTGTGTGTGCGGGCATTCCACGCATTTGCCTCCTGTACTTCCACGCCCACCACAGTGATACACGTACCCCGCTCGGCCAGGCCCAATTGCGTGTGAAACTTCACGCGAGCCCCTGAAGTACATGTACCCCGCTCGCCCAGGCCCAATTGCGTGTAAAACTTCCCGCGAGCCCCTGAAGTACACGTACCCCGCTCACCCAGGCCCAATCGCGTGTGAAACTTCCTGTGAGCCCCTGAAGTACACGTACCCCGCTCGCCCAGGCCCAATCGCGTGTGAAACTTCCCACGAGCCCCTGAAGTACACGTACCCCGCTTGGCCAGCCCCAATCGTGTGTGAAACTTCCCGCGAGCCTCTGAAGTACACGTACCCCGCTCGCCCAGGCCCAATCGCGTGTGAAACTTCCCGCAAGCACCCGAAATACATGCTATTTTTGACACAGCGGGTGTCCGTGTTTGTTGCGTACCCCTTTGCACGTCATTTGTCCCAGAGGGCCACAGTATGGGACATTCATCGAGCTGTATATACAGCTTTTCGTTAGCGCACATTTTTTTAATGCGCAGGGACGCTACTGCCTGCCTTCATGTGGCGGACATGTATTGATGTACATAGTTGACTTTTGGTTTGTGTCGTGGGATCGCCATTTCACTGCTGGGGGGTGGGTGTGCAAGGGGACATGAGTGGGGGCCTGCTGGCAGGTGCCCCGCACTGGTGGGGGGTTGGTGTGCAAGGGGACATGAGTGGGGGCCTGCTGGCAGGTGCCCCGCACTGGTGAGGGGTGGGTATGCAAGGGGACATGAGTGGGGGCCTGCTGGCAGGTGCCCCGCACTGGTGGGGGGTGGGGGTGCACGGGGACATGAGTTGGACATGAGTGGGGGCCTGCTGGCAGGTGCCCTGCACTGCTGGGGGGTGGGTGTGCAAGGGGACATGAGTGGGGGCCTGCTGGCAGGTGCCCCGCACTGCTGAGAGGTGGGGGTGCAGGGAGACATGAGTGGGGGCCTGCTGGCAGGTGCCCCGCACTGCTGGGGGGTGGGTGTGCATGGGGACATGAGTGGGGGCCTGCTGGCAGGTGCCCCGCACTGGTGGGGGGTAGGTGTGCAATGGGACATGAGTGGGGGCCTGCTGGCAGGTGCCCCGCACTGGTGGGGGTTGGGGGTGCAGGGGGACATGAGTGGGACATGAGTGGGGGCCTGCTGGCAGGTGCCCCGCACTGCTGGGGGGTGGGTGTGCAGGGGGACATGAGTGGGGGCCTGCTGGCAGATGCCCCGCACTGCTGGGGGGTGGGTGTACAAGGGGACATGAGTGGGGGCCTGCTGGCAGGTGCCCCGCACTGCTGGGGGGTGGGGGTGCAGGGGGACATGAGTGGGGGCCTGCTGGCAGGTGCCCCGCACTGCTAGGGGGTGGGTGTGCAGGAGGCCATGAGTGGGGGCCTGCTGGCAGGTGCCCCGCACTGCTGGGGGGTGGGGGTGCAGGGGGACATGAGTAGGGGCCTGCTGGCAGGTGCCCCGCACTGCTGGGGGGTGGGGGTGCAAGGGGACATGAGTGGGGGCCTGCTGGCAGGTGCCCCGCACTGCTGGGGGGTGGGTGTGCAAGGGGACATGAGTGGGGGTCTGCTGGCACGTGCCCCGCACTGGTGGGGGGTGGGTGTGCAAGGGGACATGAGTGGGGGCCTGCTGGCAGGTGCCCCGCACTGGTGGGGGGTGGGGGTGCAGGGGACATGAGTGGGACATGAGTGGGGGCCTGCTGGCAGGTACCCCACACTGCTGGGGAGTGGGTGTGCAAGGGGACATGAGTGGGGGCCTGCTGACATGTGCCCCACACTGGTGGGGGGTGGGGGTGCAGGGGGACATGAGTGGGGGCCTGCTGGCAGGTGCCCCGCACTGGTGGGGGGTGGGGGTGCTGGGGGACATGAGTGGGGCCTGCTGGCAGGTGCCCCGCACTGCTGGGGGTTGGGGAAGCAGGGGGTCATGCGTTGGTGATCAGTAGTAGTAGTGGTGCAAGCTGACATGTGGCTTGCCTGGGGGGCATGCCCATGGTGGATGGGCTGTCTGCGGAACATGAAGTCCCCTGTGGTGTGGGCTGCCTGCAGTGGCCGTGGAGGGTATAGAGGGAACACCTGGGAGGACCCACAGTGCCAATTCACGTGTAGGACTCCCCTGCACTCCAGATATACACGTACCCCACTCGCACAGGGCCTGTTGCGTGTGATAATTCCCGCACACCCCCGAAATACACGTTCCCTGCTCGACCAAGGCCAATTGCGTGTGAAACTTCCAGCGCACCCCAGATTTACACGTACCCAGCCCAATCGTGTGTGAAACTTCACGCGAACCCCAGGAATACACGCACCCCACTCGCACAGGGCCTATCGCGTTTCAAACTTCCCGCGAACCCCTGGAATACACGTATCCCGCTCCCCCAGGCACCATCGCGTGTGGAACTTCACGCTCACCCCTGAAATACACGTACCCCGCTCCCCGATGCCGGATCTCGTGTGAAACTTCACGCGCACACACGAAATACACGCACTAGCAAATTTTTCACACAGCGAGTGTCGCTGTTTGTCGCGTACACCTTTGCACGTCATTTGTCCTAGGGGGCCACAATATGGGACATTCATCAGAGCTGTTTATTCGTGCTTTTTGTTAGCGCACATTTTGGCGCACATTTTTTTCCTGCGCAGGGACGCTACCGCCTGCCTTCCTGTGGCGGACGGGTTTGGGTCAGTGCGCGTCTTTGCCCGTGCGCTGGTTTGCCCTATCCGATTCCATGAATACGTGTTGTAGGCGAGCGTGTGGGCATTCCGTGCACTTGCCTCCTGTACTTCCCCCGTGACGCCCACTTTTTCACGAGTTGTTCCCCATTCCGAGTGTTCCGCCCCGTGTTCCACCTTCTTTTGTTATGTGCGCCGCGCTATGTGCGCTTTCGCTGTGGCATTGGCGCACGCCGTTAGATGACCTGTGTGCCGGCGTGCGCCGCGCACTTTTTCAGCACACATCCCTGATTTTACTCGCGCACGGACTTCCATGAATAGATACGCGATGGTTTCCCTGCGATATTCGCACTTGCAATGCGATTTTCGCTCTTTCACTGCGAATCGCACGTTTTCGCACGCTTGCGCCCGAATTTTTGGCGCACATTGATTCCATGAATCGGCCTGATAAATCCTTGTAGAAATATTTTAAGCAAAAACAGAAGAATTTTAGCTTTGTTTTTCGCATCTTGAACAGCAGCCTGAATGTAATGGAATGCAAAGTAGTGTGAAACTGAATAGTGACTTTTAAGTTTTGTAAATAAACTTTCAAGATAGACGGCACAAAATGTGTTGATGTGGTCACCTGGTGTAGTCATTGTTTTACACAGGCATTCGAGTGGAGAATAGGGAGGGTTGGCAGGGCCACAACAAGCTGGAGTAACAAGGGAATTAAAAGTGTAACAATACTGTGCAACAATGTACTTTGTCACTGACTCCTTAGACACCCACCCCCCTCTCATCTGTTGCTTGCCTTACCTCAACATGTGTGCAGAAACAGGAGAAAAGAACCTGGAGCATAAATGAAGATACTGCAAATACAATGTTAAATTGTTTTGATTTGTAAAAGAAAAAAAGTAGTCTGGGCTGGTTAGAGGAAGTGTGGCAAATTTCAGTGCCATTTGTAGTTTGGGTGAATATGTGCAGAGCCACCTATATGCCAAAACTATTGCATTAAAGTACAAACAAGGATAGCTGGCATATGAGGAGGGACACACAGTGTGTAGTTGTTGTTTGGTTATTTGGCCACCCATTGTCTGCACATAGCACTTCTAGTTGCTATGGCCATTTCCACCTAGTTCCTGCCCCTTCCAGCCAAAAACACCTCCTCATGGGAACTCAAACAAGCTTTACCATCAAACTTTGCACTCAAGTGGCTGCTAGTGTTTTTTCAGAGCAGTCTTCTGAGAGTTAAAGACTTAATTGGAGCTGCAAAAAGCTACTGGTGTACTAAAAATGTCTAAACAAGGCCTGCATTCAGCCACTCACTCTATAAGCACTCTGCATGTCCTTCACTGAACTCCTGTTAAAAACAAGCATTGGCAAGCCAAAAGTTGTAGCTCTTGTATAAGTATTAAACAGTTGCCAGAAACTGCCGTAAAATGCCCAGGTACTTGCACCATTTTTTAGCTATTACCATCAATGGCCAGTTAATACCACTACGGTAGTGCTTAGCAAATGCCTTTCCCATTCCTACACAAAAGCCCAAACTGTTGGCATTGTCATTGCTTGTTATTTTTGGGGCCAGGGAATTGTATGGTCACAAAAATGGCTAGAGGTTGGCTACAATTTCTTAAAGCAGCCCCTATCCACTGACAAATATGTTATTTAATAAAACAAAGATGTAATAGATTTGGTAGTGCCTGTGTGTGTCTTATTCTACCCAACTACATGGAATAGCCACAAAGATAGCCTGGGGGCCCACATAAGTATGCTGCAAAATCTAGGCTACTGCCTTCAACATGCTGACCTGTCAGGAACAGTAGGAGGCAGAGTGGCAATCATCCACAGGAGCAATTTACCCTCTCCATCATCCCCTCTCCCAGAACAAGCTAATTTGAATCACTCGTCTGCAGGTTCCCTCTATTACACAAGGAATCCATCACCTTCCACCTCATCTACAGACCACTCACAGGAGTGACTCTTTCATTGCAGATATCTTCAACGTACTCTCCTCAAGCACATTCAAATAAGCACATTCAAATAAGGTTTTTCTCTGGGATATTAATATCCCTGAGTCACAGGCTGCTGTTGGGTATTTTGTATAGATTTGGGGCCTAGCGGTATTTTCTTACCGCCAAAATGAAAATAATTCAGTAATAATCACTCTTTGCATTCAGATTAGATTTGATATATAGTACTACAGTATACATACATTATTTCAGCACACAGATACATTTAGTGGTATACATTATATTGGTAGGCGATATTGGTGGTATTTCTGGTGAGCATAATTCCTTTGTTTTATATGTGGCCCCAATATCCAGAACCCCTTATTTTTGTTTAGTTTGTTTGTGTGATCACTAGAGAGGCCTCAGGCTTACATTTCAGGAACACCACATTTTCATTTGGAGCGCCACCATGGGCTGTTCTCACTGACTTATCTACGACAGCGAGCTAACATGTGGTATTCATCACCAATTTATCTACATCAGTGAACTATGTCCAGGGCCTCTCTTTCTGCTGACTCATGTAACTCCAGCAGCAGGCTATTTCATTATGTTGTTATTATGTTCCGTTCAGAAAACAGACACACATATATACTGAATGGAATCGTGCACACAGCTACCGCCAAGTCTTATTTTTAGCTACCTTAAAAATGACAATTGCACTGTCTAAACATCTTCCTATATTATCAGTGCTATAATGGTAAATGCACAAAGAAAAGAGAAAAATAAAACACACTACCCGTCTGCTTTCAGATATTTTTGTGTATTATAAAAAATTGCATTTCAACACGATCTTACTCTTTTTACAGAAATAAATGGAAATTGCACAGTAACAACGTTATCTGTAACAGAATGAGAAGAGAGCGGCGAGAACATATTCAATTTGCAACATTAAACATGTTGATAAAACACTGGAATTCCCTCTTCTACTCTGACTGAATAGTTTTGCACACATACACACTGCCCCCGTACTCTGCAATATAATTACCAAGCCTGTCCAGCATGTGAAATTCTTCGGCTGGTCGCCTTCTGGAAGTGGCTCAATGCTCCCTCTTAAAGCACCCCAGCAAGGATGAGCATCTGCCGTCACTGAAACCGGGGCCAATTGGCTGGAATTCCCAGTCTCTGCAGCAGTGCACTGGGATCTGCTTTTTCAATCAGGAAACTCCCCAGCCACCAGCCAGGTCTTTCTCCGAGCTGTGTAAAAATGTCTTCTCACTCTTTTCTTCCCCGAGATTCTACAGGAAAACTCTTGTTACCTCCCTTAATGTGACGTGCATCCAATAAAAATCCACCATGTCCTATACTCCTACTTTCAACAATGGCTTGGCTTATACAGTTGCAACTGTAACAAAACTGATTTCCTGCTTATTCGAGTCTTTGCTTCCTGCAAATACTGTGGGCAGAGCACAGATAGAAGCAAAGAGAAAAAAATCTGGATGCACGTTTAAAATGACTTTCAGAGCCTGTCTTTTGCATCTCATTTTGCACCGGAGAACACATTATATCATTAATGAGTTAGAATCATGTTGGTATTGTTAATGAGGTTAGTTCATTAATCCTCAAATGTGTCTCCTGCAACAGAGGAATTTCAGGTGAAGAAAAAAAATATGTGCTTTTAACTGTGAAAAAAAAATGATTTGCATTTTAGATGTAGAAATCGTTTTTGACTGAATAGCCTGTTTTCATTTACATGTCCATGTCACACTGGCAACACATGCCTTGCTGTACCGCATTATAGCAATGCACCAAACCCATGCAGTAGTGCTGCATGAAAAAATGCTAAATAATCTTACATATTCCCTCCTTTTTTCTGAGAATTTGGCAGTCCAAGCCATAATTAGAGGACAATCAACTCGCTCCCTTCCTTCTTTTAAAATGTAGCAATCCAACAAAATGAATATTCACATGCAAAAACGAAAAAAAAAGAAAACCACTGTCCAATCAACATAATATCAAAATTCATCTTTGGGTCCATATGTTCCTTCCCAATGGAAGTGTCCATAGTCCAGTGCTTCAATTTTATACTTGAAGTCAATCAAAAACAATAAGATAAAACAAATAACTAAAACAAAGAATTAACATAACAGATTAAAATAATTAATTAAAATAATAAATACGTGGAACTCCATACGCCAGGACACTTGTCTGCCTCTGATATATCCCGACCAGCGATGCCACATCATTTGGTTCATTCGGGTGTTCTTCCATCTTGGTACTCTTGGATCCTTTTCTATAGAAGTCATCTTTTCTTTGGCATTCCGGTTATTTTGTCTTCACCTCCACCCGGAGGCAGGCATCATTCGATCTTCATCCAGGGGACTCCAGGACTCCATCGTCTCCCGTGACCTCCGGTAAAAATATGTTAATATTCTAAATCAAATAGAAAAGAAACAGATTAAGTATATAGCACAATACTAACTTCACCCTTTTGCCAAAAATAAAACATGCTTTGTAAAACATTTCACCCTTTTTCTTTCACCTTCTGAAATTAAGCACAGGTTATAGAGAACAAGCATACATAAAACAACATTCAATATTTAATGCATTTTCATTCTGCACACCAACTCCATAAACTTCAGCTTCTATTTTTTTATATTATATATATATTTACATATATTACAGTGTTTATGTGCCATTAGGATCAACCATCTTTATTTAACTTCTCTGTCACTGCCTCCTGAATGTACCCATTTATTTTACCTTTTTGTTTTCAAGGGACTTTATCTGTTTCTACACGCTCCAGATTTTTTATCTCATGTCTTGGATGACATGGCTTGATTTGGTTTACATGCACAAACTGGTCTGTTGCTGTTTCACCTTCAGTCTTTAAAATTTTATAAACTACAGGAGAGACTTTATCTATAATTCGGAATGGCCCCTGCCAGGCTGCTAGGAATTTGGAATTTTTCTGTTTACTTTTTCCAAAATTAAATTTATACACCTGATCCCCTAAACAATATTCCTTTACTGTTGACTTTTTATCATAATATGTTTTAGCACTGTCAGCAGCCCTTTCCAGATTTCTCTGTACAAAAGCAAATGCATGTTGTAAATGCTTCCTCAGCTCATCAATGTATTCATGAACTGTAGAGGCGCTTAGAAGTGTTTGCTCATATGTTCTGTATAGCAGGTGTTGCGGCAACACCATTTTCCTACCTGTCAAGACCTCATGTGGACTAAAACCTGCTGCTTTGGCAGGAGTTGATCTGCTTGCCATCAAAACCAACGGCAAATGTAAATCCCAGCTGGAACCTGCTTCAGCTACAAATTTCTTTAAAATGTCCACAACAGACCTATTACCCCGTTCAACTCCACCTGAAGAAGCCGCCCGATATGTGATATGTAGTTTCCTTTTCACACCCAGTATTTGCCATACCTTGCTCATTAGAGCACTTGTGAAATGACTTCCTCTGTCTGACTCAATTCTTTGTGGCAACCCAAACCTTGAGAACACATGATTCACTAGCAATGTGGCTGCTGTTTGCGCACTACAATCTGGTGCAGGAATACATTCAATCCACTTCGACATCAAACATACCACACTCAAATACACACTCAAAATATAACGGTTTCCTCTGCTCGACCTTTTTAAAGGCCCTACATAGTCTATTTGCAAATCTGACCATGGAAGGGTTAGGCCTCTTTTCATTAGTGGAGCTCTGTGCATTGGTGAAGCAGGTTTAAATTGGGCACATACTAGACATCCTCTAGTATACAATCCACATCTTGGGACTTATGTGGCCAATAAGCATGATACTTTAGTATTTACAATGTTTTTTGTGAACCCCTGTGGCCTGCAGTTATGGCATCATGTGCATGGTGTAGCATTAGCTCTCTAAATGAAAGGGGTACCACCTATTGTATCTTTCCTGTTATGGACTCTCTAACCATGAGTCCATCCTGTAGTCTAATTCGTTTTTTATTCTTTAATAGCACCCTCAATTCCTCTTTTCCCACACAATCATCTTATGTTAAAGGGTTTTGTCCAGGATCTATCAAATGGTTATAATAGATTCCCAAAATTCGATCATTCTTTTGTGCCTCAATCAAATCTTGGTCTGGGGTGTTGTAACTCCAATGTACCACTGATTGTTCTGTCTCCTTTGGTGCTTTAGAACGTGTTACTGCATCAATCTGTATTTCACCCAGTAAATGTTCAATAGGTAGCAATTCTCCCATCACAGCCCCAATTTTAGCCAAGTGGTCTGCCGTATCATTCCCCTCTTTATCCTCTCCTGGAGTTTTTAAATGCCCACACATTTTTCTCCAGTATATTGTCAAATTATTTTCTGACACCAATTTGTCTATGGCTTGTATCATTTTTCCATGCTTAAGTGGCTTTTTGTTGTATGTAATCATGCCTCTCGCTTTCCAGCCAGGTAGATATTCCACAAAGCTATTTCGTGCATAGCCAGAATCAGTCACCAGGACCATTTCACTGAATTTATTATCAATTGCAGTAGCAATTGCTTCATAAATGGCTGCCAATTCCGCTACTTGACTGCTCCTAGCTCCAATTCTCATCCCTATGCTGGGGATACCTTCACATTTCAACCAGACATTTCCTATTCCTGACACTAATTGTTTATTACTGTCATTTTCAATGTGAAAAGCACAACCATCAACATATACAGTTGGCAAGCCCTTGCATGTTTTTTCATCAAAAGCTTTGTGTGGTGATTGTTCAAACTCCCGTTTGATGCTTGTTCAGCTGCACAGTCATGCAAATCTGCTAACCTTGAGCAATTGGGCTCTTTTTATTTTGGCCATATCTCACTTCTACAGGAAAACCTTGTAATGCTAGCGTCCATGAAGTGATTCTGGACTGCGCTAGATTACCTGACCTAATTCTTTTACTCTCTAAGAATTGCAAAGGTTGATGATTTGTTTCAATAATCACCTTTTCTCCCTGAACAATGGGGCGGACATGTTGTAGCGCCCACCCAGTGGTTAATAGGGCCTTTTCACATTCATTGAATTTCATTTTAACTTGGGTAAATGCTTTACTTGCATAGGCAATGGTTTTGTGATTCACATCAAGTTTTTGTGATAACACTGCTGACATACAATGTTCAGAGAAACCTATTTCTATAAAGAAATCCCTATTCTTTATGGGGTATGCTAAACATGGTGCCTTTACAAGACATTCCTTCAATTTGGCTATTGCCTCGGACTGCTCTTTCTCCCATTTCCAGGGCGTATTTAGTTTTAGCAGTTTAGTCAATGGTTGAGTGATTTCAGCATAATTTTCAATTAATTTTCTGTTATAGCTGTCATTCCTGATAAACTTTTCACCCCTTTCACATTTTTAGGGTCTTTTAGTTTTTGTATGGCCTCTATTTTCTTCTTTTGTGGATTTAGTCCATGTTCAGTTACTTCATGGCCTAGAAACTTCACTTTTTTCTTGCACCATTGTGCTTTTTGTAAAGATACTTTGGCGCCTGCTTTCTGCAATTGGCCAAGAACATGTCTTATTTCATCAAAATGGTTTTTTAAGCTTTCATTTTTTATCAGGACATCATCCACATAAACTATGGTTCCTCTTTCCGCTGCATCGGGCATGGCCTTCCTCAAAAATATTCCAAATTCACTCCCACTATTAACGTACCCGAACGGAGTTCTAACCCATGCGTATTGAGTCCTGTCAAATGTAAAGGAAAATAAATTCTGTATCTCCTCTGCCAATGGCACGCACCAATATCCAGAGGTGAGATCTAATGTGGTAAATACTTTTGAACCATGTACCTGAGCTAGGCCCTGATCAATGAATGGCAGTGGCCATCTGGACACTGGTACTCTTTTATTGAACTCCCTCAAATCTGCACATAGCCGCCATTGACCATTTGGCTTTAACACACCTAAAATGGGCGTGTTGGATGTGCTATGGATAGGTCTGATGATTCCTCGCGATTCTAAATTTCTAATAATCTCTGCCAATGATTCTAAACATGCCAGCGGTAGTCTATACTGGCGTACAAATACTGGACTTCTGCTACACCCTTCCGGAAGTGTGGCCACATGTAAATTAGTTAGCCTGCAATCATAAGCATCTTTTGCAAATACATCTTTAAATTCCATAAATATCGTCCTCAATTCATTTCTATCCTCATCGTTGTCACACGCATCCGCTAAGGAGATCTGCTCTTCTACAATTTTGGAAAATTCTGGAAAATGTTCTGGTAGTGGAATCTCGGCGCTTTCCTCTAGCTGTGTGGCTGTGTCTCTTTGTAAAGCTGCCACTTTTAAATGTTTTGGCATGTCAGCTTCCATTTCAACGGGCTGATTTTCCATTTCATTTTCACTTAAATCAAATGTTATACAACTCTCTTGATAACAGCATACTGTCTCACTTGAATCATAAGGGTACACAGAATGAATTTTAAATATTCCCTTGGCATCTACATACTTTTCAGGGATATTTCCAATCACCATGTTATTTAGATCTGCAGTATAATGGGATCTTTGTATGGCCATTCGTAATGGGGAGTCTTCCTCTAAATGAATATCTTGACAACCCTTATTATTTACCATAATTCTTACAGACCCTTCACCAATATCTACCAATGGAATGTATTCATAATCCAGGCCTTGCTGTTTTATGGATTCATTCAGGCACACAAATGCATCAGAGTCTTTCATCTGCTGTCCATTTTTGCATTTCAGTGTTATTGCAAACTGTTTTGTAAATGCAGAAATAATAGTATCTTTCCTCATTTGTAGTTCGATTGCATAAGGAACCAGTTGTGCACAATGATAAGCCCTTCTTTTGTCTTCAAATTCAGGTGCCGGCCCACCTAGGTGTGACCATATTTTTTGATTAAGGAAATCTAACACCATACACATTCTGTGCATGATGTCATTGCCCATGTAAAAATCATTTTGTGCTCCACTCACTATCCATACATTATGGTAAATTGTTTTCTGCCCAATGCTAATTTTTAGCATGCATCTGCCTGCAATTCGGTTTTCAAAGTCTGGACTGCCCAGCCCAGAAACATATTGGTTTTTAATCCTAAATTTCGGGATTTCCTCCCTCTCCATTATTTTTTGCAACAAGTTCTCATTAATGAAGCTCCTCTCCTGTTCAAGCGCTAAAATGGCTTTTATTGTTTTAAAACAGCCATTTATACCAACATGAACCCATGGTTGCTTATCTTCCATGTGTATTTCAGCAAGAGTGGTAATGTGTTTTTCTGAATCTGTTTTAGGAGCAATATTCTGTTTGCATGTCTTCTCTTTTAAAATAAAAACGTAAAGTGTGCTCATCTATGGCAGTCTGCCATTTTTTCCTTGGGTCCAAGTATATTTGTACAGGTAGTTTTTCATTGTCGCTCTGCATTTTGTCTTGACACATTAATATAACAGTGACACTAGGTATGCAACTATTCTGGAGATATACCTCCACAGCATCATTTGTTTTGGCCACGGTGTGACATTCATTTATGTTGCTGTTTTGTGATTTTATTTTCTTAGGTCTCAATGGTTTTTTGGTTAAGGACCACAGCACTCCATTCACCCCATCTATGAGAGGAGACAATCTTTTCAGGCAATCTGTCCCCATCAGAAATGGAATTTCACAAATAGATGTGATCAATACCTCTTGTTTCATTCTGTGCTTTCCTATTTTTATGTCAACCTCCTCCCACCTATGATGGGCACCTCCTCCCCATTAAAGTTATGCACTGGACCTTGATTTTCCTTCACTGTGATCTGATTCTGTGGGGATCTCCCTTCATTGATACTCTTTACCAGCTCCTTGGACATAATTGTGGCCTGTGCGCCAGTGTCAATCATTGCAAATGTTTGGCATTTTTCTTCTACAGTGATGGGAGCATAATACCTGTCCTCAACTTCCTCTAATACACATAAGAAGTGTGAATTCTTACTGATTTCAGGACTCACCTTTCTCAGGCCTTTTTCACTTTTGGCTAAGCACATTTGTAAATGGAAAGACATGTTTCCCTCCTTTTTACCCATTTCTGCGCAAGAGACTTTATTCATTTCTCCATGTTCAGAGGTTTTTTGGAGTGTGGCCACTGTTCGCCTATCCATCCATGTATCATCCGGGACCACATTACAATCTTCCAACTGAACATGTGTGACAACATCATTCAGCAATTGGTCATTGTTTAATTCTGTGCATTTGTGATTGTTTAGTATGGTATCAGCCCTCTTAACTTCTTCAAAAATATGTGGCTCAAAGAATACTTCAGGTGATTGGCATGTACCCTCCTTTGGAGTATTTCCTTTTTCTGCCTGTGTTTGGTCATTGTTTTGACTGCCCAGGAAAGAAATTATATCATCCCCACTTACTCCCTGTTTACTGGTATTCCCCATGCATGAGTCATTTTTCTTAAATCTGTCTCTTTGTTCTTTTGGAATTTTAGGTTTTCTTATTTCATTTGTACAAATCTCCAATGTTTGATTTAACTCTAGGTTAAACCATACCTCTCTTTTAGAAGTATTTGCACTTTCTGTTACATGTTCACTTACTGGCATCTTCACTTTTAAATCATTAGACATCTCAGAGTCATTATGCGAAATTACATCAGAGCAATCTGTCTTTTCGGCGCTGTAGGTATCCTGAGTACTTAGTCACTTTTCAGAAGAAGCCCCCCCGGTCATTGCTATGGTCATCAGCCCCCTCCTTTGATGACTGTTTTTGTGCTGTACAAAGCTTCCCTATTTGTTCAGCTAACATTTTCACTTGGGCCTCAAGGCACTGGAACCTTTCCATCTCTCTAGAATCCTCTCTCTGTGGCCTAGATCGATATTGATTGCTTTCTCCCTGATTGGATCTATTCTGATACCTCTCAGGTGAGTGATTTCTATTGGGATAGTTTCTGAACTTTTGATTCATTTGTGGAGGGGAGCGGGGTGCACCCATCCTTTGGTTGTAGTCCCCTGGTGGGGAATCATTGTACTGACGTGGAGTATAATTCATGTTCCGTCTCATGTCCTGTCTCTCATGTTGTGGGTACTGGCCCCTATGTTGATTCCCATTATCAGCAAATCGATCCACATATCGGGGTCTATCCTGATTACCATATATCATGGTGTTGGGATCAAATTTGCTCTGTGTCCCCAATGTCTGGTAGGGACCATCATTTCTTTGACCTTGATTTTGTCTCTGATTATGGTTCATACCTGACATATCAGACCGATAGCCTGCCCGGGGCCTATCTCCTAAATACCTAGGACTGATGTAGCTCTCCCTATTACTAGGATCATGTGATTGAAACATTGGTGCAGAGTGTGATGACCTTTGTTGATTAACCCTTTGTTCAGGTGCCGAATTATTTTTACCTGGACTTTGAGCAGATTCAAGGGACATCTTGGCTGACCTGATTTCCATCACTGTTGCTGAGGGTTCTTTAGATTTAGGTCTAGTATCTTTCATTTTATCACTTTCTCTACCCTGACAATAGAGTACCTCATATAGTTTTGTGCTTTGATGCACAATCCACTCAAGGGACTTGTCACGATCAAATTCACGGACCAATTGGGATATGATGTCTTTCTGTAGCCCATAGAAGTAGGTGGTTTTAAATTCATTAGAATTGGGGTCAAAAGATACATCAAAGCGAGAAAATGCTCTTTTTAAGTCTTGTAAAAACTGGCGAGGGGATGTATTAGGCCTAGCAGTAAGTGTGTAAGCAACTTTCTTTGCCTCCTGCAATGACTGGAAAGGAGACAAATTACGCCTAATTTCTTTTTCAAACTCCACCCATGTCATATTCTGCTGTTCATTTAATCCTCTTATGATGCTGGCCGTCGGAGCATCTAAAGTTAAATGAAAATACTGCCTATACTGTTGCTTAGGTATCTGGAGTGCTTTAAAAATGTCATGAACCGCTTCTAAGTGATCCTCAATGCAGCATTCACCTCCTTTTTTAAATGGTTTGATCAGAGCTAGATTTCATTATTTTTATGGGGCTACTTGTTGCAATGCATGGAATTGCACTACTTGGTGACTCAATCCTGGTTCCAGGTGTATGGGATTGGTGGCGGCCCCCAATGGGAGTATCAAATCCCCCAAGGGCGCTGCAACCAAGTTCAGTCACCGGCCCAGTCACTGGAGCACTAGCTCTTTGGGTAGAAATAGAATTCACCTCCACTCCATTGAATGTAGTACCCTGCCGCCTCTCCTGGAACCTGGGAATGGACATTTGCTGTTCTAAGTCCTTGCACTTTTTAAGGAGCCTGTCTGCTTCATTTTGCAGATAGTTGTTTTCATCACTCATTTTATTTATTACCTCCTGCATGTCGCACATTTGCATTTGGCATTCATTGAATTATTTGTTTCTCTTGTCTCTTTCTTGAATCATTTTAACCATTCCTTGCTCTGCACCTTGGAGATCACTTTCTTTTTCAAAATGTTCTTTTTGTAAAATCTGCACTTCTGAAACAATCTCATCTTTATCCGGTCTAATGTGGTCCACTAAGGCTTTTAAGTGTACCAATTCTTGCTCACTATCCTCAAATTGTTTCTTGCTTTTGGACAACTGAGCATCAAAATCTCTGCATTTTAATTGCATGTCTTTTTGGTATCCTTCTAATTATGTTCTTAACATCTCCTCTTTTTTACTTGCTCCATCTAAGTCAGTCTTTAACCTGTTAATTAGCTGGGTATCATTTTCTTGCATTCGCAGGGACCTATTCAAAATAAACCATATTTTGGCGCATAGCCGTATTAAACAGTCTTTCTCTGCACTTTTATCGGCTGCATTCAATAACCTTGTAAGGCAGACCTGAATTATGCTGCCTTCTGCAAAAATATTGTCTAGTTTTTCTTTCTGCACCTCACCCTGAATGCGGTCATGCCATTCTGAGGTACTGTTTGATGACCACGTCCCATGTGCAAACAACTTTGCCTCTAAATATTGCACTAGGTCTGAGAATGTGGTTTCCCTTTGTGACATTCTGAAATTTGTTTTTGGTGACACACTGTTATTATGAAATGGGTTCCCTTTAATGTACAGATGGCAGTGTGAGACACACTTGCCACGCCCAGTAGGTGCTCTATGATCACTTTCCCGGCCTGCAACGCACCATAAATATGTTGGGTATTTTGTATAGATTTGGGGCCTAGCGGTATTTTCTTACCGCCAAAATGAAAATAATTCAGTAATAATCACTCTTTGCATTCAGATTAGATTTGGTATATAGTACTACAGTATACATACATTATTTCAGCACACAGATACATTTAGTGGTATACATTATGTTGGTAGGCGTTATTGGTGGTATTTCTGGTGAGCATAATTCCTTTGTTTTATATGTGGCCCCAATATCCAGAACCCCTTATTTTTGTTTAGTTTGTTCGTGTGATCACTAGAGAGGCCTCAGGCTTACATTTCAGGAACACCACATTTTCATTTGGAGCGCCACCATGGGCTGTTCTCACTGACTTATCTACGACAGCAAGCTAACATGTGGTATTCATCACCAACCTATCTACATCAGTGAACTATGTCCAGGGCCTCTCTTTCTGCTGACTCATGTACCTCCAGCAGCAGGCTATTTCATTATGTTGTTATTATGTTCCGTTCAGAAAACGCGCACACTTATATACTGAATGGAATCGTGCACACAGCTACCGCCAAGTCTTATTTTTAGCTACCTTAAAAATGACCATTGCACTGTCTAAACATCTTCCTATATTATCAGTGCTATAATGGTAAATGCACAAAGAAAAGAGAAAAATAAAACACACTACCCGTCTGCTTTCAGATATTTTTGTGTATTATAAAAAATTGCATTTCAACACGATCTTACTCTTTTTACAGAAATAAATGGAAATTGCACAGTGACAACATTATCTGTAACAAAATGAGAAGAGAGTGGTGAGAACATATTCAATTTGCAACATTAAACATGTTGATAAAACACTGGAATTCCCTCTTCTACTCTGACTGAATAGTTTCGCACACATACACACTGCCCCCGTACTCTGCAATATAATTACCAAGCCTCTCCAGCATGTGAAATTCTTCGGCTGGCCGCCTTCTGGAAGTGGCTCAATGCTCCCTTTTAAAGCACCCCAGCAAGGACGAGCATCTGTCGTCACTCAAACCGGGGCTTATTGGCTGGAATTCCCAGCCTCTGCAGCAGTGCACTGGGATCTGCTTTTTCAATCAGGAAACTCCCCAGCCACCAGCCAGGTCTTTCTCCGAGCTGTGTAAAAATGTCTTCTCACTCTTTTCTTCCCCGAGATTCTACAGGAAAACTCTTGTTACCTCCCTTAATGTGACGTGCATCCAATAAAAATCCATCATGTCCTATACTCCTACTTTCAACAATGGCTTGGCTTATACAGTTGCAACTGTAACAAAACTGATTTCCTGCTTATTCGAGTCTTTGCTTGCTGCAAATACTGTGGGCAGAGCACAGATAGAAGCAAAGAGAAAAAAATCTGGATGCACGTTTAAAATGACTTTCAGAGCCTGTCTTTTCCATCTAATTTTGCACCGGAGAACACATTATATTATTAATGAGTTAGAATCATGTTAGTATTGTTAATGAGGTTAGTTCATTAATCCTCAAATGTGTCTCCTTTAACAGAGGAATTTCAGGTGAAAAAAAAAGATATGCTTTTAACTGTGAAAAAAAAATGTATTTGCATTTTAGATGTAGAAATCGTTTTTGACTGAATAGCCTGTTTTCATTTACATGTCTATGTCGCACTGGCAACACATGCCTTGCTGTACCGCATTATAGCAATGCACCAAACCCATGCAGTGGTGCTGCATGAAAAAATGCTAAATAATCTTACACTGCCAACCACACTTGAAGCACCCATTTCACACCGACCGCTTCCATGGCCCTTAAGCAAATTGTGCTCTCTCCCACACACAACAAAGGCAACCCCCTAGACACAGTCTTCACATCATCCCACTGCATCACCCGTGCAGACCCTATCCCACTTGACTGGTCTGACCACACTGCCATCCCATTATCAGTCACCCACTTGACTACTGCTCACAAAGGTCAAGCTACAAAACCATTATATTAAAAAAAGACAGTCACAAGGGGGCACAAAGGTCAGGCATCCTCACCACAGGAAATGCCTCCAGCCTCCTGAAATTATTCAACAACTCTGCAAAGAAACTGGTGGTCACTCATGCCCCCCTTAAATGCAGCCAGGCTAAAACCACAACATCCACCCCCATGGTAAACCCCCAAGCTAGCCTCCAGTGCCCAATTATAGCCCTAGAGAAACGGTGGCACAAATAACATAACTCTGTAGACCTCACAAACCTCAAATCTTTGCATGCAAACTGTAGGATTCTGATTACCGAGGCCAAAGCTGCTTACTACTCCACCACCATTGCAGCCGCCACTAACAGGAGCAAAGCTCTCTATGAAGTAGTAAAGCATCATACCAAACCCTCACCCGACCCCGAGGTACCCCCAAATCAGGAACAATGCGTCAGAACCAATACATTTTTTATTGAAAAATAGACAAAATCCAAGAGACCATCGAATCAACCTCTCATAGCATTAGCATTCGCTGCATACCGGCATGCACACTGAACCTTTGGACTGAATTCTCTCCTCTCTTTCCCCCAGATATCCTAAAAATGATTGCCTCCCTCAAACCTACTTCTTGCTCTGACTATATAATTCAGGCCTCCATCATTAAACAATTGATGAGCCTGAGGCTCAATGCGCTTCTCAGCATCATCAATGCCTCCCTGGCAGAAAGATCATTCCTGGACACCTTCAAGACTGGTTTCATACAACCTCTTTTGAAATAACCAACCCTAGATCCAAATGACCTGTCCAACTACAGGCCCAAACAACTAATCGCCAGAATCGAACAACTCCACCCTGTAAATGACTATTAGTCAGAGTGCCACCCACAGTATAGCATCGAGACATCCACCATCCAGGTGGTGGATGATGCTCCCCAAATCATGGATAAGATCGATTCATACCTTTTCATCCTCCTTGACCTCTTGGTTGCAATCAACACAATTGGCCACTGCATCCTTCTTTCCCTCCTTGCTGACAGTATGGGATTCCCTGGCACTGTCCTCAATGGTTTACCTCCTACCTCTCAGGCAGACACCAGGCTGTCCAGGTGATGTTGGTGCATTCTAACCGATTCCAGGTCTCGTTTGGCTTTCCCAAAGACTCCACCTTCTCACACATCCTTTTTAACCTTGACATGGAGCCTCTGGGCACTCTCCTCAAAGATCCCAATATAGCGTCCACCAATATACAGACAATACTCAGTTGAACATGAGAGTAAATAGTGTGCAGGTTATCATTAGTCTCCACGATTACCTAACCGTCATCCAGTCCTGGATGTCGACTTCCTACCTCAAACTAAACCCATCCAAGAATGACTTCCTCCTCATTGGTCTCCCCGCTAAAAACGTCTTGCCCAGAAATGGCTCAGTGATATGCGCATAGAAGGATTTGATCCACAACTCTCTGACTCAGCTAAAAACGAAACCCTTCACCATTAACAGCAATCTGACCTTCCAGAAACACATAGCCAAGAAGGCCCAAACACGCTCGCTCAGAAACTCTACCCTTCAACTACCCTTAAAAAAGAAATCAAACCCTTCATCCTTCCAGACCGTAGTGCAGGCCCTTGTGGTCTTGTACATCGATGGGGGAAATGTTATCCTGACAGGGCTCCCAGCTGCTCACTTGGCTCCCTTAAAACAGTCCACCACACTGCAGCACATCTTATTATGCGATCATAGAAATTTGATTGAATTTCCCCCATCCTACGCGAACTACATTGGCTTCCACTCCAAGCCAGGAAACTATTCAAGACTACATCTACAAAGCAGTCACAAGTAGTATATCAGCATACCTGGCGGCTAAGCTCTACATATGTGGTGGCACATGCTCCTCGTGCAGCAAATTGACCAACATGCTTGAATCACAACTCGTCCACAAAGAGAGCACCCGCAAACAATCCTTCTCTTGTTATGCACTCACCCTATGGAACTCGATATCGCTGTCGGCTCGGAATGCCCAAACAATTCTCCAATTTCGCAAATCTCTTAAAAATATGGCTCTTTCAACAACACCTGATCAAGGACTAATTCCAATAGATGCACATACTGACGCACAGACCTCACAGTACTGGCCACCGTTAAAAGATGCCAACCCAAATACTGGCTACCCACATTCTGTACAGTGCTACGCTGCTCTAAGGCCAAGTCAGTGCTTTAAACAATAACATAAAAAAAGAAAAAAGAAAATCTATGTTAGATCATTGCTTAGTTGAAAAAAAGCATGTATCACTAGTTGGGGCTATTTTTGAGTAATTGTGTCAAATGTTTAGATGTTTATTTTTGTGGGTGGGTGTGTGAATTCATGGTCAAAACAATAAAGACTCAAACCGGCTACAATTTCTCAAAGTCACACCTGTCCACTTACAAATACTTTCTTTTACAAAAAACCAATGTAAAAAAATAGACAATTTAAAATCCATGTTCAACCATTTTCTGTAAATACAAATATGTGTCAGGGGTCAAGGGCTATTTTTCAGCGTTTTGGCTAATTTTGAGACGTGAATCGGCAGCCACAAAAATGGCACAAATTTGTCGACAATTTCTCAAAATAGCCCCTGACCACTGCAGATTATTATATATTTAAAACAAAAGAAATCAATGCAACATAAAATGTGCCCTGATCTTGAATAAGGTTAGGGGGCAGGAGAAGAAGCAAAGAGAGAAAGCACACTACAAATTGACCAACCGGTCAATTTGTAGTCTCTCCTATTGGACACCATGCCCCCTTTCCAGCCAACTCTTCACCCCCTTAAACTTCCACCCATCCTTGGACACATCAAGGCACCACAGGAGGGAGGCAGTGATTTTCAGTTTAACCCGTAGATGCTCTTTCCCAGCGGTGTTTTTCTGGGGTTTATCAGATCTAATTGACAAACGGAAGGACGGATTTGTTGTCGCTTCTCTGTGGTCTATTTTTCAATCCTTATTGGATACCTCCGGTGAGGGCACTCACCAGATCACCTAATTTCTTTTACCATGAATAAGCCAACAAATCACTGGGAAAGACGCATGTCTATGTATTAACTTGCCTCATCTCATTTACCACAGGATTCCACCCAAACATCCGAAGAGATTAATCCAGCCAACCACCATCAAATCGGAGCACACCAGATCCACAATATCAAGCATTTCAGCAACACACAATGTATGACCGAACCAGACTAGTATAACGCCTTAAGCATTTTCACTCGATAATCTACTAAGAGTTTTCCTTTATTATGTTGAGCAGAATTTGTATAGTGGTCCTTTGCCATTTAAACAAACTTGTGTCACTGATGATCTTGTGCGATCACAGAATTCCTGAGCTGTGGTGGTCAATCATGACGTACATCTGAGGGTGGGTAGGGGTCAGTCCTGATAGAGGGGTACCGAAAGCTAATGGCTCTCCTCATCCCCTTCATGTCTGGGTTTTCTCAAGGGCTGGCCCTGGCAGGGGAGAGTTGTGGGTGTCATGTGTGTCTATTCCTGTGTGATTCCTACCCACAGAAGGCTTCTCACATCAATGTGCTGGTGTGTGTAAATGGGTCTCAGGCAGGCAATGGAGGAGGTGAAAAGGGTAGAGGATGAATGGCGGGGACCAACAAAGTGAGAGATAGGAGGACAGCGATAGAAATACAGGTCAAGAGGGTGATGACAGACAGTGGTTGGGGGATGACATATGGATGCAGTTGGGTAGTAGCGAAAGAGGCAATGCATGGACATGCTTGGGTAGTGGATGATGAATGGAAAAGGTAAGTAAATGGGTCAGGAATATAGATGGGGTCTTAGGGTGTGAGATGATAGAGGGTAGTAGATGATAATAGACAGGTGCAGGAGGTCTTGACAATGGACCGGGGTGGGTGACTGGGTGATAACAGACAGTGGGTAAGCAGGGGATGTTATATATATGTTTTATCTGTGGCAACTACTGCCAATTTCATTATCTCTTGTTGCTTTGGACCTGAGAGAATATGTTGGATTTGTTTAGTAGGAGCAGAGAGGGCAATGCAAGATCGCTTTGTTGTTGTGTTGATTGTAGGGAAATGGGTGTTGTGTGTGGTTAAAGGCATGGTCTAGTAAAACATTTTATTTAAAAAATAGATAGGCAACATAAAAAAAAAATACTAGAATTCTCTTTTTTAAAACTTCCTATGTAAAATGTTGAGCTATTCAAGCTCAAAATTCGCAAAAGCAAGCACATGGGGGCATCCATTTTGTGAAATGGAGGCCCTCCTATGCTGGCTTTTGCTTTTGCGGCACTAATGAAGGAAAAGCCAGCCAGCTGTAGTAAACAAAAGCTACTGCTGGGTGGCTTTCCCTTCATTAGTGCTGTACGCGGAGGACGGGGACCGGAGACCAGAGCAGGAAAGCTGCAGCTGAATCTCGGTAAGTGCTATTTATTTTTTTTTAAAAATAAGCACTAGCTGCGTTTTTTTTTAAAGTTTTCCGGGCTGGAGGAGCCCGGAAAACTTAGAAATAAAACCGCAGCTTTCAAAACGTTGTATTTATGTTTGCGGTCACTTTTGAAGCAACCGCAAACATAAATACAACGTTATTGTGTTGGAAAACGCTGCGGTTTTTCTTTCCAAGTTTCTCAGGCTCCTCCGGCTCGGAGGAGCCTGAGAAACTCGGAAAGAAAAACCGCAGCGTTTTCCAACACAACCGCATTGTTTCTGCCTGAATCTGCTTTCCCATTTGGGGCTCTCGGGCTCCCCTGTGTTGTTTCTGCCTGAATCTGCTTTCCCATTTGGGGCTCTCGGGCTCCTCACGGGGCACCCGAGAGCCCCAAATGGGAAAGCAGATTCAGGCAGAAACAACGCGGCATTGCGGAAAACAACCGCGTTGTTTCTGCCTGAATCTGCTTTCCCATTTGGGGCTCTCAGGCTCCCCACGGGGAGCCCGAGAGCCCCAAATGGGAAAGCAGATTGAGGCAGAAACAACGCAGCATTTAGCATTTCCCATTTGGGTCTCTCGGGCTCCCCAGAGGGAGCCCGAGAGCCCCAAATGGGAAATCAGCTGTAGGTAGAAACACTACGCGGCATGTAAACATAACCGCGTTGTGTTTCTGCCTGCTGTGGCTTTCACTTTGGGTCTCCGGTGCTCCCCTGGGAGCTCCTCTGGGAGCACCGGAGACCCAAAGTGATAGCCACAGCAGGCAGAAACACAACGCTGTTGTGTTGGAAAATGCTGCGGTTTTTCTTTCCGAGTTTCTCAGGCTCCTCCGAGCCGGAGGAGCCTGAGAAACTTGGAAAGAAAAACCGCAGCGTTTTCCAACACAATAACGTTGTATTTATGTTTGCGGTCGCTTCAAAAGCGACCGCAAACATAAATACAACGTTTTTAAAGCTGCGGTTTTATTTCTAAGTTTTCCGGGCTCCTCCAGCCCGGTAAACTTAGAAAAAAAACCGCAGCTAGTGCTTATTTAAAAAAAAAAAAAAAATAGCACTTACCGAGATTCAGCTGCAGCTTTCCTGCTCTGGTCTCCGGTCCCCGTCCTCCGCGTACAGCACTAATGAAGGGAAAGCCACCCAGCGGTAGCTTTTGTTTACTAGAGCTGGCTGGCTTTTCCTTCATTAGTGCCGCAAAAGCAAAAGCCAGCACAGGAGGGCCTCCATTTCACAAAATGGATGCGCCCATGTGCTTGCTTTTGTGAATTTTGAGCTTGAATAGCTCAAAATCTTACAT
Source organism: Ambystoma mexicanum (assembly GCF_040938575.1). Lineage (NCBI taxonomy): Eukaryota > Metazoa > Chordata > Amphibia > Caudata > Ambystomatidae > Ambystoma > Ambystoma mexicanum. The sequence continues at coordinate 288,313,551 of NC_090941.1, read as the reverse complement.
AGGAAGTTTTAAAAAAGAGAATGCTAGTATTTTTTTTTATGTTGCCTATCTATTTTTTAAATAAAATGTTTTACTAGACCATGCCTTTAAGCAACTAGGTGTTTTGCTAAGTAGTCCTTTGAGACGTAGCCTGGGTGTGCACTGGTGTGCACCCACATGTTACAAATCTGGTTGATGACTGAAAAGGCCACTTTTAGTCTTATGGTCCTGTGATGTAGTTTAGTGTTTGCTTCAGGCATGGGTGTGTGATGAGTTTTGTTAGCTAATGCAATGTTGGGACTGTGCTTAGTGGTGGGTCTAGTAACAGTGTTTAGTGTGAGTGTTAAAGGTATGGTAAGGTAAGATGTTGCCTCTGGTGAGAGGCTGAGAACGTTAGTGGAGTGCTGATTATATCTCAAACATCAGACATAACCATCTGCATAACACAACGAGTTGTAATCAAGGGGCAGAAACTAATGGAGGGTGAGTAACACAGAGTGTAATACAGTCATTGAGCAACACATTAATTAGGAGCAAAACAACCTATTCATCAATCAAGAAGCCACAGATAGCAAGGCACAACATAGCATGGCAGAAACACTGCCAGGCAAATGCCTTCAAACTCCTAGCAAGACATAACAACTCATTGTACACCTCTATCACTGTCCTCTGCAGACAGCTCTCATTTTCTGGTTTTGCCACTGTCCAACTCTCTTTCTTGTTCTCTCACTCGATTTTCCCTGTTTCATGTGATAATATCCCTGCATAAATGTCGCCATGCAAGAAAGGTGCTGTTTTTTTTGCGGCAACATTATCACATGGAACCTGCGGGGGACACCCCTGTAACCCCCACATTTTTAAATGGAGCGGGGGACACCCCCGCTCCTACTTACCCCATATATTGCCCCCATATATAATGTCACCTATGCCGTTTCCCGACGACTATATGTATGGCAACATTATTTATGGGGATAATATTACAATATACATATTTCACTCTCTCGCTCTCGTTCGCTCCCTCTTGCTCTCTCTCACAATCTCTGTCTCTCACTCTCACTCGCCATTTCTTTCACTCTTTTTATCTATTTGTTTATCTTTCTCAAATAGATACATTGTACTCCGTGTAACAAGGATCAGGGAATGGCAAATGAAAGGAGGCAGCGTACTAGGGGGCAGGGCATGTTTGGTTCAGCGAAAGGGCTGTCTGGGATATGGAGATCACAGACTCTCATTTCACATGTTTTAGCATGTTAGTCAGCAGGCTGAACACCATTGCAAACCTGACCCCCTCCCCCTTTACCCCTCGTTTAGCTGCTGTGCTCTTTGGGCCCATAGAGGACGATGCGGAATGGGTCGGACACTGGGGGACAGAGGTCGTAGGTTGTCAGGACAACTGGGAACAACATATTGTGTGGGTTGGAAAGGATGGATGGGCAAGGGGGTTGGTGGATGAAGGATGGGAGTATGCAATGGGGAAAATCAGCGAGGGGTGGGTGGTTTTAACAAATGTTGGAGGCTGGACGGTACATTGGCGGGATGGCTTCATGATAGACAGGGGTCGGTGGTTTGGGGATTAGGGAAAGGAGTCTTAAAAGGCGATAATGGGTGGTGGGGTGGGACATTGGGCATGACAGACAGGTGATGCGTTGGATGTTTGTGGCGATAGACTGGGTGGGGTGAGATGACAACAAGGATTAAGCATTAGTATTGCATACGATAATCATCTTTGCAATACTCTATTCATAATGCATCAGCAAAGCACAACAGTTCACCATCCTCTGCGTTCAGTTACAATCTTTCCACCGTAACACGTAAGTGAAATGAAGACCTCTCCACCTAATAGTAAACTGATCTGAGACACCCAGATCAGTTTCCATTGGCCACAGAATAAATAGCAGATACTCATTACTTCCAATTAACACACACGCTGCACGAGGTGTCAGCAAGTAGCACACACGTCAAAGGCTATCTAAACATGTCTTCTGAAAGGAATTTCAGTAATCTCGTTAAAGCAGAGGTAATGCTTGCATGCAGTCAAGATCTTTGCTGCTTTATTCTGATGCACCCAGAGGCAGCCTTTGATAAGTACGGTCAGAAGAATTCTTTATTAATCACATTGCATTACTTGAGGGCTCATAAAAAAAAAAAAAGTTGTAAGATAAGCTTAACGGTCAAGTATTCATCTTGAGCTAAAGTTGCGTCTGCATCCTGATCAGTGTTCCCATTTAGACACTGTACAATTGTCTATGGGGTTAACCGAATCCCCGGGTCACGTATGCTTTGCAGCAATGCATTTCTGTCAAGGGCCATTGCCTAGGGATAAAGCGGTGCACAATCACACTGCATCAGTGCAATTGTAATGTAATATATGCCCGTTTTTCATTCTAACACTGAACTCTCATTTATTCGCCACACTGGTTATTTTTTCTATTTGAGCCGTCGCCAAGTCTTTGTGTCCTTACTTGAATTTTCACCCAGTACTTGGTGACCCAGAAAGGAATGGGATGCGACACAGAATGCTTATGCTGCACAACCAACTCCGAGAAAAACTCCAGATGCTGTGAGATTCATGATAACGACTGCCACAGATAAGGAACAGGAACTACTGAGACGCACTTCTGGACAGAGCATCAAAATGTTCAAATATCTACCGTGAAGCCAGCGAATAAAAGATGTGTTAAACTGTGCCCAAAAGCTCTTCAAAGACTGTTTTTATTAATGTTTTATTTTATACATAAACTGCCTGACAGAGGAAATGCAAACAGAGTAAAGGGTGATGACAAAGAAGAAGCAGGAACCGTCTTTGCTAAAATGCAAAAAATATGACATCTTCTACATCAATCGAAAATAAGTTAAAAGAGGCAGAATGCAAACCCCCTGTCAGAGTGGTACCAAGCAACAAGACTGTCATGCCATTTGGGTGCACTATGACGAAGTGACCTACTGGTCAATATCCATAAAATATCTAACGGACAGGTTTCCCAGACCAAACAAATACCAAAGAAACACAGGGCTTCGTGACAACGTTTGGCAGTCTGGAAATAAGGGTGCCTTCCGGTAAGCTCATCGGGCCCCTTATTTCCAGACTGGAAACTACGGGTTTGCCTGCTGGAGCCACTGCGCCCGACAGGTCTGACCCTGCCGGGTGCAGCGGTCACGGTAAGCAAACCCATCACGGAAGCACCGGCACCGTTAACAACGTTGCTGGTGCCCCCACTCTCATAGAGTCCTATGGGACTCTATGGGAATGGGGATGAACAAAATTACAGCCACCTGACTTCCCGGCCACGGACATGTAATAGCCTGGTGGCACCGGGAATCAGGCGCCAGTAAATTATTACAGTTACGGTGGCAATCAGCCGGTAGCTCCGGCAGGGTTACCACCGGACCCTTAATGAGGCCCACAGACCTCATATGTAAGAATTGCTTTCTCTTGCACAGGACTCCACTTCTTCCAATCACCACATGGAGACTTGAGGGAACGAAAAAAATAAATGTTTCCCAACAGCTAAAACCTTGTCGGAAGGAGAAATTTGTGCAGCCAATACCTCCATTGAAATAAATCGGAGCAAGGCTGATGACTCCAACAAATGATTTACAAATAACTTAGTACAGGAGAAAGCCAAAACAGACACAATGAAGGAGCATTCATGAAGACAGAAGGGCAGATGCAAGACAACAGCACCAACAGAGCAGCTGGCAGCACCCGACAGGAAATACATCTAAAATGTTGGCTGACCTATTTAAAAGCTGCTATACCAGCCTTAGAACTACAAAGCATTTCTGCCAATGAGCATGTTCAGACAGTGGGCCTCATTATAAGTTTGGTCGTAGCCTGGCCGGTAAAACCGGCAGGCTGCCAACATACTTGCAATTTTTTCCGGCGCCCGCAAATGGCCAATTACCAGGGCATTCCGGCCCTGCCGGACCCGGTAAACGCCCATTCGAGGGTGCCGGAAAAAAGATGGTCCCCATTCCCATTTGGCCCCATAGGGCTGAATGGGAATGGGGAGGTCGGATGCACAGGCACCGTTTACAACGGTGGCGGTGCATCTGACATGCTTTGCTCGCAGGTGCCTTTCTGCCCGCCAAGTCTGACCTGCCGGGCAGAAAGGCACCGGCGAGCACAACTCGTAGTTTGCCGGTCTGGGAACTACGGTACCGGCAAGCTTACCGGTACTGTAGTTCCCGGACCAGCAAACTTATAATGAGTCCCAGTGAACCTGACCTTTCCATATAACGCATAGTTTCAAAGATTTCCTACACTGATAAAATAACACAGACCTGTAACTGCTCAACAAGCAATGCTGTCTTTGGTTTTAGGCTAAATAATAATAAAAATGCTGTCTCTTTTTTGTGACTTCTTTATTGAATGTGAACTATGACTAGGATTGCCTTTTTCGTCCTTACCTTTCTTAAAGTACATTTACATTTTGTGTTTTGGCAGCTGTTTTGGTGGGGATGCTTAATACTGCCCCTTTTCACACCTTGCACAATTCTTATGGGACCCAGTTACTGTCAGTTCTGAACTGCTGGGGGAGGGAATGTGGGCAGAGGGAAGGAAGCTTCACCACAATTTTTTTTTTAAAGTTGTCACTTACAGTTCCATGGCTCATAAAGTGTCTGTTTGAGTGAATGGTAAATAGTAATATTGGTTATGATGGAGCACTGAATTGTGAGCACATTACACAAACCTCATGTATTGTATTGCCTTAACACATTTATTTTATTTTATTAGATTATAATATTTAAGTTTAGAACATGACTGTTCAAATTTCTACTGTTTTCAGATTAAGCTTTACAAAAGAAAATGTAAAAAATAAAATAAGGCAGGTTAGAAAAGTGGCAATTAACGATTAATGTAGTAAGGGAATTGTAAGCCTTTACATGAGTTTCCCCATCAGCCATCCAAGCCAGGCGATTAACTATATTTCAGAAGCCCTCCCAGGGCAGCCTTGCCTGGGCAGCCGGCAACGGGCCAAAGGCAAAGGGCAGCTTCCTTGAGCAGCTCCCACAGCCTATGTGCCTGCTCACCGTGGGCGCTGTCTACTGCTACAAACAGGTTAGGCAGCAGGAATTGTGAGAACAGCCAGTGCTGTGCTTCCGAAATCCTGCCACTCCCATAGTACCTTATCACTACCATGCAATGCTTACCATTGTTTGAAATCTTACTGCACTCCAGAACTAGCCAATGTATTGCATTTAGATACATTTTGATGGTATCCAATATAGTGCATTTAGATACATTTTGAGAGTAGCCAATGTATTGCATTGGATACATTTTGAGGGTAGCCAATGTATTGCATCCGTGTGAATTTTGAAGCTAGCCAAGATATTGGATTAAAATGAATATATAGGTTGGCTACTGTATTTGCATCTAGATTAATCTTTGCGGGTAGCCACTGTATTGAATTAAGATGAATTTTGATGGTAGTACATTTATTGCATTTTGATACATTTTGAGGGTAGCCATTGTATTGCAACCCCTCCTATGTCCAGTTGCATCTGTGCAACAAAGAACCAGCTAGGACACATGGGTAATGTAAGGGTGTAGAAGTGCAAGTCTGACACAGTGGTGGTATGTTTGTTGGCAAAGGCTTTTATTTATATATAGAAGTTAAGAAAAATTAACCTATCTTGCCCTTGTTGTAAAAGAGGTTGTGCTACCTCAACAAAAAGACTAATACATCTATCAGGATGTCCCATAAAGTAAAATGTCCACTGTCCTGTGTCCAAACCTATTTCCATCCCTTACACTCTAGATTAACTCAGGAAAAACTGTTTCTCTTCTTGATTCAGAAGGAGGCTTCTTTCACTCTGGGTTCCAAGTCAATGTTCAGTTTTTGATGAGGAAACACAAAGAGTTGTTCTCCTATTTAGCTTAAAAGTTCTTAAGTTGGATACTCCTCTCGAATTTATACAAACAAAAACAGAATGGATTCCGAATTGTCTTTCTTTACCTTTTCTTTCAAAGTGTTTCTTATTTCACAAAAACACAGTTCCCAGGTATCAGGGGGAGGCTCTCCCTTTGCCTGTTCTTTATCCGGTTCACAAAATGTAACACCAAGTCTGGTTCACTATCCTGCCAAACTTGTATGTAGATCATGTGTTCAAGAAAAGGTCCCTTTTTTTAACAATGGGTCCTCGACCACTCATTGTCACTTAATGCACTTCTCTCTCTCTCTCTCTCTCTCTCTCTCTTGTGTAGGTCCCAGATCCCTGTAGGTTTCTGGGGATCTCCCTACTTGCTATGGGCCCCATCCCTTGCTCGCATGCTTCATCAAACTGATATCGGTCCTTGACCTGTGTATGCTGCTCTTGTGTTCTTGTGAGGCTTCTACGACTTTGTATGCATCCCAGACCTCTGTGTTCTGATTCTGCTGGGCTTCCCCGCCTTCATATGGGTCCCAGACCCTGATATGCTGGTTTTCTGTGTCTTCCCTACTTTGAATGGGTCCCAACTCTTGTGTGCTGTTCTTGATGGGCTTCCCTGTTTTCGTTTGGGTCCCACGCCCTTGTGTGCGGCTTTTGCAGGGCTTCCCTGACTTTGTATGGGTCCCAGACCCTGATTTGCTGCTCTTGTGGGGCTTCCTCAACTTTGTATGGGTCCCAGACCCATGTGTTCTGCTATTGCGGGGCTTCCCTGACTTTGTGTTGGTCCCAGACTCTTCTATCAAGTTTATAGTATGTAGTAATAAGGCCCGGTTCACTAACCTGCCAAGCACTGTTTCTCATATGTCTCTTTCTTGACTCTTTCCAAGTACTTTTACAGGGGAGGTGGGGCTCTTTAGCCTTCCCCAAACACCCCCTTCATTCTCCCTTATCTATACCCCCCACTACAGTAACCCATATACCTTTTATGGCATTATCGGCTTCTTCAGGCAGCTTCATGCAGCTGCTTCCTTGTGCTACGGGCTTCCGCATGTCTTCCTGCAATCTCAGCGTGTCCTATGGCCTTCCCATATATGGTCCTTCTGAGCATGTGCTTCTCGGTCTGACCTCATTATCCGACTCCCGGTCTCCCCACCCCTCTGATTCTCCAGCCTGAATGATGGTGGACACTGCATGTGTTCGGCGAGGCTCAGTCAGCCTTTCCTGTACTCTGCAGTGAGCCTCCAGCTGGCTCTCGGTTCCTCGATGGAGGATCTGACAAAGCACACAGTCCTTCTTCCCTTTTTATCTTTTGAGATTACTGTTGTTGTACCACATAGGTTGGTTCTGCGGTAGGCTTTTTCCTCCTTGTCTGTTCTTCATGTCATTGTTTGTATGAACTTCAACTGGGTAGCCCTCACTCTTCCTCGTCCCAGTATGGTCTTTGTGGATGGAGTCTGCTACTCTACACAAATAACTAGGTGTGTGGGGGACCCCAGAGGACTGAATGGGTTAAAGGAAAGAGGGGACATAAATGGATGTTGTGCGTACTGCATTCTCCCACAATAGCCGTCACTGGTCCCATTGAGGTTGTCCATCCCCATGAGATCCATTGCTGAGTACCACCCCCAGGGGGGCTATCAGGTAGCGGTCTGACCACTCTGGCCTGAGAGGAAGGGGCTCCCTCCATGGGAGCAGTGGCAATTTGCTGGGATAAGTCACAGTACATATAGCACTCCAAGCTTATGGACAGATCGACCTGCTCAGATCGACCTGCTCAGAGACAATGGCCAAGCAGCATTACTCCTCCTCCTCGACCTCTCTGCAGCATTTGACCTGGTCGACCACTCGGTCCTTTGTACTCACCTATACACGGCCGCCCACTTCTCCCCCGAGGCCATTACATGGATTAGATCTTTCCTCGATGGCAGAACCATGAGGGTTTTTTCGCCTACAGATGCTGCAGACCCCATACCCATCACCTGTGGCGTACCTCAGGGCTCTTGTGTCTCCCCTACACTGTATAACATATTTACCTAGCCCCTTTTTGAATATCTGGATCATCTCGGTATCACCTACACTAACTATGCAGATGATACCCAGATCCTCCTTCCGCTTTCTGGAGATTATGGAAAGGATTTGGCCTTGGTGAATAGGGTTTACCTCATCATCCAGGAATGGATGGCCACTCACGGTCTATGCCTGAATGATGATAAAACTGAACTCATCACCTTGGGTACCACTGCCAGCCTAAAGAAACTAAGCCCAGCTTACTCATCCTTCATAATTGATGGCAACACCATCAGAGTGGGACATAAAGTCAAAACATTAGGCTTCTACCTGGACTCCAACTTCTCCTTTAACAGACAGGTGAATTCACTAGCCTCCTCCACAGCCTACACGTGTAAATTGATCCATACAGCCAAACCTTTTCTATCCGTCACCAGCTGCCTGACCCTGGCCAGAGCCCTCATACTATCCTGCTTAGACTACTGTAACGCCCTTTATCTTGGGTCCTCTAAAGCTACTACTAGAAAGCTACAAACGCTCCAGAACAATGCACTCAGAGCGGCCCTGGGCATCTCAAGAAGAGACCACATCACAGCACACAGCCAGCAGAACAACTGGACCCCTTTCTTAGACAAAATCTCCCTAAAAACTGCTTCACTAACCCATAAATCCCTCAATAACGCGGCCCCCATCTACCTGATCGACAGATTTCACAGACTGACATCCTTGAGACCGACAAGGACAGCATACAGAGATTGCCTCTCCGTCCCTAACTTCAAACGCTCCACCATAGGAGGTAATAGTTTCCCAGTAAAAGCAGCTAAACTGTGGAACTCCTTACCACCCACTCTCAGAATGGACTTACCCTACCAAAACTTCCGTTCCAAGATGATGTCTTGGCTGAAGATAGCCGCTGTCTAAAACACACTGGGCCAGCTCCGCCTCTCCCTTTTGCCACTTGGACATACCGGACGCACATCTGTTAACTGTATATATGTATTTACTCCTTGCTTTCCTTCTTTATTATTGTGTATATGCCATGTATATGCCATGTATATATTTTATTGTCTGTAACTAAGTTTTGCAAATTCTTGTATCTGCTGCGCCCTGTTACCCTAGGGTATTCTGGCGCATTACAAATAATAAACAAACAAACAAAGACACTAGCCAAAGGCACAGTCACCCACTCACACTCATCTGCTGCTGTAAAGTACTCTAAAGACACATTGCACAAAATCTCTGTCATTAGAATGCAGCTATCCCCCATGATCAAAAATCGGTCTAGCTGTACACATAATGTTTCTACTGTTCATACATACTCTCCAGTCTACCTCTCAGTACCGATATACAACTACATTCTCTACTCTGAGACACATTCCACAGCACTGCTGCCATTTGAATTCAGCTATCCCCCACAATAACAACATTTTGTCTAGCTGCACACATAATGATTCTTGTGCTCTCGCATACCCTCCAGACTACCTCCCAGTACCCATCATCGACATGCTCTACTCTAAGACACATTGCCCAACATATCTGCCATTAGAATGCTGCTATCCCCCACGATAAAAATTCAGTCTAGCTGCACACTTAATGTTTCTCCTGTACATACATACTCTCCAGACTACCTCTCAGTACCGATATACAACATTCTCTACCCTCAGACACATTCCACAACACCTCTGCCAATAGAATAAAGCTATCCCCATGATAGAAATGTGGTCTAGCCGCACATATAATGTTTCTCCTACTCTCGTACACATCCAGACTACTTCTCTGCACCCATCTAAGACACATAGCACAACACCTCTGCCATTAAAATACAGCTATCCCCCACAATACAAATTCAGTCTAGCTGCACACATGTTTCTCCTGTTCTTGCATACTCTCCAGACTACCTCTCAGCACACATCCATGACGTGCAATATTCTAAGACACATTACACACCACCTCTACCATTAGAATGCAGCTATCACCCACGATAAAAATGTGGTCTAGTTGCAAACATAATGTTTCTCTTGTTCTCACATGCTCTCCAGGCTACCTCTCAGCACCGATCCACACCATTCCCTACTCTAAGAATCATTCCACAACACCTCTGCCATTAGAATACAGCTTTCCCCCATGATAAAAATGCAGTCTAGCTGCACACGGTTCTCCTGCTCTTGCATACCCTCCAGACTTCCTCTATGCACCCATCTAAGACACATTGCACAACAGCTCTGCCATTAGAATGCAGTTATCCCCCACACCAAAAATGTGGTCTAGCAGCAAACATAATGTTTTTTCTGTTCTCGCATACTCTCCAGTCGACCTCTCAACACCCATCCACATTCTTGCTTGACAAGGGTGGCTAGCAGGGACTTGGCCACCCCTACCTATCTCTGTAGTCTGAGTGGGGTAGAGGAAAGAGGGGTCAGAAATGGATGGGGTGCAAACCGCCCTCTCCCACGACAGTCGTCACTGGTCCTATAGAGGGATCCCGCCCCCTATAAGATCCACCCGTTGAGTACCACTCCCAGTGAGACTATCGGGTTTCGGTCTCACCACCCTGGCCTCATGGGAAGGGGCTCCCCCTACAGTAGCAGCGACAATTTCCTGGGATTTGTCACAGCACATATCACACTCCATGCTTATGGACACTTGTCAAAGGCACGGTCACCCACTCGCACGCACCTGTTGCCATGATCTACTCTAAAGACACACTGCACAAAACCTCTGCCATTAGGATGCAGCTGTCCCCATGATAAAGGTGTTGTCTAGCTGTGCACATAATGTTTTTCCTGCTCTCGCATACCCTCCAGACTACCCCTCAGCACCGACCCACAATGCACTACTCTAAGACACATTACACAACACCTCTGCCATCAGAATGCAGCTATGCCCCATGATAAAAAATAAGTCTAGCTGCACTCATGTTTCTCCTGTTCTTGCACACTCTCCAGGCTCCCTCTAAGCACCCATCCACTGACATGCACTATTCTAAGACACATTACACAACACCTCTGTCATTAGAATGCAGCTATCCCCCGTATAGTATGCTGTGGTGGCATTGTTATGTTGATGACGTTGCATTCCCCGACTGTCAGCCAGTACCTATTTGGCAACTGTGGCGTAAACATGTATGACTTTTTTAATTCCTCACTTCAAAAATCATTCAGGAAGGCCCCATTTACTGGACGTAGACTCTGACAACTGCTCATTGATTTGGTAGTCACACATTTGTATTTTTATTTTTTAATTTTTTAATATAGTACATCCCAATATTTGTGCTTGTTACATAGAAGAATATTCATTACAGAAGCAAGAGAAAGTTGCCTTTGCTTTATCCCGTATATTCTTATGCAGAGTTACCAAGCATTTAGCTTAAGTTTCTCGAATGCCACTCGGTTTAACTCTGATGTTTACTATTTCATATTCTCGTATGTTTCCACATCTCCACTTTTATTTGAGATCTTTTTTATTCTTGTGCAATGTAGAGTCTGATGATAGATATATGTAATATCATTCCCCTCAAGATAATGCTGCCAGTGTTTCCTGGTGGATCTGAATTGGTACTCTAGCTGCCCTTAGTGCCATCAGTCTGGTCTTTTCTGTTGCTGAACATGCAGGTCACGTAAATGGGATCTCAACTTATTCCTATATAATGTCCTTAAGTTTTCAGTAGAGGAGACACCCTGTTCCGCTTCCCACCAAGCGCCAGTCTTCCATATGATGCTGCAGGGGGCCATTATATTTAAGTCCAGTAATTTGGTTGTCGCTGCTTTTATAGCCAATCTCCTTGGACAATTGCTTTGGAAGCATAAGTTCTTGTAATACATGACCTGCTGCAGGGTTCAGGCCCTGTTATCTGTGCGAATATTAAGTTCACTGGACTTCATTCCAAGTCGGGGGTCAGGAAAAAAAGTGCCAGTATTCACGAATACTGGCACTTTACCGGACCGCCTGACTACGGGTTTGCTGATGGGGCACCTTGGCTTACCTCCAGCTAGAAGCTGGAGGTAAGGCAGGCACACTACCAGCAAACAACGCCCTTATTACCGGCACCAGCATTGTCAGGGCCGGGTCCGGTAATCATGGCAAAAACCCTTATGGAGACTTATGGGATTCGGGACTCCATGAATGGGGATTTACTCTGTCCCTCCGGCACTCGTAATTCATCGGACACCGGCAAGGTTGTAATAAGGCCCACTGAGTGGAAATTCCGCAGGTGTATTTGACGGCAAGTTCAATAGTGATAGTCACACATTTTGGCAACTACAGTTTTCCTTGCTGTCTCCCTTTGTATTGAGGTTTTCCAGAAGTGGAAAGAGTTAACAAGGTTATCAAAAAAAGCAAAACCATTAGAGTTATGAGACATATAACCACATATACTGAAACAATGCATTGCAGGTAAATGTGCCGATAAAAGGCTTTTACTTGAACGGTTCCAAGGAGTACTAAAAAATGTGAGTGTACAATAAACATAAGCGAGAAGGTGTAGAGAACATGAAAGAAAATCAATGGCTGGAATATAAACAAGTTCTGTTCATGGCCTAAGAAGAGATACATTTTGGAGGATATTCAAGATTAAGATAAAACAATTTTCGTCGACATTTGTGATGTAGGCAAATAGGTGACAGACCCTTTGCCACAATACAATAAAAGGTATCCGGTCATATTTTCAAATAGTTATTTTCGAAACGCAATTTTGTCGAAAACATTTTGCCGAATGTAATTTTTTTGAATTTTTTTTTTAACATATATTTTTTTTTTGGGTTTCGTTAGTAAAAAAAGTGTTTAAAAAAACAGGGGTTTGGGGGGAACCCTCCATTCAAGAAAATGGCATTCGAAAAAAAACCATTCGAAAAAGTCACTATAAACCACAATAACGTGCATCTCGACAAGCCACCAGCCACAAATATATTTATTATGTTTTTCCCCTATCACTAATCTGTCTAAAAGTAAAACCAGCAAGTTGCAGCTAGACCTGCACATTTTACCGGCGCCTGGCTTGCCAGAAACACCGGGGGGTTTACAATCATGGCTTTCCGGGAAGTCAGGCACCAGTAATTGTAAATCCCCATTTCCATTTGAGTATGGAATGGGGACCACAGAAGTACCGGCTCTGCAGGCGGGTGATATAATAGGCTATTTATAACATGCTTAATACCCAGAGGTTTCTAAGCGTGGACCCAGGGATCGAACCTGTGATGCTCTGTGTCGTCTTGCTTCCAAGGCAAGCATGTTGCTCCTGATCTATCCTCCCGGGCGGGCATCCACCCGCAGAGTCGTACTGTGCCTGTCCGTTAACAACAGTGCTGGTAGGTTTACCGGCACCGCTGTTACCGGACCGGCATGGTTAGAATGAGGCACACTGGGCTTCATTACGAGTTTGGAGGTAGCCATGCCACTTTTAGTAGCATGGCTACCCCCAAACCCGGGTACCGGGTCCGGGTTCCAGGAATAGGGAATTACTGGGCCATTCCAACCTTGGAGGGCCCGGTAATTCCCTTTCCCGGGAACCGGACCCGATATATCCCCATTCCCATTTGAGCCCCCATAGGGAGGAATGGGGAAGATGCCAACAACGGGCCCGTTAATGACGGACCTGTTAATGACGGGCCCATTGTTAGCATCCTGTACTGGTAGCGGGTACCGCTCTTGAAGGTTTGGTCTGGCCCGGCATCCAGAGCGGGACCCGCTACAGACCTCGTACTGGGGCGTCCCGGTATGAACGGTGCTGGTCCCTTACCGGCAACATGCATACCACGGCTGCCCTCGTTGTAATGAGGCCCACTGTCTTCACAGAAACAAAGGGGGCTGTTGGTGTAGATGTGTAAATGTTAAAGTCGCCTAAGGAGGACAACCCGTGATCCTTCACGAAGTCACATATGCATGTAATTATGTTCCTGTCAGCTTTCTCGATCTACCAGAGCACCATTTTGCCTCTCACCCATGATTGTTGGGGTACCATACAAAAGACAATGTTAAATGAAGGAAACTGATGAAATTAAGATTCCAAGTCTCCCCTCATTTGAGGCATGAGGTATGTGCCCTTGATGAAGCTGAGATCTTTCCCACCAAAAAGCGCAATCAATCTGGCATGCGATCACTTTAAGGATCACAGGACTTAAGTAGCCCATAATGGTAACACATTTCATATCTCACGCTGTTCATGAGACTTAATATTGGAGCCACATTGTTTTGTCAATTCAAGTCCCATGAATAACACAAAGCAGTGCCATCAGTGTATTCAGGAGTAAGTGATAATCCAAAACTGCCGTGACATATCAGCAACCAGAAGAAAAGCAAAATAAAAGAAGCACTGCTGCAATGTAAGGAAAACTCTACAAACACACAAGCACAACTAAAGATCATAGCAGATCAAACCTTAAATCACACAAAAACATAAGTTAACACACACCCATGGGATCCACATTGCCACACACAGAAAAAGGAAATGAGGAACATAAACGAATCTGTGGAACAATACAATCGCAAATCAGAAAATACTGCAACATAGTTCAAAACCCAGGGCCCGATTCACAGAAGCGTTTTATAATAGCACAATCTCATTGGAAAACTATGCGTGAATCAGGTCCTCAGTGTCACCAAAGCAGTGCAAAATCCCTCAGACACTCCCTTGAGCAAGCTTCTGATTATTGATCTAAACCTTGAAAAGAGTAATTTTAAACAGCACTTATTGGCTGTTAGCACCTGCCTTCCCTTAGTTCAGACTGAGCAGGGTGAAAGGGCATGATGTGCGTTTTGTGCATAATGGAATATGGCCCTGACTAACTAACTGGGCCTAATTGAAGGTTGCTCTGCTACGCTAAGTATCGATATTCTTAACAAGACGGTTGAGTCCCTGAATCATAGTCTGCTTTATGTAGGCAGTGGTGGGCATGGCAGTGGTAGATCTCAGGGGGGTTACCACTGCGAACAGCGTGAGGGGAATGTAAGCTGGTTTAAGGACCTTCCCTTGGGCTCCATCGGGATGCTGTGATGGCGGTGTATTGTGTGGAAGATCATGTTCAGCAGGTGGATTTCAAGAAGCAGCGGTGGGAGTGCTTGGTGGCTCTTGTGACTGCTGGAGAACCAGGGAGGAGCACCAGAGCTGCAGAGGAATGTGAAGCTTCATGGAACAAAGCCGTGAAGTAAGTAATGTGATTCCTTATTGCACAACTGTAAAATCTGTTTGAAAGATTCATCCATAGAGGCATTGAAACCATGACATATATTTAGGGATCAACTAGGTGCCCCCATTTTCTCTGTTGTTCACTGTGGGGAACAGGAGGGCTAATATCTATGTAGAATACATCTCACCAGACTTTTATCTCCATGCCATTTTCCCTCTCCCCATTTTCTTTCAACGTTTCCTTCCAGTTTCCTTGTTACCAGACTGATCATTCGAGATGATTGGTGGAACCTGGACACATAGCCCCTAGAACCTTCTCAGCCAACTTGCCAGCTATTGTGGACTTCTGAAGACCATGTCATTGGAGTTGGGCAGAGTGACTGTTTACTGTTCTGGGGTCTCTTCTCTCCTCCGCGTTCTATCATCTTGCCCCATATGTGGCTTCTTTTCTGAAACGACCTATCCTTTTTGTGTCATGGTCCCTGTAGACTATGAAATAATTGCTGGCCCCCATTTCCATTTGCCCTTTATGCTAATGAGCTTTATGTTGGAGTTTCTTGTCTTTCTTTTTCCCATGGCTGTCGTTATTGTTAGTTCTGTCTTTTTGGCTTTTTCCTTTATCGTTTACTAGCTGATATACCCGGCATTGCCTGGGTTTTCATTCCCTCATAGGTACAGGTAACTGCACAGAATTTGGTGCAGTTTGGTGAAATGTTGTGGAATTGTACAAGGAACAGCGGTTCGCCAAACCAAAAAACCCACAAACAAATTTGGACTTTTTCTGAAATCTGAGAAAAGTGGGGTGTTCAAATGTCATGTAGCCAGTGATGTCTGGAGGGTCCGAACAGGTGATTCTGCAGAATTTGGTGCAGATTGGTGAAACAGTGTGGAATTGCATAAGGAACATACACAAAGCCACAAGCCCACCCACAAATGTTGACTTTTGCTGAAATGTGGGGAAAGGGGTAGGTTGTCCAAATGTCATGTAGCCAGTAATGTCTGGAGGGTCCTAAAAGGTGACTGTGAAACATTTGGTGCAGATTGGTGAAATGGTGTGGAATTGTATAGGGAATAAACACAAAGGCACAAACCCACAAACCCACACCAAAATTTGCACTTTTTCTGAAATCCGGGGAAATGGTGGGGTTTCCAGATGTCATGTAGCCAGTAATGTCTGGATGGTCCTAACAGGTGACTGTGCAACATTTGGTGAAGATTGGTGAAACAGTGTGGAATTGAATAGGGAACATACTCGAAGCCACAAACTCACACATTTTCACAAGTGCAAAACACATCTTTCTTGTCCGTGTAACCTGATACTTGTCAGGACTCATTTTGTTCCATTAAAGATCTGTAATTATTTACACCACGGTGTCACCTTAATTTTTTCTTGCCTCTCAATCTTGGAGTGCAGTTCGAGCAGATTTCTGGCTATCCTCATTTCTTGTTTTTGCAATATATATATATATATATATATATATATATATATATATATATATATATATATTACATGGCCTGCTGCAGTGGCTATGTAGTTATGGTTAAGTTGCTAAACCCATAGGAAGAGCACTTTTTGGGTGGCTTATAACTTTGCTCCCCCTGGATGAATCCTCACCAGACTTTGGAAAAAAAGTATATGACCCACTCTGATTTTTTTTGGTTTGGTCAAAAACTCTACATAGTTATAGGGGTGGGGGGCCCAAAATGTCTTTTTTTCCCATAGACATAATGGGAAAACATTTCTGTCACGACTACAGCCCAAACCGCCGGACAGTATTTTCATCAAATTTGCGGCAGGAGTGGCGGCTGGGTCCCGAAAGTGTCCTTTTGTTAATATCGTGTAAATCCATCCAGTAGTTTTTTTTTTAAACAACCAAAATGTAAGGCAACAAAAATTAGTGATATCTATGTCCGCTCTGCGGACTCAGTTCCCTGTTCGTTCCGCGAACTGATCTCTGATTGGATGTTCAGTCCGTGGACTGGCCTCTGATTGGCCAGGAAATTTGCGGACTCTTGCATGGTCCGCGGACATCGGGACGTGGACACTGATTGGGTGGTGCGAAAACATAAAATGCATTGGTTTTCCTGAAACGCCCGCCATCTTGGATTCGTTGACTCTTTGGGGTCTGCGGACAGTGCAGTGAAAACATAAAAAAAAACAGCATTGCACTTGTCAAACTCAACAAACAATCTCTGGGGGTATGGGGGGGATGAGGATTGGATTGGATATGGTCATAAGAAGCTAGAAAACGCATTGTTTCACCCCCTCGAAAGTCAGCGAACACTCCAGATGTCCTGGGGCAGTCCTGTGGTATTCGCGGACACTTCAGATGTCCTAGGACATCTTTACCTGTTTTTGCATTACAGGGTTGGGGAAAAGGAGTTTGTGGATGGCTTATAACTTTTGCGCCACTCAATGAAACTGCATGTGCTTTTGCAATTTCATTCTAGAACTAATCCTGAATGGTTTTGCAAAGTTTTGTGGGATTCTGCCAAGAGGAGGCAAAATTAGAGAGGGGTCCCAAAATATTGTAAAGGCATATACATGTGGTGTCATTTGACGAATCTGCACAACATTTGGCAAAACGATTTTGGATCTATATATAAATGGTTTTCTAAAGATTGGGGGGATTTTCTCAAGAGGGGGCGAAATTAGAGGGGGGGTCTCAACATTTTTAGATGGCTTATAACTTTGTTGTTATTTGACGAATGTGGACAAAAGTTTTGAGAAAGATTATAGACCCAACCTTCAATGTTTGTGTAAAGACTGAATGGATTTTGTCAAGTGGGGGCTAAGTTATATGAATATTGGATGTACATACATTTTGACACTTTTTACAAAATAAAACATGGGTGGATTTCGAGCAAACTCGTGAGGAGCATTGGCAAGGACATTGACAAGTGTAATAATGTAGGTACAAAAAATAGTCATATACCTTTGGTGACTGAGATATAGCCTGTGGCTCTGGGTAGTAGCCACAGTAGCCAGATTCTCTAGGTCATGGCATAAGGTCATGACGAGGATAATCTGACTACTGGCCATGATCGCTTGGGAGGAAACATGGTGTTAAAGTGGCTTTGTCTACCTGGGACTGGATATGTGGTAAAGTTATTCGAAGGTAGGATAGGTTTGAATGGGAAAAAAGTGCTTGTGGTAATATGTCCATACGGTTTTGCAGGCTGCCATGGCATGGGAAGAGGGGCTGTGTACAGAGCCCCACATTTTCTTTCCATGTTGGCTGGCTTGGAAAAGGATTTTCCTTCATACAGCGGGACGCCGCAGGCCTCCCGCTATAGGAAGAAAAATCTATGTTTTAGCACCCTGGGTTCCCGCTTTGGGAACTAGGGGTGCTAATGGCCTTTATCCCCCATTTCAGGGGCTGCAATGGATGATAATCGTCCGTAGCCCTCCTTATTAATTTATTTATTTATTTATTTATAACGCACCAATGCCTGCATGAAAGGGGCTCCTAGGGGACCCTGACGTCTATGGAAACAAGGCGAGTCACCACACACGATAGATACGCCAGACACAAGGTTGTATTCCCAAAGCTAGGGTTTATTGCAAAGCAAAAGTCTCAGTTGGCCAACTCGGTCTCACGCCCCGCAACGTGTATCTCTAGACCTCGAGGGACGCAAGAGAGATGAATTACGTACATCAGTTACATATATACAAAATGCATATCAAACAATCAGCTATGACATGTTTAACACCCCCCTTTGAACTTGGTGTGATGATGGACATCTCCGACCACTATGACACCTTCAAACATCTATTCCAGTAACAATTTGCAATTTGTGAGTGCGAAGGCATCTTTCAGTTGTTGAATAGAACACAGCGCTTCTGTTCTTGGAAGCGAACCACATATGGGGGGAGTTGCATTCCGGACCTTGCTATCTATCAGGTGCTATTCGCGTCCTGGGAGCCGACATGCTCTAGCGGGCTCAGCAAAGGGGGGCCGTAAGAAAAGCATAATTCAAGCCTTTAGCAGTATTATTCTAACATATTCTACCATATAACGAGACTGGCTGGCAGCTGTGCAATGATTAGATGCCCTGCAGCTCTGCTTCAAGGCTACATTCGGGAGGGAGCCGGGCATTCTTCCTGGCGCTGCCTATGTTTGTGTTTCAGCGAACTCTTGTTATCCTCACGGCCCTGTGGCCTTGTCCTTTTCACATACAAACAACAATGTTTCACCGTCGAGCAGTGTAAGCGGAAAATATACTGTGAAGAAATAGGAACAGAAAGCAATGAGCAATGGTTAGAAAACAAAATGGCGATTCTTGTTACATCAAAATGGCCGTTCATTAGCAAACTCGAAAACCTATATTTTGTCATATCGTGCATGAGACGGTTGGCCCACGGCCACCAAAATGCATTTGCGGTTTCAAAGTAGAGGTATCCGTATTTCTAGACTGACAAACCCTCCTTTGGCCGTATGCCAAACGTCTCATCTATTTATTGAAACCTCCTCTAGTGATGATGAATCTGAAGTACTTATGTCTGAGTCTTGCATGCTATTGTGGACATCATTGTCTTCATCAATATCTATTGCCATCAACTCTTTTGCTGCTCTCATCTCATTTGGGTTGGGCTAGTTCGATCATGAGGTTGTTTTTTCTTTGTTATCATATGCATGCATCCTTCCGTACATCCCTCAGTTACCTCAGCGCAAACTTTGGGTAAATAATGTATACAACAACAGCACGTTAGGAATATTCCGAACACCACTACTCATATTGAGATCAACTTCCATCCCCAAGATTGTAGTATTCCCCAAAACCAAGATCCTATTCCCCAGCTCCCTTCTTCAGTAGGGAGTTCAGAGCTTAGAACGTGCATTTTCTTTTTCGCTTCAAAGATCATGGGGGAATAGTCATCGATATAAACGCAACATGCTGATCCCACTATTTTGCAAATTCCCCCACGATCAACCAGGATCACATCGAGAGCCATTCTATTTTGCAGCGTCATTAACCTGATTCCTCGTTCTTCCAATGTCATGTTAAATAATATATCTGTTGTTGTGTTTATTGTATTCTTTAGGATTCTGAACAGTTGCCTTATATTATAGGAGTTCACTATCTGCCCTAAGAATGGAATGAATGATGTTGCTACATCAATTGCTATTAAAACACCTTCATAAGTCCTTTTGACTCTAGTTCTGTATAATCTGGCCATGGCTTCTGTTTCTAAGAGGAATACTCCTGGGAACAGTAGCCCTAGGTAACATGTACCTCCCCAGTTTCTGGGCAACCAAGGGTATGCTTTCTCTCCACATATAAAATAAACTGGATCACCTACGTATACTGGTTCTATTTCCCATTTTAGTACCACTGTATTCCTACAACCAGCATATGTTCCGACTAAAAAAGAGCGTGGCTGGCAGCTGTGCAATGATTAGATGCCCTGCAGCTCTGCTTCAAGGCTACATTCAGGAGGGAGCCGGGCATTCTTCCTGGCGCTGCCTACGTTTGTGTTTCAGCGAACTCTTGTTATACTCACGGCCCTGTGGCCTTGTCCTTTTCACATACAGACAACAATGTTTCACAGTCGAGCAGTGTAAGCGGAAAATATACTGCGAAGCAATAGGAACAGAAAGCAATGAGCAATGGTTAGAAAACAAAATGGCGATTCTTGTTACATCAAAATGGCCGTTCATTAGCAAACTCGAAAACCTATATTTTGTCATATCGTGCATGAGACGGTTGGCCCACGGCCACCAAAATGCATTTGCGGTTTCAAAGTAGAGGTATCTGTATTTCTAGACTGACAAACCCTCCTTTGGCCGTATGCCAAACGTCTCATCTATTTATTGAAACCTCCTCTAGTGATGATGAATCTGAAGAACTTATGTCTGAGTCTTGCATGCTATTGTGGACATCATTGTCTTCATCAATATCTATTGCCATCAACTCTTTTGCTGCTCTCATCTCATTTGGGTCTGGGCTAGTTCGATCATGAGGTTGTTTTTTCTTTGTTATCATATGCATGCATCCTTCCGTACATCCCTCAGTTACCTCAGCACAAACTATGGGTAAACAATGTATACAACAACAGCACGTTAGGAATATTCCGAACACCACTACTAATATTGAGATCAACTTCCGTCCCCAAGATTGTAGCATTACCCAAAAACAAGATCCTATTCCCCAGCTCCCTTCTTCAGTAGGGAGTTCAGAGCTTAGAACGTGCATTTTCTTTTTCGCTTCAAAGATCGTGGGGGAATAGTCATCGATATAAACGCAACATGCTGATCCCACTATTTTGCAAATTCCCCCACGATCAACCAGGATCACATTGAGAGCCATTCTATTTTGCAGCGTCATTAACCTGATTCCTCTTTCTTCCAATGTCATGTTAAATAATAAATCTGTTGTTGTGTTTATTGTATTCTTTAGGATTCTGAACAGTTGCCTTATATTATAGGAGTTCACTATCTGCCCTAAGAATGGAATCAATGATTTTGCTACATCAGTTGCTATTAAAACACCTTCGTCAGTCCTTTTGACTAGTTCTGTATAATCTGGCCATGGCTGCTGTTTCTAAGAGGAATACTCCTGGGAACAGTAGCCCTAGGTAACATGTACCTCCCCAGTTTCTGGGCAACCAAAGGTATGCTTTCTCTCCACATAAAATTTATAAAATAAACTGGATCACCTACGTATACTGGTTCTATTTCCCATTTTAGTACCACTGTATTCATACAACCAGCATATGTTCTGACTAAAAAAGAGCCTTTCTTTTTTAGACAAAAAGGGACAGTTCTTGGGCTATAATTCATTGTGTAAAATGGGGGAATTGCATCTTTGTCCCCTTCTGTTCTTACACGAAATGTCATTACAGATGTTTTTTCTGGTGGGGACAATCTATCTCGTCTATTTTGTCGTGTTATCTTTCGTGCATTTTTCCTCGTAGGCTCTGGGGCTATTACTTGTGCTTTATGGAAAATGGAACAACCCACAGGCTTCATTATTATCTCCTCAAACTCATTCATGTTGGTTCTGTCTAATTGACCTGTATTACTCTCATTCCATTTCCCATAGAACATTGCACCTAAAGATGCTCTACATGCAGAACTTAATGGTAATGGCTGCACATACCACCCTATTCCTTTCCCGGCATGCTGTTGTAAATGGGGACATACCCAGCAGTTTGTTTTCTTCAGGATTGCATGTGTCATGTTCATTATCAGCAGTAAGGTCTTATTTCCAAAACCTTCCCTGTGTTTTTCTTCCATTAGGGGTAGGGTATAAGTGATCACTTGAACCGGGCTTTCAGTAGTGGATATTATTAATTATTGGTAAAAACATTTTTAATGGGTGTATTGTTTCTACCCACCATAATATTAGGGCTGTCGATATTGGTGCTACCACGCTCATAAAGCGCATTATTATCGTTAGTACCAGCATACAATTTGTTTTACCATGCGTTTTTCTTAAGCTTATAATCTTTATAATTCACTCATTCTCAGCGGTGGTGGTGCAGGAGGAGGCTGGAACCGGTCCCGGCATGTTTCTCGTCGTCCTTCTTCTTTTTTATCACAGTTCGTTGTGGATATCTCTCTTCGTCGCGCTTGCTCTGATGTTAATAAGTTCAATGGAATTGTCACAGTTCAGTTCTGCCTGTCCTTTTTAGCCTGGATTCGATTATTCGTTTTTAGGCGAGATCACTTGTCCCTTTTTATACTGCTCAGAGGACCTTTGATTAGTTATCTTATCGCCTTAGTATCATGTGCGCCCAGCTTGTCCACACTGGTTCAGGACACATGTACTTTTTATGATCGCACCGAGGAGCCGCGAGTCTTGAATTGTCCGACTTGCACAATTCTCACGCTTCTCTCCTCTACACCTCCGGTTCCTTCTCCGTCCAAGAGCTGAACCAGAGGTTGACATAAACACCAAAAAGAAATGCGGATCACTTTGTCTTCCCGAGGCCGCAGGTTGTATCGCCTTGCTCCTGGTATCATATGATCTGTGAACAGTGCCGGTGCGCTTTCAGATTCAGGCTTGAAGTCAGCCTGTGGCGCTACTGCAGGTGCTGGTGTGCGCCGCGCCAATGATGCAGATCCGTTCTTTGGCATGCTGGCAAGTGCTGGTGGGCGCCAAATGGGTAGACAATTTGGTTTTGCTGGTATCTGCAAGGCAGATTTTGCGTCGGTCAGCAGTGATGTCGATTCTGCTGGGCAACGTTGGGGCACTCTTTGCCCTTCCCCTTCTTTGGCAATCGTCTCAGGCTTTGTTTCGAGTTTCACTTCTCGTTTTGGCAGATTAGGTGGCTGCTCACTGGCAACAGTTTCTTTCGGTTCTGGGACCGGTCTATCCGGTCATCAGTGTCAGGCAAGTCGTTCAGTGCAGTTGGAATCTTCTTGGCATGGGTGGCATGGATCCACGACTTCCTTCCATCCACCCGTATTGCCGTCTGCGTTGCCAAAAGTACTTGATAGGGCCCGCGCCACCTGGGTGCTAATGATGAATTTCTTTCAAAGTTTTTTAGAAGCACCCAGTCTCCTGGCTCCAGCGCGTGCCCCGGACCGGTGTATCTCACTGGTAATGCCTCCTGCACCTGCTGATGAATCAAATGCAATTTCTGCATTAAAAGGCCAGAATAAGTACTAAGCACAGGATGTTCTATCTCACTAAGACGTTTTGGCTGAGGTGCGCACCAAACATTTGCCAGCCTCCCCATTACGATCTCGTATGGGGAGAGCCCAGTTTTAGCCTGTACAGATGTACGCATGCATAATAGTGCTATTGGTAATGCATCCACCCAACTCAACTTGCTTCCCGCACAAATCTTGCTAATCTTTGATTTAAGAATCCTGTTGTGCCTCTCCACAAGACCGGCAGAACTCGGATGCCTTGAACTATGGAATCTCTTATCAATCTGGAGACCAGCACTTATCTGTAATACCACTGCACCCACAAAATGTGGTCCATTATCAGACCATAGGACTCGGGGCAAGCCAAATCTGGAAAAGTACTCCTTCAACATTACTTTTGCCGTACTCATTGCTGCGCAGTCTTTCAAAGGATATGCCTCCACCCACTTACTGAATGCACAGATCACCACCAAGACGTATTTTAAGTTTTGGCACATCTCCATCTCTATGAAATCAAAATGAATTACCTCAAATGGTATGGAGGGTGGGCCAAAACTGCCTGTTGGAGTCACCGTTCCCTTCGCTACATAATGTTGCAAACACGTGATACAGTTCTGCACCAACCTTCCTGCATTCTTTTTTATGTTTACATTCTGCCAAACTGGAGAAAGGTGCTGTATTATTTTCTTCGCACAGATGTGCGTAGGGCTGTGGGCTATTGTGACCATTGCAGTCACATACGAATTTGGCAACATCCAGTTTCTAGAGCCCTTGTCCATCCAACAACCCTCCAGACCCAACTCAACAGATCCCTCTGCCCATCCCTGTATTTCATTGGCCGTAGCCTCGGCTTGCATTTCTTTGACAGTGGCAACTCCATCTTCTATCATACAGGGTACTTCCTCTGTCTGAACCGTCATCATCTTGGTATTCAAATCAGTGGCAGTTTGTTTCGCAATTCTGTCTGCAAACGCGTTTCCCTCTCCTACTTTGCATGTTACTTTTTTATGTGCCTCGCATTTCACTATTGCTAGGCGCTTTGGAAACGTGAGTGCAGACAGCAATTGTACAATCAAAGGGCCATGTTGAATTCTGGCGCCATGTGATGTCAGAAACCCTCTCTCAGCCCAGAGTCGATCAAAATTATGAACTACTCCAAAAGCATACTGACTATCAGTATATATATATTTACATTGAAATTTTCAGAAATCTCGCAGGCTCTGGTCAATGCTATTATTTCTGCGGCTTGTGCTGAATTATAGGGGATTCTTTTACTTTCTACAACACTCTCTAGGGTAGTGATAGCGTATGCGGCAGTTGTCGTGCCATCTGGTAATTTAAAACATGAGCCATTACAAAATAACTCTCCATCCAGCTCTTTCTGTGGAATATCACTTAAATCAACTCTTCCCTTGGTTTCTTCCTCAGTGACCATTAAGCAATTGTGGGGGGGTAATTCATTCTCCCCAATTTCTTTTATGGTTAGTGGCATTCATTCTGCAGGATTCAAAGCGCTACACCTCATAATTTGGATATGGGGCGCGAACAAGATAATCTCATATCTTGTCAATCTAGCAGAGGTGAGGTGTTGCGTCTGTGTCCTATTTAATAGAACGTCTATGGCATGTGGCACCATCAGAATTAAAGTGTGCCCCAATACCATCCCTTCCGTTTGTTTCACTGACGCAGCAGCCGCCGAGACAGATCGCAAACTTCGTGGTTGTGCGCGCGCTACAGGGTCCAGCGCAGAAGAAAAATAGCCGCACGGCCTATTTCTTCCACCTTGTTCCTGTGTCAAAACCGCCAATGCACATGCTTCACTTTCACACACAAATAGTCTAAAAATGTTCTCATAGTTTGGCGTACCCAAAACTGGAGCCGAGCATAATGCAGTTTTCAATCCATCAAATGCTTTCTGACATTCCTCATCCCACTGCAAAGGCATAACAGCATCCTTTCTAGTTAGATTCACTAATGGTTTCACAATTAACGCAAAATTACCAATCAATTGCCGGCAATATGAAGCCATGACTATTATGGCTCTGACTCCTTTTTGTGTCTTTGGAATAGGCATACAAGAAATACTTTCTATGCGTTCTGGCGTTACTCTTCTACCTCCTTTCGAAAGTAGGTAGCACAAATAAGCCACCTCCTTTCAATTATACTGAAATTTCTTCAAACTAGCTTTATGGCCATGTGCCGCTAGGTGTGACAGTAGTAATACAGTGCTTTCTTTACAAATCTCCTCTGTGTCTGCAGCTAGCAATAGATTGTCTATGTATTGCAAGAGTACACAACCCACGGGTAATTCCAGCATGTCTAGCTCCTCTTTTAATGCTCTACTGTAAATACTTGGACTTTCCGTGTAACCTTGCGGAATCCGCATAAATGTAAATGATCATTCTCCTAATGTGAACGCGAACAAATATCTACTGTTCTTGTCCACTGGAATACTAAAGAATGCGTTTTTCAAATCTACTACACTAAAATATTCTGCTGAAACAGGTATCATTGTCATTATTGTAGTGACGTCTGACACTAGAGAAAATTGCAGATCTACTACCTTATTCAATGCGCATAGATCAATTATGAAACGGTATGGTACCTCATTACCTCCTTTTTTTTAAACCGGAAGAATCGGGCTGTTGCATGTACTGCCTGTGATTTCCTCGATTACCCCTAATTTCACCAAATCTGTAACAATACTCTTCAATCCTTTCTCACCTTCAACCAAAATTTTGTATTGGGGTATTCGCGGTAGGGTAACACCTTCTTTCAAAATAATCTTTACTGGCTCTATCTTTAAACATCCTACATCGTTGTCATGCATTGCCCATATACAGGTTTGTACTTTACTTAGTTCCCCTGGTAACGCTTCGGACATACATTCTGACACAGGGGCATCGTGTGGCCATATCGTTAGAAACACTCCGTCTGTCGTGCAATTTATAACATAACCTAGTTTTTTCAACAAGTTTAATCCCAACAAATCTTCTCCACAATTTTCTGTTAGAAGGAAAGGACAATGTTCAGTAAATGGTCCTATGGTAACTGGGACTGGTTTGGACACTGGGTTTATGACTGGTGTACCTGCAAACCCTACGGAAATATTCTTTTGCCCTGACAGTGGTATATCCGGAACCAAGTGATGGTCTATTGAACACTTCTGTGCTCCTGTATCTACAAGAAAGCGGTGCTCCTCATTCCCGACTCTCATTTCTATGTAGGGTCCTCTCTGATTCATGGGAATAGACACTGGTTCCGACCCCTGTCCTGGGCTGTCCTATTGGGGAAATAACACATCGTCCGATGTGTAATCATTACTATTACTGTAATACGTGTTTGGCTGTGTATCGAACACATTTCCACTCTTCCCTCTATTTCCCCCACTCTGATTTCCATTTTGTTGATTTTGCTGTCCCTGACTCTGGTTTGGGGCATTTTGGTTTTGTCCTTGGTTTTGATTACCTCCGTTATTAAGATGCTGCTGCATACTATTCCTATTTGGTCCATTTGCTCCTGGGTGTCCTCTATGCTGTCTCCTCTGACCAGACCCATTTCTATTCTGTAGACGCGGACATTGCACTCGCCAATGTCCTTCCTCTTTACAGTATGCACACTGATTCGGTCCCACTGTTCCCCCATGCATATTCGAATTACTCCTTCCTTGTGCGTTCCCTCATCCTCTATTATGTCCTACTACTTGCTGCATTAATACTCGTGTATTTAGATTTACCCTATCCCTCTCTTCTTTTTCTTTTCCTGCAGTCACTCTGCGCTCATAATATTGGGCCACATGCAGTACTTCGCCCAACGTTTTTTCTTGCCATGCACTCTCTGATGTCATTATTCGATCCTGAATTGGAAGTTTTAACCCCCTCACATATTTGTCAACAAATAACCTCTTTCCTGCTTCCGAACCCACATCCTGCCCACTGAATACTTCTTCAAATCTATTAAAATAATCTGTAGCCAACTCATCCTTGCCTTGTACACATGCAGTCAATTTGTCCCATTGGATTCTTTTCTCTGGGACAATTGTTTTTAACTTCTGTACTATACGTGCTGGTAACACTGCCAGGTTCGCTCCTGGTGTCCCTCCAACCGCTTTATTTTTATCTTCTATTATCAAGTCCGCCCATGTGGCGCCAAAGGCTGTTGTGTCATCTACCTTCCTTATTTGTTTCCATATGTCTGCTGGCAGGATCACCGGGAATATTAGGTCTACATCACCCATGGTAAGCACGGATGATTGTAGGCAGGACTCTACTTCCTTGTAAAACCCTGATGGATTCTTTCTTATATCAGGAATCGTCTGCTTTATGTTGTTCACCTCCTGTCTGGAAAAGGGGACATGCACATATTGGGCCATGTAATGGGCTGGTGTTGCCTGCGCCGCTGCACTGCCCACTGCGGGAACCTCCACTTTGGGCACAAAGGTAGGTGGGACCTCTCTCATAGGAAATGCCCGACTTACCGTCCCCCCTCCTTCTCTTAGATGTAACAATATTCCCAGATCCAACGATAGGGCTGTTTCTCCTGTCCCTCGCTCTAGTGCTCTTCTATATACTGCCATTATTTCGGGTAGGCTGGCCTTATCGTTTTTTATATCTTTGTCTAATAAATGTTCAGCCATCGACTGTAGTGCTTTTCTTTTCATGGGCATGGAATATTCATCAAATATCTCGTGTATCTCCATTTTGGGGATACGAGGATCCGACATCCATCTAAACGCTTCTCGTATACATACTTTTAACTTATTGGCCCTTTGTACTGACGACATTGAATGTCGTCATCGTATATATGGCTCTACAATTTCCTTCCTATTTCTCCCGATATCCCTACTCCTGTACCCAGGTGTAGCAAACATTTCAGCATAATCATTATCTAATTCATCTTTAAGCTCATAAAGTTTATATACATGTTCTCTCACTTCTTCATCCCTCTCCCTACAGCGTGCTAATGCATTCAGATCTAACAATCGCTGCAGTGGTAATTTCCCAATTAGCCGTTTCCATTTCTCCACCAAATATTCACCCATGCATTCCAACACTACCTTTCTTTTGTTGCTTCTACAGAAGTCATATATACATCTCTGCCTGTTGCTGCAATTCCACCTTCCTTTCTTTGCTGATTGCACTGCGGGTTACCCTCGTGCACCCCCGTTGATTAGTCCCGCCTCTTGCCCCCGCGGTTTCAACTTCAACCCCGGGAGGAACGGACGGTACCGAGTCCGTGTCTGAGGCGGGAGGTGCGGATGGGACAATGGGAACAGGGAGTGTCTGTTGTAGGCCTGGTTGGCTAATAGGAAGTGTTACGCGTGCGGTCTGTGGCTGTGGGAGGGCTTGAACTACCAGAGGGCGCGCTTGCGCTACGGGTGGGGTCTGGGCAATAGCTACTGACATGTCTGGTCTTACTTCTGATCTTGGGCCTTGTTTTGTATGGGTCAATATATTTTCTATCAATTCATCTGCTATGTGTAATTCTCGTTGTGGGTATATCTTTTCTATATTCAACTGGTCACGCCTGCCTGCCCTTCTTAGACTCTCAGTCCACTCCTCCTCTTCTTTTTCTTCCGCTACTTCACCTTTCGATTTATGCATGTGCGCATGCTTTGATCTGCTTTTAAATCGGAGAATTGCTTCCTTTCTCCAGTCTTAAATAGTCTCAAATGCTGCAGGACGCGCTTTCTTTCTTATCAACACCCTTTCCAAGTTATCTATTCTCGCTATTTCAAAACTACCATTAATCGGCCACTGATGGTCTTGTTGCTTTCTGGTTTGCCTAAGCCAAGTCTCACAGAATATTATCGCACCCATTCCATACTTCACATACATCTCATACGCAGGCGTTCCCCCAGGTGGTACAATTTGGCCATCTTCCAAAGATTGTCTACCACAGCGGAAAAACCCCGCTAGGGTGGACAATACCCCAGGCATGTTTCAACCTTCCCCCTGGTTAATCAACCTTACCTAGGGCGTTTGATTTTGCAAAGTCAACTCTCAACCAATATGATACTTTGAATCGGGGAATGACTTACCTGATAAATCAAGTCGTCTGTATACTGACGCAACAAAGGACGTCGTGTCTGCGTTTCTTGGCTTCCGCCTCCTTGTTCTCTAGCCAGGCACGTCGATCAGGGATCAGATGTGTGCAGATCTGCAAAGGAGTCTCTCATCACTTTTACAGGGCACCCCGAACACCTCTTGATCCCGGCTCGATTGTCCCGTCCCCGCCGTTATCTGCCTCCCTCAATTACAACATTACATGATGGAACAAGTGGGGGAGGGTCCCTATTCGTGCGCCATCTTGAAAGGGGCCCCTAGGGGACCCAGACGTCTATGGAAACAAAGCAAGTCACCACACACGATAGATACGCCAGACACAAGGTTGTATTCCCAAAGCTAGGGTTTATTGCAAAGCAAAAGTCTCAGTTGGCCAACTTGGTCTCACGCCCCGCGACGTGTATCTCTAGACCTCGAGGAACGCAAGAGAGATGAATTCCGTACATCAGTTACATATATACAAAATGCATATCAAACAATCAGCTATGACATGTTTAACACCCCCCTTTGGGTTTCTTTGAACTTGGTGTGATGATGGACATCTCCGACCACTATGACACCTTCAAACATCTATTCTAGTAACAATTTGCAATTTGTGAGTGCGAAGGCATGTTTCAGTTTTTGAATAGAACACAGCGCTTCTGTTCTTGGAAGCGAACCACATACGGGGGGGAGTTGCATTCCGGACCTTGCTATCTATCAGGTGCTATTCGCGTCCTGGGAGCCGACATGCTCTAGCGGGCTCAGCAAAGGGGGGCCGTAAAAAAAGCATAATTCAAGCCTTTAGCAGTATTATTCTAACATATTCTACCATATAACGAGACTGGCGGCAGCTGTGCAATGATTAGATGCCCTGCAGCTCTGCTTCAAGGCTACATTCGGGAGGGAGCCGGGCATTCTTCCTGGCGCTGCCTACGTTTGTGTTTCAGCGAACTCTTGTTATCCTCACGGCCCTGCCGCCTTGTCCTTTTCACATACAGACAACAATGTTTCACAGTCAAGCAGTGTCGTCGGAAAATATACTGCGAAGCAATAGGAACAGAAAGCAGTGAGCAATGGTTAGAAAACAAAATGGCGATTCTTGTTACATCAAAATGGCTGTTCATTAGCAAACTCGAAAACCTATATTTTGTCATATCGTGCATGAGACGGTTGGCCCACGGCCACCAAAATGTGTTTCCGGTTTCAAAGTAGAGGTATCCGTATTTCTAGACTGACATGCAGACATCAGGCTGTGTGGTTACAGTATTTGTTGAGGAAGATGAGGTGGAGGAGGACAGTTTACTACTTGCTGAGAAAGGAACAACCTTTCTGAGAGCATTGCGGTCATTGGATTTGGTGTGGCATCGCATGGAGGTGGTCTTGTAGGAGTACTGTCCAGGTAGTCTGCGACTGAGTACAAACTCAGTGCATTTTACTTTGGTAGCTTTAGCCTTTGGTACACTCCCAACAGTACCAAAGAACGGGCACGCCCGTGACTCGATCTTGGTGCTAGAAGTAGGCACTTCCTCTACCTCATCTTCTTGGTCCTCTTCGTTGTCTTTGAAAATACTGCGTTTTTTTTGTTGTGAAGGTCCTCCAGCGGGTGGTGGTGGTGGCTCTTGGGGAGGAGGGATGGCAATAACTGATGCCATTTTTAAGATAAATAGCAGTTTTGATAAAATTCTTCCAAGTATGTACTGTGTACAAGATTGGTAATGGATAATGAGTAAGAAAAGGTGTAGGAGGTGTGCAAGGGAAATTTTGAAGTTGAAAGTTCCTAGATCAGTAGAAAATGCAATTCTGAAACTGTCTTTGAAGCACAGATACGATCATGAAGTGCAGATGCCTTCGCGAACACCTTCACCATGCTGCGCACAAGCGGTCACGTGGCACTGTCCAGAAGGTCTGCGATGAAGTCAGATGTTCCTGGACGTCTACGGATGCAAAATTATTTCAAAAAGTTGCAAAAAGTGTATAGTCATGTTAAAAATGAAGTTACAAGGCGGGAAATGGCAGTTTTAAGGTGAAACATTGTAAATTGGACACAAATATTGCTTATTGGCTAAGTATGATATTAATAAGTTGTAGGAAAATAGCATGCACTGGTAAAAACCCATGAAATTCACTGAAAAACGTTGTTAAGAGGATGTTATGGTTAAGTTGCACTACTAAAAACCCATGAAATTCAATGAAAAACTTTGTTAAACGGACGTTATGGTTAATTTGAACTAAAAAACGTATGAAATTCAATGAAAACACATAGTTAAGGGGACGTTATGGTTAAATTGCACTAATAAAAACCTATGGAATTCAATGGAAAGCCATTGTTACAGGGATGTTATTGTGACAGGTAAAACCGAAAAACCCCAGAAATTTGCCAGTTATGGTAAGCTTAGCAACCATAACTCACACCACCACCGTGCACTGCTAAGAGTAACACCAAGGACATCAAAGATGACATTACAAATGTCATTGATGACATCACTGATGACATCGCATATCTGGCTCACTTATTTTGGTTCACTTAAAAATCTAGGCCAGGTGGTTTTATTTACTGACAATCAGAATATTTAAATTCAAAAGGTACTGTATATCAAAACGTTAACCTTGTTGTATGTTCTTTAAGTACTTTCCTTAGGGTTTGGTCTCAGCTCATGGTGCACATGCATGAGGCAATAGCAGGCCTCAAACACACCATTCATTTGTATACAGGAAGATAAACTTTTATGCTATTAACATTTTCTGATGATGCTTTTTCTTTCTTCCTTACTTTAGTTTCCCTGTATGTGCCTCTGATTTATATGCATTGTGGGTATTTGTATGTATTGTTTGTACTAGCACAAGTGTGTAGTAAGTCTTGAATTGTTAGCTAGTTATTACATGTTTAACATTACACAATCACCCCTGACATCTTGTTACCAACATAATAAAAACAACCCCTTTTCATCAACATTAATTTCACTTCTTGGTCGGGTTATAACTTTGCTCTCCCTGGACGAATCCTCACCACACTTTGCAAATAAAAGTATATGGCCCGCTCTGAATTGTTTTGGCAAGTTTAGTGAGGTTTCGTCAAGAGGGGCAGAGTTGTAGGGGCGTCCCCATTTTTTTTTTTCATAGACATAATGGAAAAAAATGTTTGCTTAAGCCTACAGCCCAAACCGCTGGATGGATGTTCACCAAATTTGCGACAGGAGCAGTGGCTTGGTCCTGAAAGCATGCTTTTGTACATTTGGTGTAAATCCATACAGTAGTTTTCTTTACAACTGGCTAAATGTAAGTAAAATAAATTAGTGATATCTGGGTTCGGTCCGCAGACCCATTTCCGTTTGTTCCGCGGACAGTCATCTGATTAGCCTATCGGGCAACGTGAAGTCCGTGGATATCGGGCACGCCCGCTGATTGGATGGGGAAAAGCATGAAATATGTCAGTTTTCTTGAAACGTCTGCCATGTTAGATTTGCAGACTTTTGACTGTGTCTGCAGGCACCGCCGTAGAAAAAAACACAAAATTGCACTTGTCAAACTCAACAAACAATCTCTGGGTTGGTGGGGGGTAATGAGGATGGGATGGAATATGGCCATAAGAAGCCAAAAAACAGGTGTTTTTCATCCCCCGAAAGTCTGCAAACACCCCCGATGTCCCAGGGCAGTCCTGTAGTGTCCACGGACACCTATTTCTGCATTATGGGGTTGGTGAAAAGCAGTTTTTGGATGGCTTATTACTTTGGCACCACTCAATGAAACTGCATGTAATTTTGGAATTTTATTCTAGACCTAATGCTGAATGGTTTTGCAAAGGTTGGTGGGATTCTGTCAATAGTGGGCAAAATTAGAGGGGGGTCCCAAAATAATGTAAAGGCTGATGAGTATGGTGCTTTTTGATGAATCTACACAAAAGGTTGCTAAAAGATTTTAGATCGAGATATAAACATTTTCTAAAGTTTGGTGGGATTTTTTCAAGAGGGGGTGAAATTACAGGGGGATCTCAACATTTTTAGATGGCTTATAACTTTGTTGCCATTTGACAAATGTGGACAAAAGTTTTGAGAAAGATTATAAACCCAACATTCAATGTTTGTGTAAAGACTGAATGGATTTTGTCAAGTGGGGGCTAAGTTATAGGAATATTGTATGTACATACATTTTGACAATTTGGAAAAAATAAAACATGGGCGGATTTCAAGCAAACTCATTTAAGGAGTATTGGCAAGGACCTTAAAGCATGGTTTTGCAAATGTGCCCGTGTTTTATTTTTTGACAAGTGTCATAATGTAGGTACAAAAAAATAGTGATAAACCTTTAGTAACTGAGGTATAGCCTGTGGCCATGGGCAGTGGGCAAATTGTCCGGGTCATGGTATAAGGTCATGACGCGGACAATCTGGCTACTGGCCATGACCGCGAGGGACGTAAATGGTGTTAAATTGGCCATGTCCACCTGGGATCGGCTATGTGGTAAAGTTATTCGAAAGTAGAATATGTTTTAAAGGGAAAATAAATGTGCTCATGGTATTATGGTCATAGGGTTCTGCAGGTTGCCATGGAAAGTGAAGAGGGGTTCTGTATGGAGCCCCGCCTTCTGTTTCCATGGTGGTCATCTTGGAAAAGGATTTTCCTTCCTGCAGCGAGACGCTGCAGGCCTCCTGCTGTAGGAAGAAAAACCTACTTTTTTTAGCACCCTGGATTCCCACTTTGGGAACCAGGGATGCTAATGTCCTTTATCCCACATTGCGGGGGCTGCAATGGAGGATAATGGTCCGGAGCCCTTGTTATTTATTTATTTATAATTTGCCAAAGCCCACAGACATCAGGGCGCAATCAGACACACTTCACTTGGGTCGATAACTTTTGCTGCCGGGCCCTTATCCCCCATTCCGGTCCCTGGAACGGGAGATGAACGTCACATTATTCCCATTAGCATAACACAAAATGCTAATGGAAATGTTGGAAAAACGTGTTGAGTCTATGTACTTTACTGAGAAATGTAAAGTAGATGGAGTCTATAAGATTTTTTTTAGTTCTTTTTTTTAACATTGAAAGGTGGTTCCTAACGGTATCTTTCTTTTTTTGTTTTAAAAGAAAATGTTTTGCAGGAGAGGTTAGAACATAAGATGAGGAGGGAAATGAGGGAAGAGGCACCAAGCACTAATATGGAGGGACAGATGGACAGGGGAACATGTTACGCGTGTGTTACTTTTTTAATCCCAGACTGACAGTGAAGAAAGCCACCTGGCTTAGATATATCAGTGAACAAAAAAAGAGGGAGCTAGATATGTGATGTCATCGGTGATGTTATTAATGACATTTGTGATGCCATCTTTCATGTCCTGGGTGTTAGTGTTAGCAGAGGACAGTGATGCGGGCAGTTATGGTCGCTTAGCCTACCATAACTGGCGAATTTCAGGGGTTTTTCGGTTTTACTTTGAACCATAATGGCACGTTTGAAAAGTTTTTTAGTGAAGTGCACAGGTTTTTGGTAGTGCAACTTAACTATAACGTCCCCTTAACAAAGTTTTTTTAATTTAATTTTATGGGTTTTTAGTAGGGCAACTTAACCATAACGTCCCCTTAACAAAGTTTTTTTTATTGAATTTGATGGGTTTTTAGTAGGGCAACTTAACCATAACGTCCCTTTAACAAAGTTCTTTTTACTGAATTTCACAGGTTTTCAGCAGAGCAACTTAACCATGCCGTCCCTCTTGCAAAGTTTTTTTTCTAAAGATGATCGGTTTACAGTAGTGCCACGTAACCATAATGTAAAGCAATTTCTGACTTATTTTAACACCTTGCAGAGAATACCACTTGACAATATGCTAGTGTACAGCACGGTAACGTGTCCCAGAATCCGTAAACACTTAACAGTAAGATGTTTGTGTCATGGCCAAAGTGGAAACAGATTTCTTATTGATATAGGAACGTCCACCTGCAACATGTGCCTTGCACAGCACCAACATGTATTGGTCATTATCCATTAACAATGTAGTGCACATTGCATACATTCAGCAAAAGTTTTAGTTATCTGAAAATGACATCAGCTAAGGCCATCCATTCTCCCCAAAAACAACAGCACTACTGTAATGAAGGAGCATGACAAACACTGCTCCAACCTTAGAAATAACAAAAGCACAATATTTTTGCACTGGCTACCCACTCCCCCATATCATTGTTTGATACGACTTTCCTAATTTCATTTCGCAAATGGCCTTATTAGCTGTCCTACCAAAAAAGAAAGCCATCCGTTAACAAAGTAAATGTTGCGTTAAGAACCACCTTTCACAGTACAGGACATAGACGCAATAAGATTTGACAATAATAATATATGTGCAAACCATTAGCGTGTGCTATGGAAAAATGGGATTTCTGGTTAAACAAAATCCTTTTTCAAGATGGCCACCATCGAAAGGAAAGGCGGTTGTTCCATACATAGCCCCTCTTCGCTTTCCATGACAGCAAGGAAAAAGCAACAGTATGTACCGTGACGCAGAACCTGTAAATAAACATACAGTGATGTATAACGTGATACATTACATTTCGAAATGATACAGTTGATTTTAAAAGAAAATGGTAACATTTTAGAATGTGGAAAAGTGTAGATGTGCAAAGTATTAACGTCTGCTACGGAAAAATAGGATTTCTGGATAAACAAAATCCTTTTTCAAGATGGCCACCATCGAAAGGAAAGGTGGTTGTTTTATACATAACCCCTATTCGCTTTCCATGACAGCAAAGAAAAAGCAACAGTATGTACCTTGACGCAGAACCTGTAAATAAACGTAGTGACATATAACGTGGTACTTTCCATTTCAAAATGATACACGTGATTTTAAAAGAAAACGGTTACATTTTAGAATTTGGAAAGTACTTTTGTTTAACAACTGTCAGAGATCAACTGACTAATTGCATTTGCAAATAATTTGTAGCAATGACTCCAAGGGCCAACAGTGAAAATGTTCATGGAGAGACACATGTAGTTAATTTCGTATACGCAAAGTATGCGTTTCTGTTGAAGCACTCCATTTGTTTGCACAGGTATTTCCAACACGGCGGCATCACCGTTGCTTTACACCACCATAAATGATAATAAGTCGCTCCTTGTCACTAGTTCAGCGTTGGGACAGAGCAGCCCTGGCCTGTCATCCCATAGCATTATAATGGACAGGCACCCGGTCACCAGCAGTTGCATCTGGCATGGAAAGAAGCCGTCACTCGGCATCTGGAAACCGTGGCACTCACAGTACAGCAAAATATGGCTATACGGAAAACGTAAGACAAAATGTGTGTCAATACCCAACGTTTAAGAAAAATTTCCAAAACAGACACAAAGATTGTGGAAAATACTACACAAATGTAAGTGGCTAAACATGACATTTTAAAGAAGTATTAGTGTTCACCATGGGGACATATAATGATAACCTACAAACGCAGATAAACAGCACTCGCCGTAAGGGTTAAAAAAAGGACAATTACACAGTGACATGGTAATTCGGTTATGGATGCAGCATGAATGGACAAGCAATAAAAAAATTGCATGTCGTAATGTTACACAAGACCAAAAGAACGTGCGGACTGTAACAAGACCAAAAGAACATTTCAAAGAAAAAGAAATAACGTTCACCAACGGTGACTCTAGTCTTAGCTTGCAAACGCGAACAATGTACACTCTCTGGTATTGGAGGAAAATTACAACTCCGCAAAAATATAATACTTCAGTTACATTGTCACAATTAGTGTACAGTCGTCAACATTAAACTTACATCATCTTCACAGCCTCCTTTATTTTTGGCAAAGTCACACAGCAAACTGTTCAACTCAAAGAATATTCGTGAACTGATATTTCATGTTCCTTACAAGCGTTTTTAAAGTATTACCTTATCAAATAGTATTTTTTTTCAAACTTTGATTCCTTGCGTAGCTTTTAAATTTTCACTTTCGCTCAAGGTCAAAAAACAATAGCCCCTTATGGATTCACTTGAATGCGTGGGCCTACTGAGCTTGCAACCAAAAAAGCAAATGAACTGACCTTCACTCAGAAGGCACATACATTCTCACTTTGCAACAACATATGAAAATCCCCATCAAAGACTCCAGGTGGCCGCCTCAGATTGGAAAACATAGGACGCCAGTCCGACTTCAATATTAATCTGAAAACATTACAACACAGATGCAGGCATTGCTCGCCGTACATTGTGCACCAACTTCCACTTTACCGTATGAATTTGGTGGCAGGAAATCTGCCCACAACCAGCATGCACCCAAGACTGCAGGCCCTCCCCACAACCACCTGAGTGATGTGCGGTAGTACGGGTGTATCTATAAGTGTGGTATGCTTCAGTGGTTGTAGCCAGAGGCTACACTCCTAGCTGTATATCCCCAGATATTACAATGTATGTGTGTGCAGTGGCTTATGTCTCCAGTGGCCAAGACTCTACACACTCCCTAGAACCATCTGATCGATAAGCAATGCTACAGGTGTACCCATTGCTGTGACATGTGGCGGTGGTAGTGGCCAGGGCGTACAGTCTTGGAAGTATGGCCTTTGACCTACGGCCTATGGCCATGCATCCAAGACTCTGCGCCCTGGCCACAACCACTGCAGCATGTCACACCCATGGCTGTACGCCCTGGCCACAACCACCGCAGCATGTCACACCCATGGTGGCGTACAAAGGAATAGCACACTCATAGGGAAAACAAAATTTTATTACAGCATGTACTCAATTTCAATGTTTG
Source organism: Ambystoma mexicanum (assembly GCF_040938575.1). Taxonomy (NCBI): domain Eukaryota; kingdom Metazoa; phylum Chordata; class Amphibia; order Caudata; family Ambystomatidae; genus Ambystoma; species Ambystoma mexicanum. The sequence goes on along the minus strand of NC_090941.1, from coordinate 288,275,189 downwards.
CTACCACTATGCGTGTCCTTACAACAGTAACAAGGTTCCTGTGCACTGCATGGACTGAAATGCTACCAGTATAACACCCCTCATTTTCTGTGCGTACAAGGTGGCCATAGAAAATACATCGTGAAGACTGACCCCCAGAACAAATGCATTGATCACCCATGTCTTACTGTCTGAACCTGTCCCAACGCTCTGTGACACAGCAAAAGAGTTTTATAAATATAGCATGTGTACGCTGGTTGTTGCTCCGCTATCGGCGGATCCAAGATGTCGGGCGCAGCCAAACAATCTGATGCAGAACACGTCTCGCAGCAGCCAATCGGCAGAGACTTCGCGTGTCCGCGGTCATGACTCGAGCCCATTAGCCAATCGTTATCTTGTCCGCGGAGCGAACAGGGAAGTGTGACCGCGGAGTGGACATAGATATCACTAATTTTTTGAGACATACTTTTTGGTTGTTTTTCAATCAGTCTATGGGAAAAAAAGACGTTTTGGAACCTCCCCTTTAACTTTTCCCCCCCTCGACCAAACATCACAGAACTTTGCAAAAAAATTCAGAATGGGCAATATACTTTTTTTGGTGTATAAGCCGGCCACAAAGTGCTCTTCCTATGGAAACAGAAACTTAACCATAACTACACGGCCACTACCGTGCCCGTGTAATATCTACCTTTATGACCTGAAGAAGAAATGGCAACTTATCTAAATGTATTTTCTAATCTGCTCCATACACAAGGAAAGCTGAACAATATGCAGAAGATATTGGTCCAAAAAAGTTATTTTAATGGCGATAGGTGTTATTTGTCACAGGATTTTTTGAACACATCACACATTCTTTAACTTGACTCCACATTTCTGTTACCATTGTTATGTATGCCCCTGCTAAATGATGTGGTTGAAAATGAAGTAGACCTTTTAGAACAACGTCTAATCGGTGAGGCAAACATTACTATCCAAGGCAACAATACAGCAATATTGCCCGGAACGAAAGATAATTGCTGCTAATGCATAACTGCACGTGATAAATATTTGATGTGGCCAGTACACATTGCACTGATTTTAAACTGTGATGCGATGGTCAGCATTTTGAGGGCAATGATACCACTGCATTGCTGCTCTAGCACAATGGCAACTTATGTACCATATAAGCACGACAGAAGTTCCAGGACTGCCAGAACATACATACTCATACAATGCTATTTCATGTTGATATAGCACGTTGTCACTACATGTACCATACAAGCATGACAGCACTTTAGAACTCTCATGGCAGCTAGAGTAGACATACTCAAACAATGTTATGCCATAAATATATGCCGCGGCCAGCTCACACTGGAGTAAACATAATCATTGCGAGGCTGAACACTATTTTACAGGCTTTGATGCACGAACAATGCTGCTTTAGCACAAAGTCACTTTATCAAATGAACAAAAACGATTTCCCTTTGAATTTCGAATGACTGCTGCAATGCTGCTTCATAAATATACAATGCAGCTACTTCACACTGTGCTGAGGATGAGTTGCAATATACCGGCCATCAATGTACACGTTTTGACACAATGACAATGCCGCTGTAGCACTATGTAGCACTATGGTACCAAATGTACTGGAAGAGCATAACATTACTATGCACCTTGTATGGTTGTCAGAGAATTGATGCTCATACATTTGTTGATGTATCATGACACTTTCAAGGACATATAAGACATATGATTCATAGGGCACATTTTGTGACACTGAACCCACTTACTGCCGCCCAGGTACTAATATCACAACAGTGCAGCAATACTTTGGTAGTGCAACTGAATACTGCAACACTACTGGAGGAGCTACATCATTGATGTCCCGCAAACACTAGCATCCATTTAGTATTACATCCAGAGAGGTCTAACACCAGACCAAGATGGTGCCCAGCATAGCACTCAACTCCCTCAGGACACAGATACCACTACATGAGAAAGAGTAGAGGGACTAGTCACACCACTTACCATAGAGACAGTACATAACAATAGTGCACACTCTCGCAGTCAACTCTGACGAAGCTTTGATGGCAAAACGCGTTGGTTGACTCTCCAGAGTCTCTTGTTTGTCTGTCACCTTCACTGGTGATTTCATAATAATCCTTTCTGGATTTTAACCGAGTTTACTTAATAAAGCTACAATCAACAAAATCCTTATCTGGAGTCGCTGTCACCTATTTTTTATCAAATCTGGCTGTGATAAACCCCTGCAAACGGGGATGAGAAAAGAGGGGCTACTGTGAGTCCAAAGGCGACACACAGAGATGTCCATTTTCTTATACATATACATATATATATATATATATATTCAGTGAAAAAACTTTGTTAAAGGGACGTTATGGTTCCAAGTAAAACTGAAAACCCCCTGAAATTCGCCAGTTATGGTAAGCTAAGCAACCATAACTCGCGCCACTGCAGTGCACTGCTAAGACTAACACCCACGACATCAAAGATGACATCACAAATGTCATTGATGACATCACATGTCTGGCTCACTCTTTTTTCCTTTACTGACATATCTAGGCCACATGGTTTTCTTTAGTAACAGTCAGGAACTAAAAATTGTAAACGTACTATATTTCTCGACTTATCCTTCAAGTATGTTCTTATAGTAATTCCCTTAGGGTCCAGTCATATAATATGAAACAAATACATAGGGGAAGACACAAGCTTGAAAGACAGCAATCCTTTCTGTGCATGAAGATAATCAGAAGAGTTATCAGAACTTTCTGATAGTTCTGTTGTTTTTTTATTACTGTACTTTCCCTGTATATGCTCATATTTGTATACATTGTACTCGCATTACTTTCCTTAGGGTCCAATCACATCATGTGATACATATACATAGGGTAAATAGCAGTTTTCAAACAGAGCAATCATTCATTTTCATAAAGATAATCAGCTAGGTTATGAATTATTTCTGCTACTACTTCTGCTTTTTTGCTTACTTCACTTTCCCTGTATATACCCGTATCTGTATGTGTTCTTGTCTCTTTGTGTTTTGTTTGTAATAATGCAATTATGTAATATGTGGGTTTTATTAGCTACTTATTACATATTTCACAGTACACAAAACTCTTATAAGGAAAAAGTTATCATTTCATTATTCAACATATCAACATTATGAATATTGTACCTTCATCATATATGCTGCACACAATGCCTATGTTTCTTCATGAGTAGGTTAGTATACTGGATAGAACTTCATAATAGAATGCTATTTATATCAATGCATTGATAATGCACTAATTAGCTCATGACATTTATTCCAATGATTCTTGAGTTTTTTCTCAACATTATAATAAGAATTCCTTGTACACACATTTCATGAAAAGTTAATACACATGTGATGTCATCAATGACATTTGTGATGTTATCTTTGATGTCGTGGGTGTTAGTCTTAGCAGTGCACGGTGTTGGTGTGAGTTATGGTTGCTTAGCTTACCATAACTGGTGAATTTCAGTATTTTTTTTCAGTTTTAGTTGGAACCATAACGTCCCTTTAACAAAGTTTTTTCACTGAATTTCATAGGTTTTTAGTAGCGCAACTTAACCATAACGTCCCTTTAACAAAGTTTTTTTCACTGAATTTCATAGGTTTTTAGTAGCGCAACTTAACCATAATGTACCTTTAACAAAGTTTTTTCACTGAATTTCATAGGTTTTTAGTAGCGCAACGTAACCATAACGTACCTTTAACAAAGTTTTTTCACTGAATTTCATAGGTATTTAGTAGCACAACTTAATAATATTAACTCTGATTTTATGTACATGTAAAATTGAACATACTGAACCTTCTCTACTTATTTTGATGTCCGCAAACTTTTTTAATGTCTGCGGACATGTTCGGACAACAGTACCAATACCTAAAAACTCTCGGGGGGGGTATGTTTGATTGTTATATCATAACATATGAACATTTTACAAATTCACAAACCAGCACACATACATATTTTATGTAGTAATACATAAAAAGTGTAACCCATATATGTAACACACTAACCATTCATTTAAATACAATATATTCTAAAATGGAATATACCAAAAGAAGATAAGTAGGCTTCCAACATAATTACCTCACAGACACTCCACAACCAAGAACAATAGCAGACCTACAGACTACTCAGAACATACCTTACCTGAAATAGTAAGTGTACTGCATTGTACTCATATATTTATAAACTTTCTGTATTAGATTAAAAAAAAAATGATATTATGTTTTTTTTTCTCACAGAAATGTCTAGTACTCTGGAGTGGCTAGAGGAGCATTTCCCACATGAGGAAATGTCAGAAGATAGTGAAACTAATGGTAGACACTTTACAGTATAGACCATTTAATTATTATTATTTTATATACATTTAACATATATTTTATTTTTTGTACAGAGCATACCAAAATAGAAAATACTTCAGAAGAAGCTGTTATGAATAACACTCTTCACAGCATACAAGAAAAAATTGATTTATTGTTGACCAATTTTAATAATTTAAAAACTTTTGTGGAAGATCATTTTAAACCAAAAACCGTGTACCATTGTCCCACATGTACCTGTCCCCCCTCACCATATCCAAGTCAATTATCCCCAAACCATCTCCATGAACCAAAATGTTTTGATGAGACTTCCATCCCTTATTCACCTGTACAAATCCTGTTGATACCCCGAATTCTCCTGTTTTTGTTTCCGTTTCTGCCTCACCTTCTCTGTCATAAATTGTTAATATATGTTAAATAAAGTTAAATTTTTATATTGTGTTGCAATTAATTTAGCTGTCCGCGGACAGTGCGGGTGTCCTGAATGTCTGTAAAGAAACAAAAATGGAGGTGTCCTGATGAACACTATACCTGTCCGTACTGTTCGTTAGCAAGTTGAAACTGTTCTAAGAACACACGCGGTGTCCTGAAATGTTCGTAAAGAAACAAAATAGGGGTGTCCTGAGGACGCTATGCGCGTCCGTATTATTCGCAACCAAGTTGAAACTGTTCTAAGAACACGTGTGGTGTCCTTAAATGTGCGTAAATAAACAAAATGGAGGTGTTCTGAGGACGCTATGTCTGTCCGTATTGTTCGCAAGCAATTTGAAACTGTTCTAAGAACAAGCGCCTGTCCGTAACTGTTTGTTTGACGTGTGACGCACTTTCAATTACTTCAGGAATCGAACATTGTTCGTAGAACATCAACGCACATGCGCAAACCAATGTCCTTGCATTTGGTGTCCTCCGGACAGCCGCTCCCTTCGCGGACATGTTCGCGATGCGATCATGTGACTGCGGCCACGCTGATCGCGTGTTCTTAAATGCGGACACTGTTCATGTCCCCGAACAATTTAAAAGTACATTTTCAAGTAATCCACAATATTTTTCAATAAAAACTCACCATAGCACAAGTCCCACATACTAATCATGAGTTTCTACATACTTTTTGAAACTTTTTGAACCTTTTTTTGTGTTTGATCTGTCCACGGACAGCGCGCATGTCCGTGAACCGTGTACAAGCACCCCTATAAAAGACCACACCCTAGAGCTTATTCTCATTGTGTTTCTGGCTATTCTTCAGAGCACAGCGATTTTTCCTGCCACCTGCAGATTGACATCTTCATCCTGATGGCATCCATGGCTGCACTGCTGCCACCTGGTGCTGCACCTGCTTCAGCACCACCCCCAACCCCTCCACCACCACCACCTCCCACAGGGCCTGAAGAGGGGAACAGGAGTGAGGATGCAGAGGAGGAAGAAGAGGATGACAAGAATGAGGTAGTGGAAATCCCTACTACCCGCACTCGGAGTGAGTCTTGGGTGTGGCGGTTATTTACCATTCATGGGAATGGTCCTAAAGCTCGTGCAAACCGAGTCACCTGCAATGAGTGCAAAATGGTACACAGTCGCGGGAGGCATGGTTCGTATAGCTTTGGGACCACTACCATGAAGCGACACCTCAAGTAATTTCACACTGGGGCCATTCGCAAGGTTGTACCTTGCGATGAGAGTAGCAGGTTGATTTCCTCTACTTCATCCTCCGTTTCTGATCCTGTCACTACAAGGAACACTTCTGTGGGACAGCGTCTTCCTCAAGCTGCCTCACAGGCCATACACAATGCTGATGACCCTTACCTTTCGAGGGTCACAGTTGTGTGTATGTACTGTGATGCAGTACTCTGCAGCGGGGAGCGACTTCGAAGTGCTTTTGAGACTATCATCCCAGAGCACGAGAAGATCTGCCCACTACCCAAATAAAACCCACTCTACATCTTCCTCTCTCAGCTCGTCCTTTCTTATCCCTGTGGTTGGTGTCCCCCCCTTTACCTTCCTTTTCCCTCCTCTCCTAGTGTGTCATGTATTAAAAAACAAAAAAAATATAAAACAACAACAAAAAAAAAGGCTCTTTTCCGAGCTGCCTTTCACAGTTAAAAAATAGAAGTGAAAATAAATGAAGCAGAGCCCTTTGTATTTTTTAGGAGTCCGCGGACAGTCCGCGGACATCTAAAATTTTGGGGTGCTGCCCTATCACAACCATTACAATTTTCTCTGGGAGAAAGTGGTGGCTCTGCGAAAAATGTATGTACTATGAAACATAATATTTTCATTGTGAAAAGAAGACATGCCAAAATCTCTTAGAAAGGCACAAACAGCCTTATTGACATTGCTCCTTGCTTTCTCCATTTGTGGACCAAGTGAAGAAGAACGAAGCCACATTTGTCTCTGTGCAATCCGTGAAAGAATTACTTGAGAATTTGGGAACATGTCCATGACCTTTCAAAGTCTTTCTTTGATTGCAAATTGCAAAGAAATTCCAGACACATGTCCTAAACTGTTCCCTCCACAATGAATTACAATTATGTCTGGATGTTGCTCTGTCTCCAAAGTGGCACGGAGAGGTAGCAAGTCCAACCACTTCATTCCACGTACTCCATGCCAGTGCACTTCCACATGTGGGAATCCAAGATCTACAGCTACTCCACAGCTTTCTGCATGCACCTTCAACCAATGTATCCACGAGTCTCCCAAAATCCAACCATCCGTTTTCTGAAACACACAGCCATAGCTATCTGTTCTTCTCTCAGCAAAAAAAGTATCTGAGAAACTCTCTCCTGTCACAACACACCCACTAAACTTTCCTGACCAATCCCTTTCTATGCTCATTCTCATTTGCAAGGCTTACCAACCCAAAAATCCCCGGATGTAACATCTGATGTCCGCAAACTACCGCCATGTCTGCTGACATATCGTAACATGGACTGCCCTTCTACCATTTCCACTTCACATTCTGTGCCATTGTATCATTGGATGTAGCTAAGAAGTCACATGACCATTCACCAATCACATCCAAGACCTCTACATCTAAGTGCATCATCATAGATCACACTGCAAATGTACTGTGAATTTCTCTGAGTACAAGTGTCATTTCATTAGAAAGCACCTTCTACAAGAAATACTGTACAAATCTCCAAGATTTCTACTTGCAGCTACGTGCATATCCATATGCATGAACACAAACTACAAGTATGCATATTTTCTGTAAAATACATGAACACATTTTCTAGTTTCATATAAACAGATTAACTGACTTTTATCTTGTATAATCTGTAAAATGAATTTACTGTCTTTTTTTCAATCTCCTAAAATCAACTGTCACTTAAAAACGTTTATACTATTTAATTTCTTTATACACACACACTCAAATCATATTGAACTAACATTTTTGAAATAAAATATGTAGGGCCTCATTACAGGGTAGGCGGTAACCATGGCGCTATTAGCACCATGGTTGCTGCCGGTATTTTACCGTGTCCGCCTTGGTGGATGGTGGAATTACCGCCCTACTCCAAGGTGAGCGGGGACGGTAATTCTCCATTCACCAAGGCTCTTCCCCATTCCCATTTTTGCCCCATAGGGCATAATGGGAATGGGGAAGGCGCTAATTACGGTACCGCAAATTGTGGTACCGTAATTTGCACCAAGGTCCCTTTGCGGGTTGGTACTTTAACGCCTGCTTTTAGCAGGCGTTAAAGTACCAACCCGCAAAGGGACCTCGTAATAAGGCGGTAAGGGTTAACGGTCACGGTACCCTTACCGGTGACCGTTAACCCTTACCGCCTACCGTGTAATGAGGCCCATAGACTACACATAGTCAAACAAAATTGCATGCACACACTATGTTCAAATCTCAAACAACAATACTTGTACAATAACATAAACATTTTTAAATTTTTTTTTATTTATTTAATTACTTACATTTATATAGGGCCAGCAGCCCATGACATAGATGCACTATTACTTGCAAAAGCTTAGTTACAGGAATAGTGGTTTTCAGTGGTACATTATGAACTTCACAAGGCATACTAAAGATATTTTGTTTGCTACAGTTAGTCATTGCAATACAGTTTATTCATTAACAACATTTGATATATATGGTTTTGAGGAAGGCGCTGAGGATGTCAATTAAAAAAATCAATGTCTAAATTAAAAACAGTGGTATATACAAACAGAATTACTAATATATTTCTTTTACAATTACATTGAAGACCATTCTCCTGAAAAGAAGCAGCCGATTTTGAAGTACAAAGAACAACTAAGAAGTAACCTGCTCATTATAGAAAAAAAGTAAGTTGAATACCACCATAATATTTGTATTATTAGTCAAACAAACTGTAAAGTTAATTCATGCTATTTCTGTGCCTAAAATTAGAGATTGTGCACCATTAACTCCAAAAATCCCCATTTCTTAAACAGCGATTTGCATCCAGAATGGCCCACAAATTCCTATTTTTCGACACACAAATGACCCAACTCAGCTGCTAGAATTTTGATATTATAGAACAAACAACTGTTTTAATTGTATAGCATTAGATTTACTATGTATACTTCTCCACACCACTAGCTTACTTTTTTCTGTCATCTGATACCAAGTTTAGTAGCACATTAATTCAAGAATACCCATCCCTACTAGTTGTAGTTGCCCAATGCACAATCACACACCATTACATACATCTTCATCATCTTACTCTAACACTCATGCACACCGCACACATACATTGCAGAACACCCCAACCCATACCTTGTTTATTTTTTTCAACAGACCCTAAAGAATGCCTACCAAAAATCAAGTCCGTAGAAAGCAACGCAGAAGTAGAGCAAACGAAAATAAAAGTGTCCAACATAAGCATCCATCTCTAGCAGAATTTGTAAAAAAAGTTGAAACAAAACAGCTAATACAGTCATTTAGTGAAACAAAAGAAGTTTCAAGTACAAAAACTTTGCCTCCTCTATCAAAATGTAAAACAAGCCAGAAAACAATTAACAAAAAATCAGCTATCACTACAGATAAAACTGCTTCTATAAATCTTGATATGGTGCAAAGTAAGCATACCAAGAAAAGTATTTTAGCCAAAATGTTCCATCACAGAGTCCTTCAAAATCTTATAAAAACAGGAGAGAAACCAGGTTCAACCCTTAAAACCTATCGTAGGAAATTAATCTTAGAAGCGTTGATAGACAGTGCAATTCTTCTCAAAAGAAAGTTATTTATTTTAGTGTTAAACAAAATGAAACCACTAACAAAACTAATGACTAAATTACAAAAAAGACTTCTCAATAAACGAAATTTCAACAGAAAGAACTTCTTAAGTATCTGCGGAGGCGAATGGAGTCACACTACAAGCACAGAACCATACTTTAATGAAGAAGCATACAAACAAAAGCAAACAAATACAATTGCCATACATAGCAGTGGTCGGGGTTATGAAAAAGTGAGTAATACCATAATGGAACAAGAAGTACTCCTTACAAAAATATGGCCTGAAAAATTAGAATTACCCCTCCATTCAACTGAGTCAGAACGTCTACTGTACAAATGGCCATGCACGTCAATGTGTAACATTCCCAAAACAATGTTCAAGTCTTTACGCCAATTCCTCAATCAATATGTGAAAAGCAAAGACAAAATCAAAATTAAACTACTGCAAAATATGGATACCTGTCCAGTGCACAAGTACACAGGACTACAAGGACATTCATTGGCCTGCATTACAGGACCTACTTGCAAAACCACCTTCCATGATATCAAAAGGGTATCAACACATCATTCAACTATAAGAAATCTAGTTTATAAACTGTAATATGCTAAAAGTCCTGCTTTAGCACTAGTCAATTTAAATAACATTCTTCTACATGGTACAGCAAAAGACCAACTTGAAGAAATCGACTATATCCAGAAAAAATATTTTGGAAGTGAAAGCCACTTACAGAATGAAATATCTGTAAACCAAATTAGCAACAATTCTACACATGGCAACCTTTTACTACACACATACAAAAAAGAAATACTAACATTTAAAAGTATATCAGCTGAAGTACCAAACCACGTGTGTGTATGTTGCCGCAGAACTTTTTATAAAAGTAACACAAAAACTGTAGACCTATCATACAAAATAGAAGACAATGAAGATTCTAAATGGTTTGAATTAGCTCTCTACCTTATAGCAGAAAACAAATACGAAATAACTGACCCCTTAATACTTTGCAGTTACTGCACTACAAAACTTGACAACAACCAAACTCCTTCACGTGCTATCACAAATAATTTGGAATTATATCCACTACCAAAACCCCTACAACAACTTAATTTATATGAGAGCATCATAATTCAAACAGTGCACCCCCAAGCAATAATATGCCTTCTTCCAAAAACGGCAAAATTACCTCCCTCTGAATTAGTGAAAGGTATTCATGAAAAAGTCGTGTATTTACCATTAGATCTAAAAGAAAATGTGCATGCTCTAGGAGTGCAACGCCCAATGCAGCAATCTTTAATTATCTTAGTAAATGGAGTACCTACAAAAGACAACAAAAATTTGGCAACAGCTGGTAGATTTACATAAAGTTAGAGAAGCCTTGCAATAACTTAAAGAGAATAATGAATATTACAAAGAAATTAATATAGAAGAAAACTTGAAGGATAAAACTGAAATAATTCAAGAGACACAAGAAGCCGGTCAATTTGAGCTCCTAGATCCTGCTAAAATATCAAATACTTTAGACCATTATACAATTCATCCATTGCACTCTAACAACACCATAGAAGATGCACTGGAAACGTACCAAATGCGTCAAACAAAAGGATCACCAATCAGCATATCGGAAAAAAGTATAGAAGCACATGCTTTTCCTCTACTCTTTCCTACTGGCAAAGGAGGAAGGTACGATGATAGACCTATTCAAATATAAGCATCAGAATACCACTCATTACAGATGTATTCTGAAGATCCCAGATTTAGACAACATGTGGAATACATATTCCACCTACTCTTTGAAAGTGAACTAGCAACTTTATGTTACGGAGTTACACACATATTAAAATCAGGATCCCGCTTTCAAAATATGACAGCTATACAATTATTACAAAAAGTGCAACAAAAAGATGAGGTTTTACAATCAAATATTACAAATCTATTAGCAAATATGCATGGTACTAAAGAGTACTGGTTTCGACGTCAGGGAGATGTAAGTTGTATGATCAGAAACCTTGGCCCACCCACTTGGTTTGTTACATTAAGTTGTGCAGAATATGCATGAGGAGATTTACATGATTTCCTACGCATATCAAACAAAAACAAAACAAACATAGATATACTAACACCTTGAGAATTTTGTTTTCTGGATCCTGTTAATGTTTCAAGATATTTTCACCATCGCTTCATTGCTATGCTACAATTTATTTGTAATAAAACTGTTCATCCCCTTGGAGAATTGCAACACTTCTTTTGGAGAAAAGAATACTAAGCCAGAGGAGCACCACATATCCACATGCTTTTATGGATTAAAGATGCTCCTAAATTTGGTCAAGACAGTGATGCCACTGTTTTACAGTTTATTGAAAAATATGTCACTTGTGAAATTCCATCAGAATCCACAAATAGTGATCTTCATGCACACATTTTACAATTTCAAAGACACAAATGTGGCAAATATTGTCATTGCAAATACAAAAACAAAGGGAAATACTACACCAAATGCCAATTTGGTTTCCCTAGACCAGTTACAAATACAGGTCAAGTGAACAACCTCATGTCTTCAGTTAGACATAGTGTTAAAGGTAAGTCACCTAAAAATACATATTACATAAAAAGAAAAGAAGAAGAAAAATATATCATTGATTACAATGCAATCATTGCCCACTTATGGAATGCAAACATAGATGTGCAGTGCAGACAATTCTACTGCAGTTGCACGATATGTCACAGCATACTTAACCAAAGCAGAAAAGACAGAGCTCCAAGACCTCTGGAATGACCTGTCATCAGATAAAACAGTGTCTCAGAATTTATACAGCTTGGGCATAAAAATGCTCTCCCATAGAGAATGTAGATCCTATGAAGCAGCTGATCGTTTAACTGGTACTGCATTGTATGGTAAACCTGAAAATATAGTATGGCTAAGTCTTGGTCCAGCTAAATCTAGAAAAAGTGTTCTAAAATCATACAAAGATATAGAAACAATAGCCAAACTTGATCCCAACAGCCAAGACATTTTAAAAAAACAATGTATTGGACACATACTACCAAAACAGAAGTAATACTTTGGAAACCATGTGTCTATACCACATAGCCCAAAATTACACATACAAAAATATTATAAAACCTGATGAAAAAAAAGGTAAATACAGAGTGACAAACTGTGAAGGCAGCTTAGTAAAACTCACCAAACCAAATTTAATTAATCATATAAAATTGTCATTAAAAACTCCTCAACATAAAGAAGTATATTACATGTCCCTGCTACAACTCTTTAAACCATGGAGAAAAGAAGAAGAAATACTAGATAACTATGACTCATATGAAGACGCTTTCAAAGCAAATGAAAGCACTATAACTGATGTAAACTTTACATAGTACAAAACAATGTTGCACAATGAACAGCAACACGAAGAAGAACTCCGGGCCCAACTAGATAAGGACACTCCTGACAGTAGTCAACCTTCTGTAACAGGAAGCCAAGAACCACTGGGAGAACCACCAATAACAAATGAGGCAGAATTAGCTATGATAGAAGTAGAAAACACCAAGTGTCAGTATGAAGATAAAGAAGACTTAACTATACTACAATCAAAACTAAACAATGAGCAACGTAGCATTTTTCAAGAAGTAACAAAAGAAATTGCACATGGTGTACAACATGAAAACAAAGAATGCACCTGCCAAAATTACAAACCTATACTACTGTACGTCAGTGGTGAAGCTGGTTCTGGCAAAACATTCCTAATCAAAATCATCAGTAAGTTCCTTCAACAATTGTCAAGACTTGATGGTCGTGTAGATGATGAAACCTCCGTCCCCAAGTACCACACGGACAAGTGTATAATATAACTGTCCGTGCAATCTTTGGGGCCACAGGTGTGGAGTACCGTCAGCCTGGAACCAGGAACGCCGGAAGTGAACCCCCTGACCACTGTAAGGCAAGCAACTAGGTTAGAGAAAGCAAGGCAAGACAGTGGACGGTTAAAAGGACAAGTCAGACTCTTTCTTACCCCAATGACAGTGGTCAGATACCCTGGGTGACGTACTGGGCAGGATTCTATTATGGTCGACGGCGGTAGGCAGCATATGGTAATGTGGCACTCTTGATGGAAAGAAACACCTGATTTTGCCTAGAAACTTGAGCAAAGTACTGTGATGGGAAATCCGTAATCAGTCCAAAATGAAGTCTGTGGTCAGAAAACCGGCCGGTCACGACAATAACAATGGATGATCCAAAAGCAAATCCGTGGGAAAAACCAAGTTCGTATTTTGATCCAGGAAAGATCGCCAAAGCAAAGGTACCGAGGAGAAGCAGAGCAGGTCCGTGAAGGCAGTCCGTGATCAAGGATTCCAAGGAACAGAAGCAGGGAAAGCGCTCTACAAAACTTGCCATAAGCAGCTGTGAAGCGACGTGTGAGCGTTTGCTTGAACCTTTTAAAAGGCAAAAAAATCATGTTACGCTCTGTGTCACGTGAGCGCGTCGATGCTTCCTTCCTGATCACATGATGCGTGCTCCTCGTCTCGTGTAACCAATTGAGCCTGTTACTTCCTGATCACGTGTCGCTTAACGCGACAGGCCCAAAACCAATCCGAAGACCATGAAGTGGCATGGACAGTCTCCATGGTAACCGCCACTGGAGGAAAGGGGCTCGTGTCGGAAAGGAGTTTCTCTTGAGTCGTTTGCTATGCCAACATGAGCTGTAGTCCAACCGCCGTCGGGAATTACATGGAGACATGGTGGTAGTGCGATGTGTGACCAGGGATGTGACAACAATTGACAAACAACAAACTGTTAGCTGTTGTCACTGCCCCCACAGGTTTAGCTGCCTACAACATAGGTGGTGTCATTTTACACCAATTACTACTCCTGCCAGTAGAACACCAAAACAAATTAGACTATTACAAACTTTCTACAGAAGCTGCAATGGAACTACGCAGAGTATTAAAACAAATGAAAATGCTACTAATAGATGAAGTGAGCATGGTGTCCAACCTAATGTTGGCTTTGATTCACCTCAGATTACAAGAAGTACTCAAAACAAACTACGAAGAGCTCTTTGCAGGAAAACACATTATTGTTTTCGGAGATCTTCTTCAATTGACACCAGTAAAAGGTGAGCCTATTTTTAAAACATTAGGACACAAACTCTGCCGTAAAACTGTTGGCAGCATTGGAAATATCAACCTTTGGCAACATTTCCAATACAGAGAATTAACAGAAAACATGCGGCAATCTGCAGATCTCACTTATGCCAACATCTTAAAAAGTATCAGAGTTGGTATACTTTCTAAAGAAGCAGAAGCAATATTGAAAACCCGGCACATTCATGCACTTTATGACGATAATGCATGTGCTACAGATGTTATGGAACAATTAGCCCATAAAAACGTCAATTGTATGCCCTTAATGCCAACTCTTGCAAGCTGTTTCAAATTCAATGAAATAATGTTAAGTAAAGAAATGCAACCAATAATGGAAATTAGCGCCACAGACAAACTAGATGTACATGGTATGACACTACCCATGTGTGAGCAAGCCACAGCAAGACTAAATAGTTTAGAAAATTCAATCTCAAACACAGCTGGCTTGGAAAAGATATAAAAATTATCCTTAAATTGCAGAATAATGCTTAAACGTAACCTTGACGTGGACCAAGGACTAGTTAATGGAGCACTGGGTACAGTTGTTGGCTTTCAAACATACCCACGTGACAACAAAATTCAGTTTGTCAATATTCTCTTTGACAAACTTTCAGAAGTAAAAAGGATAGGACGCTCAACAGCTCGATTCCTTCTCTTCAAAGACATGTATGTACGCAGAGAACAATTTTCTCTAACTCTTGCATACGCAGTCACCATTCATAAATCACAAAGTCTTACCCTATACAAAGCAATGATAGACATTGGTAACACAGTCTTTAAAGAAGCCATGAGCTACGTAGCACTATCACGCTTACGTACACTTGACGGTCTATTTCTAATCAACTTTGATGCAAGTAAAGTAAACGCTGATATTCCTTGCATTTTAGAATGCAATGGACTTCGCTCACTATACACCCCCCCATCTAAAAACATATTCTGTACCACAAAAAGTAAAACGTTGTAAAAGAAAACTAAATCAAACAGAAATGCAACAGGATGTCACTGCAAATCCTCAAAAGAGAGTAAAAGAAACTAAAACTTCATCAAGTACCACAAACATAAAATAACCCATTAGGGAAAGTAAACCAGGTACTTCGTCAAAGAAGGAAGACAAACTAAAAAAAAATCAATCAGATACAGAACTACCTGGTCCATTTAAACTCTCAAATATAGTTGGAGTAAGTTGCTACGCAAATGTAGCAATGAATATTCTATTTCAATTGCCACCAATCGTTGACAACATTTACTTACACAGTACAGGCCAATTGTGTTTGCAAATGTTACTACTTCACAGAAAGGCAACAAACAATCCTGATAACACGTATAGTGTTTATGGAATAAGACAAAAATTGGACTACTGTGCTGGAATGGTGAAATTCACTATAAACTCACAGGAAGATCCACAAGAATTTCTAATGTACTTACTACAAGTACTGGAAATAAAAACATACCTATAAATGAAATCTTCCAGATTTCATACATGTGGAAACATACATGCACTCTGTGCAACAATGTGACACAAGAACAAATCCCCAATGAGCGCTTTGTGTATGTATCAATACCTAATTGTGAATCCGTTCCATTTCAGCAACTTGTGCAAAATGCAAACCATGGTAGATTATGTACTACCTACAATTCGGATAATCGCTCCACCTTACTAATAAAAACACATAGTAAATACGTAATACTAATGCTTCTAAGTTACAATGCAGATGGTACCAAAAACAACTGCAAGTTGACTGGATTCACACATGGTCAAGTATCACTTGGTAAGAAAACCTTCACAACAATAGGTATAATCTACCACGCAGGAGCCACAACCAATTCAGGTCACTACACCGCATATATAAAAAAGAAATGTGGATGGTTTGAATGTAATGATAGTACCATTACTCTAAAGCAGAGATTACCAGCAAATCTTTCAAATGCTTATTTAATGTTCTTAAAAACAAAATTTATTAACTAAACTGTTTAAACCTTAAAGGGATGGTCTAGTAAAAATTTTTATTTAAAAAATAGATAGGCCACATAAAAAAAAATATACTAGCATCCTCCGTTTTAAAACTTCCTATGTAAAATTTTGAGCTATTCAAGCTCAAAATTCGAAAAAGCAAGCACAGGGGCGCCGCCATTTTGTGAAATGGAGGCCCTCCTGTGCTGGCTTTTGCTTTTGCGGCACTAATGAAGGAAAAGCCAGCCAGCTGTAGTAAACAAAGTCTACCGCTGGGTGGCTTTCCCTTAATTAGTGCCGGGACTCGGAGGACGCGGACCGGAGACCAGAGCAGGAAAGCTGCAGCTGAATCTCGGTAAGTGCTATAAGTGCTGGAGGAACCCTGAAAACTTAGAAATAAAACTGCAGCTTTAAAAACATTGTATTTATGTTTGCGGTCGCTTTTGAAGCGACCGCAAACATAAATACAACGTTATTGTGTTAGAAAACGCTGCGGTTTTTCGTTCCAAGTTTCTCAGGCTCCTCCGGCTCGGAGGAGCCTGAGAAACTTGGAAAAAAAAACGCAGCGTTTTCCAACACTATCGCGTGTGTTTCTGCCTGCTGTGGCTATCACTTTGGGTCTCCGGTGCACCGGAGACCCAAAGTGAAAGCCACAGCAGGCAGAAACACACGCGGTTATGTTTACATGCCGCGTAGTGTTTCTACCTGCAGCTGATTTCCCATTTAGGGCTCTCGGGCTCCCCGTGGGGAGCCCGAGACCCCCAAATGGGAAATGCTAAATGCTGCGTTGTCTGCCTAAATCTGCTTTCCCATTTGGGGCTCTCGGGCTCCCCGTGGGGAGCCCGAGAGCCCCAAATGGGAAAGCAAATTCAGGCAGACACAACGCGGTTGTTTTCCGCAATGCCGCGTTGTGTCTGCCTGAATCTGCTTTTCCATTTGGGGCTCTCGGGCTCCCCGTGGGGAGCCCGAGAGCCCCAAATGGGAAAGCAAATTCAGGCAGACACAACGCGGTTGTTTTCCGCAATGCCGCGTTGTGTCTGCCTGAATCTGCTTTTCCATTTGGGGCTCTCGGGAGCCCGAGAGCTCCAAATGGTAAAGCAGATTCAGGCAGACACAACGCGGTTGTGTTGGAAAACGCTGCGGTTTTAAAACCGCAGCATTTTCCAACATAATAACGTTGTATTTATGTTTGCGGTCGCTTCAAAAGCGACCGCAAACATAAATACAACGTTTTTAAAGCTGCGGTTTTATTTCTAAGTTTTCCGGGCTCCTCCAGCCCGGAAAACTCAGAAAAAAAACGCAGCTAGTGCTTATTTTTTGTAAAAAAAAATAAATAGCACTTACCGAGATTCAGCTGCAGCTTTCCTGCTCTGGTCTCCGGTCCGCGTCCTCCGAGTCCCGGCACTAATGAAGGGAAAGCCACCCAGCGGTAGACTTTGTTTACTACAGCTGGCTGGCTTTTCCTTCATTAGTGCCGCAAAAGCAAAAGCCAGCACAGGAGGGCCTCCATTTCACAAAATGGCGGCGCCCCTGTGCTTGCTTTTTCAAATTTTGAGCTTGAATAGCTCAAAATTTTACATAGGAAGTTTTAAAACGGAGGATGCTAGTATTTTTTTTTTTATGTGGCCTATCTATTTTTTAAATAAAAATTTTTACTAGACCATCCCTTTAACTAAACTTGTAGTAAAAAAATATAAACTGTTAGAATATTCCAAAAGGTATCTAACTGCACAAAGATTCTACAGCAACTAATCAGATAAATGAATAGTACTAAATTAGAGCAAAAAATAGATAGTTAGAATACACCAACTGGTATCTAACTAACGCAAAATTTTACAATATCCAAACTGATAAATCAATACCACTAAAATATATCAAAATATAGATGGTTAGAATACACCTACTGATATCTAACTGCTCCAAAATTTTACAATATCCAAACAAATAAATGATAAGTTACTTCTCCAAAAAACTGCAACAAGCCAATGTATACAGCATTAGCCAGAAACAACAAGTGAACACTGAAAACAAACAAACAAATAAACTGTAGCATAACTGAAAAAGTTTTTTTTTTTAATCCAACATGGATTTTTTTTTCTCCCACAGGCCCAATGATTTTAGCAACAAACACGGAAACTGAGCAAATTGCACAGTACTCTGATTTGTAATCTACTAAATGTGAGGGTAAAAAAAAAAGAATGTTGATTATTCAATGTAATAAGTCGTTACAAGATACCAATACCAACATGATCTTTTCTTTTATCACAGAAATTAACAAGAAATACATGTACTCCAGTTACTAAACCAAACAGTAAGTATATTATTATAAGTACAACCATCGCAGCATATCACACCCATAGAGGCTTATAACTTTGTTCCTTATAAATTTGTTTTTGGATCCCAAAGTTATAAGCCACTATGAGTGTGATATGCTGTGGTGGGTGTGGCCAGGGAATAGAGTCTTGGGTGCATGGCCATATGGACATGCACCCAAGACTCTATGCCCTGGCCACACCCACTGCAGCATATCACACCCATAGAGCCAAACATTTTAACTATGGTTTATGGGAACTTTTAATATCCGCGGTCATAATGAGTGTTCTTAGAACACTTTCAACTTGCCAGCGAACAATACGGACAGCATCCTTAGGACACCACCATTGTGTTTATTTACGAACATTTCAAGATACCGCAAGTGTTCTTAGAACAGTTTCAACTTGCCAGCGAACAATACGGACACCGTCCTCAGGACACTCGCATTTTGTTTATTTACGAACATTTCAGGACACCGCGAGTGTTCTTAGAATACTTTCGACTTGCCAGCGAACAATACAGACAGCGTCCTCAGGACACGCCCATTTTGTTAATTTGCAAACATTTCAGGACACAGCAAGTGTTCTTAGAACACATTCAACTTGCCAGCGAACAATACGGACAGTGTCCTCAGGACACCCCATTTCGTTTATTTGCGAACATTTCAGGACACCGCGAGTGTTCTAAGAACACATTCACTTGCCAGCGAACAAAACAGACAGTGTCCTCAGGACACCCCCATTTTGTTAATTTGTGAACATTTCAGGACACCGCAAGTGTTCTTAGAACACTTTCAACTTGCCAGGGAACAATACGGACAGGGTCCTCAGGACACCCCCATTTTGTTTATTTGCAAACATTTCAGGTCACCGCAAGTGTTCTTAGAACACTTTCAACTTGCCAGCGAACAATACGGACAGCGTCCTCAGGACACCCCCATTTTGTTTATTTACGAACATTTCAGGACAGCACAAGTGTTCTTAGAACACTTTCAACTTGCCAGCGAACAATACCGACAGCGTCCTCAGGACACCCCCATTTTGTTTATTTACGAACATTTCAGGACAGCACAAGTGTTCTTAGAACACTTTCAACTTGCCAGAGAACAATATGGACAGCGTCCTCAGGACACCCCCATTTTGTTAATTTGCGAACATTTCAGGACACGGCGAGTGTTCTTAGAACACATTAAACTTGCCAGCGAACAATACGGACAGCGTCCTCAGGACACCCCCATTTTGTTTATTTGCGAACATTTCAGGACACCGCAAGTGATCTTAGAACACATTCAACTTGCCAGCGAACAATACGGACAGCGTCCTCAGGACATCCCCATTTTGTTTATTTACGAACATTTCAGGACACCGCGAGTGTTCTTAGAACACATTCAACTTGCCAGCGAACAATACGGACAGCGTCCTCAGAACACCCCCATTTTGTTTATTTATGAACATTTCAGGACACCGCGAGTGTTCTTAGAACACATTCAACTTGCCAGCGAACAATACGGACAACGTCCTCAGGACACCCCCATTTTGTTAATTTATGAACATTTCAGGACACGGCGAGTGTTCTCAGAACACCCCCATTTTGTTAATTTACGAACATTTCAGGACACTGTGAGTGTTCTTAGAACACATTCAACTTGCCACCGAACAATATGGACAGCGTCCTCAGGACACCCCCATTTTGTTAATTTACGAACATTTCAGGACACCGCGAGTGTTCTTTGAACACATTCCACTTGCCAGCGAACAATACACACAGCATTCCTCAGGACACCCCCATTTTCTTAATTTACGAACATTTCAGGACACCGCGAGTGTTCTTAGAACACATTCAACTTGCCAGCGAATAATACGGATAGTGTCCTCAGGACACCCCCATTTTGTTTCTTTGCGAACATTTCAGGACACCGCGAGTGTTCTTAGAACACATTTAACTTGCCAGAGAACAATACGGACAGTGTCCTCAGGACATCCCCATTTTGTTTATTTGCGAACATTTCAGGACACAGCGACTGTTCTTAGAACACATTTAACTTGCCAGCGAACAATACGGACAGCGTCCTCAAGACACCCCCATTTTGTTTATTTGCGAACATTTCAGGACACCGCGAGTGTTCTTAGAACACATTCAACTTGCCAGCGAACAATACGGACAGCGTCCTCAGAACACCCCCATTTTGTTTATTTACGAACATTTCAGGACACCACGAGTGTCCTTAGAACACATTCAACTTGCCAGTGAATAATACGGACAGCGTCCTCAGGATACCCCCATTTTGTTTATTTGCGAACAGTTCAGGACACTGCAAGTGTTCTTAGAACACATTGAACTTGCCAGAGAACAATACGGACAGCGTCATCAGGACACCCCCATTTTGTTTATTTGCGAACATTTCAGGACACGACGAGTGTTCTTAGAACACATTCAACTTGCCAGCGAACAATACGGACAGCGTCCTCAAAAACCCCCATTTTGTTTATTTGCGAACATTTCAGGACACCGCGAGTGTTCTTAGAACACATTCAACTTGCCAGCGAACAATACGGACAGCGTACTCAGAACACCCCCATTTTTTTTATTTACAAACATTTCAGGACACGGCGAGTGTTCTCAGAACACCCCCATTTTGTTAATTTACAAACATTTCAGGACACTGCGAGTGTTCTTAGAACACATTCAACTTGCCACCGAACAATACGGACAACGTCCTCAGGACACCCCCATTTTTTTAATTTATGAACATTTCAGGACACGGCGAGTGTTCTCAGAACACCCCCATTTTGTTAATTTATGAACATTTCAGGACACTGCAAGTTTTCTTAGAACACATTCAACTTGCCAGCGAACAATACGGACAACGTCCTCAGGACATCCCCATTTTGTTCATTTATGAACATTTCAGGAACGGCGAGTGTTCTCAGAACACCCCCATTTTGTTCATTTACGAACATTTCAGGACACCTCGAGTGTTCTTAGAACACATTCAACTTGCCAGCGAACAATACGGACAGCGTCCTCAGGACACCCCCATTTTGTTAATTTAGGAACATTTCAGGACACCGCGAGTGTTCTTGGAACACATTCAACTTGCCAGCGAATAATACAGACAGCGTCCTCAGGACACCCCCTATTTTGTTTATTTGCGAACATTTCAGGACACCGCGAGTGTTCTTAGAACACATTCAACTTGCCAGAGAACAATACGGACAGCGTCCTCAGGACACCCCCATTTTGTTTATTTGCGAACATTTCAGGACATGGCAAATGTTCTTAGAACACATTCAACTTGCCAGCGAACAATACGGACAGCGTCCTCAAGACACCCCCATTTTGTTTATTTGCGCACATTTCAGGACACTGCAAGTGTTCTTAGAACACATTCAACTTGCCAGCAAACAATACGGACAGCATCCTCAGAAAACCCCCATTTTGTTTATTTACGAACATTTCAGGACACCACAAGTGTTCTTAGAACACATTCAACTTGCCAGCGAACAATACGGACAACGAGCTCAGGACACCCCCATTTGGTTAATTTACGAACATTTCAGGACACGGCGAGTGTTCTCAGAACACCCCCATTTTGTTAATTTACGAACATTTCAGGACACCGCGAGTGTTCTTAGAACACATTCAACTTGCCAGCGAACAATACGGACAGCGTCCTGAGAATACCCCCATTTTGTTTATTTATGAACATTTCAGGACAACGCGAGTGTTCTTAGAACACATTCAACTTGCCAGCGAACAATACGGACAACGTCCTCAGGACACCACCATTTTGTTAATTTATGAACATTTCAGGACACGGCGAGTGTTCTCAGAACACCCCCATTTTGTTAATTTACGAACATTTCAGGACACCGCGAGTGTTCTTAGAACACATTCAACTTGCCAGCGAACAATACTGACAGAGTCCTGAGAATACCCCCATTTTGTTTATTTATGAACATTTCAGGACACCGCGAGTGTTCTTAGAACACATTCAACTTGCCAGCGAACAATACGGACAACGTCCTCAGGACACCCCCATTTTGTTAATTTATGAACATTTCAGGACACGGCGAGTGTTCTCAGAACACCCCATTTTGTTAATTTACGAACATTTCAGGACACCGCGAGTGTTCTTAGAACACATTCAACTTGCCAGCGAACAATACGGACAGCGTCCTCAGGACACCCCCATTTTGTTAATTTAGGAACATTTCAGGACACCGCGAGTGTTCTTAGAACACATTCAACTTGCCAGCGAACAATACGGACAACGTCCTCAGGACACCCCCATTTTGTTAATTTATGAACATTTCAGGACACGGCGAGTGTTCTCAGAACACCCCCATTTTGTTAATTTACGAACATTTCAGGACACTGTGAGTGTTCTTAGAACACATTCAACTTGCCACTGGACAATATGGACAGCGTCCTCAGGACACCCCCATTTTCTTAATTTACGAACATTTCAGGACACCGGGAGTGTTCTTAGAACACATTCAACTTGCCAGCGAATAATACGGATAGTGTCCTCAGGACACCCCCATTTTGTTTCTTTGCGAACATTTCAGGACACCGCGAGTGTTCTTAGAACACATTTAACTTGCCAGAGAACAATACGGACAGTGTCCTCAGGACACCCCCATTTTGTTTATTTGCGAACATTTCAGGACACAGCGACTGTTCTTAGAACACATTCAGCTTGCCAGCGAACAATACGGACAGCGTCCTCAGAATACCCCCATTTTGTTTATTTACGAACATTTCAGGACACCGCGAGTGTCCTTAGAACACATTCAACTTGCCAGTGAATAGTACGAACAGCGTCCTCAGGACACCCCCATTTTGTTTATTTGCGAACAGTTCAGGACACCGCAAGTGTTCTTAGAACACATTCAACTTGCCAGAGAACAATACGGACAGCGTCATCAGGACACCCCCATTTTGTTTATTTGCGAACATTTCAGGACACGGCGAGTGTTCTTAGAACACATTCAACTTGCCAGCGAACAATACGGACAGCGTCCTCAAAACACCCCCATTTTGTTTATTTGCGAACATTTCAGGACACCGTGAGTGTTCTTAGAACACATTCAACTTGCCAGTGAACAATACGGACAGCGTCCTCAGAACACCCCCATTTTTTTTATTTACGAACATTTCAGGACACGGCGAGTGTTCTCAGAACACCCCCATTTTTTAATTTACAAACATTTCAGGACACCGCGAGTGTTCTTAGAACACATTCAACTTGCCACCGAACAATACGCACAGCGTCCTCAGGACACCCCCATTTTGTTAATTTACGAACATTTCAGGACACCGCGAGTGTTCTTAGAACACATTCAACTTGCCAGCGAACAATACAGACTACGTCCTCAGGACACCCCCATTTTTTTAATTTATGAACATTTCAGGACACGGGGAGTGTTCTCAGAACACTCCCATTTTGTTAATTTATGAACATTTCAGGACACCGCAAGTGTTCTTAGAAGACATTCAACTTGCCAGCGAACAATACGGACAACGTCCTCAGGACATCCCCATTTTGTTCATTTATGAACATTTCAGGAACGGCGAGTGTTCTCAGAACACCCCCATTTTGTTCATTTACGAACATTTCAGGACACCGCGAGTGTTCTTAGAACACATTCAACTTGCCAGCGAACAATACGGACAGCGTCCTCTGGACACCCCCATTTTGTTAATTTAGGAACATTTCAGGACACCGCGAGTGTTCTTGGAACACATTCAACTTGCCAGCGAATAATACAGACAGCGTCCTCAGGACACCCCCTATTTTGTTTATTTGCGAACATTTCAGGACACCGCGAGTGTTCTTAGAACACATTCAACTTGCCAGAGAACAATACGGACAGCGTCCTCAGGACACCCCCATTTTGTTTATTTGCGAACATTTCAGGACATGGCAAATGTTCTTAGACCACATTCAACTTGCCAGCGAACAATACGGACAGCGTCCTCAAGACACCCCCATTTTGTTTATTTGCGAACATTTCAGGACACCGCAAGTGTTCTTAGAACACATTCAACTTGCCAGCGAACAATACGGACAGCATCCTCAGAAAACCCCCATTTTGTTTATTTACGAACATTTCAGGACACCGTGAGTGTTCTTAGAACACATTCAACTTGCCAGCGAACAATACGGACAGCGTCCTGAGAATACCCCCATTTTGTTTATTTACGAACATTTCAGGACACCGCGACTGTTCTTAGAACACATTCAACTTGCCAGCGAACAATACGGACAACGTCCTCAGGACACCCCCATTTTGTTAATTTTCAAACATTTCAGGACACGGCGAGTGTTCTCAGAACACCCCCATTTTGTTAATTTACGAACATTTCAGGACACCGCGAGTGTTCTTAGAACACATTCAACTGGCCACCGAACAATACGGACAGCATCCTCAGGACACCCCCATTTTGTTAATTTACGAACATTTCAGGACACCGCGAGTGTTCTTAGAACACATTCAACTTGCCAGCGAACAATATGGACAGCGTCCTCAGGACACCCCCATTTTCTTAATTTACGAACATTTCAGGACACCGCGAGTGTTCTTAGAACACAATCAACTTGCCAGCGAATAATACGGACAGCATCCTCAGGACACCCCCATTTTGTTAATTTACGAACATTTCAGGACACCGCAAGTGTTCTTAGAACACATTCAACTTGCCAGTGAACAATACGGACAACGTCCTCAGGACACCCCCATTTTGTTAATTTACGAACATTTCAGGACACCGCGAGTGTTCTTAGAACACATTCAACTCGCCAGAGAACAATACGGACAGCGTCCTCAAGACACCCCCATTTTGTTTATTTGCGAACATTTCAGGACACCGCAAGTGTTCTTAGAACACATTCAACTTGCCAGCGAACAATACGGACAGCATCCTCAGAAAACCCCCATTTTATTTGTTTACGAACATTTCAGGACACCGCAAGTGTTCTTAGAACACATTCAACTTGCCAGCGAACAATACGGACAACGTCCTCAGGACACCCCCATTTTGTTAATTTACGAACATTTCAGGACACGGCGAGTGTTCTCAGAACACCCCCATTTTGTTAATTTACGAACATTTCAGGACACCGCAAGTGTTCTTAGAACACATTCAACTTGCCAGAAAGCAATACGGACAACGTCGTTAGGACAGCCCCATTTTGTTAATTTATGAACATTTCAGGACACGGCGAGTGTTCTCAGAACACCCCCATTTTGTTAATTTACAAACATTTCAGGACACCGCGAGTGTTCTTAGAACACATTCAACTTGCCACCGAACAATACGGACAGCATCCTCAGGACACCCCCATTTTGTTAATTTACGAACATTTCAGGACACGGCAAGTGTTCTTAGAACACATTCAACTTGCCAGCGAACAATACGGACAATGTCGTTAGGACACCCCCATTTTGTTAATTTATGAACATTTCAGGACACGGCGAGTGTTCTCAGAACACCCCCATTTTGTTAATTCACGAACATTTCAGGACACCGCAAGTGTTCTTAGAACACATTCAACTTGCCAGCGAATAATACGGACAGTGTCCTCAGGACACCCCCATTTTGTTTATTTGCGAACATTTCAGGACACCGCGAGTGTTCTTAGAACACATTCAACTTGCCAGAGAACAATACGGACAGCGTCCTCAGGACACCCCCATTTTGTTTATTTGCGAACATTTCATGACACGGCGAGTGTTCTTAGAACACATTCAACTTGCCAGCGAACAATACGGACAGCGTCCTCAAGACACCCCCATTTTGTTTATTTACGAACATTTCAGGACACCGCGAGTGTTCTTAGAACACATTCAACTTGCCAGCGAACAATACGGACAGCGTCCTCAGAACATCCCCATTTTGTTTATTTACGAACATTTCAGGACACGGCGAGTGTTCTCAGAACACCCCCATTTTGTTAATTTACAAACATTTCAGGACACCGCGAGTGTTCTTAGAACACATTCAACTTGCCACCGAACAATACAGACAGCGTCCTCAGGACACCCCCATTTTGTTAATTTACGATTATTTCAGGACACCGCGAGTGTTCTTAGAACACATTCAACTTGCCAGCGAACAATACGGACAACGTCGTCAGGACACCCCCATTTTGTTAATTTATGAACATTTCAGGACTCGGCGAGTGTTCTCAGAACACCCCCATTTTGTTAATTTACGAACATTTCAGGACACCGCAAGTGTTCTTAGAAAACATTCAACTTGCCAGTGAATAATACGGACAGCATCCTCAGTACACCCCCATTTTGTTTATTTGCGAACATTTCAGGACACTGCGAGTGTTCTTAGAACACATTCAACTTGCCAGTGAACAATACGGACAGCGTCCTCAGGACACCCCCATTTTGTTTATTTACGAACATTTCAGGACACCGCGAGTGTTTTCAGAACACATTCAACTTGCCAGCGAACAATACGGACAACGTCGTCAGGACACCCCCATTTTGTTAATTTATGAACATTTCAGGACACAGCGAGTGTTCTCAGAACACCCCCATTTTGTTAATTTACGAACATTTCAGGACACCGCGAGTGTTCTTAGAACACGTTCAACTTGCCAGCGAATAATATGGACAGGGTCCTCAGGACACCCCCATTTTGTTTATTTGCGAACATTTCAGGACACGGCGAGTGTTCTTAGAACACATTCAACTTGCCAGCGAACAATACGGACAGCGTCCTCAAGACACCCCCATTTTGTTTATTTGCAAACATTTCAGGACACCGCGAGTGTTCTTAGAACACATTCAACTTGCCAGCGAACAATACGGACAGCGTCCTCAGAACACCCCCATTTTGTTAATTTACAAACATTTCAGGACACTGCGAGTGTTCTTAGAACACATTCAACTTGCCAGCGAACAATACGGACAATGTTGCCAGGACACCCCCATTTTGTTAATTTATGAACATTTCAGGACACGGCGAGTGTTCTCAGAACACCCCAATTTTGTTAATTTACGAACATTTCAGGACACCGCGAGTGTTCTTAGAACACATTCAACTTGCCAGCGAATAATATGGACAGGGTCCTCAGGACACCCCCATTTTGTTTATTTGCGAACATTTCAGGACACCACGAGTGTTCTTAGTACACATTCAACTTGCCAGCGAACAATACGGACAGCGTCCTCAAGACACCCCCATTTTGTTTATTTGCAAACATTTCAGGACACCGCGAGTGTTCTTAGAACACATTCAACTTGCCAGCGAACAATACGGACAGCGTCCTCAGAACACCCCCATTTTTTTTATTTACGAACATTTCAGGACACAGCGACTGTTCGCAGAACACCCCCATTTTGTTATTTACAAACATTTCAGGACACCGCGAGTGTTCTTAGAACACATTCAACTTGCCAGCGAACAATATGGACAACGTTGTCAGGACACCCCCATTTTGTTAATTTATGAACATTTCAGGACACGGCGAGTGTTCTCAGAACACCCCCATTTTGTTAATTTACGAACATTTCAGGACACCGCGAGTGTTCTTAGAACACATTCAACTTGCCAGCGAATAATATGGACAGGGTCCTCAGGACACCCCCATTTTGTTTATTTGGGAACATTTCAGGACACGGCGAGTGTTCTTAGAACACATTCAACTTGCCAGCGAACAATACGGACAGCGTCCTCAGAACACCCCCATTTCGTTTATTTACGAACATTTCAGGACACGGCGAGTGTCCTCAGGACACCCCCATTTTGTTTATTTGCGAACATTTCAGGACACGGCGAGTGTTCTTAGAACACATTCAACTTGCCAGCGAACAATACGGACAGCGTCCTCAAGACACCCCCATTTTGTTAATTTACGAACATTTCAGGACACCGCAAGTGTTCTTAGAACACATTCAACTTGCCAGCGAACAATACGGACAACGTCGTTAGGACACCCCCATTTTGTTAATTTATGAACATTTCAGGACACGGTGAGTGTTCTCAGAACACCCCCATTTTGTTAATTTACAAACATTTCAGGACACCGCGAGTGTTCTTAGAACACATTCAACTTGCCAGCGAATAATACGGACAGCATCCTCAGGACACCCCCATTTTGTTAATTTACGAACATTTCAGGACACCGCAAGTGTTCTTAGAACACATTCAACTTGCCAGTGAACAATACGGACAACGTCCTCAGGACACCCCCATTTTGTTAATTTACGAACATTTCAGGACACCGCAAGTGTTCTTAGAACACATTCAACTCGCCAGAGAACAATACGGACAGCGTCCTCAAGACACCCCCATTTTGTTTATTTGCGAAAATTTCAGGACACCGCAAGTGTTCTTAGAACACATTCAACTTGCCAGCGAACAATACGGACAGCATCCTCAGAAAACCCCCATTTTGTTTATTTACGAACATTTCATGACACCGCAAGTGTTCTTAGAACACATTCAACTTGCCAGCGAACAATACGGACAACGTCCTCAGGACACCCCCATTTTGTTAATTTACGAACATTTCAGGACACGGCGAGTGTTCTCAGAACACCCCCATTTTGTTAATTTACGAACATTTCAGGACACCGCAAGTGTTCTTAGAACACATTCAACTTGCCAGAAAGCAATACGGACAACGTCGTTAGGACAGCCCCATTTTGTTAATTTATGAACATTTCAGGACACGGCGAGTGTTCTAACACCCCCATTTTGTTAATTTACAAACATTTCAGGACACCGCGAGTGTTCTTAGAACACATTCAACTTGCCGCCGAACAATACGGACAGCGTCCTCAGGACACCCCCATTTTGTTAATTTACGAACATTTCAGGACACGGCAAGTGTTCTTAGAACACATTCAACTTGCCAGCGAACAATACGGACAATGTCGTTAGGACACCCCCATTTTGTTAATTTATGAACATTTCAGGACACGGCGAGTGTTCTCAGAACACCCCCATTTTGTTAATTCACGAACATTTCAGGACACCGCAAGTGTTCTTAGAACACATTTAACTTGCCAGCGAATAATACGGACAGTGTCCTCAGGACACCCCCATTTTGTTTATTTGCGAACATTTCAGGACACCGCGAGTGTTCTTAGAACACATTCAACTTGCCAGAGAACAATACGGACAGCGTCCTCAGGACACCCCCATTTTGTTTATTTGCGAACATTTCAGGACACGGCGAGTGTTCTTGGAACACATTCAACTTGCCAGCGAACAATACGGACAGCGTCCTCAAGACACCCCCATTTTGTTTATTTACGAACATTTCAGGACACCGCGAGTGTTCTTAGAACACATTCAACTTGCCAGTGAACAATACGGACAGCGTCCTCAGAACATCCCCATTTTGTTTATTTACGAACATTTCAGGACACGGCGAGTGTTCTCAGAACACCCCCATTTTGTTAATTTACAAACATTTCAGGACACCGCGAGTGTTCTTAGAACACATTCAACTTGCCACCGAACAATACAGACAGCGTCCTCAGGACACCCCCATTTTGTTAATTTACGATTATTTCAGGACACCGCGAGTGTTCTTAGAACACATTCAACTTGCCAGCGAACAATACGGACAACGTCGTCAGGACACCCCCATTTTGTTAATTTATGAACATTTCAGGACTCGGCGAGTGTTCTCAGAACACCCCCATTTTGTTAATTTGCGAACATTTCAGGACACCGCAAGTGTTCTTAGAAAACATTCAACTTGCCAGTGAATAATACGGACAGCATCCTCAGTACACCCCCATTTTGTTTATTTGCGAACATTTCAGGACACTGCGAGTGTTCTTAGAACACATTCAACTTGCCAGTGAACAATACGGACAGCGTCCTCAGGACACCCCCATTTTGTTTATTTACGAACATTTCAGGACACCGCGAGTGTTTTCAGAACACATTCAACTTGCCAGCGAACAATACGGACAACGTCGTCAGGACACCCCCATTTTGTTAATTTATGAACATTTCAGGACACAGCGAGTGTTCTCAGAACACCCCCATTTTGTTAATTTACGAACATTTCAGGACACCGCGAGTGTTCTTAGAACACGTTCAACTTGCCAGCGAATAATATGGACAGGGTCCTCAGGACACCCCCATTTTGTTTATTTGCGAACATTTCAGGACACGGCGAGTGTTCTTAGAACACATTCAACTTGCCAGCGAACAATACGGACAGCGTCCTCAAGACACCCCCATTTTGTTTATTTGCAAACATTTCAGGACACCGCGAGTGTTCTTAGAACACATTCAACTTGCCAGCGAACAATACGGACAGCGTCCTCAGAACACCCCCATTTTGTTAATTTACAAACATTTCAGGACACTGCGAGTGTTCTTAGAACACATTCAACTTGCCAGCGAACAATACGGACAATGTTGCCAGGACACCCCCATTTTGTTAATTTATGAACATTTCAGGACACGGCGAGTGTTCTCAGAACACCCCAATTTTGTTAATTTACGAACATTTCAGGACACCGCGAGTGTTCTTAGAACACATTCAACTTGCCAGCGAATAATATGGACAGGGTCCTCAGGACACCCCCATTTTGTTTATTTGCGAACATTTCAGGACACCACGAGTGTTCTTAGTACACATTCAACTTGCCAGCGAACAATACGGACAGCGTCCTCAAGACACCCCCATTTTGTTTATTTGCAAACATTTCAGGACACCGCGAGTGTTCTTAGAACACATTCAACTTGCCAGCGAACAATACGGACAGCGTCCTCAGAACACCCCCATTTTTTTTATTTACGAACATTTCAGGACACAGCGACTGTTCGCAGAACACCCCCATTTTGTTATTTACAAACATTTCAGGACACCGCGAGTGTTCTTAGAACACATTCAACTTGCCAGCGAACAATATGGACAACGTTGTCAGGACACCCCCATTTTGTTAATTTATGAACATTTCAGGACACGGCGAGTGTTCTCAGAACACCCCCATTTTGTTAATTTACGAACATTTCAGGACACCGCGAGTGTTCTTAGAACACATTCAACTTGCCAGCGAATAATATGGACAGGGTCCTCAGGACACCCCCATTTTGTTTATTTGCGAACATTTCAGGACACGGCGAGTGTTCTTAGAACACATTCAACTTGCCAGCGAACAATACGGACAGCGTCCTCAGAACACCCCCATTTCGTTTATTTACGAACATTTCAGGACACGGCGAGTGTCCTCAGGACACCCCCATTTTGTTTATTTGCGAACATTTCAGGACACGGCGAGTGTTCTTAGAACACATTCAACTTGCCAGCGAACAATACGGACAGCGTCCTCAAGACACCCCCATTTTGTTAATTTACGAACATTTCAGGACACCGCAAGTGTTCTTAGAACACATTCAACTTGCCAGCGAACAATACGGACAACGTCGTTAGGACACCCCCATTTTGTTAATTTATGAACATTTCAGGACACGGTGAGTGTTCTCAGAACACCCCCATTTTGTTAATTTACAAACATTTCAGGACACCGCGAGTGTTCTTAGAACACATTCAACTTGCCAGCGAATAATACGGACAGCATCCTCAGGACACCCCCATTTTGTTAATTTACGAACATTTCAGGACACCGCAAGTGTTCTTAGAACACATTCAACTTGCCAGTGAACAATACGGACAACGTCCTCAGGACACCCCCATTTTGTTAATTTACGAACATTTCAGGACACCGCGAGTGTTCTTAGAACACATTCAACTCGCCAGAGAACAATACGGACAGCGTCCTCAAGACACCCCCATTTTGTTTATTTGCGAAAATTTCAGGACACCGCAAGTGTTCTTAGAACACATTCAACTTGCCAGCGAACAATACGGACAGCATCCTCAGAAAACCCCCATTTTGTTTATTTACGAACATTTCAGGACACCGCAAGTGTTCTTAGAACACATTCAACTTGCCAGCGAACAATACGGACAACGTCCTCAGGACACCCCCATTTTGTTAATTTACGAACATTTCAGGACACGGCGAGTGTTCTCAGAACACCCCCATTTTGTTAATTTACGAACATTTCAGGACACCGCAAGTGTTCTTAGAACACATTCAACTTGCCAGAAAGCAATACGGACAACGTCGTTAGGACAGCCCCATTTTGTTAATTTATGAACATTTCAGGACACGGCGAGTGTTCTAACACCCCCATTTTGTTAATTTACAAACATTTCAGGACACCGCGAGTGTTCTTAGAACACATTCAACTTGCCACCGAACAATACGGACAGCGTCCTCAGGACACCCCCATTTTGTTAATTTACGAAAATTTCAGGACACGGCAAGTGTTCTTAGAACACATTCAACTTGCCAGCGAACAATACGGACAATGTCGTTAGGACACCCCCATTTTGTTAATTTATGAACATTTCAGGACACGGCGAGTGTTCTCAGAACACCCCCATTTTGTTAATTCACGAACATTTCAGGACACCGCAAGTGTTCTTAGAACACATTCAACTTGCCAGCGAATAATACGGACAGTGTCCTCAGGACACCCCCATTTTGTTTATTTGCGAACATTTCAGGACACGGCGAGTGTTCTTAGAACACATTCAACTTGCCAGAGAACAATACGGACAGCGTCCTCAGGACACCCCCATTTTGTTTATTTGCGAACATTTCAGGACACGGCGAGTGTTCTTAGAACACATTCAACTTGCCAGCGAACAATACGGACAGCGTCCTCAAGACACCCCCATTTTGTTTATTTACGAACATTTCAGGACACCGCGAGTGTTCTTAGAACACATTCAACTTGCCAGCGAACAATACGGACAGCGTCCTCAGAACATCCCCATTTTGTTTATTTACGAACATTTCAGGACACGGCGAGTGTTCTCAGAACACCCCCATTTTGTTAATTTACAAACATTTCAGGACACCGCGAGTGTTCTTAGAACACATTCAACTTGCCACCGAACAATACAGACAGCGTCCTCAGGACACCCCCATTTTGTTAATTTACGATTATTTCAGGACACCGCGAGTGTTCTTAGAACACATTCAACTTGCCAGCGAACAATACGGACAACGTCGTCAGGACACCCCCATTTTGTTAATTTATGAACATTTCAGGACTCGGCGAGTGTTCTCAGAACACCCCCATTTTGTTAATTTACGAACATTTCAGGACACCGCAAGTGTTCTTAGAAAACATTCAACTTGCCAGTGAATAATACGGACAGCATCCTCAGTACACCCCCATTTTGTTTATTTGCGAACATTTCAGGACACTGCGAGTGTTCTTAGAACACATTCAACTTGCCAGTGAACAATACGGACAGCGTCCTCAGGACACCCCCATTTTGTTTATTTACGAACATTTCAGGACACCGCGAGTGTTTTCAGAACACATTCAACTTGCCAGCGAACAATACGGACAACGTCGTCAGGACACCCCCATTTTGTTAATTTATGAACATTTCAGGACACAGCGAGTGTTCTCAGAACACCCCCATTTTGTTAATTTACGAATATTTCAGGACACCGCGAGTGTTCTTAGAACACATTCAACTTGCCAGCGAATAATATGGACAGGGTCCTCAGGACACCCCCATTTTGTTTATTTGCGAACATTTCAGGACACGGCGAGTGTTCTTAGAACACATTCAACTTGCCAGCGAACAATACGGACAGCGTCCTCAAGACACCCCCATTTTGTTTATTTGCAAACATTTCAGGACACCGCGAGTGTTCTTAGAACACATTCAACTTGCCAGCGAACAATACGGACAGCGTCCTCAGAACACCCCCATTTTGTTAATTTACAAACATTTCAGGACACTGCGAGTGTTCTTAGAACACATTCAACTTGCCAGCGAACAATACG
Organism: Ambystoma mexicanum; assembly: GCF_040938575.1. Classification (NCBI taxonomy): domain Eukaryota; kingdom Metazoa; phylum Chordata; class Amphibia; order Caudata; family Ambystomatidae; genus Ambystoma; species Ambystoma mexicanum. Next base: position 288,240,379 of record NC_090941.1, on the reverse strand, counting down.
GACAATGTTGCCAGGACACCCCCATTTTGTTAATTTATGAACATTTCAGGACACGGCGAGTGTTCTCAGAACACCCCAATTTTGTTAATTTACGAACATTTCAGGACACCGCGAGTGTTCTTAGAACACATTCAACTTGCCAGCGAATAATATGGACAGGGTCCTCAGGACACCCCCATTTTGTTTATTTGCGAACATTTCAGGACACCGCGAGTGTTCTTAGTACACATTCAACTTGCCAGCGAACAATACGGACAGCGTCCTCAAGACACCCCCATTTTGTTTATTTGCAAACATTTCAGGACACCGCGAGTGTTCTTAGAACACATTCAATTTGCCAGCGAACAATACGGACAGCGTCCTCAGAACACCCCCATTTTTTTTATTTACGAACATTTCAGGACACAGCGACTGTTCGCAGAACACCCCCATTTTGTTATTTACAAACATTTCAGGACACCGCGAGTGTTCTTAGAACACATTCAACTTGCCAGCGAACAATATGGACAACGTTGTCAGGACACCCCCATTTTGTTAATTTATGAACATTTCAGGACACGGCGAGTGTTCTCAGAACACCACCATTTTGTTAATTTACGAACATTTCAGGACACCGCGAGTGTTCTTAGAACACATTCAACTTGCCAGCGAATAATATGGACAGGGTCCTCAGGACACCCCCATTTTGTTTATTTGCGAACATTTCAGGACACGGCGAGTGTTCTTAGAACACATTCAACTTGCCAGCGAACAATACGGACAGCGTCCTCAAGACACCCCCATTTTGTTAATTTACGAACATTTCAGGACACCGCAAGTGTTCTTAGAACACATTCAACTTGCCAGCGAACAATACGGACAACGTCGTTAGGACACCCCCATTTTGTTAATTTATGAACATTTCAGGACACGGCGAGTGTTCTCAGAACACCCCCATTTTGTTAATTTACAAACATTTCAGGACACCGCGAGTGTTTTTAGAACACATTCAACTTGCCACCGAACAATACGGACAGCGTCCTCAGGACACCCCCATTTTGTTAATTTACGAACATTTCAGGACACGGCAAGTGTTCTTAGAACACATTCAACTTGCCAGCGAACAATACGGACAATGTCGTTAGGACACCCCCATTTTGTTAATTTATGAACATTTCAGGACACGGCAAGTGTTCTCAGAACACCCCCATTTTGTTAATTTACGAACATTTCAGGACACCGCGAGTGTTATTAGAACACATTCAACTTGCCAGCGAATAATACGGACAGTGTCCTCAGGACACCCCCATTTTGTTTATTTGCGAACATTTCAGGACACTGCGAGTGTTCTTAGAACACATTCAACTTGCCAGCGAACAATACGGACAATGTTGCCAGGACACCCCCATTTTGTTAATTTATGAACATTTCAGGACACGGCGAGTGTTCTCAGAACACCCCCATTTTGTTAATTTACGAACATTTCAGGACACCGCGAGTGTTCTTAGAACACATTCAACTTGCCAGCGAACAATACGGACAGCGTCCTCAGAACACCCCCATTTTTTTTATTTACGAACATTTCAGGACACAGCGAGTGTTCGCAGAACACCCCCATTTTGTTAATTTACAAACATTTCAGGACACCGCGAGTGTTCTTAGAACACATTCAACTTGCCAGCGAACAATACGGACAACGTTGTAAGGACACCCCCATTTTGTTAATTTATGAACATTTCAGGACACGGCGAGTGTTCTCAGAACACCCCCATTTTGTTAATTTACGAACATTTCAGGACACCGCGAGTGTTCTTAGAACACATTCAACTTGCCAGAGAATAATATGGACAGGGTCCTCAGGACACCCCCATTTTGTTTATTTGCGAACATTTCAGGACACGGCGAGTGTTCTTAGAACACATTCAACTTGCCAGCGAACAATACGGACAGCGTCCTCAGAACACCCCCATTTCGTTTATTTACGAACATTTCAGGACACGGCGAGTGTCCTCAGGACACCCCCATTTTGTTTATTTGCGAACATTTCAGGACACCGTGAGTGTTCTTAGAACACATTCAACTTGCCAGTGAACAATACGGACAGCGTCCTCAGAACACCCCCATTTTTTTTATTTACGAACATTTCAGGACACGGCGAGTGTTCTCAGAACACCCCCATTTTTTAATTTACAAACATTTCAGGACACCGCGAGTGTTCTTAGAACACATTCAACTTGCCACCGAACAATACGCACAGCGTCCTCAGGACACCCCCATTTTGTTAATTTACGAACATTTCAGGACACCGCGAGTGTTCTTAGAACACATTCAACTTGCCAGCGAACAATACAGACTACGTCCTCAGGACACCCCCATTTTTTTAATTTATGAACATTTCAGGACACGGGGAGTGTTCTCAGAACACTCCCATTTTGTTAATTTATGAACATTTCAGGACACCGCAAGTGTTCTTAGAAGACATTCAACTTGCCAGCGAACAATACGGACAACGTCCTCAGGACATCCCCATTTTGTTCATTTATGAACATTTCAGGAACGGCGAGTGTTCTCAGAACACCCCCATTTTGTTCATTTACGAACATTTCAGGACACCGCGAGTGTTCTTAGAACACATTCAACTTGTCAGCGAACAATACGGACAGCGTCCTCTGGACACCCCCATTTTGTTAATTAAGGAACATTTCAGGACACCGCGAGTGTTCTTGGAACACATTCAACTTGCCAGCGAATAATACAGACAGCGTCCTCAGGACACCCCCTATTTTGTTTATTTGCGAACATTTCAGGACACCGCGAGTGTTCTTAGAACACATTCAACTTGCCAGAGAACAATACGGACAGCGTCCTCAGGACACCCCCATTTTGTTTATTTGCGAACATTTCAGGACACGGCGAGTGTTCTTAGAACACATTCAACTTGCCAGCGAACAATACGGACAGCGTCCTCAAAACACCCCCATTTTGTTTATTTGCGAACATTTCAGGACACCGTGAGTGTTCTTAGAACACATTCAACTTGCCAGTGAACAATACGGACAGCGTCCTCAGAACACCCCCATTTTTTTTATTTACGAACATTTCAGGACACGGCGAGTGTTCTCAGAACACCCCCATTTTTTAATTTACAAACATTTCAGGACACCGCGAGTGTTCTTAGAACACATTCAACTTGCCACCGAACAATACGCACAGCGTCCTCAGGACACCCCCATTTTGTTAATTTACGAACATTTCAGGACACCGCGAGTGTTCTTAGAACACATTCAACTTGCCAGCGAACAATACAGACTACGTCCTCAGGACACCCCCATTTTTTTAATTTATGAACATTTCAGGACACGGGGAGTGTTCTCAGAACACTCCCATTTTGTTAATTTATGAACATTTCAGGACACCGCAAGTGTTCTTAGAAGACATTCAACTTGCCAGCGAACAATACGGACAACGTCCTCAGGACATCCCCATTTTGTTCATTTATGAACATTTCAGGAACGGCGAGTGTTCTCAGAACACCCCCATTTTGTTCATTTACGAACATTTCAGGACACCGCGAGTGTTCTTAGAACACATTCAACTTGCCAGCGAACAATACGGACAGCGTCCTCTGGACACCCCCATTTTGTTAATTTAGGAACATTTCAGGACACCGCGAGTGTTCTTGGAACACATTCAACTTGCCAGCGAATAATACAGACAGCGTCCTCAGGACACCCCCTATTTTGTTTATTTGCGAACATTTCAGGACACCGCGAGTGTTCTTAGAACACATTCAACTTGCCAGAGAACAATACGGACAGCGTCCTCAGGACACCCCCATTTTGTTTATTTGCGAACATTTCAGGACATGGCAAATGTTCTTAGACCACATTCAACTTGCCAGCGAACAATACGGACAGCGTCCTCAAGACACCCCCATTTTGTTTATTTGCGAACATTTCAGGACACCGCAAGTGTTCTTAGAACACATTCAACTTGCCAGCGAACAATACGGACAGCATCCTCAGAAAACCCCCATTTTGTTTATTTACGAACATTTCAGGACACCGTGAGTGTTCTTAGAACACATTCAACTTGCCAGCGAACAATACGGACAGCGTCCTGAGAATACCCCCATTTTGTTTATTTACGAACATTTCAGGACACCGCGACTGTTCTTAGAACACATTCAACTTGCCAGCGAACAATACGGACAACGTCCTCAGGACACCCCCATTTTGTTAATTTTCAAACATTTCAGGACACGGCGAGTGTTCTCAGAACACCCCCATTTTGTTAATTTACGAACATTTCAGGACACCGCGAGTGTTCTTAGAACACATTCAACTGGCCACCGAACAATACGGACAGCATCCTCAGGACACCCCCATTTTGTTAATTTACGAACATTTCAGGACACCGCGAGTGTTCTTAGAACACATTCAACTTGCCAGTGAACAATATGGACAGCGTCCTCAGGACACCCCCATTTTCTTAATTTACGAACATTTCAGGACACCACGAGTGTTCTTAGAACACAATCAACTTGCCAGCGAATAATACGGACAGCATCCTCAGGACACCCCCATTTTGTTAATTTACGAACATTTCAGGACACCGCAAGTGTTCTTAGAACACATTCAACTTGCCAGTGAACAATACGGACAACGTCCTCAGGACACCCCCATTTTGTTAATTTACGAACATTTCAGGACACGGCGAGTGTTCTCAGAACACCCCCATTTTGTTAATTTACGAACATTTCAGGACACCGCGAGTGTTCTTAGAACACATTCAACTGGCCACCGAACAATACGGACAGCATCCTCAGGACACCCCCATTTTGTTAATTTACGAACATTTCAGGACACCGCGAGTGTTCTTAGAACACATTCACCTTGCCAGCGAACAATATGGACAGCGTCCTCAGGACACCCCCATTTTCTTAATTTACGAACATTTCAGGACACCGCGAGTGTTCTTAGAACACAATCAACTTGCCAGCGAATAATACGGACAGCATCCTCAGGACACCCCCATTTTGTTAATTTACGAACATTTCAGGACACCGCAAGTGTTCTTAGAACACATTCAACTTGCCAGTGAACAATACGGACAACGTCCTCAGGACACCCCCATTTTGTTAATTTACGAACATTTCAGGACACCGCGAGTGTTCTTAGAACACATTCAACTCGCCAGAGAACAATACGGACAGCGTCCTCAAGACACCCCCATTTTGTTTATTTGCGAACATTTCAGGACACCGCAAGTGTTCTTAGAACACATTCAACTTGCCAGCGAACAATACGGACAGCATCCTCAGAAAACCCCCATTTTATTTGTTTACGAACATTTCAGGACACCGCAAGTGTTCTTAGAACACATTCAACTTGCCAGCGAACAATACGGACAACGTCCTCAGGACACCCCCATTTTGTTAATTTACGAACATTTCAGGACACGGCGAGTGTTCTCAGAACACCCCCATTTTGTTAATTTACGAACATTTCAGGACACCGCAAGTGTTCTTAGAACACATTCAACTTGCCAGAAAGCAATACGGACAACGTCGTTAGGACAGCCCCATTTTGTTAATTTATGAACATTTCAGGACACGGCGAGTGTTCTCAGAACACCCCCATTTTGTTAATTTACAAACATTTCAGGACACCGCGAGTGTTCTTAGAACACATTCAACTTGCCACCGAACAATACGGACAGCGTCCTCAGGACACCCCCATTTTGTTAATTTACGAACATTTCAGGACACGGCAAGTGTTCTTAGAACACATTCAACTTGCCAGCGAACAATACGGACAATGTCGTTAGGACACCCCCATTTTGTTAATTTATGAACATTTCAGGACACGGCGAGTGTTCTCAGAACACCCCCATTTTGTTAATTCACGAACATTTCAGGACACCGCAAGTGTTCTTAGAACACATTCAACTTGCCAGCGAATAATACGGACAGTGTCCTCAGGACACCCCCATTTTGTTTATTTGCGAACATTTCAGGACACCGCGAGTGTTCTTAGAACACATTCAACTTGCCAGAGAACAATACGGACAGCGTCCTCAGGACACCCCCATTTTGTTTATTTGCGAACATTTCAGGACACGGCGAGTGTTCTTAGAACACATTCAACTTGCCAGCGAACAATACGGACAGCGTCCTCAAGACACCCCCATTTTGTTTATTTACGAACATTTCAGGACACCGCGAGTGTTCTTAGAACACATTCAACTTGCCAGCGAACAATACGGACAGCGTCCTCAGAACATCCCCATTTTGTTTATTTACGAACATTTCAGGACACGGCGAGTGTTCTCAGAACACCCCCATTTTGTTAATTTACAAACATTTCAGGACACCGCGAGTGTTCTTAGAACACATTCAACTTGCCACCGAACAATACAGACAGCGTCCTCAGGACACCCCCATTTTGTTAATTTACGATTATTTCAGGACACCGCGAGTGTTCTTAGAACACATTCAACTTGCCAGCGAACAATACGGACAACGTCGTCAGGACACCCCCATTTTGTTAATTTATGAACATTTCAGGACTCGGCGAGTGTTCTCAGAACACCCCCATTTTGTTAATTTACGAACATTTCAGGACACCGCAAGTGTTCTTAGAAAACATTCAACTTGCCAGTGAATAATACGGACAGCATCCTCAGTACACCCCCATTTTGTTTATTTGCGAACATTTCAGGACACTGCGAGTGTTCTTAGAACACATTCAACTTGCCAGTGAACAATACGGACAGCGTCCTCAGGGCACCCCCATTTTGTTTATTTACGAACATTTCAGGACACCGCGAGTGTTTTCAGAACACATTCAACTTGCCAGCGAACAATACGGACAACGTCGTCAGGACACCCCCATTTTGTTAATTTATGAACATTTCAGGACACAGCGAGTGTTCTCAGAACACCCCCATTTTGTTAATTTACGAACATTTCAGGACACCGCGAGTGTTCTTAGAACACGTTCAACTTGCCAGCGAATAATATGGACAGGGTCCTCAGGACACCCCCATTTTGTTTATTTGCGAACATTTCAGGACACGGCGAGTGTTCTTAGAACACATTCAACTTGCCAGCGAACAATACGGACAGCGTCCTCAAGACACCCCCATTTTGTTTATTTGCAAACATTTCAGGACACCGCGAGTGTTCTTAGAACACATTCAACTTGCCAGCGAACAATACGGACAGCGTCCTCAGAACACCCCCATTTTGTTAATTTACAAACATTTCAGGACACTGCGAGTGTTCTTAGAACACATTCAACTTGCCAGCGAAAAATACGGACAATGTTGCCAGGACACCCCCATTTTGTTAATTTATGAACATTTCAGGACACGGCGAGTGTTCTCAGAACACCCCAATTTTGTTAATTTACGAACATTTCAGGACACCGCGAGTGTTCTTAGAACACATTCAACTTGCCAGCGAATAATATGGACAGGGTCCTCAGGACACCCCCATTTTGTTTATTTGCGAACATTTCAGGACACCACGAGTGTTCTTAGTACACATTCAACTTGCCAGCGAACAATACGGACAGCGTCCTCAAGACACCCCCATTTTGTTTATTTGCAAACATTTCAGGACACCGCGAGTGTTCTTAGAACACATTCAACTTGCCAGCGAACAATACGGACAGCGTCCTCAGAACACCCCCATTTTTTTTATTTACGAACATTTCAGGACACAGCGACTGTTCGCAGAACACCCCCATTTTGTTATTTACAAACATTTCAGGACACCGCGAGTGTTCTTAGAACACATTCAACTTGCCAGCGAACAATATGGACAACGTTGTCAGGACACCCCCATTTTGTTAATTTATGAACATTTCAGGACACGGCGAGTGTTCTCAGGACACCCCCATTTTGTTTATTTGCGAACATTTCAGGACACGGCGAGTGTTCTTAGAACACATTCAACTTGCCAGCGAACAATACGGACAGCGTCCTCAGAACACCCCCATTTCGTTTATTTACGAACATTTCAGGACACGGCGAGTGTCCTCAGGACACCCCCATTTTGTTTATTTGCGAACATTTCAGGACACGGCGAGTGTTCTTAGAACACATTCAACTTGCCAGCGAACAATACGGACAGCGTCCTCAAGACACCCCCATTTTGTTAATTTACGAACATTTCAGGACACCGCAAGTGTTCTTAGAACACATTCAACTTGCCAGCGAACAATACGGACAACGTCGTTAGGACACCCCCATTTTGTTAATTTATGAACATTTCAGGACACGGTGAGTGTTCTCAGAACACCCCCATTTTGTTAATTTACAAACATTTCAGGACACCGCGAGTGTTCTTAGAACACATTCAACTTGCCAGCGAATAATACGGACAGCATCCTCAGGACACCCCCATTTTGTTAATTTACGAACATTTCAGGACACCGCAAGTGTTCTTAGAACACATTCAACTTGCCAGTGAACAATACGGACAACGTCCTCAGGACACCCCCATTTTGTTAATTTATGAACATTTCAGGACACCGCGAGTGTTCTTAGAACACATTCAACTCGCCAGAGAACAATACGGACAGCGTCCTCAAGACACCCCCATTTTGTTTATTTGCGAAAATTTCAGGACACCGCAAGTGTTCTTAGAACACATTCAACTTGCCAGCGAACAATACGGACAGCATCCTCAGAAAACCCCCATTTTGTTTATTTACGAACATTTCAGGACACCGCAAGTGTTCTTAGAACACATTCAACTTGCCAGCGAACAATACGGACAACGTCCTCAGGACACCCCCATTTTGTTAATTTACGAACATTTCAGGACACGGCGAGTGTTCTCAGAACACCCCCATTTTGTTAATTTACGAACATTTCAGGACACCGCAAGTGTTCTTAGAACACATTCAACTTGCCAGAAAGCAATACGGACAACGTCGTTAGGACAGCCCCATTTTGTTAATTTATGAACATTTCAGGACACGGCGAGTGTTCTCAGAACACCCCCATTTTGTTAATTTACAAACATTTCAGGACACCGCGAGTGTTCTTAGAACACATTCAACTTGCCACCGAACAATACGGACAGCGTCCTCAGGACACCCCCATTTTGTTAATTTACGAACATTTCAGGACACGGCAAGTGTTCTTAGAACACATTCAACTTGCCAGCGAACAATACGGACAATGTCATTAGGACACCCCCATTTTGTTAATTTATGAACATTTCAGGACACGGCGAGTGTTCTCAGAACACCCCCATTTTGTTAATTCACGAACATTTCAGGACACCGCAAGTGTTCTTAGAACACATTCAACTTGCCAGCGAATAATACGGACAGCGTCCTCAGGACACCCCCATTTTGTTTATTTGCGAACATTTCAGGACACCGCGAGTGTTCTTAGAACACATTCAACTTGCCAGAGAACAATACGGACAGCGTCCTCAGGACACCCCCATTTTGTTTATTTGCGAACATTTCAGGACACGGCGAGTGTTCTTAGAACACATTCAACTTGCCAGCGAACAATACGGACAGCGTCCTCAAGACACCCCCATTTTGTTTATTTACGAACATTTCAGGACACCGCGAGTGTTCTTAGAACACATTCAACTTGCCAGCGAACAATACGGACAGCGTCCTCAGAACATCCCCATTTTGTTTATTTACGAACATTTCAGGACACGGCGAGTGTTCTCAGAACACCCCCATTTTGTTAATTTACAAACATTTCAGGACACCGCGAGTGTTCTTAGAACACATTCAACTTGCCACCGAACAATACAGACAGCGTCCTCAGGACACCCCCATTTTGTTAATTTACGATTATTTCAGGACACCGCGAGTGTTCTTAGAACACATTCAACTTGCCAGCGAACAATACGGACAACGTCGTCAGGACACCCCCATTTTGTTAATTTATGAACATTTCAGGACTCAGCGAGTGGTCTCAGAACACCCCCATTTTGTTAATTTACGAACATTTCAGGACACCGCAAGTGTTCTTAGAAAACATTCAACTTGCCAGTGAATAATACGGACAGCATCCTCAGTACACCCCCATTTTGTTTATTTGCGAACATTTCAGGACACTGCGAGTGTTCTTAGAACACATTCAACTTGCCAGTGAACAATACGGACAGCGTCCTCAGGACACCCCCATTTTGTTTATTTACGAACATTTCAGGACACCGCGAGTGTTTTCAGAACACATTCAACTTGCCAGCGAACAATACGGACAACGTCGTCAGGACACCCCCATTTTGTTAATTTATGAACATTTCAGGACACAGCGAGTGTTCTCAGAACACCCCCATTTTGTTAATTTACGAACATTTCAGGACACCGCGAGTGTTCTTAGAACACGTTCAACTTGCCAGCGAATAATATGGACAGGGTCCTCAGGACACCCCCATTTTGTTTATTTGCGAACATTTCAGGACACGGCGAGTGTTCTTAGAACACATTCAACTTGCCAGCGAACAATACGGACAGCGTCCTCAAGACACCCCCATTTTGTTTATTTGCAAACATTTCAGGACACCGCGAGTGTTCTTAGAACACATTCAACTTGCCAGCGAACAATACGGACAGCGTCCTCAGAACACCCCCATTTTGTTAATTTACAAACATTTCAGGACACTGCGAGTGTTCTTAGAACACATTCAACTTGCCAGCGAACAATACGGACAATGTTGCCAGGACACCCCCATTTTGTTAATTTATGAACATTTCAGGACACGGCGAGTGTTCTCAGAACACCCCAATTTTGTTAATTTACGAACATTTCAGGACACCGCGAGTGTTCTTAGAACACATTCAACTTGCCAGCGAATAATATGGACAGGGTCCTCAGGACACCCCCATTTTGTTTATTTGCGAACATTTCAGGACACCACGAGTGTTCTTAGTACACATTCAACTTGCCAGCGAACAATACGGACAGCGTCCTCAAGACACCCCCATTTTGTTTATTTGCAAACATTTCAGGACACCGCGAGTGTTCTTAGAACACATTCAACTTGCCAGCGAACAATACGGACAGCGTCCTCAGAACACCCCCATTTTTTTTATTTACGAACATTTCAGGACACAGCGACTGTTCGCAGAACACCCCCATTTTGTTATTTACAAACATTTCAGGACACCGCGAGTGTTCTTAGAACACATTCAACTTGCCAGCGAACAATATGGACAACGTTGTCAGGACACCCCCATTTTGTTAATTTATGAACATTTCAGGACACGGCGAGTGTTCTCAGAACACCCCCATTTTGTTAATTTACGAACATTTCAGGACACCGCGAGTGTTCTTAGAACACATTCAACTTGCCAGCGAATAATATGGACAGGGTCCTCAGGACACCCCCATTTTGTTTATTTGCGAACATTTCAGGACACGGCGAGTGTTCTTAGAACACATTCAACTTGCCAGCGAACAATACGGACAGCGTCCTCAGAACACCCCCATTTCGTTTATTTACGAACATTTCAGGACACGGCGAGTGTCCTCAGGACACCCCCATTTTGTTTATTTGCGAACATTTCAGGACACGGCGAGTGTTCTTAGAACACATTCAACTTGCCAGCGAACAATACGGACAGCGTCCTCAAGACACCCCCATTTTGTTAATTTACGAACATTTCAGGACACCGCAAGTGTTCTTAGAACACATTCAACTTGCCAGCGAACAATACGGACAACGTCGTTAGGACACCCCCATTTTGTTAATTTATGAACATTTCAGGACACGGTGAGTGTTCTCAGAACACCCCCATTTTGTTAATTTACAAACATTTCAGGACACCGCGAGTGTTCTTAGAACACATTCAACTTGCCAGCGAATAATACGGACAGCATCCTCAGGACACCCCCATTTTGTTAATTTACGAACATTTCAGGACACCGCAAGTGTTCTTAGAACACATTCAACTTGCCAGTGAACAATACGGACAACGTCCTCAGGACACCCCCATTTTGTTAATTTACGAACATTTCAGGACACCGCGAGTGTTCTTAGAACACATTCAACTCGCCAGAGAACAATACGGACAGCGTCCTCAAGACACCCCCATTTTGTTTATTTGCGAAAATTTCAGGACACCGCAAGTGTTCTTAGAACACATTCAACTTGCCAGCGAACAATACGGACAGCATCCTCAGAAAACCCCCATTTTGTTTATTTACGAACATTTCAGGACACCGCAAGTGTTCTTAGAACACATTCAACTTGCCAGCGAACAATACGGACAACGTCCTCAGGACACCCCCATTTTGTTAATTTACGAACATTTCAGGACACGGCGAGTGTTCTCAGAAGACCCCCATTTTGTTAATTTACGAACATTTCAGGACACCGCAAGTGTTCTTAGAACACATTCAACTTGCCAGAAAGCAATACGGACAACGTCGTTAGGACAGCCCCATTTTGTTAATTTATGAACATTTCAGGACACGGCGAGTGTTCTAACACCCCCATTTTGTTAATTTACAAACATTTCAGGACACCGCGAGTGTTCTTAGAACACATTCAACTTGCCACCGAACAATACGGACAGCGTCCTCAAGACACCCCCATTTTGTTAATTTACGAACATTTCAGGACACGGCAAGTGTTCTTAGAACACATTCAACTTGCCAGCGAACAATACGGACAATGTCGTTAGGACACCCCCATTTTGTTAATTTATGAACATTTCAGGACACGGCGAGTGTTCTCAGAACACCCCCATCTTGTTAATTCACGAACATTTCAGGACACCGCAAGTGTTCTTAGAACACATTCAACTTGCCAGCGAATAATACGGACAGTGTCCTCAGGACACCCCCATTTTGTTTATTTGCGAACATTTCAGGACACGGCGAGTGTTCTTAGAACACATTCAACTTGCCAGAGAACAATACGGACAGCGTCCTCAGGACACCCCCATTTTGTTTATTTGCGAACATTTCAGGACACGGCGAGTGTTCTTAGAACACATTCAACTTGCCAGCGAACAATACGGACAGCGTCCTCAAGACACCCCCATTTTGTTTATTTACGAACATTTCAGGACACCGCGAGTGTTCTTAGAACACATTCAACTTGCCAGCGAACAATACGGACAGCGTCCTCAGAACATCCCCATTTTGTTTATTTACGAACATTTCAGGACACGGCGAGTGTTCTCAGAACACCCCCATTTTGTTAATTTACAAACATTTCAGGACACCGCGAGTGTTCTTAGAACACATTCAACTTGCCACCGAACAATACAGACAGCGTCCTCAGGACACCCCCATTTTGTTAATTTACGATTATTTCAGGACACCGCGAGTGTTCTTAGAACACATTCAACTTGCCAGCGAACAATACGGACAACGTCGTCAGGACACCCCCATTTTGTTAATTTATGAACATTTCAGGACTCGGCGAGTGTTCTCAGAACACCCCCATTTTGTTAATTTACGAACATTTCAGGACACCGCAAGTGTTCTTAGAAAACATTCAACTTGCCAGTGAATAATACGGACAGCATCCTCAGTACACCCCCATTTTGTTTATTTGCGAACATTTCAGGACACTGCGAGTGTTCTTAGAACACATTCAACTTGCCAGTGAACAATACGGACAGCGTCCTCAGGACACCCCCATTTTGTTTATTTACGAACATTTCAGGACACCGCGAGTGTTTTCAGAACACATTCAACTTGCCAGCGAACAATACGGACAACGTCGTCAGGACACCCCCATTTTGTTAATTTATGAACATTTCAGGACACAGCGAGTGTTCTCAGAACACCCCCATTTTGTTAATTTACGAACATTTCAGGACACCGCGAGTGTTCTTAGAACACATTCAACTTGCCAGCGAATAATATGGACAGGGTCCTCAGGACACCCCCATTTTGTTTATTTGCGAACATTTCAGGACACGGCGAGTGTTCTTAGAACACATTCAACTTGCCAGCGAACAATACGGACAGCGTCCTCAAGACACCCCCATTTTGTTTATTTGCAAACATTTCAGGACACCGCGAGTGTTCTTAGAACACATTCAACTTGCCAGCGAACAATACGGACAGCGTCCTCAGAACACCCCCATTTTGTTAATTTACAAACATTTCAGGACACTGCGAGTGTTCTTAGAACACATTCAACTTGCCAGCGAACAATACGGACAATGTTGCCAGGACACCCCCATTTTGTTAATTTATGAACATTTCAGGACACGGCGAGTGTTCTCAGAACACCCCAATTTTGTTAATTTACGAACATTTCAGGACACCGCGAGTGTTCTTAGAACACATTCAACTTGCCAGCGAATAATATGGACAGGGTCCTCAGGACACCCCCATTTTGTTTATTTGCGAACATTTCAGGACACCGCGAGTGTTCTTAGTACACATTCAACTTGCCAGCGAACAATACGGACAGCGTCCTCAAGACACCCCCATTTTGTTTATTTGCAAACATTTCAGGACACCGCGAGTGTTCTTAGAACACATTCAATTTGCCAGCGAACAATACGGACAGCGTCCTCAGAACACCCCCATTTTTTTTATTTACGAACATTTCAGGACACAGCGACTGTTCGCAGAACACCCCCATTTTGTTATTTACAAACATTTCAGGACACCGCGAGTGTTCTTAGAACACATTCAACTTGCCAGCGAACAATATGGACAACGTTGTCAGGACACCCCCATTTTGTTAATTTATGAACATTTCAGGACACGGCGAGTGTTCTCAGAACACCCCCATTTTGTTAATTTACGAACATTTCAGGACACCGCGAGTGTTCTTAGAACACATTCAACTTGCCAGCGAATAATATGGACAGGGTCCTCAGGACACCCCCATTTTGTTTATTTGCGAACATTTCAGGACACGGCGAGTGTTCTTAGAACACATTCAACTTGCCAGCGAACAATACGGACAGCGTCCTCAAGACACCCCCATTTTGTTAATTTACGAACATTTCAGGACACCGCAAGTGTTCTTAGAACACATTCAACTTGCCAGCGAACAATACGGACAACGTCGTTAGGACACCCCCATTTTGTTAATTTATGAACATTTCAGGACACGGCGAGTGTTCTCAGAACACCCCCATTTTGTTAATTTACAAACATTTCAGGACACCGCGAGTGTTCTTAGAACACATTCAACTTGCCACCGAACAATACGGACAGCGTCCTCAGGACACCCCCATTTTGTTAATTTACGAACATTTCAGGACACGGCAAGTGTTCTTAGAACACATTCAACTTGCCAGCGAACAATACGGACAATGTCGTTAGGACACCCCCATTTTGTTAATTTATGAACATTTCAGGACACGGCAAGTGTTCTCAGAACACCCCCATTTTGTTAATTTACGAACATTTCAGGACACCGCGAGTGTTATTAGAACACATTCAACTTGCCAGCGAATAATACGGACAGTGTCCTCAGGACACCCCCATTTTGTTTATTTGCGAACATTTCAGGACACTGCGAGTGTTCTTAGAACACATTCAACTTGCCAGCGAACAATACGGACAATGTTGCCAGGACACCCCCATTTTGTTAATTTATGAACATTTCAGGACACGGCGAGTGTTCTCAGAACACCCCCATTTTGTTAATTTACGAACATTTCAGGACACCGCGAGTGTTCTTAGAACACATTCAACTTGCCAGCGAATAATATGGACAGGGTCCTCAGGACACCCCCATTTTGTTTATTTGCGAACATTTCAGGACACCGCGAGTGTTCTTAGAACACATTCAACTTGCCAGCGAACAATACGGACAGCGTCCTCAAGACACCCCCATTTTGTTTATTTGCAAACATTTCAGGACACCGCGAGTGTTCTTAGAACACATTCAACTTGCCAGCGAACAATACGGACAGCGTCCTCAGAACACCCCCATTTTTTTTATTTACGAACATTTCAGGACACAGCGAGTGTTCGCAGAACACCCCCATTTTGTTAATTTACAAACATTTCAGGACACCGCGAGTGTTCTTAGAACACATTCAACTTGCCAGCGAACAATACGGACAACGTTGTCAGGACACCCCCATTTTGTTAATTTATGAACATTTCAGGACACGGCGAGTGTTCTCAGAACACCCCCATTTTGTTAATTTACGAACATTTCAGGACACCGCGAGTGTTCTTAGAACACATTCAACTTGCCAGAGAATAATATGGACAGGGTCCTCAGGACACCCCCATTTTGTTTATTTGCGAACATTTCAGGACACGGCGAGTGTTCTTAGAACACATTCAACTTGCCAGCGAACAATACGGACAGCGTCCTCAGAACACCCCCATTTCGTTTATTTACGAACATTTCAGGACACGGCGAGTGTCCTCAGGACACCCCCATTTTGTTTATTTGCGAACATTTCAGGACACGGCGAGTGTTCTTAGAACACATTCAACTTGCCAGCGAACAATACGGACAGCGTCCTCAAGACACCCCCATTTTGTTAATTTACGAACATTTCAGGACACCGCAAGTGTTCTTAGAACACATTCAACTTGCCAGCGAACAATACGGACAACGTCGTTAGGACACCCCCATTTTGTTAATTTATGAACATTTCAGGACACGGCGAGTGTTCTCAGAACACCCCCATTTTGTTAATTTACAAACATTTCAGGACACCGCGAGTGTTCTTAGAACACATTGAACTTGCCACTGAACAATACGGACAGCGTCCTCAGGACACCCCCATTTTGTTAATTTACGAACATTTCAGGACACGGCAAGTGTGCTTAGAACACATTCAACTTGCCAGCGAACAATACGGACAATGTCGTTAGGACACCCCCATTTTGTTAATTTATGAACATTTCAGGACACGGCAAGTGTTCTCAGAACACCCCCATTTTGTTAATTTACGAACATTTCAGGACACCGCGAGTGTTCTTAGAACACATTCAACTTGCCAGCGAACAATACGGACAGCGTCCTCAAGACACCCCCATTTTGTTTATTTGCAAACATTTCAGGACACCGCGAGTGTTCTTAGAACACATTCAACTTGCCAGCGAACAATACGGACAGCGTCCTCAGAACACCCCCATTTTTTTTATTTACGAACATTTCAGGACACAGCGAGTGTTCGCAGAACACCCCCATTTTGTTAATTTACAAACATTTCAGGACACCGCGAGTGTTCTTAGAACACATTCAACTTGCCAGCAAACAATACGGACAACGTCGGCAGGACACCCCCATTTTGTTAATTTATGAACATTTCAGGACACGGCGAGTGTTCTCAGAACACCCCCATTTTGTTCATTTACGAACATTTCAGGACACCGCGAGTGTTCTTAGAACACATTCAACTTGCCAGCGAACAATACGGACAACGTCGTTAGGACACCCCCATTTTGTTAATTTATTAACATTTCAGGACACGGCGAGTGTTCTCAGAACACCCCCATTTTGTTAATTTACGAACATTTCAGGACACCGCGAGTGTTCTTAGAACACATTCAACTTGCCAGCAAATAAACCGGACAGCGTCCTCAGGACACCCCCATCTTGTTTATTTGCGAACATTTCAGGGCACCGCGAGTGTTCTTAGAACACATTCAACTTGCCAGAGAACAATACGGACAGCGTCCTCAGGACACCCCCATTTTGTTTATTTGCGAACATTTCAGGACACGGTGAGTGTTCTTAGAACACATTCAACTTGCCAGCGAACAATACGGACAGCGTCCACAAGACACCCCCATTTTGTTTATTTGCGAACATTTCAGGACACCGCGAGTGTTCTTAGAACACATTCAACTTGCCAGCGAACAATACGGACAGCGTCCTCAGAACACCCCCAGTTTTTTTATTTGCGAACATTTCAGGACACCGCAAGTGTTTTCAGAACACATTCAACTTGCCAGCGAACAATACGGACAACGTCGTCAGGACACCCCCATTTTGTTAATTTATGAACATTTCAGAACACGGCGAGTGTTCTCAGAACACCCCCATTTTGTTAATTTACGAACATTTCAGGACACCGCGAGTGTTCTTAGAACACATTCAACTTGCCAGCGAACAATACGGACAGCGTCCTCAGGACACCCCCATTTTCTTAATTTACGAACATTTCAGGACACCGCGAGTGTTCTTAGAACACATTCAACTTGCCACTGAACAATACGGACAGCGTCCTCAGGACACCCCCATTTTGTTAATTTACGAACATTTCAGGACACGGCAAGTGTTCTTAGAACACATTCAACTTGCCAGCGAACAATACGGACAATGTCGTTAGGACACCCCCATTTTGTTAATTTATGAACATTTCAGGACACGGCGAGTGTTCTCAGAACACCCCCATTTTGTTAATTCACGAACATTTCAGGACACCGCAAGTGTTCTTAGAACACATTCAACTTGCCAGCGAATAATACGGACAGTGTCCTCAGGACACCCCCATTTTGTTTATTTGCGAACATTTCAGGACACCGCGAGTGTTCTTAGAACACATTCAACTTGCCAGAGAACAATACGGACAGCGTCCTCAGGACACCCCCATTTTGTTTATTTGCGAACATTTCAGGACACGGCGAGTGTTCTTAGAACACATTCAACTTGCCAGCGAACAATACGGACAGCGTCCTCAAGACACCCCCATTTTGTTTATTTACGAACATTTCAGGACACCGCGAGTGTTCTTAGAACACATTCAACTTGCCAGCGAACAATACGGACAGCGTCCTCAGAACATCCCCATTTTGTTTATTTACGAACATTTCAGGACACGGCGAGTGTTCTCAGAACACCCCCATTTTGTTAATTTACAAACATTTCAGGACACCGCGAGTGTTCTTAGAACACATTCAACTTGCCACCGAACAATACAGACAGCGTCCTCAGGACACCCCCATTTTGTTAATTTATGAACATTTCAGGACACGGCGAGTGTTCTCAGAACACCCCCATTTTGTTAATTTACAAACATTTCAGGACACCGCGAGTGTTCTTAGAACACATTCAACTTGCCACCGAACAATACGGACAGCGTCCTCAGGACACCCCCATTTTGTTAATTTACGAACATTTCAGGACACGGCAAGTGTTCTTAGAACACATTCAACTTGCCAGCGAACAATACGGACAATGTCGTTAGGACACCCCCATTTTGTTAATTTATGAACATTTCAGGACACGGCGAGTGTTCTCAGAACACCCCCATTTTGTTAATTCACGAACATTTCAGGACACCGCAAGTGTTCTTAGAACACATTCAACTTGCCAGCGAATAATACGGACAGTGTCCTCAGGACACCCCCATTTTGTTTATTTGCGAACATTTCAGGACACCGCGAGTGTTCTTAGAACACATTCAACTTGCCAGAGAACAATACGGACAGCGTCCTCAGGACACCCCCATTTTGTTTATTTGCGAACATTTCAGGACACGGCGAGTGTTCTTAGAACACATTCAACTTGCCAGCGAACAATACGGACAGCGTCCTCAAGACACCCCCATTTTGTTTATTTACGAACATTTCAGGACACCGCGAGTGTTCTTAGAACACATTCAACTTGCCAGCGAACAATACGGACAGCGTCCTCAGAACATCCCCATTTTGTTTATTTACGAACATTTCAGGACACGGCGAGTGTTCTCAGAACACCCCCATTTTGTTTATTTGCAAACATTTCAGGACACCGCGAGTGTTCTTAGAACACATTCAACTTGCCAGCGAACAATACGGACAGCGTCCTCAGAACACCCCCATTTTTTTTATTTACGAACATTTCAGGACACAGCGACTGTTCGCAGAACACCCCCATTTTGTTATTTACAAACATTTCAGGACACCGCGAGTGTTCTTAGAACACATTCAACTTGCCAGCGAACAATATGGACAACGTTGTCAGGACACCCCCATTTTGTTAATTTATGAACATTTCAGGACACGGCGAGTGTTCTCAGAACACCCCCATTTTGTTAATTTACGAACATTTCAGGACACCGCGAGTGTTCTTAGAACACATTCAACTTGCCAGCGAATAATATGGACAGGGTCCTCAGGACACCCCCATTTTGTTTATTTGCGAACATTTCAGGACACGGCGAGTGTTCTTAGAACACATTCAACTTGCCAGCGAACAATACGGACAGCGTCCTCAGAACACCCCCATTTCGTTTATTTACGAACATTTCAGGACACGGCGAGTGTCCTCAGGACACCCCCATTTTGTTTATTTGCGAACATTTCAGGACACGGCGAGTGTTCTTAGAACACATTCAACTTGCCAGCGAACAATACGGACAGCGTCCTCAAGACACCCCCATTTTGTTAATTTACGAACATTTCAGGACACCGCAAGTGTTCTTAGAACACATTCAACTTGCCAGCGAACAATACGGACAACGTCGTTAGGACACCCCCATTTTGTTAATTTATGAACATTTCAGGACACGGTGAGTGTTCTCAGAACACCCCCATTTTGTTAATTTACAAACATTTCAGGACACCGCGAGTGTTCTTAGAACACATTCAACTTGCCAGCGAATAATACGGACAGCATCCTCAGGACACCCCCATTTTGTTAATTTACGAACATTTCAGGACACCGCAAGTGTTCTTAGAACACATTCAACTTGCCAGTGAACAATACGGACAACGTCCTCAGGACACCCCCATTTTGTTAATTTACGAACATTTCAGGACACCGCGAGTGTTCTTAGAACACATTCAACTCGCCAGAGAACAATACGGACAGCGTCCTCAAGACACCCCCATTTTGTTTATTTGCGAAAATTTCAGGACACCGCAAGTGTTCTTAGAACACATTCAACTTGCCAGCGAACAATACGGACAGCATCCTCAGAAAACCCCCATTTTGTTTATTTACGAACATTTCAGGACACCGCAAGTGTTCTTAGAACACATTCAACTTGCCAGCGAACAATACGGACAACGTCCTCAGGACACCCCCATTTTGTTAATTTACGAACATTTCAGGACACGGCGAGTGTTCTCAGAAGACCCCCATTTTGTTAATTTACGAACATTTCAGGACACCGCAAGTGTTCTTAGAACACATTCAACTTGCCAGAAAGCAATACGGACAACGTCGTTAGGACAGCCCCATTTTGTTAATTTATGAACATTTCAGGACACGGCGAGTGTTCTAACACCCCCATTTTGTTAATTTACAAACATTTCAGGACACCGCGAGTGTTCTTAGAACACATTCAACTTGCCACCGAACAATACGGACAGCGTCCTCAGGACACCCCCATTTTGTTAATTTACGAACATTTCAGGACACGGCAAGTGTTCTTAGAACACATTCAACTTGCCAGCGAACAATACGGACAATGTCGTTAGGACACCCCCATTTTGTTAATTTATGAACATTTCAGGACACGGCGAGTGTTCTCAGAACACCCCCATCTTGTTAATTCACGAACATTTCAGGACACCGCAAGTGTTCTTAGAACACATTCAACTTGCCAGCGAATAATACGGACAGTGTCCTCAGGACACCCCCATTTTGTTTATTTGCGAACATTTCAGGACACGGCGAGTGTTCTTAGAACACATTCAACTTGCCAGAGAACAATACGGACAGCGTCCTCAGGACACCCCCATTTTGTTTATTTGCGAACATTTCAGGACACGGCGAGTGTTCTTAGAACACATTCAACTTGCCAGCGAACAATACGGACAGCGTCCTCAAGACACCCCCATTTTGTTTATTTACGAACATTTCAGGACACCGCGAGTGTTCTTAGAACACATTCAACTTGCCAGCGAACAATACGGACAGCGTCCTCAGAACATCCCCATTTTGTTTATTTACGAACATTTCAGGACACGGCGAGTGTTCTCAGAACACCCCCATTTTGTTAATTTACAAACATTTCAGGACACCGCGAGTGTTCTTAGAACACATTCAACTTGCCACCGAACAATACAGACAGCGTCCTCAGGACACCCCCATTTTGTTAATTTACGATTATTTCAGGACACCGCGAGTGTTCTTAGAACACATTCAACTTGCCAGCGAACAATACGGACAACGTCGTCAGGACACCCCCATTTTGTTAATTTATGAACATTTCAGGACTCGGCGAGTGTTCTCAGAACACCCCCATTTTGTTAATTTACGAACATTTCAGGACACCGCAAGTGTTCTTAGAAAACATTCAACTTGCCAGTGAATAATACGGACAGCATCCTCAGTACACCCCCATTTTGTTTATTTGCGAACATTTCAGGACACTGCGAGTGTTCTTAGAACACATTCAACTTGCCAGTGAACAATACGGACAGCGTCCTCAGGACACCCCCATTTTGTTTATTTACGAACATTTCAGGACACCGCGAGTGTTTTCAGAACACATTCAACTTGCCAGCGAACAATACGGACAACGTCGTCAGGACACCCCCATTTTGTTAATTTATGAACATTTCAGGACACAGCGAGTGTTCTCAGAACACCCCCATTTTGTTAATTTACGAACATTTCAGGACACCGCGAGTGTTCTTAGAACACATTCAACTTGCCAGCGAATAATATGGACAGGGTCCTCAGGACACCCCCATTTTGTTTATTTGCGAACATTTCAGGACACGGCGAGTGTTCTTAGAACACATTCAACTTGCCAGCGAACAATACGGACAGCGTCCTCAAGACACCCCCATTTTGTTTATTTGCAAACATTTCAGGACACCGCGAGTGTTCTTAGAACACATTCAACTTGCCAGCGAACAATACGGACAGCGTCCTCAGAACACCCCCATTTTGTTAATTTACAAACATTTCAGGACACTGCGAGTGTTCTTAGAACACATTCAACTTGCCAGCGAACAATACGGACAATGTTGCCAGGACACCCCCATTTTGTTAATTTATGAACATTTCAGGACACGGCGAGTGTTCTCAGAACACCCCAATTTTGTTAATTTACGAACATTTCAGGACACCGCGAGTGTTCTTAGAACACATTCAACTTGCCAGCGAATAATATGGACACGGTCCTCAGGACACCCCCATTTTGTTTATTTGCGAACATTTCAGGACACCGCGAGTGTTCTTAGTACACATTCAACTTGCCAGCGAACAATACGGACAGCGTCCTCAAGACACCCCCATTTTGTTTATTTGCAAACATTTCAGGACACCGCGAGTGTTCTTAGAACACATTCAATTTGCCAGCGAACAATACGGACAGCGTCCTCAGAACACCCCCATTTTTTTTATTTACGAACATTTCAGGACACAGCGACTGTTCGCAGAACACCCCCATTTTGTTATTTACAAACATTTCAGGACACCGCGAGTGTTCTTAGAACACATTCAACTTGCCAGCGAACAATATGGACAACGTTGTCAGGACACCCCCATTTTGTTAATTTATGAACATTTCAGGACACGGCGAGTGTTCTCAGAACACCCCCATTTTGTTAATTTACGAACATTTCAGGACACCGCGAGTGTTCTTAGAACACATTCAACTTGCCAGCGAATAATATGGACAGGGTCCTCAGGACACCCCCATTTTGTTTATTTGCGAACATTTCAGGACACGGCGAGTGTTCTTAGAACACATTCAACTTGCCAGCGAACAATACGGACAGCGTCCTCAAGACACCCCCATTTTGTTAATTTACGAACATTTCAGGACACCGCAAGTGTTCTTAGAACACATTCAACTTGCCAGCGAACAATACGGACAACGTCGTTAGGACACCCCCATTTTGTTAATTTATGAACATTTCAGGACACGGCGAGTGTTCTCAGAACACCCCCATTTTGTTAATTTACAAACATTTCAGGACACCGCGAGTGTTCTTAGAACACATTCAACTTGCCACCGAACAATACGGACAGCGTCCTCAGGACACCCCCATTTTGTTAATTTACGAACATTTCAGGACACGGCAAGTGTTCTTAGAACACATTCAACTTGCCAGCGAACAATACGGACAATGTCGTTAGGACACCCCCATTTTGTTAATTTATGAACATTTCAGGACACGGCAAGTGTTCTCAGAACACCCCCATTTTGTTAATTTACGAACATTTCAGGACACCGCGAGTGTTATTAGAACACATTCAACTTGCCAGCGAATAATACGGACAGTGTCCTCAGGACACCCCCATTTTGTTTATTTGCGAACATTTCAGGACACTGCGAGTGTTCTTAGAACACATTCAACTTGCCAGCGAACAATACGGACAATGTTGCCAGGACACCCCCATTTTGTTAATTTATGAACATTTCAGGACACGGCGAGTGTTCTCAGAACACCCCCATTTTGTTAATTTACGAACATTTCAGGACACCGCGAGTGTTCTTAGAACACATTCAACTTGCCAGCGAATAATATGGACAGGGTCCTCAGGACACCCCCATTTTGTTTATTTGCGAACATTTCAGGACACCGCGAGTGTTCTTAGAACACATTCAACTTGCCAGCGAACAATACGGACAGCGTCCTCAAGACACCCCCATTTTGTTTATTTGCAAACATTTCAGGACACCGCGAGTGTTCTTAGAACACATTCAACTTGCCAGCGAACAATACGGACAGCGTCCTCAGAACACCCCCATTTTTTTTATTTACGAACATTTCAGGACACAGCGAGTGTTCGCAGAACACCCCCATTTTGTTAATTTACAAACATTTCAGGACACCGCGAGTGTTCTTAGAACACATTCAACTTGCCAGCGAACAATACGGACAACGTTGTCAGGACACCCCCATTTTGTTAATTTATGAACATTTCAGGACACGGCGAGTGTTCTCAGAACACCCCCATTTTGTTAATTTACGAACATTTCAGGACACCGCGAGTGTTCTTAGAACACATTCAACTTGCCAGAGAATAATATGGACAGGGTCCTCAGGACACCCCCATTTTGTTTATTTGCGAACATTTCAGGACACGGCGAGTGTTCTTAGAACACATTCAACTTGCCAGCGAACAATACGGACAGCGTCCTCAGAACACCCCCATTTCGTTTATTTACGAACATTTCAGGACACGGCGAGTGTCCTCAGGACACCCCCATTTTGTTTATTTGCGAACATTTCAGGACACGGCGAGTGTTCTTAGAACACATTCAACTTGCCAGCGAACAATACGGACAGCGTCCTCAAGACACCCCCATTTTGTTAATTTACGAACATTTCAGGACACCGCAAGTGTTCTTAGAACACATTCAACTTGCCAGCGAACAATACGGACAACGTCGTTAGGACACCCCCATTTTGTTAATTTATGAACATTTCAGGACACGGCGAGTGTTCTCAGAACACCCCCATTTTGTTAATTTACAAACATTTCAGGACACCGCGAGTGTTCTTAGAACACATTGAACTTGCCACTGAACAATACGGACAGCGTCCTCAGGACACCCCCATTTTGTTAATTTACGAACATTTCAGGACACGGCAAGTGTGCTTAGAACACATTCAACTTGCCAGCGAACAATACGGACAATGTCGTTAGGACACCCCCATTTTGTTAATTTATGAACATTTCAGGACACGGCAAGTGTTCTCAGAACACCCCCATTTTGTTAATTTACGAACATTTCAGGACACCGCGAGTGTTCTTAGAACACATTCAACTTGCCAGCGAACAATACGGACAGCGTCCTCAAGACACCCCCATTTTGTTTATTTGCAAACATTTCAGGACACCGCGAGTGTTCTTAGAACACATTCAACTTGCCAGCGAACAATACGGACAGCGTCCTCAGAACACCCCCATTTTTTTTATTTACGAACATTTCAGGACACAGCGAGTGTTCGCAGAACACCCCCATTTTGTTAATTTACAAACATTTCAGGACACCGCGAGTGTTCTTAGAACACATTCAACTTGCCAGCGAACAATACGGACAACGTCGGCAGGACACCCCCATTTTGTTAATTTATGAACATTTCAGGACACGGCGAGTGTTCTCAGAACACCCCCATTTTGTTCATTTACGAACATTTCAGGACACCGCGAGTGTTCTTAGAACACATTCAACTTGCCAGCGAACAATACGGACAACGTCGTTAGGACACCCCCATTTTGTTAATTTATTAACATTTCAGGACACGGCGAGTGTTCTCAGAACACCCCCATTTTGTTAATTTACGAACATTTCAGGACACCGCGAGTGTTCTTAGAACACATTCAACTTGCCAGCAAATAAACCGGACAGCGTCCTCAGGACACCCCCATCTTGTTTATTTGCGAACATTTCAGGGCACCGCGAGTGTTCTTAGAACACATTCAACTTGCCAGAGAACAATACGGACAGCGTCCTCAGGACACCCCCATTTTGTTTATTTGCGAACATTTCAGGACACGGTGAGTGTTCTTAGAACACATTCAACTTGCCAGCGAACAATACGGACAGCGTCCACAAGACACCCCCATTTTGTTTATTTGCGAACATTTCAGGACACCGCGAGTGTTCTTAGAACACATTCAACTTGCCAGCGAACAATACGGACAGCGTCCTCAGAACACCCCCAGTTTTTTTATTTGCGAACATTTCAGGACACCGCAAGTGTTTTCAGAACACATTCAACTTGCCAGCGAACAATACGGACAACGTCGTCAGGACACCCCCATTTTGTTAATTTATGAACATTTCAGAACACGGCGAGTGTTCTCAGAACACCCCCATTTTGTTAATTTACGAACATTTCAGGACACCGCGAGTGTTCTTAGAACACATTCAACTTGCCAGCGAACAATACGGACAGCGTCCTCAGGACACCCCCATTTTCTTAATTTACGAACATTTCAGGACACCGCGAGTGATCTTAGAACACATTCAACTCTCCAGAGAACAATACGGACAGCGTCCTCAGGACACCCCCATTTTGTTTATTTGCGAACATTTCAGGACACGGCGAGTGTTCTTAGAACACATTCAACTTGCCAGCGAACAATACGGACAGCGTCCTCAGAACACCCCCATTTTGTTTATTTACGAACATTCCAGGACACCGCGAGTGTTTTCAGAACACATTCAACTTGCCAGCGAACAATACGGACAACGTCGGCAGGACACCCCCATTTTGTTAATTTATGAACATTTCAGGACACGGCGAGTGTTCTCAGAACACCCCCATTTTGTTCATTTACGAACATTTCAGGACACCGCGAGTGTTCTTAGAACACATTCAACTTGCCAGCGAACAATACGGACAGCGTCCTCGGAACACCCCCATTTCGTTTATTTACGAACATTTCAGGACACGGTGAGTGTTTTCAGAACACCCCCATTTTATTAATTTACGAACATTTCAGGACACCGCGAGTGTTCTTAGAACACATTCAACTTGCCAGCGAACAATACGGACAACGTCGTTAGGACACCCCCATTTTGTTAATTTATTAACATTTCAGGACACGGCGAGTGTTCTCAGAACACCCCCATTTTGTTAATTTACGAACATTTAAGGACACCGCGAGTGTTCTTAGAACACATTCAACTTGCCAGCGATTAATACGGACAGCGTCCTCAGGACACCCCCATCTTGTTTATTTGCGAACATTTCAGGGCACCGCGAGTGTTCTTAGAACACATTCAACTTGCCAGAGAACAATACGGACAGCGTCCTCAGGACACCACCATTTTGTTTATTTGCGAACATTTCAGGACACGGCGAGTGTTCTTAGAACACATTCAACTTGCCAGCGAACAATACGGACAGCGTCCACAAGACACCCCCATTTTGTTTATTTGCGAACATTTCAGGACACCGCGAGTGTTCTTAGAACACATTCAACTTGCCAGCGAACAATACGGACACCGCCCTCAGAACACCCCCAGTTTTTTTATTTGCGAACATTTCAGGACACCGCAAGTGTTTTCAGAACACATTCAACTTGCCAGCGAACAATACGGACAACGTCGTCAGGACACCCCCATTTTGTTAATTTATGAACATTTCAGAACACGGCGAGTGTTCTCAGAACACCCCCATTTTGTTAATTTACGAACATTTCAGGACACCGCGAGTGTTCTTAGAACACATTCAACTTGCCAGCGAACAATACGGACAGCGTCCTCAGGACACCCCCATTTTCTTAATTTACGAACATTTCAGGACACCGCGAGTGATCTTAGAACACATTCAACTCTCCAGAGAACAATACGGACAGCGTCCTCAGGACACCCCCATTTTGTTTATTTGCGAACATTTCAGGACACGGCGAGTGTTCTTAGAACACATTCAACTTGCCAGCGAACAATACGGACAGCGTCCTCAGAACACCCCCATTTTGTTTATTTACGAACGTTCCAGGACACCGCGAGTGTTTTCAGAACACATTCAACTTGCCAGAGAACAATACGGACAACGTCGGCAGGACACCCCCATTTTGTTAATTTATGAACATTTCAGGACACGGCGAGTGTTCTCAGAACACCCCCATTTTGTTCATTTACGAACATTTCAGGACACTGCGAGTGTTCTTAGAACACATTCAACTTGCCAGTGAATAATACGGACAGCGTCCTCAGGACACCCCCATTGTGTTTATTTACGAACATTTCAGGACACCGCGAGTGTTCTTAGAACACATTCAACTTGCCAGAGAAAAATACGGACAGCGTCCTCAGGACACCCCCATTTTGTTTATTTGCGAACATTTCAGGACACGGCGAGTGTTCTTAGAACACATTCAACTTGCCAGAGAACAATACGGACAGCGTCCTCAGGACACCCCCATTTTGTTTATTTGCGAACATTTCAGGACACGGCGAGTGTTCTTAGAACACATTCAACTTGCCAGCGAACAATACGGACAGCGTCCACAAGACACCCCCATTTTGTTTATTTGCGAACATTTCAGGACACCGCGAGTGTTCTTAGAACACATTCAACTTGCTAGCGAACAATACGGACAGCGTCCTCAGAACACCCCCATTTTTTTTATTTGCGAACATTTCAGGACACCGCAAGTGTTTTCAGAACACATTCAACTTGCCAGCGAACAATACGGACAACGTCATCAGGACACCCCCATTTTGTTAATTTATGAACATTTCAGAACACGCCGAGTGTTCTCAGAACACCCCCATTTTGTTAATTTACGAACATTTCAGGACACCGCAAGTGTTCTTAGAACACATTCAACTTGCCAGCGAACAATACGGACAGCGTCCTCAGGACACCCCCATTTTGTTTATTTGCGAACATTTCAGGACACCGCGAGTGATCTTAGAACACAATCAACTCTCCAGAGAACAATACGGACAGCGTCCTCAGGACACCCCCATTTTGTTTATTTGCGAACATTTCAGGACACCGCGAGTGTTCTTAGAACACATTCAACTTGCCAGTGAATAATACGGACAGGGTCCTCAGGATACCCCCATTTTGTTTATTTGCGAACATTTCAGGACACCGCGAGTGTTCTTAGAACACATTCAACTTGCCAGAGAATAATATGGACAGGGTCCTCAGGACACCCCCATTTTGTTTATTTGCGAACATTTCAGGACACCGCAAGTGTTCTTAGAACACATTCAACTTGCCAGCGAACAATACGGACAGCGTCCTCGGAACACCCCCATTTCGTTTATTTACGAACATTTCAGGACACGGTGAGTGTTCTCAGAACACCCCCATTTTGTTAATTTACGAACATTTCAGGACACTGCGAGTGTTCTTAGAACACATTCAACTTGCCAGCGAACAATACGGACAACGTCGTTAGGACACCCCCATTTTGTTAATTTATTAACATTTCAGGACACGGCGAGTGTTCTCAGAACACCCCCATTTTGTTAATTTACGAACATTTCAGGACACCGCGAGTGTTCTTAGAACACATTCAACTTGCCAGCAAATAAACCGGACAGCGTCCTCAGGACACCCCCATCTTGTTTATTTGCGAACATTTCAGGGCACCGCGAGTGTTCTTAGAACACATTCAACTTGCCAGAGAACAATACGGACAGCGTCCTCAGGACACCCCCATTTTGTTTATTTGCGAACATTTCAGGACACAGTGAGTGTTCTTAGAACACATTCAACTTGCCAGCGAACAATACGGACAGCGTCCACAAGACACCCCCATTTTGTTTATTTGCGAACATTTCAGGACACCGCGAGTGTTCTTAGAACACATTCAACTTGCCAGCGAACAATACGGACAGCGTCCTCAGAACACCCCCAGTTTTTTTATTTGCGAACATTTCAGGACACCGCAAGTGTTTTCAGAACACATTCAACTTGCCAGCGAACAATACGGACAACGTCGTCAGGACACCCCCATTTTGTTAATTTATGAACATTTCAGAACACGGCAAGTGTTCTCAGAACACCCCCATTTTGTTAATTTACGAACATTTCAGGACACCGCGAGTGTTCTTAGAACACATTCAACTTGCCAGCGAACAATACGGACAGCGTCCTCAGGACACCCCCATTTTCTTAATTTACGAACATTTCAGGACACCGCGAGTGATCTTAGAACACATTCAACTCTCCAGAGAACAATACGGACAGCGTCCTCAGGACACCCCCATTTTGTTTATTTGCAAACATTTCAGGACACGGCGAGTGTTCTTAGAACACATTCAACTTGCCAGCGAACAATACGGACAGCGTCCTCAGAACACCCCCATTTTGTTTATTTACGAACATTCCAGGACACCGCGAGTGTTTTCAGAACACATTCAACTTGCCAGCGAACAATACGGACAACGTCGGCAGGACACCCCCATTTTGTTAATTTATGAACATTTCAGGACACGGCGAGTGTTCTCAGAACACCCCCATTTTGTTCATTTACGAACATTTCAGGACCCCGCGAGTGTTCTTAGAACACATTCAACTTGCCAGCGAACAATACGGACAGCGTCCTCGGAACACCCCCATTTCGTTTATTTACGAACATTTCAGGACACGGTGAGTGTTTTCAGAACACCCCCATTTTGTTAATTTACGAACATTTCAGGACACCGCGAGTGTTCTTAGAACACATTCAACTTGCCAGCGAACAATACGGACAACGTCGTTAGGACACCCCCATTTCGTTAATTTATTAACATTTCAGGACACGGCGAGTGTTCTCAGAACACCCCCATTTTGTTAATTTACGAACATTTAAGGACACCGCGAGTGTTCTTAGAACACATTCAACTTGCCAGCGATTAATACGGACAGCGTCCTCAGGACACCCCCATCTTGTTTATTTGCGAACATTTCAGGACACGGCGAGTGTTCTTAGAACACATTCAACTTGCCAGCGAACAATACGGACAGCGTCCACAAGACACCCCCATTTTGTTTATTTGCGAACATTTCAGGACACCGCGAGTGTTCTTAGAACACATTCAACTTGCCAGCGAACAATACGGACACCGCCCTCAGAACACCCCCAGTTTTTTTATTTGCGAACATTTCAGGACACCGCAAGTGTTTTCAGAACACATTCAACTTGCCAGCGAACAATACGGACAACGTCGTCAGGACACCCCCATTTTGTTAATTTATGAACATTTCAGAACACGGCGAGTGTTCTCAGAACACCCCCATTTTGTTAATTTACGAACATTTCAGGACACCGCGAGTGTTCTTAGAACACATTCAACTTGCCAGCGAACAATACGGACAGCGTCCTCAGGACACCCCCATTTTCTTAATTTACGAACATTTCAGGACACCGCGAGTGATCTTAGAACACATTCAACTCTCCAGAGAACAATACGGACAGCGTCCTCAGGACACCCCCATTTTGTTTATTTGCGAACATTTCAGGACACGGCGAGTGTTCTTAGAACACATTCAACTTGCCAGCGAACAATACGGACAGCGTCCTCAGAACACCCCCATTTTGTTTATTTACGAACGTTCCAGGACACCGCGAGTGTTTTCAGAACACATTCAACTTGCCAGAGAACAATACGGACAACGTCGGCAGGACACCCCCATTTTGTTAATTTATGAACATTTCAGGACACGGCGAGTGTTCTCAGAACACCCCCATTTTGTTCATTTACGAACATTTCAGGACACTGCGAGTGTTCTTAGAACACATTCAACTTGCCAGTGAATAATACGGACAGCGTCCTCAGGACACCCCCATTGTGTTTATTTACGAACATTTCAGGACACCGCGAGTGTTCTTAGAACACATTCAACTTGCCAGAGAAAAATACGGACAGCGTCCTCAGGACACCCCCATTTTGTTTATTTGCGAACATTTCAGGACACGGCGAGTGTTCTTAGAACACATTCAACTTGCCAGAGAACAATACGGACAGCGTCCTCAGGACACCCCCATTTTGTTTATTTGCGAACATTTCAGGACACGGCGAGTGTTCTTAGAACACATTCAACTTGCCAGCGAACAATACGGACAGCGTCCACAAGACACCCCCATTTTGTTTATTTGCGAACATTTCAGGACACCGCGAGTGTTCTTAGAACACATTCAACTTGCTAGCGAACAATACGGACAGCGTCCTCAGAACACCCCCATTTTTTTTATTTGCGAACATTTCAGGACACCGCAAGTGTTTTCAGAACACATTCAACTTGCCAGCGAACAATACGGACAACGTCATCAGGACACCCCCATTTTGTTAATTTATGAACATTTCAGAACACGCCGAGTGTTCTCAGAACACCCCCATTTTGTTAATTTACGAACATTTCAGGACACCGCAAGTGTTCTTAGAACACATTCAACTTGCCAGCGAACAATACGGACAGCGTCCTCAGGACACCCCCATTTTGTTTATTTGCGAACATTTCAGGACACCGCGAGTGATCTTAGAACACAATCAACTCTCCAGAGAACAATACGGACAGCGTCCTCAGGACACCCCCATTTTGTTTATTTGCGAACATTTCAGGACACCGCGAGTGTTCTTAGAACACATTCAACTTGCCAGTGAATAATACGGACAGGGTCCTCAGGATACCCCCATTTTGTTTATTTGCGAACATTTCAGGACACCGCGAGTGTTCTTAGAACACATTCAACTTGCCAGAGAATAATATGGACAGGGTCCTCAGGACACCCCCATTTTGTTTATTTGCGAACATTTCAGGACACCGCAAGTGTTCTTAGAACACATTCAACTTGCCAACGAACAATACGGACAGCGTCCTCGGAACACCCCCATTTCGTTTATTTACGAACATTTCAGGACACGGTGAGTGTTCTCAGAACACCCCCATTTTGTTAATTTACGAACATTTCAGGACACTGCGAGTGTTCTTAGAACACATTCAACTTGCCAGCGAACAATACGGACAACGTCGTTAGGACACCCCCATTTTGTTAATTTATTAACATTTCAGGACACGGCGAGTGTTCTCAGAACACCCCCATTTTGTTAATTTACGAACATTTCAGGACACCGCGAGTGTTCTTAGAACACATTCAACTTGCCAGCGAATAAACCGGACAGCGTCCTCAGGACACCCCCATCTTGTTTATTTGCGAACATTTCAGGGCACCGCGAGTGTTCTTAGAACACATTCAACTTGCCAGAGAACAATACGGACAGCGTCCTCAGGACACCCCCATTTTGTTTATTTGCGAACATTTCAGGACACGGTGAGTGTTCTTAGAACACATTCAACTTGCCAGCGAACAATACGGACAGCGTCCACAAGACACCCCCATTTTGTTTATTTGCGAACATTTCAGGACACCGCGAGTGTTCTTAGAACACATTCAACTTGCCAGCGAACAATACGGACAGCGTCCTCAGAACACCCCCAGTTTTTTTATTTGCGAACATTTCAGGACACCGCAAGTGTTTTCAGAACACATTCAACTTGCCAGCGAACAATACGGACAACGTCGTCAGGACACCCCCATTTTGTTAATTTATGAACATTTCAGAACACGGCGAGTGTTCTCAGAACACCCCCATTTTGTTAATTTACGAACATTTCAGGACGCCGCGAGTGTTCTTAGAACACATTCAACTTGCCAGCGAACAATACGGACAGCGTCCTCAGGACACCCCCATTGTGTTTATTTACGAACATTTCAGGACACCGCGAGTGTTCTTAGAACACATTCAACTTGCCAGAGAAAAATACGGACAGCGTCCTCAGGACACCCCCATTTTGTTTATTTGCGAACATTTCAGGACGCGGCGAGTGTTCTTAGAACACATTCAACTTGCCAGAGAACAATACGGACAGCGTCCTCAGGACACCCCCATTTTGTTTATTTGCGAACATTTCAGGACACGGCGAGTGTTCTTAGAACACATTCAACTTGCCAGCGAACAATACGGACAGCGTCCACAAGACACCCCCATTTTGTTTATTTGCGAACATTTCAGGACACCGCAAGTGTTCTTAGAACACATTCAACTTGCTAGCGAACAATACGGACAGCGTCCTCAGAACACCCCCATTTTTTTTATTTGCGAACATTTCAGGACACCGCAAGTGTTTTCAGAACACATTCAACTTGCCAGCGAACAATACGGACAACGTCATCAGGACACCCCCATTTTGTTAATTTATGAACATTTCAGAACACGCCGAGTGTTCTCAGAACACCCCCATTTTGTTAATTTACGAACATTTCAGGACACCGCAAGTGTTCTTAGAACACATTCAACTTGCCAGCGAACAATACGGACAGCGTCCTCAGGACACCCCCATTTTGTTTATTTGCGAACATTTCAGGACACCGCGAGTGATCTTAGAACACAATCAACTCTCCAGAGAACAATACGGACAGCGTCCTCAGGACACCCCCATTTTGTTTATTTGCGAACATTTCAGGACACCGCGAGTGTTCTTAGAACACATTCAACTTGCCAGTGAATAATACGGACTGGGTCCTCAGGATACCCCCATTTTGTTTATTTGCGAACATTTCAGGACACCGCGAGTGTTCTTAGAACACATTCAACTTGCCAGAGAATAATATGGACAGGGTCCTCAGGACACCCCCATTTTGTTTATTTGCGAACATTTCAGGACACCGCAAGTGTTCTTAGAACACATTCAACTTGCCAGCGAACAATACGGACAGCGTCCTCGGAACACCCCCATTTCGTTTATTTACGAACATTTCAGGACACGGTGAGTGTTCTCAGAACACCCCCATTTTGTTAATTTACGAACATTTCAGGACACTGCGAGTGTTCTTAGAACACATTCAACTTGCCAGCGAACAATACGGACAACGTCGTTAGGACACCCCCATTTTGTTAATTTATTAACATTTCAGGACACGGCGAGTGTTCTCAGAACACCCCCATTTTGTTAATTTACGAACATTTCAGGACACCGCGAGTGTTCTTAGAACACATTCAACTTGCCAGCGAATAAACCGGACAGCGTCCTCAGGACACCCCCATCTTGTTTATTTGCGAACATTTCAGGGCACCGCGAGTGTTCTTAGAACACATTCAACTTGCCAGAGAACAATACGGACAGCGTCCTCAGGACACCCCCATTTTGTTTATTTGCGAACATTTCAGGACACGGTGAGTGTTCTTAGAACACATTCAACTTGCCAGCGAACAATACGGACAGCGTCCACAAGACACCCCCATTTTGTTTATTTGCGAACATTTCAGGACACCGCGAGTGTTCTTAGAACACATTCAACTTGCCAGCGAACAATACGGACAGCGTCCTCAGAACACCCCCAGTTTTTTTATTTGCGAACATTTCAGGACACCGCAAGTGTTTTCAGAACACATTCAACTTGCCAGCGAACAATACGGACAACGTCGTCAGGACACAACCATTTTGTTAATTTATGAACATTTCAGAACACGGCGAGTGTTCTCAGAACACCCCCATTTTGTTAATTTACGAACATTTCAGGACACCGCGAGTGTTCTTAGAACACATTCAACTTGCCAGCGAACAATACGGACAGCGTCCTCAGGACACCCCCATTTTCTTAATTTACGAACATTTCAGGACACCGCGAGTGATCTTAGAACACATTCAACTCTCCAGAGAACAATACGGACAGCGTCCTCAGGACACCCCCATTTTGTTTATTTGCGAACATTTCAGGACACGGCGAGTGTTCTTAGAACACATTCAACTTGCCAGCGAACAATACGGACAGCGTCCTCAGAACACCCCCATTTTGTTAATTTATGAACATTTCAGGACACGGCGAGTGTTCTCAGAACACCCCCATTTTGTTCATTTACGAACATTTCAGGACACCGCGAGTGTTCTTAGAACACATTCAACTTGCCAGTGAATAATACGGACAGCGTCCTCAGGACACCCCCATTGTGTTTATTTGCGAACATTTCAGGACACCGCGAGTGTTCTTAGAACACATTCAACTTGCCAGCGAATAATACGGACAACGTCCTCAGAACACCCCCATTGTGTTTATTTGCGAACATTTCAGGACACCGCGAGTGTTCTTAGAACACATTCAACTTGCCAGAGAAAAATACGGACAGTGTCCTCAGGACACCCCCATTTTGTTTATTTGCAAATATTTCAGGACACGGCGAGTGTTCTTAGAACACATTCAACTTGCCAGCGAACAATACGGACAGCGTCCTCAAGACACCCCCATTTTGTTAATTTACGAACATTTCAGGACACCGCAAGTGTTCTTAGAACACATTCAACTTGCCAGCGAACAATACGGACAACGTCGTTAGGACACCCCCATTTTGTTAATTTATGAAAATTTCAGGACACGGCGAGTGTTCTCAGAACACCCCCATTTTGTTAATTTACAAACATTTCAGGACACCGCAAGTGTTCTTAGAACACATTCAACTTGCCACCGAACAATAAATACAGCGTCCTCAGGTAACCCCCATTTTGTTCATTTACGAACATTTCAGGACACCGCAAGTGTTCTTTGAACACATTCAACTTGCCAGCGAACAATACGGACAACGTCGTTAGGACACCCCCATTTTGTTAATTTATGAACATTTCAGGACAATGCGAGTGTTCTCAGAACACCCCCATTTTGTTAATTTACAAACATTTCAAGACACCGCGAGTGTTCTTAGAACACATTCAACTTGCCACCGAACAATACGGACAGCGTCCTCAGGACACCCCCATTTTGTTAATTTACGAACATTTCAGGACACGGCAAGTGTTCTTAGAACACATTCAACTTGCCAGCGAACAATATGGACAATGTCGTTAGGACACCCCCATTTTGTTAATTTATGAACATTTCAGGACACGGCGAGTGTTCTCAGAACACCCCCATTTTGTTAATTTACGAACATTTCAGGACACCGCGAGTGTTCTTAGAACACATTCAACTTGCCAGCGAATAATACGGACAGTGTCCTCAGGACACCCCCATTTTGTTTATTTGCGACCATTTCAGGACACCGCGAGTGTTCTTAGAACACATTCAACTTGCCAGCGAACAATACGGACAGCGTCCTCAGGACACCCCTATTTTGTTAATTTACGAACATTTCAGGACACCGTGAGTGTTCTTAGAACACATTCAACTTGCCAGCGAACAATACGGACAGCGTCCTCAGGACACCCCCATTTTCATAATTTACGAACATTTCAGGACACCGCGAGTGATCTTAGAACACATTCAACTTGCCAGCGAATAATACGGACAGCGTCCTCAGGACACCCCCATTTTGTTTATTTATGAACATTTCAGGACAGCACGAGTGTTCTTAGAACACTTTCAACTTGCCAGCGAACAATACGGACAGCGTCCTCAGGACACCCACATTTTCTTAATTTGCGAACATTTCAGGACACAGTGAGTGTTCTTAGAACACATTCAACTTGCTAGCGAATAATACGGACAGCGTCCTCAGGACACCCCCATTTTGTTTATTTGCGAACATTTCAGGACACCGCAAGTGTTCTTAGAACACTTTCAACTTGCCAGCGAACAATACGGACAGTGTCCTCAGGACACCCCCATTTTGTTTATTTGCGAACATTTCAGGACACCGCAAGTGTTCTTAGAACACTTTCAACTTGCCAGCGAACAATACGGACAGCGTCCTCAGGACACCCCCATTTTGTTTATTTACGAACATTTCAGGACAGCACGAGTGTTCTTAGAACACTTTCAACTTGCCAGCGAACAATACGGACAGCGTCCTCAGGACACCCCCATTTTCATAATTTACGAACATTTCAGGACACCGCGAGTGATCTTAGAACACATTCAACTTGCCAGCGAATAATACGGACAGCCTCCTCAGGACACCCCCATTTTGTTTATTTACGAACATTTCAGGACAGCACGAGTGTTCTTAGAACACTTTCAACTTGCCAGCGAACAATACAGACAGCGTCCTCAGGACACCCACATTTTCTTAATTTGCGAACATTTCAGGACACAGTGAGTGTTCTTAGAACACATTCAACTTGCCAGCGAATAATACGGACAGCGTCCTCAGGACACCCCCATTTTGTTTATTTGCGAACATTTCAGGACACCGCAACTGTTCTTAGAACACTTTCAACTTGCCAGCGAACAATACGGACAGCGTCCTCAGGACACCCCCATTTTGTTTATTTGCGAACATTTCAGGACACCGCAAGTGTTCTTAGAACACTTTGAACTTGCCAGCGAACAATACGGACAGCGTCCTCAGGACACCCCCATTTTGTTTATTTACGAACATTTCAGGACAGCACGAGTGTTCTTAGAACACTTTCAACTTGCCAGCGAACAATACGGACAGCGTCCTCAGGAGACCCCCATTTTCTTAATTTGCGAACATTTCAGGACACAGTGAGTGTTCTCAGAACACCCCCATTTTGTTAATTTACGAACATTTCAGGACACCGTGAGTGTTCTTAGAACACATTCAACTTGCCAGCGAACAATACGGACAGCGTCCTCAGGACACCCCCATTTTCATAATTTACGAACATTTCAGGACACCGCGAGTGATCTTAGAACACATTCAACTTGCCAGCGAATAATACGGACAGCGTCCTCAGGACACCCCCATTTTGTTTATTTATGAACATTTCAGGACAGCACGAGTGTTCTTAGAACACTTTCAACTTGCCAGCGAACAATACGGACAGCGTCCTCAGGACACCCACATTTTCTTAATTTGCGAACATTTCAGGACACAGTGAGTGTTCTTAGAACACATTCAACTTGCCAGCGAATAATACGGACAGCGTCCTCAGGACACCCCCATTTTGTTTATTTGCGAACATTTCAGGACACCGCAAGTGTTCTTAGAACACTTTCAACTTGCCAGCGAACAATACGGACAGCGTCCTCAGGACACCCCCATTTTGTTTATTTGCGAACATTTCAGGACACCGCAAGTGTTCTTAGAACACTTTCAACTTGCCAGCGAACAATACGGACAGCGTCCTCAGGACACCCCCATTTTGTTTATTTACGAACATTTCAGGACAGCACGAGTGTTCTTAGAACACTTTCAACTTGCCAGCGAACAATACGGACAGCGTCCTCAGGACACCCCCATTTTCATAATTTACGAACATTTCAGGACACCGCGAGTGATCTTAGAACACATTCAACTTGCCAGCGAATAATACGGACAGCGTCCTCAGGACACCCCCATTTTGTTTATTTACGAACATTTCAGGACAGCACGAGTGTTCTTAGAACACTTTCAACTTGCCAGCGAACAATACGGACAGCGTTCTCAGGACACCCACATTTTCTTAATTTGCGAACATTTCAGGACACAGTGAGTGTTCTTAGAACACATTCAACTTGCCAGCGAATAATACGGACAGCGTCCTCAGGACACCCCCATTTTGTTTATTTGCGAACATTTCAGGACACCGCAACTGTTCTTAGAAAACTTTCAACTTGCCAGCGAACAATACGGACAGCGTCCTCAGGACACCCCCATTTTGTTTATTTGCGAACATTTCAGGACACCGCAAGTGTTCTTAGAACACTTTGAACTTGCCAGCGAACAATACGGACAGCGTCCTCAGGACACCCCCATTTTGTTTATTTACGAACATTTCAGGACAGCACGAGTGTTCTTAGAACACTTTCAACTTGCCAGCGAACAATACGGACAGCGTCCTCAGGAGACCCCCATTTTCTTAATTTGCGAACATTTCAGGACACAGTGAGTGTTCTCAGAACACCCCCATTTTGTTAATTTACAAACATTTCAGGACACCGCGAGTGTTCTTAGAACACATTCAACTTGCCACCGAACAATACGGACAGCGTCCTCAGGACACCCCCATTTTGTTAATTTACGAACATTTCAGGACACCGTGAGTGTTCTTAGAACACATTCAACTTGCCAGCGAACAATAAGGACAGCGTCCTCAGGACACCCCCATTTTCATAATTTACGAACATTTCAGGACACCGCAAGTGATCTTAGAACACATTCAACTTGCCAGCGAATAATACGGACAGCGTCCTCAGGACACCCCCATTTTGTTTATTTGCGAACATTTCAGGACACCGCAAGTGTTCTTAGAACACTTTCAACTTGCCAGCGAACAATACGGACAGCGTCCTCAGGACACCCCCATTTTGTTTATTTACGAACATTTCAGGACAGCACGAGTGTTCTTAGAACACTTTCAACTTGCCAGCGAACAATACGGACAGCGTCCTCAGGACACCCCCATTTTGTTTATTTGCGATCATTTCAGGACACCGCGAGTGTTCTTAGAACACATTCAACTTGCCAGCGAACAATACGGACAGCGTCCTCAGAACACCCTCATTTTGTTTATTTACGAACATTTCAGGACACGACGAGTGTTCTCAGAATACCCCCATTTTGTTAATTTACGAACATTTCAGGACACCGCGAGAGTTCTTAGAACACATTCGACTTGCCAGCGAACAATACGGACAACGTCGTTAGGACACCCCCATTTTGTTAATTTATGAACATTTCAGGACACGGCGAGTGTTCTTAGAACACATTCAACTTGCCAGCGAACAATACAGAAAGCGTCCACAAGACACCCCCATTTTGTTTATTTGCGAACATTTCAGGACACCGCGAGTGTTCTTAGAACACCCCCATTTTGTTAATTTACAAACATTTCAGGACACCGCGAGTGTTCTCAGAACACCCCCATTTTGTTAATTTACGAACATTTCAGGACACCGCGAGTGTTCTTAGAACACATTCAACTTGCCAGCGAATAATACGGACAGCGTCCTCAGGACACCCCCATTTTGTTTATTTGCGAACATTTTAGGGCACCGCGAGTGTTCTTAGAACACATTCAACTTGCCAGCGAACAATACGGACAGCGTCCACAAGACACCCCCATTTTGTTTATTTGCGAACATTTCAGGACACCGCGAGTGTTCTTAGAACACATTCAATTTGCCAGCGAACAATACGGACAGCGTCCTCAGAACACCCCCATTTTGTTAATTTACGAACATTTCAGGACACCGCAAGTGTTCTTAGCACACATTCAACTTGCCAGTGAATAATACGGACAGCGTCCTCAGGACACCCCCATTTTGTTTATTTGCGAACATTTCAGGACACCGCGAGTGTTCTTAGAATACATTCAACTTGCCAGAGAACAATACGGAGAGCGTCCTCAGGACACCCCCATTTTATTTATTTGCGAACATTTCAGGACACCGCGAGTGTTCTTAGAACACATTCAACTTGCCAGAGAACAATACGGACAGCGTCCTCAGGACACCCCCATTTTGTTTATTTGCGAACATTTCAGGACACGGCGAGTGTTCTTAGAACACATTCAACTTGCCAGCGAACAATACAGACAGCGTCCTCAAGACACCCCCATTTTGTTTATTTACGAACATTTCAGGACACGGCGAGTGTTCTCAGGAAACCCCCATTTTGTTAATTTACGATTATTTCAGGACACCGCGAGTGTTCTTAGAACACATTCAACTTGCCAGCGAACAATACGGACAACGTCGTCAGGACACCCCCATTTTGTTAATTTATGAACATTTCAGGACTCGGCGAGTGTTTTCAGAACACCCCCATTTTGTTAATTTACGAACATTTCAGGACACCGCAAGTGTTCTTAGAACACATTCAACTTGCCAGTGAATAATACAGACAGCGTCCTCAGGACACCCCCATTTTGTTTATTTGCGAACATTTCAGGACACCGCGAGTGTTCTTAGAACACATTCAACTTGCCAGAGAACAATACGGACAGCGTCCTCAGGACACCCCCATTTTGTTTATTTGCGAACATTTCAGGACACGGCGAGTGTTCTTACAACACATTCA
Organism: Ambystoma mexicanum; assembly: GCF_040938575.1. Lineage (NCBI taxonomy): Eukaryota > Metazoa > Chordata > Amphibia > Caudata > Ambystomatidae > Ambystoma > Ambystoma mexicanum. The sequence continues at coordinate 288,198,206 of NC_090941.1, read as the reverse complement.
ACTTGCCAGCGAAAAATACGGACAGCGTCGTCAAGACACCCCCATTTTGTTTATTTGCAAACATTTCAGGACACCGCGAGTGTTCTTAGAACACATTGAACTTGCCAGCGAACAATACGGACAGCGTCCTCAGAACACCCCCATTTTTTTTATTTACGAACATTTCAGGACACGGCGAGTGTTCGCAGAACACCCCCATTTTGTTAATTTACAAACATTTCAGGACACCGCGAGTGTTCTTAGAACACATTCAACTTGCCAGCGAACAATACGGACAACGTTGTCAGGACACCCCCATTTTGTTAATTCATGAACATTTCAGGACACGGCGAGTGTTCTGAGAACACCCCCATTTTGTTTATTTGCGAACTATTCAGGACACCGCGAGTGTTCTTAGAACACATTCAACTTGCCAGCGAACAATACGGATAGCGTCCTCAGAACACCCCCATTTCGTTTATTTACGAACATTTCATGACACGGCGAGTGTTCTCAGAACACCCCCATTTTGTTAATTTACGAACATTTCAGGACACCGCGAGTGTTCTTAGAACACATTCAACTTGCCAGCGGACAATACGGACAACGTCGTTAGGACACCACCATTTTGTTAATTTATTAACATTTCAGGACACGGCGAGTGTTCTCAGAACACCCCCATTTTGTTAATTTACGAACATTTCAGGACCCCGCGAGTGTTCTTAGAACACATTCAACTTGCCAGCGAATAATACGGACAGCGTCCTCATGACACCCCCATTTTGGATATTTGCAAACATTTCAGGGCACCGCGAGTGTTCTTAGAACACATTCAACTTGCCAGCGAACAATACGGACAGCGTCCACAAGACACCCCCATTTTGTTTATTTGCGAACATTTCAGGACACCGCGAGTGTTCTTAGAACACATTCAATTTGCCAGCGAACAATACGGACAGCGTCCTCAGAACACCCCCATTTTGTTAATTTACGAACATTTCAGGACACCGCAAGTGTTCTTAGCACACATTCAACTTGCCAGTGAATAATACGGACAGCGTCCTCAGGACACCCCCATTTTGTTTATTTGCGAACATTTCAGGACACCGCGAGTGTTCTTAGAATACATTCAACTTGCCAGAGAACAATACGGAGAGCGTCCTCAGGACACCCCCATTTTATTTATTTGCGAACATTTCAGGACACCGCGAGTGTTCTTAGAACACATTCAACTTGCCAGAGAACAATACGGACAGCGTCCTCAGGACACCCCCATTTTGTTTATTTGCGAACATTTCAGGACACGGCGAGTGTTCTTAGAACACATTCAACTTGCCAGCGAACAATACAGACAGCGTCCTCAAGACACCCCCATTTTGTTTATTTACGAACATTTCAGGACACGGCGAGTGTTCTCAGGAAACCCCCATTTTGTTAATTTACGATTATTTCAGGACACCGCGAGTGTTCTTAGAACACATTCAACTTGCCAGCGAACAATACGGACAACGTCGTCAGGACACCCCCATTTTGTTAATTTATGAACATTTCAGGACTCGGCGAGTGTTTTCAGAACACCCCCATTTTGTTAATTTACGAACATTTCAGGACACCGCAAGTGTTCTTAGAACACATTCAACTTGCCAGTGAATAATACAGACAGCGTCCTCAGGACACCCCCATTTTGTTTATTTGCGAACATTTCAGGACACCGCGAGTGTTCTTAGAACACATTCAACTTGCCAGAGAACAATACGGACAGCGTCCTCAGGACACCCCCATTTTGTTTATTTGCGAACATTTCAGGACACGGCGAGTGTTCTTACAACACATTCAACTTGCCAGCGAAAAATACGGACAGCGTCGTCAAGACACCCCCATTTTGTTTATTTGCAAACATTTCAGGACACCGCGAGTGTTCTTAGAACACATTGAACTTGCCAGCGAACAATACGGACAGCGTCCTCAGAACACCCCCATTTTTTTTATTTACGAACATTTCAGGACACGGCGAGTGTTCGCAGAACACCCCCATTTTGTTAATTTACAAACATTTCAGGACACCGCGAGTGTTCTTAGAACACATTCAACTTGCCAGCGAACAATACGGACAACGTTGTCAGGACACCCCCATTTTGTTAATTCATGAACATTTCAGGACACGGCGAGTGTTCTGAGAACACCCCCATTTTGTTTATTTGCGAACTATTCAGGACACCGCGAGTGTTCTTAGAACACATTCAACTTGCCAGCGAACAATACGGATAGCGTCCTCAGAACACCCCCATTTCGTTTATTTACGAACATTTCATGACACGGCGAGTGTTCTCAGAACACCCCCATTTTGTTAATTTACGAACATTTCAGGACACCGCGAGTGTTCTTAGAACACATTCAACTTGCCAGCGGACAATACGGACAACGTCGTTAGGACACCACCATTTTGTTAATTTATTAACATTTCAGGACACGGCGAGTGTTCTCAGAACACCCCCATTTTGTTAATTTACGAACATTTCAGGACCCCGCGAGTGTTCTTAGAACACATTCAACTTGCCAGCGAATAATACGGACAGCGTCCTCATGACACCCCCATTTTGTTTATTTGCAAACATTTCAGGGCACCGCGAGTGTTCTTAGAACACATTCAACTTGCCAGAGAACAATACGGACAGCGTCCTCAGGACACCCCCATTTTCTTAATTTACGAACATTTTAGGACACCGCGAGTGTTCTTAGAACACATTCAACTTGCCAGCCAATAATACGGACAGCGTCCCAAGGACACCCCCATTTTGTTTATTTGCGAACATTTCAGGACACCGCGAGTGTTCTTAGAACACATTCAACTCTCCAGAGAACAATACGGACAGCGTCCTCAGGACACCCCCATTTTGTTTATTTGCGAACATTTCAGGAGACGGCGAGTGTTCTTAGAACACATTCAACTTGCCAGCGAACAATACGGACAGCGTCCTCAGAACACCCCCATTTTGTTTATTAACGAACATTTCAGGACACCGCAAGTGTTTTCAGAAAACATTCAACTTGCCAGCGAACAATACGGACAACGTCGTCAGGACACCCCCATTTTGTTAATTTATGAACATTTCAGGACACGGCGAGTGTTCTCAGAACACCCCCATTTTGTTAATTTACGAACATTTCAGGATACCGCAAGTGTTCTTAGAACACATTCAACTTGCCACCGAACAATACAGACAGCGTCCTCAGGAAACCCCCATTTTGTTAATTTACGATTATTTCAGGACACCGCGAGTGTTCTTAGAACACATTCAACTTGCCAGCGAACAATACGGACAACGTCGTCAGGACACCCCCATTTTGTTAATTCATGAACATTTCAGGACTCGGCGAGTGTTTTCAGAACACCCCCATTTTGTTAATTTACGAACATTTCAGGACACCGCAAGTGTTCTTAGAACACATTCAACTTGCCAGTGAATAATATAGACAGCGTCCTCAGGACACCCCCATTTTGTTTATTTGCGAACATTTCAGGACACCGCGAGTGTTCTTAGAACACATTCAACTTGCCAGAGAACAATACGGACAGCGTCCTCAGGACACCCCCATTTTGTTTATTTGCGAACATTTCAGGACACGGCGAGTGTTCTTACAACACATTCAACTTGCCAGCGAAAAATACGGACAGCGTCGTCAAGACACCCCCATTTTGTTTATTTGCAAACATTTCAGGACACCGCGAGTGTTCTTAGAACACATTCAACTTGCCAGCGAACAATACGGACAGCGTCCTCAGAACACCCCCATTTTTTTTATTTATGAACATTTCAGGACACGGCGAGTGTTCGCAGAACACCCCCATTTTGTTAATTTACAAACATTTCAGGACACCGCGAGTGTTCTTAGAACACATTCAACTTGCCAGCGAACAATACGGACAACGTTGTCAGGACACCCCCATTTTGTTAATTCATGAACATTTCAGGACACGGCGAGTGTTCTGAGAACACCCCCATTTTGTTTATTTGCGAACATTTCAGGACACCGCGAGTGTTCTTAGAACACATTCAACTTGCCAGCGAACAATACGGACAGCGTCCTCAGAACACCCCCATTTCGTTTATTTACGAACATTTCAGGACACGGCGAGTGTTCTCAGAACACCCCCATTTTGTTAATTTACGAACATTTCAGGACACCGCGAGTGTTCTTAGAACACATTCAACTTGCCAGCGGACAATACGGACAACGTCGTTAGGACACCACCATTTTGTTAAATTATTAACATTTCAGGACACGGCGAGTGTTCTCAGAACACCCCCATTTTGTTAATTTACGAACATTTCAGGACACCGCGAGTGTTCTTAGAACACATTCAACTTGCCAGAGAACAATACGGACAGCGTCCTCAGGACACCCCCATTTTCTTAATTTACGAACATTTTAGGACACCGCGAGTGTTCTTAGAACACATTCAACTTGCCAGCCAATAATACGGACAGCGTTCCAAGGACACCCCCATTTTGTTTATTTGCGAACATTTCAGGACACCGCGAGTGTTCTTAGAACACATTCAACTCTACAGAGAACAATACGGACAGCGTCCTCAGGACACCCCCATTTTGTTTATTTGCGAACATTTCAGGAGACGGCGAGTGTTCTTAGAACACATTCAACTTGCCAGCGAACAATACGGACAGCGTCCTCAGAACACCCCCATTTTGTTTATTAACGAACATTTCAGGACACCGCAAGTGTTTTCAGAAAACATTCAACTTGCCAGCGAACAATACGGACAACGTCGTCAGGACACCCCCATTTTGTTAATTTATGAACATTTCAGGACACGGCGAGTGTTCTCAGAACACCCCCATTTTGTTAATTTACGAACATTTCAGGACACCGCAAGTGTTCTTAGAACACATTCAACTTGCCAGTTAATAATACGGACAGGGTCCTCAGGACACCCCCATTTTGTTTATTTGCGAACATTTCAGGACACCACGAGTGTTCTTAGAACACATTCAACTTGCCAGCGAATAATATGGACAGGGTCCTCAGGACACCCCCATTTTGTTTATTTGCGAATATTTCAGGACACCGCAAGTGTTCTTAGAACACATTCAACTTGCCAGCGAACAATACGGACAGCGTCCTCAGAACACCCCCATTTCGTTTATTTACGAACATTTCAGGACACGGCGAGTGTTTTCAGAACACCCCCATTTTGTTAATTTACGAACATTTCAAGACACCGCGAGTGTTCTTAGAACACATTCAACGTGCCAGCGAACAATACGGACAACATCGTTAGGACACCCCCATTTTGTTAATTTATTAACATTTCAGGACACGGCGAGTGTTCTCAGAACACCCCCATTTTGTTAATTTACGAACATTTCAGGACACCGCGAGTGTTCTTAGAACACATTTAACTTGCCAGCGAACAATACGGACAACGTCGTCAGGACACCCCCATTTTGTTAATTTATGAACATTTCAGGACTCGGCGAGTGTTCTCAGAACACCCCCATTTTGTTAATTTACGAACATTTCAGGACACCGCAAGTGTTCTTAGAACACATTCAACTTGCCAGTGAATAATACGGACAGCGTCCTCAGGACACCCCCATTTTGTTTATTTGCGAACATTTCAGGACACCGTGAGTGTTCTTAGAACACATTCAACTTGCCAGAGAACAATACGGACAGCGTCCTCAGGACACCCCCATTTTGTTTATTTGCGAACATTTCAGGACACGGCGAGTGTTCTTAGAACACATTCAACTTGCCAGCGAAAAATACGGACAGCGTCCTCAAGACACCCCCATTTTGTTTATTTGCAAACATTTCAGGACACTGCGAGTGTTCTTAGAACACATTCAACTTGCCAGCGAACAATACGGACAGCGTCCTCAGAACACCCCCATTTTTTTTATTTACGAACATTTCAGGACACGGCGAGTGTTCGCAGAACACCCCCATTTTGTTAATTTACAAAAATTTCAGGACACCGCGAGTGTTGTTAGAACACATTCAACTTGCCAGCGAACAATACGGACAACGTTGTCAGGACACCCCCATTTTGTTAATTTATGAACATTTCAGGACACGGCGAGTGTTCTCAGAACACCCCCATTTTGTTTATTTGCGAACATTTCAGGACAACGCGAGTGTTCTTAGAACACATTCAACTTGCCAGCGGACAATACGGACAACGTCGTTAGGACACCCCCATTTTGTTAATTTATTAACATTTCAGGGCACGGCGAGTGTTCTCAGAACACCCCCATTTTGTTAATTTACGAACATTTCAGGACACCGCGAGTGTTCTTAGAACACATTCAACTTGCCAGCGAATAATACGGACAGCGTCCTCAGGACACCCCCATTTTGTTTATTTGCAAACATTTCAGGGCACTGTGAGTGTTCTTAGAACACATTCAACTTGCCACAGAACAATACGGACAGCGTCCTCAGGACACCCCCATTTTGTTTATTTGCGAACATTTCAGGACACGGCGAGTGTTCTTAGAACACATTCAACTTGCCAGAGAACAATACGGACAGCGTCCACAAGACACCCCCATTTTGTTTATTTGCGAACATTTCAGGACACCGCGAGTGTTCTTAGAACACATTCAACTTGCCAGCAAACAATACGGACAGCGTCCTCAGAACACCCCCATTTTTTTTATTTGCGAACATTTCAGGACAACGCAAGTGTTTTCAGAACATATTCAACTTGCCAGCGAACAATACGGACAACGTCGTCAGGACACCCCCATTTTGTTAATTTATGAACATTTCAGAACACGGCGAGTGTTCTCAGAACACCCCCATTTTGTTAATTTACGAACATTTCAGGACACCGCGAGTGTTCTTAGAACACATTCAACTTGCCAGCTAACAATACGGACAGCGTCCTCAGGACACCCCCATTTTCTTAATTTACGAACATTTTAGGACACCGCGAGTGTTCTTAGAACACATTCAACTTGCCAGCCAATAATACGGACAGCGTCCCCAGGACACCCCCATTTTGTTTATTTGCGAACATTTCAGGACACCGCGAATGTTCTTAGAATACATTCAACTCTACAGAGAACAATATGGACAGCGTCCTCAGGACACCCCCATTTTGTTTATTTGCGAACATTTCAGGAGACGGCGAGTGTTCTTAGAACACATTCAACTTGCCAGCGAACAATACGGACAGCGTCCTCAGAACACCACCATTTTGTTTATTAACGAACATTTCAGGACACCGCAAGTGTTTTCAGAAAACATTCAACTTGCCAGCGAACAATACGGACAATGTCGTCAGGACACCCCCATTTTGTTAATTTATGAACATTTCAGGACACGGCGAGTGTTCTCAGAACACCCCCATTTTGTTAATTTACGAACATTTCAGGACACCGCGAGTGTTCTTAGAACACATTCAACTTGCCAGTGAATAATACGGACAGGGTCCTCAGGACACCCCCATTTTGTTTATTTGCGAACATTTCAGGACACCGCGAGTGTTCTTAGAACACATTCAACTTGCCAGCGAATAATATGGACAGGGTCCTCAGGACACCCCCATTTTGTTTATTTGCGAACATTTCAGGACACCGCAAGTATTCTTAGAACACATTCAACTTGCCAGCGAACAATACGGACAGCGTCCTCAGAACACCCTCATTTCGTTTATTTAGGAACATTTCAGGACACGGCGAGTGTTCTCAGAACACCCCCATTTTGTTAATTTACGAACATTTCAGGACACCGCGAGTGTTCTTAGAACACATTCAACTTGCCAGCGAACAATACGGACAACGTCGTTAGGACACCCCCATTTTGTTAATTTATTAACATTTCAGGACACGGCGAGTGTTCTTAGAACACATTCAACTTGCCAGCGAATAATACGGACAGCGTCCTCAGGACACCCCCATCTTGTTTATTTGCGAACATTTCAGGGCACCGCGAGTGTTCTTAGAACACATTCAACTTGCCAGAGAACAATACGGACAGCGTCCTCAGGACACCCCCATTTTGTTTATTTGCGAACATTTCAGGACACGGCGAGTGTTCTTAGAACACATTCAACTTGCCACCGAACAATACGGACAGCGTCCACAAGACACCCCCATTTTGTTTATTTGCGAACATTTCAGGACACTGCGAGTGTTCTTAGAACACATTCAACTTGCCAGCGAACAATACGGACAGCGTCCTCAGAACACCCACATTTTTTTTATTTGCGAACATTTCAGGACACCGCAAGTGTTTTCAGAACACATTCAACTTGCCAGCGAACAATACGGACAACGTCATCAGGACACCCCCATTTTGTTAATTTATGAACATTTCAGAACACGGCGAGTGTTCTCAGAACACCCCCATTTTGTTAATTTACGAACATTTCAGGACACCGCGAGTGTTCTTAGAACACATTCAACTTGCCAGCGAACAATACGGACAGCGTCCTCAGGACACCCCCATTTTCTTAATTTACGAACATTTCAGGACACCGCGAGTGTTCTTAGAACACATTGAACTTGCCAGCCAATAATACGGACAGCGTCCTCAGGACACCCCCATTTTGTTTATTTGCGAACATTTCAGGACACCGCGAGTGTTCTTAGAACACATTCAACTTGCCAGAGAAAAATACGGACAGTGTCCTCAGGACACCCCCATTTTGTTTATTTGCAAATATTTCAGGACACGGCGAGTGTTCTTAGAACACATTCAACTTGCCAGCAAACAATGCGGACAGCGTCCTCAAGACACCCTCATTTTGTTAATTTACGAACATTTCAGGACACCGCAAGTGTTCTTAGAACACATTCAACTTGCCAGCGAACAATACGGACAACGTCGTTAGGACACCCCCATTTTGTTAATTTATGAACATTTCAGGACACGGCGAGTGTTCTCAGAACACCCCCATTTTGTTAATTTACAAACATTTCAGGACACCGCAAGTGTTCTTAGAACACATTCAACTTGCCACCGAACAATAAGTACAGCGTCCTCAGGACACCCCCATTTTGTTCATTTACGAACATTTCAGGACACCGCAAGTGTTCTTTGAACACATTCAACTTGCCAGCGAACAATACGGACAACGTCGTTAGGACACTCCCATTTTGTTAATTTATGAACATTTCAGGACACGGCGAGTGTTCTCAGAACACCCCCATTTTGTTAATTTACAAACATTTCAGGACACCGCGAGTGTTCTTAGAACACATTCAACTTGCCACCGAACAATACGGACAGCGTCCTCAGGACACCCCCATTTTGTTAATTTACGAACATTTCAGAACACGGCAAGTGTTCTTAGAACACATTCAACTTGCCAGCGAACAATACGGACAATGTCGTTAGGACACCCCCATTTTGTTAATTCATGAACATTTCAGGACACGGCGAGTGTTCTCAGAACACCCCCATTTTGTTAATTTACGAACATATCAGGACACCGCGAGTGTTCTTAGAACACATTCAACTTGCCAGCGAATAATACGGACAGTGTCCTCAGGACACCCCATTTTGTTTATTTGCGACCATTTCAGGACACCGCGAGTGTTCTTAGAACACATTCAACTTGCCAGCGAACAATACGGACAGCGTCCTCAGGACACCCCCATTTTGTTAATTTACGAACATTTCAGGACACCGTGAGTGTTCTTAGAACACATTCAACTTGCCAGCGAACAATACGGACAGCGTCCTCAGGACACCCCCATTTTCATAATTTACGAACATTTCAGGACACCGCGAGTGATCTTAGAACACATTCAACTTGCCAGCGAATAATACAGACAGCGTCCTCAGGACACCCCCATTTTGTTTATTTATGAACATTTCAGGACAGCACGAGTGTTCTTAGAACACTTTCAACTTGCCAGCGAACAATACGGACAGCGTCCTCAGGACACCCCCATTTTGTTTATTTGCGAACATTTCAGGACACCGCAAGTGTTCTTAGAACACTTTCAACTTGCCAGCGAACAATACGGACAGCGTCCTCAGGACACCCCCATTTTGTTTATTTACGAACATTTCAGGACAGCACGAGTGTTCTTAGAACACTTTCAACTTGCCAGCGAACAATACGGACAGCGTCCTCAGGACACCCCCATTTTCATAATTTACGAACATTTCAGGACACCGCGAGTGATCTTAGAACACATTCAACTTGCCAGCGAATAATACGGACAGCGTCCTCAGGACACCCCCATTTTGTTTATTTACGAACATTTCAGGACAGCACGAGTGTTCTTAGATCACTTTCAACTTGCCAGCGAACAATACGGACAGCGTCCTCAGGACACCCACATTTTCTTAATTTGCGAACATTTCAGGGCACAGTGAGTGTTCTTAGAACACATTCAACTTGCCAGCGAATAATACGGACAGCGTCCTCAGGACACCCCCATTTTGTTTATTTGCGAACATTTCAGGACACCGCAACTGTTCTTAGAACACTTTCAACTTGCCAGCGAACAATACGGACAGCGTCCTCAGGACACCCCCATTTTGTTTATTTGCGAACATTTCAGGACACCGCAAGTGTTCTTAGAACACTTTGAACTTGCCAGCGAACAATACGGACAGCGTCCTCAGGACAACCCCATTTTGTTTATTTACGAACATTTCAGGACAGCACGAGTGTTCTTAGAACACTTTCAACTTGCCAGCGAACAATACGGACAGCGTCCTCAGGAGACCCCCATTTTCTTAATTTGCGAACATTTCAGGACACAGTGAGTGTTCTCAGAACACCCCCATTTTGTTAATTTACAAACATTTCAGGACACCGCGAGTGTTCTTAGAACACATTCAACTTGCCACCGAACAATACGGACAGCGTCCTCAGGACACCCCCATTTTGTTAATTTACGAACATTTCAGGACACCGTGAGTGTTCTTAGAACACATTCAACTTGCCAGCGAACAATACGGACAGCGTCCTCAGGACACCCCCATTTTCATAATTTACAAACATTTCAGGACACCGCGAGTGATCTTAGAACACATTCAACTTGCCAGCGAATAATACGGACAGCGTCCTCAGGACACCCCCATTTTGTTTATTTGCGAACATTTCAGGACACCGCAAGTGTTCTTAGAACACTTTCAACTTGCCAGCGAACAATACGGACAGCGTCCTCAGGACACCCCCATTTTGTTTATTTACGAACATTTCAGGACAGCACAAGTGTTCTTAGAACACTTTCAACTTGCCAGCGAACAATACGGACAGCGTCCTCAGGACACCCTCATTTTCTTAATTTGCGAACATTTCAGGACACAGTGAGTGTTCTTAGAACACATTCAACTTGTCAGCGAACAATACGGACAGCGTCCTCAGGACACCCCCATTTTGTTTATTTGCGAACATTTCAGGACACCGCGAGTGTTCTTAGAACACATTCAACTTGCCAGCGAACAATACGGACAGCGTCCTCAGAACACCCTCATTTTGTTTATTTACGAACATTTCAGGACACGGCGAGTGTTCTCAGAATACCCCCATTTTGTTAATTTACGAACATTTCAGGACACCGCGAGAGTTCTTAGAACACATTCGACTTGCCAGCGAACAATACGGACAACGTCGTTAGGACACCCCATTTTGTTAATTTATGAACATTTCAGGACACGGCGAGTGTTCTCAGAACACCCCCATTTTGTTAATTTACGAACATTTCAGGACACCACGAGTGTTCTTAGAACACATTCAACTTGCCAGCGAACAATACGGACAGCGTCCACAAGACACCCCCATTTTGTTTATTTGCGAACATTTCAGGACACCGCGAGTGTTCTTAGAACACCCCCATTTTGTTAATTTACGAACATTTCAGGACACCGCGAGTGTTCTTACAACACATTCAACTTGCCAGCGAATAATACGGACAGCGTCCTCAGGACACCCCCATTTTGTTTATTTGCGAACATTTTAGGGCACCGCGAGTGTTCTTAGAACACATTCAACTTGCCAGCGAACAATACGGACAGCGTCCACAAGACACCCCCATTTTGTTTATTTGCGAACATTTCAGGACACCGCAAGTGTTCTTATAACACATTCAATTTGCCAGCGAACAATACGGACAGCGTCCTCAGAACACCCCCATTTTGTTAATTTACGAACATTTCAGGACACCGCAAGTGTTCTTAGCACACATTCAACTTGCCAGTGAATAATACGGACAGCGTCCTCAGGACACCCCCATTTTGTTTATTTGAGAACATTTCAGGACACCGCAAGTGTTCTTAGAATACATTCAACTTGCCAGAGAACAATACGGAGAGCGTCCTCAGGACACCCCCATTTTATTTATTTGCGAACATTTCAGGACACCGCGAGTGTTCTTAGAACACATTCAACTTGCCAGAGAACAATACGGACAGCGTCCTCAGGACACCCCCATTTTGTTTATTTGCGAACATTTCAGGACACGGCGAGTGTTCTTAGAACACATTCAACTTGCCAGCGAACAATACAGACAGCGCCCTCAAGACACCCCCATTTTGTTTATTTACGAACATTTCAGGACACGGCGAGTGTTCTCAGAACACCCCCATTTTGTTAATTTACAAACATTTCAGGACACCGCGAGTGTTCTTAGAACACATTCAACTTGCCACCGAACAATACAGACAGCGTCGTCAGGAAACCCCCATTTTGTTAATTTACGATTATTTCAGGACACCGCGAGTGTTCTTAGAACACATTCAACTTGCCAGCGAACAATACGGACAACGTCGTCAGGACACCCCCATTTTGTTAATTTATGAACATTTCAGGACTCGGCGAGTGTTTTCAGAACACCCCCATTTTGTTAATTTACGAACATTTCAGGACACCGCGAGTGTTCTTAGAACACATTCAACTTGCCAGCGAACAATACGGACAACGTCGTCAGGACACCCCCATTTTGTTAATTTATGAACATTTCAGGACTCGGCGAGTGTTTTCAGAACACCCCCATTTTGTTAATTTACGAACATTTCAGGACACCGCGAGTGTTCTTAGAACACATTCAACTTGCCAGCGAATAATACGGACAGCGTCCTCAGGACACCCCCATTTTGTTTATTTGCAAACATTTCAGGGCACCGCGAGTGTTCTTAGAACACATTCAACTTGCCAGAGAACAATACGGACAGCGTCCTCAGGACACCCCCATTTTCTTAATTTACGAACATTTTAGGACACCGCGAGTGTTCTTAGAACACATTCAACTTGCCAGCCAATAATACGGACAGCGTCCCAAGGACACCCCCATTTTGTTTATTTGCGAACATTTCAGGACACCGCGAGTGTTCTTAGAACACATTCAACTCTACAGAGAACAATACGGACAGCGTCCTCAGGACACCCCCATTTTGTTTATTTGCGAACATTTCAGGAGACGGCGAGTGTTCTTAGAACACATTCAACTTGCCAGCGAACAATACGGACAGCGTCCTCAGAACACCCCCATTTTGTTTATTTGCGAACATTTCAGGACACCACGAGTGTTCTTAGAACACATTCAACTTGCCAGCGAATAATATGGACAGGGTCCTCAGGACACCCCCATTTTGTTTATTTGCGAATATTTCAGGACACCGCAAGTGTTCTTAGAACACATTCAACTTGCCAGCGAACAATACGGACAGCGTCCTTAGAACACCCCCATTTCGTTTATTTACGAACATTTCAGGACACGGCGAGTGTTTTCAGAACACCCCCATTTTGTTAATTTACGAACATTTCAGGACACCGCGAGTGTTCTTAGAACACATTCAACGTGCCAGCGAACAATACGGACAACGTCGTTAGGACACCCCCATTTTGTTAATTTATTAACATTTCAGGACACGGAGAGTGTTCTCAGAACACCCCCATTTTGTTAATTTACGAACATTTCAGGACACCGCAAGTGTTCTTAGAACACATTCAACTTGCCAGTGAATAATACGGACAGCGTCCTCAGGACACCCCCATTTTGTTTATTTGCGAACATTTCAGGACACCGCGAGTGTTCTTAGAACACATTCAACTTGCCAGAGAACAATACGGACAGCGTCCTCAGGACACCCCCATTTTGTTTATTTGCGAACATTTCAGGACACGGCGAGTGTTCTTAGAACACATTCAACTTGCCAGCGAAAAATACGGACAGCGTCCTCAAGACACCCCCATTTTGTTTATTTGCAAACATTTCAGGACACTGCGAGTGTTCTTAGAACACATTCAACTTGCCAGCGAACAATACGGACAGCGTCCTCAGAACACCCCCATTTTTTTTATTTACGAACATTTCAGGACACGGCGAGTGTTCGCAGAACACCCCCATTTTGTTAATTTACAAACATTTCAGGACACCGCGAGTGTTGTTAGAACACATTCAACTTGCCAGCGAACAATACGGACAACGTTGTCAGGACACCCCCATTTTGTTAATTTATGAACATTTCAGGACACGGCGAGTGTTCTCAGAACACCCCCATTTTGTTTATTTGCGAACATTTCAGGACACCGCAAGTGTTCTTAGAACACATTCAACTTGTCAGCGGACAATACGGACAACGTCGTTAGGACACCCCCATTTTGTTAATTTATTAACATTTCAGGGCACGGCGAGTGTTCTCAGAACACCCCCATTTTGTTTATTTGCGAACATTTCAGGACACCGCGAGTGTTCTTAGAACACATTCAACTTGCCAGCGGACAATACGGACAACGTCGTTAGGACACCCCCATTTTGTTAATTTATTAACATTTCAGGGCACGGCGAGTGTTCTCAGAACACCCCCATTTTGTTAATTTATGAACATTTCAGGACACGGCGAGTGTTCTCAGAACACCCCCATTTTGTTAATTTACGAACATTTCAGGACACCACGAGTGTTCTTAGAACACATTCAACTTGCCAGCGAACAATACCGACAGCGTCCACAAGACACCCCCATTTTGTTTATTTGCGAACATTTCAGGACACCGCGAGTGTTCTTAGAACACCCCCATTTTGTTAATTTACGAACATTTCAGGACACCGCGAGTGTTCTCAGAACACCCCCATTTTGTTAATTTACGAACATTTCAGGACACCGCGAGTGTTCTTAGAACACATTCAACTTGCCAGCGAATAATACGGACAGCGTCCTCAGGACACCCCCATTTTGTTTATTTGCGAACATTTTAGGGCACCGCGAGTGTTCTTAGAACACCCCCATTTTGTTTATTTGCGAACATTTCAGGACACCGCAAGTGTTCTTAGAACACATTCAACTTGTCAGCGGACAATACGGACAACGTCGTTAGGACACCCCCATTTTGTTAATTTATTAACATTTCAGGGCACGGCGAGTGTTCTCAGAACACCCCCATTTTGTTTATTTGCGAACATTTCAGGACACCGCGAGTGTTCTTAGAACACATTCAACTTGCCAGCGGACAATACGGACAACGTCGTTAGGACACCCCCATTTTGTTAATTTATTAACATTTCAGGGCACGGCGAGTGTTCTCAGAACACCCCCATTTTGTTAATTTATGAACATTTCAGGACACGGCGAGTGTTCTCAGAACACCCCCATTTTGTTAATTTACGAACATTTCAGGACACCACGAGTGTTCTTAGAACACATTCAACTTGCCAGCGAACAATACGGACAGCGTCCACAAGACACCCCCATTTTGTTTATTTGCGAACATTTCAGGACACCGCGAGTGTTCTTAGAACACCCCCATTTTGTTAATTTACGAACATTTCAGGACACCGCGAGTGTTCTCAGAACACCCCCATTTTGTTAATTTATTAACATTTCAGGGCACGGCGAGTGTTCTCAGAACACCCCCATTTTGTTAATTTATGAACATTTCAGGACACGGCGAGTGTTCTCAGAACACCCCCATTTTGTTAATTTACGAACATTTCAGGACACCACGAGTGTTCTTAGAACACATTCAACTTGCCAGCGAACAATACGGACAGCGTCCACAAGACACCCCCATTTTGTTTATTTGCGAACATTTCAGGACACCGCGAGTGTTCTTAGAACACCCCCATTTTGTTAATTTACGAACATTTCAGGACACCGCGAGTGTTCTCAGAACACCCCCATTTTGTTAATTTACGAACATTTCAGGACACCGCGAGTGTTCTTAGAACACATTCAACTTGCCAGCGAATAATACGGACAGCGTCCTCAGGACACCCCCATTTTGTTTATTTGCGAACATTTTAGGGCACCGCGAGTGTTCTTAGAACACATTCAACTTGCCAGCGAACAATACGGACAGCGTCCACAAGACACCCCCATTTTGTTTATTTGCGAACATTTCAGGACACCGCGAGTGTTCTTATAACACATTCAATTTGCCAGCGAACAATACGGACAGCGTCCTCAGAACACCCCCATTTTGTTAATTTTCGATCATTTCAGGACCCCGCAAGTGTTCTTAGCACACATTCAACTTGCCGGTGAATAATACGGACAGCGTCCTCAGGACACCCCCATTTTGTTTATTTGCGAACATTTCAGGACACCGCGAGTGTTCTTATAACACATTCAATTTGCCAGCGAACAATACGGACAGCGTCCTCAGAACACCCCCATTTTGTTAATTTACGAACATTTCAGGACACCGCGAGTGTTCTTAGAACACATTTAACTTGCCAGCGAACAATACGGACAACGTCGTCAGGACACCCCCATTTTGTTAATTTATGAACATTTCAGGCCTCGGCGAGTGTTCTCAGAACACCCCCATTTTGTTAATTTACGAACATTTCAGGACACCGCAAGTGTTCTTAGAACACATTCAACTTGCCATTGAATAATACGGACAGCGTCCTCAGGACACCCCCATTTTGTTTATTTGCGAACATTTCAGGACACCGCGAGTGTTCTTAGAACACATTCAACTTGCCAGAGAACAATACGGACAGCGTCCTCAGGACACCCCCATTTTGTTTATTTGCGAACATTTCAGGACACGGCGAGTG
Organism: Ambystoma mexicanum; assembly: GCF_040938575.1. Taxonomy (NCBI): domain Eukaryota; kingdom Metazoa; phylum Chordata; class Amphibia; order Caudata; family Ambystomatidae; genus Ambystoma; species Ambystoma mexicanum. Next base: position 288,181,230 of record NC_090941.1, on the reverse strand, counting down.
TTCTTAGAACACATTCAACTTGCCAGCGAAAAATACGGACAGCGTCCTCAAGACACCCCCATTTTTGTTTATTTGCAAACATTTCAGGACACTGCGAGTGTTCTTAGAACACATTCAACTTGCCAGCGAACAATACGGACAGCGTCCTCAGAACACCCCCATTTTTTTTATTTACGAACATTTCAGGACACGGCGAGTGTTCGCAGAACACCCCCATTTTGTTAATTTACAAACATTTCAGGACACCGCGAGTGTTGTTAGAACACATTCAACTTGCCAGCGAACAATACGGACAACGTTGTCAGGACACCCCCATTTTGTTAATTTATGAACATTTCAGGACACGGCGAGTGTTCTCAGAACACCCCCATTTTGTTTATTTGCGAACATTTCAGGACACCGCAAGTGTTCTTAGAACACATTCAACTTGTCAGCGGACAATACGGACAACGTCGTTAGGACACCCCCATTTTGTTAATTTATTAACATTTCAGGGCACGGCGAGTGTTCTCAGAACACCCCCATTTTGTTTATTTGCGAACATTTCAGGACACCGCGAGTGTTCTTAGAACACATTCAACTTGCCAGCGGACAATACGGACAACGTCGTTAGGACACCCCCATTTTGTTAATTTATTAACATTTCAGGGCACGGCGAGTGTTCTCAGAACACCCCCATTTTGTTAATTTATGAACATTTCAGGACACGGCGAGTGTTCTCAGAACACCCCCATTTTGTTAATTTACGAACATTTCAGGACACCACGAGTGTTCTTAGAACACATTCAACTTGCCAGCGAACAATACGGACAGCGTCCACAAGACACCCCTATTTTGTTTATTTGCGAACATTTCAGGACACCGCGAGTGTTCTTAGAACACCCCCATTTTGTTAATTTACGAACATTTCAGGACACCGCGAGTGTTCTCAGAACACCCCCATTTTGTTAATTTACGAACATTTCAGGACACCGCGAGTGTTCTTAGAACACATTCAACTTGCCAGCGAATAATACGGACAGCGTCCTCAGGACACCCCCATTTTGTTTATTTGCGAACATTTTAGGGCACCGCGAGTGTTCTTAGAACACATTCAACTTGCCAGCGAACAATACGGACAGCGTCCACAAGACACCCCCATTTTGTTTATTTGCGAACATTTCAGGACACCGCGAGTGTTCTTATAACACATTCAATTTGCCAGCGAACAATACGGACAGCGCCCTCAGAACACCCCCATTTTGTTAATTTTCGATCATTTCAGGACCCCGCAAGTGTTCTTAGCACACATTCAACTTGCCGGTGAATAATACGGACAGCGTCCTCAGGACACCCCCATTTTGTTTATTTGCGAACATTTCAGGACACCGCAAGTGTTCTTAGAATACATTCAACTTGCCAGAGAACAATACGGAGAGCGTCCTCAGGACACCCCCATTTTATTTATTTGCGAACATTTCAGGACACCGCGAGTGTTCTTAGAACACATTCAACTTGCCAGAGAACAATACGGACAGCGTCCTCAGGACACCCCCATTTTGTTTATTTGCGAACATTTCAGGACACGGCGAGTGTTCTTAGAACACATTCAACTTGCCAGCGAACAATACAGACAGCGCCCTCAAGACACCCCCATTTTGTTTATTTACGAACATTTCAGGACACGGCGAGTGTTTTCAGAACACCCCCATTTTGTTAATTTACGAACATTTCAGGACACCGCGAGTGTTCTTAGAACACATTCAACTTGCCAGCGAACAATACGGACAACGTCGTCAGGACACCCCCATTTTGTTAATTTATGAACATTTCAGGACTCGGCGAGTGTTTTCAGAACACCCCCATTTTGTTAATTTACGAACATTTCAGGACACCGCGAGTGTTCTTAGAACACATTCAACTTGCCAGCGAATAATACGGACAGCGTCCTCAGGACACCCCCATTTTGTTTATTTGCAAACATTTCAGGGCACCGTGAGTGTTCTTAGAACACATTCAACTTGCCAGCCAATAATACGGACAGCGTCCCAAGGACACCCCCATTTTGTTTATTTGCGAACATTTCAGGAGACGGCGAGTGTTCTTAGAACACATTCAACTTGCCACCGAACAATACGGACAGCGTCCTCAGAACACCCCCATTTTGTTTATTAACGAACATTTCAGGACACCGCAAGTGTTTTCAGAAAACATTCAACTTGCCAGCGAACAATACGGACAACGTCGTCAGGACACCCCCATTTTGTTAATTTACGAACATTTCAGGACACTGCAAGTGTTCTTAGAACACATTCAACTTGCCAGTGAATAATACGGACAGGGTCCTCAGGACACCCCCATTTTGTTTATTTGCGAACATTTCAGGACACCACGAGTGTTCTTAGAACACATTCAACTTGCCAGCGAATAATACGGACAGGGTCCTCAGGACACCCCCATTTTGTTTATTTGCGAATATTTCAGGACACCGCAAGTGTTCTTAGAACACATTCAACTTGCCAGCGAACAATACGGACAGCGTCCTCAGAACACCCCCATTTCGTTTATTTGCAAACATTTCAGGGCACCGCGAGTGTTCTTAGAACACATTCAACTTGCCAGAGAACAATACGGACAGCGTCCTCAGGACACCCCCATTTTCTTAATTTACGAACATTTTAGGACACCGCGAGTGTTCTTAGAACACATTCAACTCTACAGAGAACAATACGGACAGCGTCCTCAGGACACCCCCATTTTGTTTATTTGCGAACATTTCAGGAGACGGCGAGTGTTCTTAGAACACATTCAACTTGCCAGCGAACAATACGGACAGCGTCCTCAGAACACCCCCATTTTGTTTATTAACGAACATTTCAGGACACCGCAAGTGTTTTCAGAAAACTTTCAACTTGCCAGCGAACAATACGGACAACGTCGTCAGGACACCCCCATTTTGTTAATTTACGAACATTTCAGGACACCGCAAGTGTTCTTAGAACACATTCAACTTGCCAGTGAATAATACGGACAGGGTCCTCAGGACACCCCCATTTTGTTTATTTGCGAACATTTCAGGACACCACGAGTGTTCTTAGAACACATTCAACTTGCCAGCGAATAATATGGACAGGGTCCTCAGGACACCCCCATTTTGTTTATTTGCGAATATTTCAGGACACCGCAAGTGTTCTTAGAACACATTCAACTTGCCAGCGAACAATACGGACAGCGTCCTCAGAACACCCCCATTTCGTTTATTTACGAACATTTCAGGACACGGCGAGTGTTTTCAGAACACCCCCATTTTGTTAATTTACGAACATTTCAGGACACCGCGAGTGTTCTTAGAACACATTCAACGTGCCAGCGAACAATACGGACAACGTCGTTAGGACACCCCCATTTTGTTAATTTATTAACATTTCAGGACACGGCGAGTGTTCTCAGAACACCCCCATTTTGTTAATTTACGAACATTTCAGGACACCGCGAGTGTTCTTAGAACACATTTAACTTGCCAGCGAACAATACGGACAACGTCGTCAGGACACCCCCATTTTGTTAATTTATGAACATTTCAGGCCTCGGCGAGTGTTCTCAGAACACCCCCATTTTGTTAATTTACGAACATTTCAGGACACCGCAAGTGTTCTTAGAACACATTCAACTTGCCAGTGAATAATACGGACAGCGTCCTCAGGACACCCCCATTTTGTTTATTTGCGAACATTTCAGGACACCGCGAGTGTTCTTAGAACACATTCAACTTGCCAGAGAACAATACGGACAGCGTCCTCAGGACACCCCCATTTTGTTTATTTGCGAACATTTCAGGACACGGCGAGTGTTCTTAGAACACATTCAACTTGCCAGCGAAAAATACGGACAGCGTCCTCAAGACACCCCCATTTTGTTTATTTGCAAACATTTCAGGACACTGCGAGTGTTCTTAGAACACATTCAACTTGCCAGCGAACAATACGGACAGCGTCCTCAGAACACCCCCATTTTTTTTATTTACGAACATTTCAGGACACGGCGAGTGTTCGCAGAACACCCCCATTTTGTTAATTTACAAACATTTCAGGACACCGCGCGTGTTGTTAGAACACATTCAACTTGCCAGCGAACAATACGGACAACGTTGTCAGGACACCCCCATTTTGTTAATTTATGAACATTTCAGGACACGGCGAGTGTTCTCAGAACACCCCCATTTTGTTTATTTGCGAACATTTCAGGACACCGCGAGTGTTCTTAGAACACATTCAACTTGCCAGCGGACAATACGGACAATGTCGTTAGGACACCCCCATTTTGTTAATTTATTAACATTTCAGGGCACGGCGAGTGTTCTCAGAACACCCCCATTTTGTTAATTTACGAACATTTCAGGACACCGCGAGTGTTCTTAGAACACATTCAACTTGCCAGCGAATAATACGGACAGCGTCCTCAGGACACCCCCATTTTGTTTATTTGCAAACATTTCAGGGCACTGCGAGTGTTCTTAGAACACATTCAACTTGCCACAGAACAATACAGACAGCGTCCTCAGGACACCCCTATTTTGTTTATTTGCGAACATTTCAGGACACGGCGAGTGTTCTTAGAACACATTTAACTTGCCAGAGAACAATACGGACAGCGTCCACAAGACACCCCCATTTTGTTTATTTGCGAACATTTCAGGACACCGCGAGTGTTCTTAGAACACATTCAACTTGCCAGCAAACAATACGGACAGCGTCCTCAGAACACCCCCATTTTTTTTATTTGCGAACATTTCAGGACAACGCAAGTGTTTTCAGAAGATATTCAACTTGCCAGCGAACAATACGGACAACGTCGTCAGGACACCCCCATTTTGTTAATTTATAAACATTTCAGAACACGGCGAGTGTTCTTAGAACACATTCAACTTGCCAGCGAACAATACGGACAGCGTCCTCAGAACACCCCCATTTTCTTAATTTACGAACATTTTAGGACACCGCGAGTGTTCTTAGAACACATTCAACTTGCCAGCCAATAATACGGACAGCGTCCCCAGGACACCCCCATTTTGTTTATTTGCGAACATTTCAGGACACCGCGAATGTTCTTAGAATACATTCAACTCTACAGAGAACAATACGGACAGCGTCCTCAGGACACCCCCATTTTGTTTATTTGCGAACATTTCAGGAGACGGCGAGTGTTCTTAGAACACATTCAATTTGCCAGCGAACAATACGGACAGCGTCCTCAGAACACCCCCATTTTGTTTATTAACGAACATTTCAGGACACCGCAAGTGTTTTCAGAAAACATTCAACTTGCCAGCGAACAATACGGACAACGTCGTCAGGACACCCCCATTTTGTTAATTTATGAACATTTCAGGACACGGCGAGTGTTCTCAGAACACCCCCATTTTGTTAATTTACGAACATTTCAGGACACCGCGAGTGTTCTTAGAACACATTCAACTTGCCAGTGAATAATACGGACAGGGTCCTCAGGACACCCCCATTTTGTTTATTTGCGAACATTTCAGGACACCGCAAGTGTTCTTAGAACACATTCAACTTGCCAGCGAATAATATGGACAGGGTCCTCAGGACACCCCCATTTTGTTTATTTGCGAACATTTCAGGACACCGCATGTGTTCTTAGAACACATTCAACTTGCCAGCGAACAATACGGACAGCGTCCTCAGAACACCCTCATTTCGTTTATTTACGAACATTTCAGGACACGGCGAGTGTTCTCAGAACACCCCCATTTTGTTAATTTACGAACATTTCAGGACACCGCGAGTGTTCTTAGAACACATTCAACTTGCCAGCGAACAATACGGACAACGTCGTTAGGACACCCCCATTTTGTTAATTTATTAACATTTCAGGACACGGCGAGTGTTCTTAGAACACATTCAACTTGCCAGCGAATAATACGGACAGCGTCCTCAGGACACCCCCATCTTGTTTATTTGCGAACATTTCAGGGCACCGCGAGTGTTCTTAGAACACATTCAACTTGCCAGAGAACAATACGGACAGCGTCCTCAGGACACCCCCATTTTGTTTATTTGCGAACATTTCAGGACACGGCGAGTGTTCTTAGAACACATTCAACTTGCCAGCGAACAATACGGACAGCGTCCACAAGACACCCCCATTTTGTTTATTTGCGAACATTTCAGGACACTGCGAGTGTTCTTAGAACACATTCAACTTGCCAGCGAACAATACGGACAGCGTCCTCAGAACTCCCCCATTTTTTTTATTTGCGAACATTTCAGGACACCGCAAGTGTTTTCAGAACACATTCAACTTGCCAGCGAACAATACGGACAACGTCATCAGGACACCCCCATTTTGTTAATTTATGAACATTTCAGAACACGCCGAGTGTTCTCAGAACACCCCCATTTTGTTAATTTACGAACATTTCAGGACACCGCGAGTGTTCTTAGAACACATTCAACTTGCCAGCGAACAATACGAACAGCGTCCTCAGGACACACCCATTTTCTTAATTTACGAACATTTCAGGACACCGCGAGTGTTCTTAGAACACATTGAACTTGCCAGCCAATAATACGGACAGCGTCCTCAGGACACCCCCATTTTGTTTATTTGCGAACATTTCAGGACACCGCGAGTGATCTTAGAACACAATCAACTCTCCAGAGAACAATACGGACAGCGTCCTCAGGACACCCCCATTTTGTTTATTTGCGAACATTTCAGGACACCGCGAGTGTTCTTAGAACACATTCAACTTGCCAGTGAATAATACGGACAGGGTCCTCAGGACACCCCCATTTTGTTTATTTGCTAACATTTCAGGACACCGTGAGTGTTCTTAGAACACATTCAACTTGCCAGAGAATAATATGGACAGGGTCCTCAGGACACCCCCATTTTGTTTATTTGCGAACATTTCAGGACACCGCAAGTGTTCTTAGAACACATTCAACTTGCCAGCGAACAATACGGACAGCGTCCTCGGAACACCCCCATTTCGTTTATTTACGAACATTTCAGGACACGGTGAGTGTTCTCAGAACACCCCCATTTTGTTAATTTACGAACATTTCAGGACACCACGAGTGTTCTTAGAACACATTCAACTTGCCAGCGAACAATACGGACAACGTCGTTAGGACACCCCCATTTTGTTAATTTATTAACATTTCAGGACACGGCGAGTGTTCTCAGAACACCCCCATTTTGTTAATTTACGAACATTTAAGGACACCGCGAGTGTTCTTAGAACACATTCAACTTGCCAGCGATTAATACGGACAGCGTCCTCAGGGCACCCCCATCTTGTTTATTTGCGAACATTTCAGGGCACCGCGAGTGTTCTTAGAACACATTCAACTTGCCAGAGAACAATACGGACAGCGTCCTCAGGACACCACCATTTTGTTTATTTGCGAACATTTCAGGACACGGCGAGTGTTCTTAGAACACATTCAACTTGCCAGCGAACAATACGGACAGCGTCCACAAGACAGCCCCATTTTGTTTATTTGCGAACATTTCAGGACACCGCGAGTGTTCTTAGAACACATTCAACTTGCCAGCGAACAATACGGACAGCGTCCTCAGAACACCCCCATTTCGTTTATTTACGAACATTTCAGGACACGGCGAGTGTTCTCAGAACACCCCCATTTTGTTAATTTACAAACATTTCAGGACACCGCGAGTGTTCTTAGAACACATTCAACTTGCCAGCGGACAATACAGACAACGTCGTTAGGACACCACCATTTTGTTAATTTATTAACATTTCAGGACACGGCGAGTGTTCTCAGAACACCCCCATTTTGTTAATTTACGAACATTTCAGGACACCGCGAGTGTTCTTAGAACACATTCAACTTGCCAGCGAATAATACGGACAGCGTCCTCAGGACACCCCCATTTTGTTTATTTGCAAACATTTCAGGGCACCGCGAGTGTTCTTAGAACACATTCAACTTGCCAGAGAACAATACGGACAGCGTCCTCAGGACACCCCTATTTTCTTAATTTACGAACATTTTAGGACACCGCGAGTGTTCTTAGAACACATTCAACTTGCCAGCCAATAATACGGACAGCGTCCCAAGGACACCCCCATTTTGTTTATTTGCGAACATTTCAGGACACCGCGAGTGTTCTTAGAACACATTCAACTCTACAGAGAACAATACGGACAGCGTCCTCAGGACACCCCCATTTTGTTTATTTGCAAACATTTCAGGAGACGGCGAGTGTTCTTAGAACACATTCAACTTGCCAGCGAACAATACGGACAGCGTCCTCAGAACACCCCCATTTTGTTTATTAACGAACATTTCAGGACACCGCAAGTGTTTTCAGAAAACATTCAACTTGCCAGCGAACAATACGGACAACGTCGTCAGGACACCCCCATTTTGTTAATTTACGAACATTTCAGGACACCGCAAGTGTTCTTAGAACACATTCAACTTGCCAGTGAATAATACGGACAGGGTCCTCAGGACACCCCCATTTTGTTTATTTGCGAACATTTCAGGACACCACGAGTGTTCTTAGAACACATTCAACTTGCCAGCGAATAATATGGACAGGGTCCTCAGGACACCCCCATTTTGTTTATTTGCGAATATTTCAGGACACCGCAAGTGTTCTTAGAACACATTCAACTTGCCAGCGAACAATACGGACAGGGTCCTCAGGACACCCCCATTTTGTTTATTTGCGAACATTTCAGGACACCACGAGTGTTCTTAGAACACATTCAACTTGCCAGCGAATAATATGGACAGGGTCCTCAGGACACCCCCATTTCGTTTATTTACGAACATTTCAGGACACGGCGAGTGTGTTCAGAACACCCCCATTTTGTTAATTTACGAACATTTCAGGACACCGCGAGTGTTCTTAGAACACATTCAACGTGCCAGCGAACAATACGGACAACGTCGTTAGGACACCCCCATTTTGTTAATTTACGAACATTTCAGGACACCGCGAGTGTTCTCAGAACACCCCCATTTTGTTAATTTACGAACATTTCAGGACACCGCGAGTGTTCTTAGAACACATTCAACTTGCCAGCGAATAATACGGACAGCGTCCTCAGGACACCCCCATTTTGTTTATTTGCGAACATTTTAGGGCACCGCGAGTGTTCTTAGAACACATTCAACTTGACAGCGAACAATACGGACAGCGTCCACAAGACACCCCCATTTTGTTTATTTGCGAACATTTCAGGACACCGCGAGTGTTCTTATAACACATTCAATTTGCCAGCGAACAATACGGACAGCGTCCTCAGAACACCCCCATTTTGTTAATTTTCGATCATTTCAGGACCCCGCAAGTGTTCTTAGCACACATTCAACTTGCCGGTGAATAATACGGACAGCGTCCTCAGGACACCCCCATTTTGTTTATTTGCGAACATTTCAGGACACCGCAAGTGTTCTTAGAATACATTCAACTTGCCAGAGAACAATACGGAGAGCGTCCTCAGGACACCCCCATTTTATTTATTTGCGAACATTTCAGGACACCGCAAGTGTTCTTAGAACACATTCAACTTGCCAGAGAACAATACGGACAGCGTCCTCAGGACACCCCCATTTTGTTTATTTGCGAACATTTCAGGACACGGCGAGTGTTCTTAGAACACATTCAACTTGCCAGCGAACAATACAGACAGCGCCCTCAAGACACCCCCATTTTGTTTATTTACGAACATTTCAGGACACGGCGAGTGTTTTCAGAACACCCCCATTTTGTTAATTTACGAACATTTCAGGACACCGCGAGTGTTCTTAGAACACATTCAACTTGCCAGCGAACAATACGGACAACGTCGTCAGGACACCCCCATTTTGTTAATTTATGAACATTTCAGGACTCGGCGAGTGTTTTCAGAACACCCCCATTTTGTTAATTTACGAACATTTCAGGACACCGCGAGTGTTCTTAGAACACATTCAACTTGCCAGCGAATAATACGGACAGCGTCCTCAGGACACCCCCATTTTGTTTATTTGCAAACATTTCAGGGCACCGCGAGTGTTCTTAGAACACATTCAACTTGCCAGAGAACAATACGGACAGCGTCCTCAGGACACCCCCATTTTCTTAATTTACGAACATTTTAGGACACCGCGAGTGTTCTTAGTACACATTCAACTTGCCAGCCAATAATACGGACAGCGTCCAAAGGACACCCCCATTTTGTTTATTTGCGAACATTTCAGGAGACGGCGAGTGTTCTTAGAACACATTCAACTTGTCAGCGAACAATACGGACAGCGTCCTCAGAACACCCCCATTTTGTTTATTAACGAACATTTCAGGACACCGCAAGTGTTTTCAGAAAACATTCAACTTGCCAGCGAACAATACGGACAACGTCGTCAGGACACCCCCATTTTGTTAATTTACGAACATTTCAGGACACCGCAAGTGTTCTTAGAACACATTCAACTTGCCAGTGAATAATACGGACAGGGTCCTCAGGACACCCCCATTTTGTTTATTTGCGAACATTTCAGGACACCACGAGTGTTCTTAGAACACATTCAACTTGCCAGCGAATAATATGGACAGGGTCCTCAGGACACCCCCATTTTGTTTATTTGCGAATATTTCAGGACACCGCAAGTGTTCTTAGAACACATTCAACTTGCCAGCGAACAATACGGACAGCGTCCTCAGAACACCCCCATTTCGTTTATTTGCAAACATTTCAGGGCACCGCGAGTGTTCTTAGAACACATTCAACTTGCCAGAGAACAATACGTACAGCGTCCTCAGGACACCCCCATTTTCTTAATTTACGAACATTTTAGGACACCGCGAGTGTTCTTAGAACACATTCAACTCTACAGAGAACAATACGGACAGCGTCCTCAGGACACCCCCATTTTGTTTATTTGCGAACATTTCAGGAGACGGCGAGTGTTCTTAGAACACATTCAACTTGCCAGCGAACAATACGGACAGCGTCCTCAGAACACCCCCATTTTGTTTATTAACGAACATTTCAGGACACCGCAAGTGTTTTCAGAAAACATTCAACTTGCCAGCGAACAATACGGACAACGTCGTCAGGACACCCCCATTTTGTTAATTTACGAACATTTCAGGACACCGCAAGTGTTCTTAGAACACATTCAACTTGCCAGTGAATAATACGGACAGGGTCCTCAGGACACCCCCATTTTGTTTATTTGCGAACATTTCAGGACACCACGAGTGTTCTTAGAACACATTCAACTTGCCAGCGAATAATATGGACAGGGTCCTCAGGACACCCCCATTTTGTTTATTTGCGAATATTTCAGGACACCGCAAGTGTTCTTAGAACACATTCAACTTGCCAGCGAACAATACGGACAGCGTCCTCAGAACACCCCCATTTCGTTTATTTACGAACATTTCAGGACACGGCGAGTGTTTTCAGAACACCCCCATTTTGTTAATTTACGAACATTTCAGGACACCGCGAGTGTTCTTAGAACACATTCAACGTGCCAGCGAACAATACGGACAACGTCGTTAGGACACCCCCATTTTGTTAATTTATTAACATTTCAGGACACGGCGAGTGTTCTCAGAACACCCCCATTTTGTTAATTTACGAACATTTCAGGACACCGCGAGTGTTCTTAGAACACATTTAACTTGCCAGCGAACAATACGGACAACGTCGTCAGGACACCCCCATTTTGTTAATTTATGAACATTTCAGGCCTCGGCGAGTGTTCTCAGAACACCCCCATTTTGTTAATTTACGAACATTTCAGGACACCGCAAGTGTTCTTAGAACACATTCAACTTGCCAGTGAATAATACGGACAGCGTCCTCAGGACACCCCCATTTTGTTTATTTGCGAACATTTCAGGACACCGCGAGTGTTCTTAGAACACATTCAACTTGCCAGAGAACAATACGGACAGCGTCCTCAGGACACCCCCATTTTGTTTATTTGCGAACATTTCAGGACACGGCGAGTGTTCTTAGAACACATTCAACTTGCCAGCGAAAAATACGGACAGCGTCCTCAAGACACCCCCATTTTGTTTATTTGCAAACATTTCAGGACACTGCGAGTGTTCTTAGAACACATTCAACTTGCCAGCGAACAATACGGACAGCGTCCTCAGAACACCCCCATTTTTTTTATTTACGAACATTTCAGGACACGGCGAGTGTTCGCAGAACACCCCCATTTTGTTAATTTACAAACATTTCAGGACACCGCGAGTGTTGTTAGAACACATTCAACTTGCCAGCGAACAATACGGACAACGTTGTCAGGACACCCCCATTTTGTTAATTTATGAACATTTCAGGACACGGCGAGTGTTCTCAGAACACCCCCATTTTGTTTATTTGCGAACATTTCAGGACACCGCGAGTGTTCTTACAACACATTCAACTTGCCAGCGGACAATACGGACAATGTCGTTAGGACACCCCCATTTTGTTAATTTATTAACATTTCAGGGCACGGCGAGTGTTCTCAGAACACCCCCATTTTGTTAATTTACGAACATTTCAGGACACCGCGAGTGTTCTTAGAACACATTCAACTTGCCAGCGAATAATACGGACAGCGTCCTCAGGACACCCCCATTTTGTTTATTTGCAAACATTTCAGGGCACTGCGAGTGTTCTTAGAACACATTCAACTTGCCACAGAACAATACGGACAGCGTCCTCAGGACACCCCCATTTTGTTTATTTGCGAACATTTCAGGACACGGCGAGTGTTCTTAGAACACATTCAACTTGCCAGAGAACAATACGGACAGCGTCCACAAGACACCCCCATTTTGTTTATTTGCGAACATTTCAGGACACCGCGAGTGTTCTTAGAACACATTCAACTTGCCAGCAAACAATACGGACAGCGTCCTCAGAACACCCCCATTTTTTTTATTTGCGAACATTTCAGGACAACGCAAGTGTTTTCAGAACATATTCAACTTGCCAGCGAACAATACGGACAACGTCGTCAGGACACCCCCATTTTGTTAATTTATGAACATTTCAGAACACGGCGAGTGTTCTCAGAACACCCCCATTTTGTTAATTTACGAACATTTCAGGACACCGCGAGTGTTCTTAGAACACATTCAACTTGCCAGCCAATAATACGGACAGCGTCCCCAGGACACCCCCATTTTGTTTATTTGCGAACATTTCAGGACACCGCAAATGTTCTTAGAATACATTCAACTCTACAGAGAACAATACGGACAGCGTCCTCAGGACACCCCCATTTTGTTTATTTGCGAACATTTCAGGAGACGGCGAGTGTTCTTAGAACACATTCAATTTGCCAGCGAACAATACGGACAGCGTCCTCAGAACACCCCCATTTTGTTTATTAACGAACATTTCAGGACACCGCAAGTGTTTTCAGAAAACATTCAACTTGCCAGCGAACAATACGGACAACGTCGTCAGGACACCCCCATTTTGTTAATTTATGAACATTTCAGGACACGGCGAGTGTTCTCAGAACACCCCCATTTTGTTAATTTACGAACATTTCAGGACACCGCGAGTGTTCTTAGAACACATTCAACTTGCCAGTGAATAATACGGACAGGGTCCTCAGGACACCCCCATTTTGTTTATTTGCGAACATTTCAGGACACCGCGAGTGTTCTTAGAACACATTCAACTTGCCAGCGAATAATATGGACAGGGTCCTCAGGACACCCCCATTTTGTTTATTTGCGAACATTTCAGGACACCGCAAGTGTTCTTAGAACACATTCAACTTGCCAGCGAACAATACGGACAGCGTCCTCAGAACACCCTCATTTCGTTTATTTACGAACATTTCAGGACACGGCGAGTGTTCTCAGAACACCCCCATTTTGTTAATTTACGAACATTTCAGGACACCGCGAGTGTTCTTAGAACACATTCAACTTGCCAGCAAACAATACGGACAACGTCGTTAGGACACCCCCATTTTGTTAATTTATTAACATTTCAGGACACGGCGAGTGTTCTTAGAACACATTCAACTTGCCAGCGAATAATACGGACAGCGTCCTCAGGACACCCCCATCTTGTTTATTTGCGAACATTTCAGGGCACCGCGAGTGTTCTTAGAACACATTCAACTTGCCAGCGAACAATACGGACAGCGTCCACAAGACACCCCCATTTTGTTTATTTGCGAACATTTCAGGACACTGCGAGTGTTCTTAGAACACATTCAACTTGCCAGCGAACAATACGGACAGCGTCCTCAGAACACCCCCATTTTTTTTATTTGCGAACATTTCAGGACACCGCAAGTGTTTTCAGAACACATTCAACTTGCCAGAGAACAATACGGACAGCGTCCTCAGGACACCCCCATTTTGTTTATTTGCGAACATTTCAGGACACGGCGAGTGTTCTTAGAACACATTCAACTTGCCAGCGAACAATACGGACAGCGTCCACAAGACACCCCCATTTTGTTTATTTGCGAACATTTCAGGACACTGCGAGTGTTCTTAGAACACATTCAACTTGCCAGCGAACAATACGGACAACGTCGTTAGGACACCCCCATTTTGTTAATTTATTAACATTTCAGGACACGGCGAGTGTTCTTAGAACACATTCAACTTGCCAGCGAATAATACGGACAGCGTCCTCAGGACACCCCCATCTTGTTTATTTGCGAACATTTCAGGGCACCGCGAGTGTTCTTAGAACACATTCAACTTGCCAGAGAACAATACGGACAGCGTCCTCAGGACACCCCCATTTTGTTTATTTGCGAACATTTCAGGACACGGCGAGTGTTCTTAGAACACATTCAACTTGCCAGCGAACAATACGGACAGCGTCCACAAGACACCGCCATTTTGTTTATTTGCGAACATTTCAGGACACTGCGAGTGTTCTTAGAACACATTCAACTTGCCAGCGAACAATACGGACAACGTCATCAGGACACCCCCATTTTGTTAATTTATGAACATTTCAGAACACGCCGAGTGTTCTCAGAACACCCCCATTTTGTTAATTTACGAACATTTCAGGACACCGCGAGTGTTCTTAGAACACATTCAACTTGCCAGCGAACAATACGAACAGCGTCCTCAGGACACACCCATTTTCTTAATTTACGAACATTTCAGGACACCGCAAGTGTTCTTAGAACACATTGAACTTGCCAGCCAATAATACGGACAGCGTCCTCAGGACACCCCCATTTTGTTTATTTGCGAACATTTCAGGACACCGCGAGTGATCTTAGAACACAATCAACTCTCCAGAGAACAATACGGACAGCGTCCTCAGGACACCCCCATTTTGTTTATTTGCGAACATTTCAGGACACCACGAGTGTTCTTAGAACACATTCAACTTGCCAGTGAATAATACGGACAGGGTCCTCAGGACACCCCCATTTTGTTTATTTGCTAACATTTCAGGACACCGTGAGTGTTCTTAGAACACATTCAACTTGCCAGAGAATAATATGGACAGGGTCCTCAGGACACCCCCATTTTGTTTATTTGCGAACATTTCAGGACACCGCAAGTGTTCTTAGAACACATTCAACTTGCCAGCGAACAATACGGACAGCGTCCTCGGAACACCCCCATTTCGTTTATTTACGAACATTTCAGGACACGGTGAGTGTTCTCAGAACACCCCCATTTTGTTAATTTACGAACATTTCAGGACACCACGAGTGTTCTTAGAACACATTCAACTTGCCAGCGAACAATACGGACAACGTCGTTAGGACACCCCCATTTTGTTAATTTATTAACATTTCAGGACACGGCGAGTGTTCTCAGAACACCCCCATTTTGTTAATTTACGAACATTTAAGGACACCGCGAGTGTTCTTAGAACACATTCAACTTGCCAGCGATTAATACGGACAGCGTCCTCAGGGCACCCCCATCTTGTTTATTTGCGAACATTTCAGGGCACCGCGAGTGTTCTTAGAACACATTCAACTTGCCAGAGAACAATACGGACAGCCTCCTCAGGACACCACCATTTTGTTTATTTGCGAACATTTCAGGACACGGCGAGTGTTCTTAGAACACATTCAACTTGCCAGCGAACAATACGGACAGCGTCCACAAGACAGCCCCATTTTGTTTATTTGCGAACATTTCAGGACACCGCGAGTGTTCTTAGAACACATTCAACTTGCCAGCGAACAATACGGACAGCGTCCTCAGAACACCCCCATTTCGTTTATTTATGAACATTTCAGGACACGGCGAGTGTTCTCAGAACACCCCCATTTTGTTAATTTACAAACATTTCAGGACACCGCGAGTGTTCTTAGAACACATTCAACTTGCCAGCGGACAATACAGACAACGTCGTTAGGACACCACCATTTTGTTAATTTATTAACATTTCAGGACACAGCGAGTGTTCTCAGAACACCCCCATTTTGTTAATTTACGAACATTTCAGGACACCGCGAGTGTTCTTAGAACACATTCAACTTGCCAGCGAATAATACGGACAGCGTCCTCAGGACACCCCCATTTTGTTTATTTGCAAACATTTCAGGGCACCGCGAGTGTTCTTAGAACACATTCAACTTGCCAGAGAACAATACGGACAGCGTCCTCAGGACACCCCCATTTTCTTAATTTACGAACATTTTAGGACACCGCGAGTGTTCTTAGAACACATTCAACTTGCCAGCCAATAATACGGACAGCGTCCCAAGGACACCCCCATTTTGTTTATTTGCGAACATTTCAGGACACCGCGAGTGTTCTTAGAACACATTCAACTCTACAGAGAACAATACGGACAGCGTCCTCAGGACACCCCCATTTTGTTTATTTGCGAACATTTCAGGAGACGGCGAGTGTTCTTAGAACACATTCAACTTGCCAGCGAACAATACGGACAGCGTCCTCAGAACACCCCCATTTTGTTTATTAACGAACATTTCAGGACACCGCAAGTGTTTTCAGAAAACATTCAACTTGCCAGTGAATAATACGGACAGGGTCCTCAGGACACCCCCATTTTGTTTATTTGCCAACATTTCAGGACACCACGAGTGTTCTTAGAACACATTCAACTTGCCAGCGAATAATATGGACAGGGTCCTCAGGACACCCCCATTTTGTTTATTTGCGAATATTTCAGGACACCGCAAGTGTTCTTAGAACACATTCAACTTGCCAGCGAACAATACGGACAGCGTCCTCAGAACACCCCCATTTCGTTTATTTACGAACATTTCAGGACACGGCGAGTGTTTTCAGAACACCCCCATTTTGTTAATTTACGAACATTTCAGGACACCGCGAGTGTTCTTAGAACACATTCAACGTGCCAGCGAACAATACGGACAACGTCGTTAGGACACCCCCATTTTGTTAATTTATTAACATTTCAGGACACGGCGAGTGTTCTCAGAACACCCCCATTTTGTTAATTTACG
Source organism: Ambystoma mexicanum (assembly GCF_040938575.1). Classification (NCBI taxonomy): domain Eukaryota; kingdom Metazoa; phylum Chordata; class Amphibia; order Caudata; family Ambystomatidae; genus Ambystoma; species Ambystoma mexicanum. Next base: position 288,163,795 of record NC_090941.1, on the reverse strand, counting down.
AACATTTCAGGACACCGCGAGTGTTCTTAGAACACATTTAACTTGCCAGCGAACAATACGGACAACGTCGTCAGAACACCCCCATTTTGTTAATTTATGAACATTTCAGACCTCGGCAAGTGTTCTCAGAACACCCCCATTTTGTTAATTTACGAACATTTCAGGACACCGCAAGTGTTCTTAGAACACATTCAACTTGCCAGTGAATAATACGGACAGCGTCCTCAGGACACCCCCATTTTGTTTATTTGCGAACATTTCAGGACACTGCGAGTGTTCTTAGAACACATTCAACTTGCCAGAGAACAATACGGACAGCGTCCTCAGGACACCCCCATTTTGTTTATTTGCGAACATTTCAGGACACGGCGAGTGTTCTTAGAACACATTCAACTTGCCAGCGAAAAATACGGACAGCGTCCTCACGACACCCCCATTTTGTTTATTTGCAAACATTTCAGGACACTGCGAGTGTTCTTAGAACACATTCAACTTGCCAGCGAACAATACGGACAGCGTCCTCAGAACACCCCCATTTTTTTTATTTACGAACATTTCAGGACACGGCGAGTGTTCGCAGAACACCCCCATTTTGTTAATTTACAAACATTTCAGGACACCGCGAGTGTTGTTAGAACACATTCAACTTGCCAGCGAACAATACGGACAACGTTGTCAGGACACCCCCATTTTGTTAATTTATGAACATTTCAGGACACGGCGAGTGTTCTCAGAACACCCCCATTTTGTTTATTTGCGAACATTTCAGGACACCGCGAGTGTTCTTAGAACACATTCAACTTGCCAGCGGACAATACGGACAATGTCGTTAGGACACCCCCATTTTGTTAATTTATTAACATTTCAGGGCACTGCGAGTGTTCTTAGAACACATTCAACTTGCCACAGAACAATACGGACAGCGTCCTCAGGACACCCCCATTTTGTTTATTTGCGAACATTTCAGGACACGGCGAGTGTTCTTAGAACACATTCAACTTGCCAGAGAACAATACGGACAGCGTCCTCAGGACACCCCCATTTTCTTAATTTACGAACATTTTAGGACACCGCGAGTGTTCTTAGAACACATTCAACTTGCCAGCCAATAATACGGACAGCGTCCCAAGGACACCCCCATTTTGTTTATTTGCGAACATTTCAGGACACCGTGAGTGTTCTTAGAACACATTCAACTCTACAGAGAACAATACGGACAGCGTCCTCAGGACACCCCCATTTTGTTTATTTGCGAACATTTCAGGAGACGGCGAGTGTTCTTAGAACACATTCAACTTGCCAGCGAACAATACGGACAGCGTCCTCAGAACACCCCCATTTTGTTTATTAACAAACATTTCAGGACACCGCAAGTGTTTTCAGAAAACATTCAACTTGCCAGTGAATAATACGGACAGGGTCCTCAGGACACCCCCATTTTGTTTATTTGCGAACATTTCAGGACACCACGAGTGTTCTTAGAACACATTCAACTTGCCAGCGAATAATATGGACAGGGTCCTCAGGACACCCCCATTTTGTTTATTTGCGAATATTTCAGGACACCGCAAGTGTTCTTAGAACACATTCAACTTGCCAGCGAACAATACGGACAGCGTCCTCAGAACACCCCCATTTCGTTTATTTACGAACATTTCAGGACACGGCGAGTGTTTTCAGAACACCCCCATTTTGTTAATTTACGAACATTTCAGGACACCGCGAGTGTTCTTAGAACACATTCAACGTGCCAGCGAACAATACGGACAACGTCGTTAGGACACCCCCATTTTGTTAATTTATTAACATTTCAGGACACGGCGAGTGTTCTCAGAACACCCCCATTTTGTTAATTTACGAACATTTCAGGACACCGCGAGTGTTCTTAGAACACATTTAACTTGCCAGCGAACAATACGGACAACGTCGTCAGAACACCCCCATTTTGTTAATTTATGAACATTTCAGGCCTCGGCAAGTGTTCTCAGAACACCCCCATTTTGTTAATTTACGAACATTTCAGGACACCGCAAGTGTTCTTAGAACACATTCAACTTGCCAGTGAATAATACGGACAGCGTCCTCAGGACACCCCCATTTTGTTTATTTGCGAACATTTCAGGACACTGCGAGTGTTCTTAGAACACATTCAACTTGCCAGAGAACAATACGGACAGCGTCCTCAGGACACCCCCATTTTGTTTATTTGCGAACATTTCAGGACACGGCGAGTGTTCTTAGAACACATTCAACTTGCCAGCGAAAAATACGGACAGCGTCCTCACGACACCCCCATTTTGTTTATTTGCAAACATTTCAGGACACTGCGAGTGTTATTAGAACACATTCAACTTGCCAGCGAACAATACGGACAGCGTCCTCAGAACACCCCCATTTTTTTTATTTACGAACATTTCAGGACACGGCGAGTGTTCGCAGAACACCCCCATTTTGTTAATTTACAAACATTTCAGGACACCGCGAGTGTTGTTAGAACACATTCAACTTGCCAGCGAACAATACGGACAACGTTGTCAGGACACCCCCATTTTGTTAATTTATGAACATTTCAGGACACGGCGAGTGTTCTCAGAACACCCCCATTTTGTTTATTTGCGAACATTTCAGGACACCGCGAGTGTTCTTAGAACACATTCAACTTGCCAGCGGACAATACGGACAATGTCGTTAGGACAACCCCATTTTGTTAATTTATTAACATTTCAGGGCACGGCGAGTGTTCTCAGAACACCCCCATTTTGTTAATTTACGAACATTTCAGGACACCGCGAGTGTTCTTAGAACACATTCAACTTGCCAGCGAATAATACGGACAGCGTCCTCAGGACACCCCCATTTTGTTTATTTGCAAACATTTCAGGGCACTGCGAGTGTTCTTAGAACACATTCAACTTGCCACAGAACAATACGGACAGCGTCCTCAGGACACCCCCATTTTGTTTATTTGCGAACATTTCAGGACACGGCGAGTGTTCTTAGAACACATTCAACTTGCCAGAGAACAATACGGACAGCGTCCACAAGACACCCCCATTTTGTTTATTTGCGAACATTTCAGGACACCGCGAGTGTTCTTAGAACACATTCAACTTGCCAGCAAACAATACGGACAGCGTCCTCAGAACACCCCCATTTTTTTTATTTGCGAACATTTCAGGACAACGCAAGTGTTTTCAGAACATATTCAACTTGCCAGCGAACAATACGGACAACGTCGTCAGGACACCCCCATTTTGTTAATTTATGAACATTTCAGAACACGGCGAGTGTTCTCAGAACACCCCCATTTTGTTAATTTACGAACATTTCAGGACACCGCGAGTGTTCTTAGAACACATTCAACTTGCCAGGGAACAATACGGACAGCGTCCTCAGGACACCCCCATTTTCTTAATTTACGAACATTTTAGGACACCGCGAGTGTTCTTAGAACACATTCAACTTGCCAGCCAATAATACGGACAGCGTCCCCAGGACACCCCCATTTTTTTTATTTGCGAACATTTCAGGACACCGCGAATGTTCTTAGAATACATTCAACTCTACAGAGAACAATACGGACAGCGTCCTCAGGACACACCCATTTTGTTTATTTGCGAACATTTCAGGAGACGGCGAGTGTTCTCAGAACACCCCCATTTTGTTAATTTACGAACATTTCAGGACACCGCGAGTGTTCTTAGAACACATTCAACTTGCCAGTGAATAATACGGACAGGGTCCTCAGGACACCCCCATTTTGTTTATTTGCGAACATTTCAGGACACCGCGAGTGTTCTTAGAACACATTCAACTTGCCAGCGAATAATATGGACAGGGTCCTCAGGACACCCCCATTTTGTTTATTTGCGAACATTTCAGGACACCGCAAGTGTTCTTAGAACACATTCAACTTGCCAGCGAACAATACGGACAGCGTCCTCAGAACACCCTCATTTCGTTTATTTACGAACATTTCAGGACACGGCGAGTGTTCTCAGAACACCCCCATTTTGTTAATTTACGAACATTTCAGGACACCGCGAGTGTTCTTAGAACACATTCAACTTGCCAGTGAATAATACGGACAGGGTCCTCAGGACACCCCCATTTTGTTTATTTGCGAACATTTCAGGACACGGCGAGTGTTCTTAGAACACATTCAACTTGCCAGCGAACAATACGGACAGCGTCCACAAGACACCCCCATTTTGTTTATTTGCGAACATTTCAGGACACTGCGAGTGTTCTTAGAACACATTCAATTTGCCAGCGAACAATACGGACAGCGTCCTCAGAACACCCCCATTTTGTTTATTAACGAACATTTCAGGACACCGCAAGTGTTTTCAGAAAACATTCAACTTGCCAGCGAACAATACGGACAACGTCGTCAGGACACCCCCATTTTGTTAATTTATGAACATTTCAGGACACGGCGAGTGTTCTCAGAACACCCCCATTTTGTTAATTTACGAACATTTCAGGGCACCGCGAGTGTTCTTAGAACACATTCAACTTGCCAGAGAACAATACGGACAGCGTCCTCAGGACACCCCCATTTTGTTTATTTGCGAACATTTCAGGACACGGCGAGTGTTCTTAGAACACATTCAACTTGCCAGCGAACAATACGGACAGCGTCCACAAGACACCGCCATTTTGTTTATTTGCGAACATTTCAGGACACTGCGAGTGTTCTTAGAACACATTCAACTTGCCAGCGAACAATACGGACAACGTCATCAGGACACCCCCATTTTGTTAATTTATGAACATTTCAGAACACGCCGAGTGTTCTCAGAACACCCCCATTTTGTTAATTTACGAACATTTCAGGACACCGCGAGTGTTCTTAGAACACATTCAACTTGCCAGCGAACAATACGAACAGCGTCCTCAGGACACACCCATTTTCTTAATTTACGAACATTTCAGGACACCGCAAGTGTTCTTAGAACACATTGAACTTGCCAGCCAATAATACGGACAGCGTCCTCAGGACACCCCCATTTTGTTTATTTGCGAACATTTCAGGACACCGCGAGTGATCTTAGAACACAATCAACTCTCCAGAGAACAATACGGACAGCGTCCTCAGGACACCCCCATTTTGTTTATTTGCGAACATTTCAGGACACCACGAGTGTTCTTAGAACACATTCAACTTGCCAGTGAATAATACGGACAGGGTCCTCAGGACACCCCCATTTTGTTTATTTGCTAACATTTCAGGACACCGTGAGTGTTCTTAGAACACATTCAACTTGCCAGAGAATAATATGGACAGGGTCCTCAGGACACCCCCATTTTGTTTATTTGCGAACATTTCAGGACACCGCAAGTGTTCTTAGAACACATTCAACTTGCCAGCGAACAATACGGACAGCGTCCTCGGAACACCCCCATTTCGTTTATTTACGAACATTTCAGGACACGGTGAGTGTTCTCAGAACACCCCCATTTTGTTAATTTACGAACATTTCAGGACACCACGAGTGTTCTTAGAACACATTCAACTTGCCAGCGAACAATACGGACAACGTCGTTAGGACACCCCCATTTTGTTAATTTATTAACATTTCACTACACGGCGAGTGTTCTCAGAACACCCCCATTTTGTTAATTTACGAACATTTAAGGACACCGCGAGTGTTCTTAGAACACATTCAACTTGCCAGCGATTAATACGGACAGCGTCCTCAGGCCACCCCCATCTTGTTTATTTGCGAACATTTCAGGGCACCGCGAGTGTTCTTAGAACACATTCAACTTGCCAGAGAACAATACGGACAGCGTCCTCAGGACACCACCATTTTGTTTATTTGCGAACATTTCAGGACACGGCGAGTGTTCTTAGAACACATTCAACTTGCCAGCGAACAATACGGACAGCGTCCACAAGACAGCCCCATTTTGTTTATTTGCGAACATTTCAGGACACCGCGAGTGTTCTTAGAACACATTCAACTTGCCAGCGAACAATACGGACAGCGTCCTCAGAACACCCCCATTTCGTTTATTTATGAACATTTCAGGACACGGCGAGTGTTCTCAGAACACCCCCATTTTGTTAATTTACAAACATTTCAGGACACCGCGAGTGTTCTTAGAACACATTCAACTTGCCAGCGGACAATACAGACAACGTCGTTAGGACACCACCATTTTGTTAATTTATTAACATTTCAGGACACAGCGAGTGTTCTCAGAACACCCCCATTTTGTTAATTTACGAACATTTCAGGACACCGCGAGTGTTCTTAGAACACATTCAACTTGCCAGCGAATAATACGGACAGCGTCCTCAGGACACCCCCATTTTGTTTATTTGCAAACATTTCAGGGCACCGCGAGTGTTCTTAGAACACATTCAACTTGCCAGAGAACAATACGGACAGCGTCCTCAGGACACCCCCATTTTCTTAATTTACGAACATTTTAGGACACCGCGAGTGTTCTTAGAACACATTCAACTTGCCAGCCAATAATACGGACAGCGTCCCAAGGACACCCCCATTTTGTTTATTTGCGAACATTTCAGGACACCGCGAGTGTTCTTAGAACACATTCAACTCTACAGAGAACAATACGGACAGCGTCCTCAGGACACCCCCATTTTGTTTATTTGCGAACATTTCAGGAGACGGCGAGTGTTCTTAGAACACATTCAACTTGCCAGCGAACAATACGGACAGCGTCCTCAGAACACCCCCATTTTGTTTATTAACGAACATTTCAGGACACCGCAAGTGTTTTCAGAAAACATTCAACTTGCCAGTGAATAATACGGACAGGGTCCTCAGGACACCCCCATTTTGTTTATTTGCGAACATTTCAGGACACCACGAGTGTTCTTAGAACACATTCAACTTGCCAGCGAATAATATGGACAGGGTCCTCAGGACACCCCCATTTTGTTTATTTGCGAATATTTCAGGACACCGCAAGTGTTCTTAGAACACATTCAACTTGCCAGCGAACAATACGGACAGCGTCCTCAGAACACCCCCATTTCGTTTATTTACGAACATTTCAGGACACGGCGAGTGTTTTCAGAACACCCCCATTTTGTTAATTTACGAACATTTCAGGACACCGCGAGTGTTCTTAGAACACATTCAACGTGCCAGCGAACAATACGGACAACGTCGTTAGGACACCCCCATTTTGTTAATTTATTAACATTTCAGGACACGGCGAGTGTTCTCAGAACACCCCCATTTTGTTAATTTACGAACATTTCAGGACACCGCGAGTGTTCTTAGAACACATTTAACTTGCCAGCGAACAATACGGACAACGTCGTCAGAACACCCCCATTTTGTTAATTTATGAACATTTCAGGCCTCGGCGAGTGTTCTCAGAACACCCCCATTTTGTTAATTTACGAACATTTCAGGACACCGCAAGTGTTCTTAGAACACATTCAACTTGCCAGTGAATAATACGGACAGCGTCCTCAGGACACCCCCATTTTGTTTATTTGCGAACATTTCAGGACACTGCGAGTGTTCTTAGAACACATTCAACTTGCCAGAGAACAATACGGACAGCGTCCTCAGGACACCCCCATTTTGTTTATTTGCGAACATTTCAGGACACGGCGAGTGTTCTTAGAACACATTCAACTTGCCAGCGAAAAATACGGACAGCGTCCTCACGACACCCCCATTTTGTTTATTTGCAAACATTTCAGGACACTGCGAGTGTTCTTAGAACACATTCAACTTGCCAGCGAACAATACGGACAGCGTCCTCAGAACACCCCCATTTTTTTTATTTACGAACATTTCAGGACACGGCGAGTGTTCGCAGAACACCCCCATTTTGTTAATTTACAAACATTTCAGGACACCGCGAGTGTTGTTAGAACACATTCAACTTGCCAGCGAACAATACGGACAACGTTGTCAGGACACCCCCATTTTGTTAATTTATGAACATTTCAGGACACGGCGAGTGTTCTCAGAACACCCCCATTTTGTTTATTTGCGAACATTTCAGGACACCGCGAGTGTTCTTAGAACACATTCAACTTGCCAGCGGACAATACGGACAATGTCGTTAGGACACCCCCATTTTGTTAATTTATTAACATTTCAGGGCACGGCGAGTGTTCTCAGAACACCCCCATTTTGTTAATTTACGAACATTTCAGGACACCGCGAGTGTTCTTAGAACACATTCAACTTGCCAGCGAATAATACGGACAGCGTCCTCAGGACACCCCCATTTTGTTTATTTGCAAACATTTCAGGGCACTGCGAGTGTTCTTAGAACACATTCAACTTGCCACAGAACAATACGGACAGCGTCCTCAGGACACCCCCATTTTGTTTATTTGCGAACATTTCAGGACACCGCGAGTGTTCTTAGAACACATTCAACTTGCCAGCAAACAATACGGACAGCGTCCTCAGAACACCCCCATTTTTTTTATTTGCGAACTTTTCAGGACAACGCAAGTGTTTTCAGAACATATTCAACTTGCCAGCGAACAATACGGACAACGTCGTCAGGACACCCCCATTTTGTTAATTTATGAACATTTCAGAACACGGCGAGTGTTCTCAGAACACCCCCATTTTGTTAATTTACGAACATTTCAGGACACCGCGAGTGTTCTTAGAACACATTCAACTTGCCAGGGAACAATACGGACAGCGTCCTCAGGACACCCTCATTTTCTTAATTTACGAACATTTTAGGACACCGCGAGTGTTCTTAGAACACATTCAACTTGCCAGCCAATAATACGGACAGCGTCCCCAGGACACCCCCATTTTGTTTATTTGCGAACATTTCAGGACACCGCGAATGTTCTTAGAATACATTCAACTCTACAGAGAACAATACGGACAGCGTCCTCAGGACACACCCATTTTGTTTATTTGCGAACATTTCAGGAGACGGCGAGTGTTCTCAGAACACCCCCATTTTGTTAATTTACGAACATTTCAGGACACCGCGAGTGTTCTTAGAACACATTCAACTTGCCAGTGAATAATACGGACAGGGTCCTCAGGACACCCCCATTTTGTTTATTTGCGAACATTTCAGGACACCGCGAGTGTTCTTAGAACACATTCAACTTGCCAGCGAATAATATGGACAGGGTCCTCAGGACACCCCCATTTTGTTTATTTGCGAACATTTCAGGACACCGCAAGTGTTCTTAGAACACATTCAACTTGCCAGCGAACAATACGGACAGCGTCCTCAGAACACCCTCATTTCGTTTATTTACGAACATTTCAGGACACGGCGAGTGTTCTCAGAACACCCCCATTTTGTTAATTTACGAACATTTCAGGACACCGCGAGTGTTCTTAGAACACATTCAACTTGCCAGTGAATAATACGGACAGGGTCCTCAGGACACCCCCATTTTGTTTATTTGCGAACATTTCAGGACACGGCGAGTGTTCTTAGAACACATTCAACTTGCCAGCGAACAATACGGACAGCGTCCACAAGACACCCCCATTTTGTTTATTTGCGAACATTTCAGGACACTGCGAGTGTTCTTAGAACACATTCAATTTGCCAGCGAACAATACGGACAGCGTCCTCAGAACACCCCCATTTTGTTTATTAACGAACATTTCAGGACACCGCAAGTGTTTTCAGAAAACATTCAACTTGCCAGCGAACAATACGGACAACGTCGTCAGGACACCCCCATTTTGTTAATTTATGAACATTTCAGGACACGGCGAGTGTTCTCAGAACACCCCCATTTTGTTAATTTACGAACATTTCAGGACACCGCGAGTGTTCTTAGAACACATTCAACTTGCCAGTGAATAATACGGACAGGGTCCTCAGGACACCCCCATTTTGTTTATTTGCGAACATTTCAGGACACCGCAAGTGTTCTTAGAACACATTCAACTTGCCAGCGAACAATACGGACAGCGTCCTCAGAACACCCTCATTTCGTTTATTTACGAACATTTCAGGACACGGCGAGTGTTCTCAGAACACCCCCATTTTGTTAATTTACGAACATTTCAGGACATCGCGAGTGTTCTTAGAACACATTCAACTTGCCAGCGAACAATACGGACAACGTCGTTAGGACACCCCCATTTTGTTAATTTATTAACATTTCAGGACACGGCGAGTGTTCTTAGAACACATTCAACTTGCCAGCGAATAATACGGACAGCGTCCTCAGGACACCCCCATCTTGTTTATTTGCGAACATTTCAGGGCACCGCGAGTGTTCTTAGAACACATTCAACTTGCCAGAGAACAATACGGACAGCATCCTCAGGACACCCCCATTTTGTTTATTTGCGAACATTTCAGGACACGGCGAGTGTTCTTAGAACACATTCAACTTGCCAGCGAACAATACGGACAGCGTCCACAAGACACCCCCATTTTGTTTATTTGCGAACATTTCAGGACACTGCGAGTGTTCTTAGAACACATTCAACTTGCCAGCGAACAATACGGACAGCGTCCTCAGAACACCCCCATTTTTTTTATTTGCGAACATTTCAGGACACCGCAAGTGTTTTCAGAACACATTCAACTTGCCAGCGAACAATACGGACAACGTCATCAGGACACCCCCATTTTGTTAATTTATGAACATTTCAGAACACGCCGAGTGTTCTCAGAACACCCCCATTTTGTTAATTTACGAACATTTCAGGACACCGCGAGTGTTCTTAGAACACATTCAACTTGCCAGCGAACAATACGAACAGCGTCCTCAGGACACCCCCATTTTCTTAATTTACGAACATTTCAGGACACCGCGAGTGTTCTTAGAACACATTGAACTTGCCAGCCAATAATACGGACAGCGTCCTCAGGACACCCCCATTTTGTTTATTTGCGAACATTTCAGGACACCGCGAGTGATCTTAGAACACAATCAACTCTCCAGAGAACAATACGGACAGCGTCCTCAGGACACCCCCATTTTGTTTATTTGCGAACATTTCAGGACACCGCGAGTGTTCTTAGAACACATTTAACTTGCCAGTGAATAATACGGACAGGGTCCTCAGGACACCCCCATTTTGTTTATTTGCTAACATTTCAGGACACCGTGAGTGTTCTTAGAACACATTCAACTTGCCAGAGAATAATATGGACAGGGTCCTCAGGACACCCCCATTTTGTTTATTTGCGAACATTTCAGGACACCGCAAGTGTTCTTAGAACACATTCAACTTGCCAGCGAACAATACGGACAGCGTCCTCGGAACACCCCCATTTCGTTTATTTACGAACATTTCAGGACACGGTGAGTGTTCTCAGAACACCCCCATTTTGTTAATTTACGAACATTTCAGGACACCGCGAGTGTTCTTAGAACACATTCAACTTGCCAGCGAACAATACGGACAACGTCGTTAGGGCACCCCCATTTTGTTAATTTATTAACATTTCAGGACACGGCGAGTGTTCTCAGAACACCCCCATTTTGTTAATTTACGAACATTTAAGGACACCGCGAGTGTTCTTAGAACACATTCAACTTGCCAGCGATTAATACGGACAGCGTCCTCAGGGCACCCCCATCTTGTTTATTTGCGAACATTTCAGGACACGGCGAGTGTTCTTAGAACACATTCAACTTGCCAGCGAACAATACGGACAGCGTCCTCAGGACACCACCATTTTGTTTATTTGCGAACATTTCAGGACACGGCGAGTGTTCTTAGAACACATTCAACTTGCCAGCGAACAATACGGACAACTTCATCAGGACACCCCCATTTTGTTAATTTATGAACATTTCAGAACACGCCGAGTGTTCTCAGAACACACCCATTTTGTTAATTTACGAACATTTCAGGACACCGCGAGTGTTCTTAGAACACATTCAACTTGCCAGCGAACAATACGAACAGCGTCCTCAGGACACCCCCATTTTCTTAATTTACGAACATTTCAGGACACCGCGAGTGTTCTTAGAACACATTGAACTTGCCAGCCAATAATACGGACAGTGTCCTCAGGACACCCCCATTTTGTTTATTTGCGAACATTTCAGGACACCGCGAGTGATCTTAGAACACAATCAACTCTCCAGAGAACAATACGGACAGCGTCCTCAGGACACCCCCATTTTGTTTATTTGCGAACATTTCAGGACACCGCGAGTGTTCTTAGAACACATTCAACTTGCCAGTGAATAATACGGACAGGGTCCTCAGGACACCCCCATTTTGTTTATTTGCTAACATTTCAGGACACCGTGAGTGTTCTTAGAACACATTCAACTTGCCAGAGAATAATATGGACAGGGTCCTCAGGACACCCCCATTTTGTTTATTTGCGAACATTTCAGGACACCGCAAGTGTTCTTAGAGCACATTCAACTTGCCAGCGAACAATACGGACAGCGTCCTCGGAACACCCCTATTTCGTTTATTTACGAACATTTCAGGACACGGTGAGTGTTCTCAGAACACCCCCATTTTGTTAATTTACGAACATTTCAGGACACCGCGAGTGTTCTTAGAACACATTCAACTTGCCAGCGAACAATACGGACAACTTCGTTAGGACACCCCCATTTTGTTAATTTATTAACATTTCAGGACACGGCGAGTGTTCTCAGAACACCCCCATTTTGTTAATTTACGAACATTTAAGGACACCGCGAGTGTTCTTAGAACACATTCAACTTGCCAGCGATTAATACGGACAGCGTCCTCAGGGCACCCACATCTTGTTTATTTGCGAACATTTCAGGGCACCACGAGTGTTCTTAGAACACATTCAACTTGCCAGAGAACAATACGGACAGCGTCCTCAGGACACCACCATTTTGTTTATTTGCGAACATTTCAGGACACGGCGAGTGTTCTTAGAACACATTCAACTTGCCAGCGAACAATACGGACAGCGTCCACAAGACAGCCCCATTTTGTTTATTTGCGAACATTTCAGGACACCGCAAGTGTTCTTAGAACACATTCAACTTGCCAGCGAACAATACGGACAGCGCCCTCAGAACACTCCCAGTTTTTTGATTTGCGAACATTTCAGGACACCGCAAGTGTTTTCAGAACACATTCAACTTGCCAGCGAACAATACGGACAACGTCGTCAGGACACCCCCATTTTGTTAATTTATGAACATTTCAGAACACGGCGAGTGTTCTCAGAACACCCCCATTTTGTTAATTTACGAACATTTCAGGACACCGCGAGTGTTCTTAGAGCACATTCAACTTGCCAGCGAACAATACGGACAGCGTCCTCAAGACACCCCCATTTTCTTAATTTACGAACATTTCAGGACACCGCGAGTGATCTTAGAACACATTCAACTCTCCAGAGAACAATACGGACAGCGTCCTCAGGACACCCCCATTTTGTTTATTTGCGAACATTTCAGGACACGGCGAGTGTTCTTAGAACACATTCAACTTGCCAGCGAACAATACGGACAGCGTCCTCAGAACACCCCCATTTTGTTTATTTACGAACATTCCAGGACACCGCGAGTGTTTTCAGAACACATTCAACTTGCCAGCGAACAATACGGACAACGTCGGCAGGACACCCCCATTTTGTTAATTTATGAACATTTCAGGACACGGCGAGTGTTCTCAGAACACCCCCATTTTGTTCATTTACGAACATTTCAGGACACCGCGAGTGTTCTTAGAACACATTCAACTTGCCAGTGAATAATACGGACAGCGTCCTCAGGACACCCCCATTGTGTTTATTTACGAACATTTCAGGACACCGCGAGTGTTCTTAGAACACATTCAACTTGCCAGAGAAAAATACGGACAGCGTCCTCAGGACACCCCCATTTTGTTTATTTGCGAACATTTCAGGACACGGCGAGTGTTCTTAGAACACATTCAACTTGCCAGAGAACAATACGGACAGCGTCCTCAGGACACCCCCATTTTGTTTATTTGCGAACATTTCAGGACACGGCGAGTGTTCTTAGAACACATTCAACTTGCCAGCGAACAATACGGACAGCGTCCACAAGACACCCCCATTTTGTTTATTTGCGAACATTTCAGGACACCGCGAGTGTTCTTAGAACACATTCAACTTGCTAGCGAACAATACGGACAGCGTCCTCAGAACACCCCCATTTTTTTTATTTGCGAACATTTCAGGACACCGCAAGTGTTTTCAGAACACATTCAACTTGCCAGCGAACAATACGGACAACGTCATCAGGACACCCCCATTTTGTTAATTTATGAACATTTCAGAACACGCCGAGTGTTCTCAGAACACCCCCATTTTGTTAATTTACGAACATTTCAGGACACCGCGAGTGTTCTTAGAACACATTCAACTTGCCAGCGAACAATACGGACAGCGTCCTCAGGACACCCCCATTTTCTTAATTTACGAACATTTCAGGACACCGCGAGTGTTCTTAGAACACATTCAACTTGCCAGCCAATAATACGGACAGCGTCCTCAGGACACCCCCATTTTGTTTATTTGCGAACATTTCAGGACACCGCGAGTGATCTTAGAACACAATCAACTCTCCAGAGAACAATACGGACAGCGTCCTCAGGACACCCCCATTTTGTTTATTTGCGAACATTTCAGGACACCGCGAGTGTTCTTAGAACACATTCAACTTGCCAGTGAATAATACGGACAGGGTCCTCAGGACACCCCCATTTTGTTTATTTGCGAACATTTCAGGACACCGCAAGTGTTCTTAGAACACATTCAACTTGCCAGAGAATAATATGGACAGGGTCCTCAGGACACCCCCATTTTGTTTATTTGCGAACATTTCAGGACACCGCAAGTGTTCTTAGAACACATTCAACTTGCCAGCGAACAATACGGACAGCGTCCTCGGAACACCCCCATTTCGTTTATTTACGAACATTTCAGGACACGGTGAGTGTTCTCAGAACACCCCCATTTTGTTAATTTACGAACATTTCAGGACACCGCGAGTGTTCTTAGAACACATTCAACTTGCCAGCGAACAATACAGACAACGTCGTTAGGACACCCCCATTTTGTTAATTTATTAACATTTCAGGACACGGCGAGTGTTCTCAGAACACCCCCATTTTGTTAATTTACGAACATTTAAGGACACCGCGAGTGTTCTTAGAACACATTCAACTTGCCAGCGATTAATACGGACAGCGTCCTCAGGGCACCCCCATCTTGTTTATTTGCGAACATTTCAGGGCACCGCGAGTGTTCTTAGAACACATTCAACTTGCCAGAGAACAATACGGACAGCGTCCTCAGGACACCACCATTTTGTTTATTTGCGAACATTTCAGGACACGGCGAGTGTTCTTAGAACACATTCAACTTGCCAGAGAAAAATACGGACAGCGTCCTCAGGACACCCCCATTTTGTTTATTTGCGAACATTTCAGGACACTGCGAGTGTTCTTAGAACACATTCAACTTGCCAGCGAATAATACGGACAGCGTCCTCAGAACACCCCCATTTTGTTTATTTACGAACATTCCAGGACACCGCGAGTGTTTTCAGAACACATTCAACTTGCCAGCGAACAATACGGACAACGTCGGCAGGACACCCCCATTTTGTTAATTTATGAACATTTCAGGACACGGCGAGTGTTCTCAGAACACCCCCATTTTGTTAATTTACGAACATTTCAGGACACCGCGAGTGTTCTTAGAACACATTCAACTTGCCAGTGAATAATACGGACAGCGTCCTCAGGACACCCCCATTGTGTTTATTTGCGAACATTTCAGGACACCGCGAGTGTTCTTAGAACACATTCAACTTGCCAGAGAAAAATACGGACAGTGTCCTCAGGACACCCCCATTTTGTTTATTTGCAAATATTTCAGGACACGGCGAGTGTTCTTAGAACACATTCAACTTGCCAGCGAACAATACGGACAGCATCCTCAAGACACCCCCATTTTGTTAATTTACGAACATTTCAGGACACCGCAAGTGTTCTTAGAACACATTCAACTTGCCAGCGAACAATACGGACAACGTCGTTAGGACACCCCCATTTTGTTAATTTATGAACATTTCAGGACACGGCGAGTGTTCTCAGAACACCCCCATTTTGTTAATTTACAAACATTTCAGGACACCGCGAGTGTTCTTAGAACACATTCAACTTGCCACCGAACAATACGGACAGCGTCCTCAGGACACCCCCATTTTGTTAATTTACGAACATTTCAGGACACGGCAAGTGTTCTTAGAACACATTCAACTTGCCAGCGAACAATACGGACAATGTCGTTAGGACACCCCCATTTTGTTAATTTATGAACATTTCAGGACACGGCGAGTGTTCTCAGAACACCCCCATTTTGTTAATTTACGAACATTTCAGGACACCGCGAGTGTTCTTAGAACACATTCAACTTGCCAGCGAATAATACGGACAGTGTCCTCAGGACACCCCCATTTTGTTTATTTGCGAACATTTCAGGACACCGCGAGTGTTCTTAGAACACATTCAACTTGCCAGCGAACAATACGGACAACGTCCTCAGAACACCCCCATTTTTTTTATTTACCAACATTTCAGGACACTGCGAGTGTTCGCAGAACACCCCCATTTTGTTAATTTACAAACATTTCAGGACACCGCGAATGTTCTTAGAACACATTCAACTTGCCACTGAACAATACGGACAGCGTCCTCAGGACACCCCCATTTTGTTAATTTACGAACATTTCAGGACACCGCGAGTGTTCTTAGAACACATTCAACTTGCCAGCGAACAATACGGACAACTTCGTCAGGACACCCCCATTTTGTTAATTTATGAACATTTCAGGACACGGCGAGTGTTCTCAGAACACCCCCATTTTGTTAATTTACGAACATTTCAGGACACCGCGAGTGTTCTTAGAACACATTCAACTTGCCAGTGAATAATACGGACAGCGTCCTCAGGACACCCCCATTGTGTTTATTTGCGAACATTTCAGGACACCGCGAGTGTTCTTAGAACACATTCAACTTGCCAGAAAAAAATACGGACAGTGTCCTCAGGACACCCCCATTTTGTTTATTTGCAAATATTTCAGGACACGGCGAGTGTTCTTAGAACACATTCAACTTGCCAGCGAACAATACGGACAGCATCCTCAAGACACCCCCATTTTGTTAATTTACGAACATTTCAGGACACCGCAAGTGTTCTTAGAACACATTCAACTTGCCAGCGAACAATACGGACAACGTCGTTAGGACACCCCCATTTTGTTAATTTATGAACATTTCAGGACACGGCGAGTGTTCTCAGAACACCCCCATTTTGTTAATTTACAAACATTTCAGGACACCGCAAGTGTTCTTAGAACACATTCAACTTGCCACCGAACAATAAGTACAGCGTCCTCAGGACATCCCCATTTTGTTCATTTACGAACATTTCAGGACACCGCAAGTGTTCTTTGAACACATTCAACTTGCCAGCGAACAATACGGACAACGTCGTTAGGACACCCCCATTTTGTTAATTTATGAACATTTCAGGACACGGCGAGTGTTCTCAGAACACCCCCATTTTGTTAATTTACAAACATTTCAGGACACCGCGAGTGTTCTTAGAACACATTCAACTTGCCACCGAACAATACGGACAGCGTCCTCAGGACACCCCCATTTTGTTAATTTACGAACATTTCAGGACACGGCAAGTGTTCTTAGAACACATTCAACTTGCCAGCGAACAATACGGACAATGTCGTTAGGACACCCCCATTTTGTTAATTTATGAACATTTCAGGACACGGCGAGTGTTCTCAGAACACCCCCATTTTGTTAATTTACGAACATTTCAGGACACCGCGAGTGTTCTTAGAACACATTCAACTTGCCAGCGAATAATACGGACAGTGTCCTCAGGACACCCCCATTTTGTTTATTTGCGAACATTTCAGGACACCGCGAGTATTCTTAGAACACATTCAACTTGCCAGCGAACAATACGGACAGCGTCCTCAGGACACCCCCATTTTGTTAATTTACGAACATTTCAGGACACCGTGAGTGTTCTTAGAACACATTCAACTTGCCAGCGAACAATACGGACAGCGTCCTCAGGACACCCCCATTTTCATAATTTACGAACATTTCAGGCCACTGCGAGTGATCTTAGAACACATTCAACTTGCCAGCGAATAATACGGACAGCGTCCTCAGGACACCCCCATTTTGTTTATTTACGAACATTTCAGGACAGCACGAGTGTTCTTAGAACACTTTCAACTCACCAGCGAACAATACGGACAGCGTCCTCTGGACACCCACATTTTCTTAATTTGCGAACATTTCAGGACACAGTGAGTGTTTTAGAACACATTCAACTTGCCAGCGAATAATACGGACAGCGTCCTCAGGACACCCCCATTTTGTTTATCTGCGAACATTTCAGGACACCGCGAGTGTTCTTAGAACACATTCAACTTGCCAGCGAACAATACGGACAGCGTCCTCAGGACACCCCCATTTTGTTAATTTACGAACATTTCAGGACACCGTGAGTGTTCTTAGAACACATTCAACTTGCCAGCGAACAATACGGACAGCGTCCTCAGGACACCCCCATTTTCATAATTTACGAACATTTCAGGACACCGCGAGTGATCTTAGAACACATTCAACTTGCCAGCGAATAATACGGACAGCGTCCTCAGGACACCCCCATTTTGTTTATTTACGAACATTTCAGGACAGCACGAGTGTTCTTAGAACACTTTCAACTTGCCAGCAAACAATACGGACAGCGTCCTCAGGACACCCACATCTTCTTAATTTGCGAACATTTCAGGACACAGTGAGTGTTCTTAGAACACATTCAACTTGCCAGCGAATAATACGGACAGCGTCCTCAGGACACCCCCATTTTGTTTATTTACGAACATTTCAGGACACCGCAAGTGTTCTTAGAACACTTTCAACTTGCCAGCGAACAATACGGACAGCGTCCTCAGGACACCCCCATTTTGTTTATTTGCGAACATTTCAGGACACCGCAAGTGTTCTTAGAACACTTTCAACTTGCCAGCGAACAATACGGACAGCGTCCTCAGGACACCCCCATTTTGTTTATTTACGAACATTTCAGGACAGCACGAGTGTTCTTAGAACACTTTCAACTTGCCAGCGAACAATACGGATATCGTCCTCAGGACACCCCCATTTTCATAATTTACGAACATTTCAGGACACCGCGAGTGATCTTAGAACACATTCAACTTGCCAGCGAATAATACGGACAGCGTCCTCAGGACACCCCCATTTTGTTGATTTACGAACATTTCAGGACAGCACGAGTGTTCTTAGAACACTTTCAACTTGCCAGCGAACAATACGGACAGCGTCCTCAGGACACCCACATTTTCTTAATTTGCGAACATTTCAGGACACAGTGAGTGTTCTTAGAACACATTCAACTTGCCAGTGAATAATACGGACAGCGTCCCCAGGACACCCCCATTTTGTTTATTTGCGAACATTTCAGGACACCACAAGTGTTCTTAGAACACTTTCAACTTGCCAGCGAACAATACGGACAGCGTCCTCAGGACACCCCCATTTTGTTTATTTGCGAACATTTTAGGACACCGCAAGTGTTCTTAGAACACTTTCAACTTGCCAGCGAACAATACGGACAGCGTCCTCAGGACACCCCCATTTTGTTTATTTGCGAACATTTTAGGACACCGCAAGTGTTCTTAGAACACATTCAACTTGCCAGCGAACAATACGGACAGCGTCCTCAGGACACCCCCATTTTGTTTATTTGCGAACATTTTAGGACACCGCAAGTGTTCTTAGAACACATTCAACTTGCCAGTGAATAATACGGACAGCGTCCCCAGGACACCCCCATTTTGTTTATTTACGAACATTTCAGGACAGCACGAGTGTTCTTAGAACACTTTCAACTTGCCAGCGAACAATACGGACAGCGTCCTCAGGACACCCCCATTTTCTTAATTTGCGAACATTTCAGGACACAGTGAGTGTTCTCAGAACACCCCCATTTTGTTAATTTACAAACATTTCAGCACACCGCGAGTGTTCTTAGAACACATTCAACTTGCCACCGAACAATACGGACAGCGTCCTCAGGACACCCCCATTGTGTTAATTTACGAACATTTCAGGACACCGTGAGTGTTCTTAGAACACATTCAACTTGCCAGCGAACAATACGGACAGCGTCCTCAGGACACCCCCATTTTCATAATTTACGAACATTTCAGGACACCGCGAGTGATCTTAGAACACATTCAACTTGCCAGCGAATAATACGGACAGCGTCCTCAGGACACCCCCATTTTGTTTATTTGCGAACATTTCAGGACACCGCAAGTGTTCTTAGAACACTTTCAACTTGCCAGCGAACAATACGGACAGCGTCCTCAGGACACCCCCATTTTGTTTATTTACGAACATTTCAGGACAGCACGAGTGTTCTTAGAACACTTTCAACTTGCCAGCGAACAATACGGACAGCGTCCTCAGGACACCCCCATTTTCTTAATTTGCAAACATTTCAGGACACAGTGAGTGTTCTTAGAACACATTCAACTTGTCAGCGAACAATAGGGACAGCGTCCTCAGGACACCCCCATTTTGTTTATTTGCGAACATTTCAGGACACCGCGAGTGTTCTTAGAACACATTCAACTTGCCAGCGAACAATACGGACAGCGTCCTCAGAACACCCCCATTTTGTTTATTTACGAACATTTCAGGACACGGCGAGTGTTCTCAGAACACCCCCATTTTGTTCATTTACGAACATTTCAGGACACTGCGAGTGTTCTTAGAACACATTCAACTTGCCAGAGAAAAATACGGACAGTGTCCTCAGGACACCCCCATTTTGTTTATTTGCGAACATTTCAGGACACGGCGAGTGTTCTTAGAACACATTCAACTTGCCAGAGAACAATACGGACAGCGTCCTCAGGACACCCCCATTTTGTTTATTTGCGAACATTTCAGGACACGGCGAGTGTTCTTAGAACACATTCAACTTGCCAGCGAACAATACGGACAGCGTCCACAAGACACCCCCATTTTGTTTATTTGCGAACATTTCAGGACACCGCGAGTGTTCTTAGAACACATTCAACTTGCTAGCGAACAATACGGACAGCGTCCTCAGAACACCCCCATTTTTTTTATTTGCGAACATTTCAGGACACCGCAAGTGTTTTCAGAACACATTCAACTTGCCAGCGAACAATACGGACAACGTCATCAGGACACCCCCATTTTGTTAATTTATGAACATTTCAGAACACGCCGACTGTTCTCAGAACACCCCCATTTTGTTAATTTACGAACATTTCAGGACACTGCGAGTGTTCTTAGAACACATTCAACTTGCCAGCGAACAATACAGACAGCGTCCTCAGGACACCTCCATTTTCTTAATTTACGAACATTTCAGGACACCGCGAGTGTTCTTAGAACACATTCAACTTGCCAGCCAATAATACGGACAGCGTCCTCAGGACACCCCCATTTTGTTTATTTGCGAACATTTCAGGACACCGCGAGTGATCTTAGGACACAATCAACTCTCCAGAGAACAATACGGACAGCGTCCTCAGGACACCCCCATTTTGTTTATTTGCGAACATTTCAGGACACCGCGAGTGTTCTTAGAACACATTCAACTTGCCAGTGAATAATACGGACAGGGTCCTCAGGACACCCCCATTTTGTTTATTTGCGAACATTTCAGGACACCGCGAGTGTTCTTAGAACACATTCAACTTGCCAGAGAATAATATGGACAGGGTCCTCAGGACACCCCCATTTTGTTTATTTGCGAACATTTCAGGACACCGCAAGTGTTCTTAGAACACATTCAACTTGCCAGCGAACAATACGGACAGCGTCCTCGGAACACCCCCATTTCGTTTATTTACGAACATTTCAGGACACGGTGAGTGTTCTCAGAACACCCCCATTTTGTTAATTTACGAACATTTCAGGACACCGCGAGTGTTCTTACAACACATTCAACTTGCCAGCGAATAATACGGACAGCGTCCTCAGGACACCCCCATCTTATTTATTTGCGAACATTTCAGGGCACCGCGAGTGTTCTTAGAACACATTCAACTTGCCAGAGAACAATACGGACAGCGTCCTCAGGACATCCCCATTTTGTTTATTTGCGAACATTTCAGGACACGGCGAGTGTTCTTAGAACACATTCAACTTGCCAGCGAATAATACGGACAGCGTCCTTAGAACACCCCCATTTTGTTTATTTACGAACATTCCAGGACACCGCAAGTGTTTTCAGAACACATTCAACTTGCCAGCGAACAATACGGACAACGTCGGCAGGACACCCCCATTTTGTTAATTTATGAACATTTCAGGACACGGCGAGTGTTCTCAGAACACCCCCATTTTGTTCATTTACGAACATTTCAGGACACCGCGAGTGTTCTTAGAACACATTCAACTTGCCAGTGAATAATACGGACAGCGTCCTCAGGACACCCCCATTGTGTTTATTTGCGAACATTTCAGGACACCGCAAGTGTTCTTAGAACACATTCAACTTGCCAGAGAAAAATACAGACAGCGTCCTCAGGACACCCCCATTTTGTTTATTTGCGAACATTTCAGGACACTGCGAGTGTTCTTAGAACACATTCAACTTGCCAGCGAATAATACGGACAGCGTCCTCAGAACACCCCCAGTTTTTTTATTTGCGAACATTTCAGGACACCGCAAGTGTTTTCAGAACACATTCAACTTGCCAGCGAACAATACGGACAACGTCGTCAGGACACCCCCATTTTGTTAATTTATGAACATTTCAGAACACGGCGAGTGTTCTCAGAACACCCCCATTTTGTTAATTTACGAACATTTCAGGACACCGCGAGTGTTCTTAGAACACATTCAACTTGCCAGCGAACAATACGGACAGCGTCCTCAGGACACCCCCATTTTCTTAATTTAAGAACATTTCAGGACACCGCGAGTGATCTTAGAACACATTCAACTCTCCAGAGAACAATACGGACAGCGTCCTCAGGACACCCCCATTTTGTTTATTTGTGAACATTTCAGGACACGGCGAGTGTTCTTAGAACACATTCAACTTGCCAGCGAACAATACGGACAGCGTCCTTAGAACACCCCCATTTTGTTTATTTACGAACATTCCAGGACACCGCAAGTGTTTTCAGAACACATTCAACTTGCCAGCGAACAATACGGACAACGTCGGCAGGACACCCCCATTTTGTTAATTTATGAACATTTCAGGACACGGCGAGTGTTCTCAGAACACCCCCATTTTGTTCATTTACGAACATTTCAGGACACCGCGAGTGTTCTTAGAACACATTCAACTTGCCAGTGAATAATACGGACAGCGTCCTCAGGACACCCCCATTGTGTTTATTTGCAAACATTTCAGGACACCGCGAGTGTTCTTAGAACACATTCAACTTGCCAGAGAAAAATACGGACAGCGTCCTCAGGACACCCCCATTTTGTTTATTTGCGAACATTTCAGGACACTGCGAGTGTTCTTAGAACACATTCAACTTGCCAGCGAATAATACGGACAGCGTCCTCAGAACACCCCCATTTTGTTTATTTACGAACATTCCAGGACACCGCGAGTGTTTTCAGAACACATTCAACTTGCCAGCGAACAATACGGACAACGTCGGCAGGACACCCCCATTTTGTTAATTTATGAACATTTCAGGACACGGCGAGTGTTCTCAGAACACCCCCATTTTGTTAATTTACGAACATTTCAGGACACCGCGAGTGTTCTTAGAACACATTCAACTTGCCAGTGAATAATACGGACAGCGTCCTCAGGACACCCCCATTGTGTTTATTTGCGAACATTTCAGGACACCGCGAGTGTTCTTAGAACACATTCAACTTGCCAGAGAAAAATACGGACAGTGTCCTCAGGACACCCCCATTTTGTTTATTTGCAAATATTTCAGGACACGGCGAGTGTTCTTAGAACACATTCAACTTGCCAGCGAACAATACGGACAGCATCCTCAAGACACCCCCATTTTGTTAATTTACGAACATTTCAGGACACCGCAAGTGTTCTTAGAACACATTCAACTTGCCAGCGAACAATACGGACAACGTCGTTAGGACACCCCCATTTTGTTAATTTATGAACATTTCAGGACACGGCGAGTGTTCTCAGAACACCCCCATTTTGTTAATTTACAAACATTTCAGGACACCGCGAGTGTTCTTAGAACACATTCAACTTGCCACCGAACAATACGGACAGCGTCCTCAGGACACCCCCATTTTGTTAATTTACGAACATTTCAGGACACGGCAAGTGTTCTTAGAACACATTCAACTTGCCAGCGAACAATACGGACAATGTCGTTAGGACACCCCCATTTTGTTAATTTATGAACATTTCAGGACACGGCGAGTGTTCTCAGAACACCCCCATTTTGTTAATTTACGAACATTTCAGGACACCGCGAGTGTTCTTAGAACACATTCAACTTGCCAGCGAATAATACGGACAGTGTCCTCAGGACACCCCCATTTTGTTTATTTGCGAACATTTCAGGACACCGCAAGTGTTCTTAGAACACATTCAACTTGCCAGCGAACAATACGGACAGCGTCCTCAGGACACCCCCATTTTGTTAATTTACGAACATTTCAGGACACCGTGAGTGTTCTTAGAACACATTCAACTTGCCAGCGAACAATACGGACAGCGTCCTCAGGACACCCCCATTTTCATAATTTACGAACATTTCAGGACACCGCGAGTGATCTTAGAACACATTCAACTTGCCAGCGAATAATACGGACAGCGTCCTCAGGACACCCCCATTTTGTTTATTTACGAACATTTCAGGACAGCACGAGTGTTCTTAGAACACTTTCAACTTGCCAGCGAACAATACGGACAGCGTCCTCAGGACACCCACATTTTCTTAATTTGCGAACATTTCAGGACACAGTGAGTGTTCTTAGAACACATTCAACTTGCCAGCGAATAATACGGACAGCGTCCTCAGGACACCCCCATTTTGTTTATTTGCGAACATTTCAGGACACCGCGAGTGTTCTTAGAACACATTCAACTTGCCAGCGAACAATACGGACAGCGTCCTCAGGACACCCCCATTTTGTTAATTTACGAACATTTCAGGACACCGTGAGTGTTCTTAGAACACATTCAACTTGCCAGCGAACAATACGGACAGCGTCCTCAGGACACCCCCATTTTCATAATTTACGAACATTTCAGGACACCGCGAGTGATCTTAGAACACATTCAACTTGCCAGCGAATAATACGGACAGCGTCCTCAGGACACCCCCATTTTGTTTATTTACGAACATTTCAGGACAGCACGAGTGTTCTTAGAACACTTTCAACTTGCCAGCGAACAATACGGACAGCGTCCTCAGGACACCCACATTTTCTTAATTTGCGAACATTTCAGGACACAGTGAGTGTTCTTAGAACACATTCAACTTGCCAGCGAATAATACGGACAGCGTCCTCAGGACACCCCCATTTTGTTTATTTGCGAACATTTCAGGACACCGCAAGTGTTCTTAGAACACTTTCAACTTGCCAGCGAACAATACGGACAGCATCCTCAGGACACCCCCATTTTGTTTATTTGCGAACATTTCAGGACACCGCAAGTGTTCTTAGAACACTTTCAACTTGCCAGCGAACAATACGGACAGCGTCCTCAGGACACCCCCATTTTGTTTATTTACGAACATTTCAGGACAGCACGAGTGTTCTTAGAACACTTTCAACTTGCCAGCGAACAATACGGACAGCGTCCTCAGGACACCCCCATTTTCATAATTTACGAACATTTCAGGACACCGCGAGTGATCTTAGAACACATTCAACTTGCCAGCGAATAATACGGACAGCGTCCTCAGGACACCCCCATTTTGTTGATTTACGAACATTTCAGGACAGCACGAGTGTTCTTAGAACACTTTCAACTTGCCAGCGAACAATACGGACAGCGTCCTCAGGACACCCACATTTTCTTAATTTGCGAACATTTCAGGACACAGTGAGTGTTCTTAGAACACATTCAACTTGCCAGTGAATAATACGGACAGTGTCCTCAGGACACCCCCATTTTGTTTATTTGCGAACATTTCAGGACACCGCAAGTGTTCTTAGAACACTTTCAACTTGCCAGCGAACAATACGGACAGCATCCTCAGGACACCCCCATTTTGTTTATTTGCGAACATTTCAGGACACCGCAAGTGTTCTTAGAACACTTTCAACTTGCCAGCGAACAATACGGACAGCGTCCTCAGGACACCCCCATTTTGTTTATTTACGAACATTTCAGGACAGCACGAGTGTTCTTAGAACACTTTCAACTTGCCAGCGAACAATACGGACAGCGTCCTCAGGACACCCCCATTTTCTTAATTTGCGAACATTTCAGGACACAGTGAGTGTTCTCAGAACACCCCCATTTTGTTAATTTACAAACATTTCAGCACACCGCGAGTGTTCTTAGAACACATTCAACTTGCCACCGAACAATACGGACAGCGTCCTCAGGACACCCCCATTGTGTTAATTTACGAACATTTCAGGACACCGTGAGTGTTCTTAGAACACATTCAACTTGCCAGCGAACAATACGGACAGCGTCCTCAGGACACCCCCATTTTCATAATTTACGAACATTTCAGGACACCGCGAGTGATCTTAGAACACATTCAACTTGCCAGCGAATAATACGGACAGCGTCCTCAGGACACCCCCATTTTGTTTATTTGCGAACATTTCAGGACACCGCAAGTGTTCTTAGAACACTTTCAACTTGCCAGCGAACAATACGGACAGCGTCCTCAGGACACCCCCATTTTGTTTATTTACGAACATTTCAGGACAGCACGAGTGTTCTTAGAACACTTTCAACTTGCCAGCGAACAATACGGACAGCGTCCTCAGGACACCCCCATTTTCTTAATTTGCGAACATTTCAGGACACAGTGAGTGTTCTTAGAACACATTCAACTTGTCAGCGAACAATACGGACAGCGTCCTCAGGACACCCCCATTTTGTTTATTTGCGAACATTTCAGGACACCGCGAGTGTTCTTAGAACACATTCAACTTGCCAGCGAACAATACGGACAGCGTCCTCAGAACACCCTCATTTTGTTTATTTACGAACATTTCAGGACACGGCGAGTGTTCTCAGAATACCCCCATTTTGTTTATTTGCGAACATTTCAGGACACGGCGAGTGTTCTTAGAACACATTCAACTTGCCAGCGAACAATACGGACAGCGTCCTCAGAACACCCCCATTTTGTTTATTTACGAACATTCCAGGACACCGCGAGTGTTTTCAGAACACATTCAACTTGCCAGCGAACAATACGGACAACGTCGGCAGGACACCCCCATTTTGTTAATTTATGAACATTTCAGGACACGGCGAGTGTTCTCAGAACACCCCCATTTTGTTCATTTACGAACATTTCAGGACACCGCGAGTGTTCTTAGAACACATTCAACTTGCCAGTGAATAATACGGACAGCGTCCTCAGGACACCCCCATTGTGTTTATTTGCGAACATTTCAGGACACCGCGAGTGTTCTTAGAACACATTCAACTTGCCAGAGAAAAATACGGACAGCGTCCTCAGGACACCCCCATTTTGTTTATTTGCGAACATTTCAGGACACTGCGAGTGTTCTTAGAACACATTCAACTTGCCAGCGAATAATACGGACAGCGTCCTCAGAACACCCCCATTTTGTTTATTTACGAACATTCCAGGACACCACGAGTGTTTTCAGAACACATTCAACTTGCCAGCGAACAATACGGACAACGTCGGCAGGACACCCCCATTTTGTTAATTTATGAACATTTCAGGACACGGCGAGTGTTCTCAGAACACCCCCATTTTGTTAATTTACGAACATTTCAGGACACCGCGAGTGTTCTTAGAACACATTCAACTTGCCATTGAATAATACGGACAGCGTCCTCAGGACACCCCCATTGTGTTTATTTGCGAACATTTCAGGACACCGCGAGTGTTCTTAGAACACATTCAACTTGCCAGAGAAAAATACGGACAGTGTCCTCAGGACACCCCCATTTTGTTTATTTGCAAATATTTCAGGACACGGCGAGTGTTCTTAGAACACATTCAACTTGCCAGCGAACAATACGGACAGCATCCTCAAGACACCCCCATTTTGTTTATTTGCAAATATTTCAGGACACGGCGAGTGTTCTTAGAACACATTCAACTTGCCAGCGAACAATACGGACAACGTCGTTAGGACACCCCCATTTTGTTAATTTATGAACATTTCAGGACACGGCGAGTGTTCTCAGAACACCCCCATTTTGTTAATTTACAAACATTTCAGGACACCGCAAGTGTTCTTAGAACACATTCAACTTGCCACCGAACAATAAGTACAGCGTCCTCAGGACACCCCCATTTTGTTCATTTACGAACATTTCAGGACACTGCAAGTGTTCTTTGAACACATTCAACTTGCCAGCGAACAATACGGACAACGTCGTTGGGACACCCCCATTTTGTTAATTTATGAACATTTCAGGACACGGCGAGTGTTCTCAGAACACCCCCATTTTGTTAATTTACAAACATTTCAGGACACTGCGAGTGTTCTTAGAACACATTCAACTTGCCACCGAACAATACGGACAGCGTCCTCAGGACACCCCCATTTTGTTAATTTACGAACATTTCAGGACACGGCAAGTGTTCTTAGAACACATTCAACTTGCCAGCGAACAATACGGACAATGTCGTTAGGACACCCCCATTTTGTTAATTTATGAACATTTCAGGACACGGCGAGTGTTCTCAGAACACCCCCATTTTGTTAATTTACGAACATTTCAGGACACCGCGAGTGTTCTTAGAACACATTCAACTTGCCAGCGAATAATACGGACAGTGTCCTCAGGACACCCCCATTTTGTTTATTTGCGAACATTTCAGGACACCGCGAGTGTTCTTAGAACACATTCAACTTGCCAGCGAACAATACGGACAGCGTCCTCAGGACACCCCCATTTTGTTAATTTACGAACATTTCAGGACACCGTGAGTGTTCTTAGAACACATTCAACTTGCCAGCGAACAATACGGACAGCGTCCTCAGGACACCCCCATTTTCATAATTTACGAACATTTCAGGACACCGCGAGTGATCTTAGAACACATTCAACTTGCCAGCGAATAATACGGACAGCGTCCTCAGGACACCCCCATTTTGTTTATTTACGAACATTTCAGGACAGCACGAGTGTTCTTAGAACACTTTCAACTTGCCAGCGAACAATACGGACAGCGTCCTCAGGACACCCACATTTTCTTAATTTGCGAACATTTCAGGACACAGTGAGTGTTCTTAGAACACATTCAACTTGCCAGCGAATAATACGGACAGCGTCCTCAGGACACCCCCATTTTGTTTATTTGCGAACATTTCAGGACACCGCGAGTGTTCTTAGAACACATTCAACTTGCCAGCGAACAATACGGACAGCGTCCTCAGGACACCCCCATTTTGTTAATTTACGAACATTTCAGGACACCGTGAGTGTTCTTAGAACACATTCAACTTGCCAGCGAACAATACGGACAGCGTCCTCAGGACACCCCCATTTTCATAATTTACGAACATTTCAGGACACCGCGATTGATCTTAGAACACATTCAACTTGACAGCGAATAATACGGACAGCGTCCTCAGGACATCCACATTTTGTATATTTACGAACATTTCAGGACAGCACGAGTGTTCTTAGAACACTTTCAACTTGCCAGCGAACAATACGGACAGCGTCCTCAGGACACCCACATTTTCTTAATTTGCGAACATTTCAGGACACAGTGAGTGTTCTTAGAACACATTCAACTTGCCAGCGAATAATACGGACAGCGTCCTCAGGACACCCCCATTTTGTTTATTTGCGAACATTTCAGTACACCGCAAGTGTTCTTAGAACACTTTCAACTTGCCAGCGAACAATACGGACAGCGTCCTCAGGACACCCCCATTTTGTTTATTTGCGAACATTTCAGGACACCGCAAGTGTTCTTAGAACACTTTCAACTTGCCAGCGAACAATACGGACAGCGTCCTCAGGACACCCCCATTTTGTTTATTTACGAACATTTCAGGACAGCACGAGTGTTCTTAGAACACTTTCAACTTGCCAGCGAACAATACGGACAGCGTCCTCAGGACACCCCCATTTTGTTTATTTGCGAACATTTCAGGACACCGCGAGTGTTCTTAGAACACATTCAACTTGCCCGAGAAAAATACGGACAGCGTCCTCAGGACACCCCCATTTTGTTTATTTGCGAACATTTCAGGACACTGCGAGTGTTCTTAGAACACATTCAACTTGCCAGCGAATAATACGGACAGCGTCCTCAGAACACCCCCATTTTGTTTATTTACGAACATTCCAGGACACCGCGAGTGTTTTCAGAACACATTCAACTTGCCAGCGAACAATACGGACAACGTCGGCAGGACACCCCCATTTTGTTAATTTATGAACATTTCAGGACACGGCGAGCGTTCTCAGAACACCCCCATTTTGTTAATTTACGAACATTTCAGGACACCGCGAGTGTTCTTAGAACACATTCAACTTGCCAGTGAATAATACGGACAGCGTCCTCAGGACACCCCATTGTGTTTATTTGCGAACATTTCAGGACACCGCAAGTGTTCTTAGAACACATTCAACTTGCCAGAGAAAAATACGGACAGTGTCCTCAGGACACCCCCATTTTGTTTATTTGCAAATATTTCAGGACACGGCGAGTGTTCTTAGAACACATTCAACTTGCCAGCGAACAATACGGACAGCATCCTCAAGACACCCCCATTTTGTTAATTTACGAACATTTCAGGACACCGCAAGTGTTCTTAGAACACATTCAACTTGCCAGCGAACAATACGGACAACGTCGTTAGGACACCCCCATTTTGTTAATTTATGAACATTTCAGAACACGGCGAGTGTTCTCAGAACACCCCCATTTTGTTAATTTACAAACATTTCAGGACACCGCAAGTGTTCTTAGAACACATTCAACTTGCCACCGAACAATAAGTACAGCGTCCTCAGGACACCCCCATTTTGTTCATTTACGAACATTTCAGGACACCGCAAGTGTTCTTTGAACATATTCAACTTGCCAGCGAACAATACGGACAACGTCGTTAGGACACCCCCATTTTGTTAATTTATGAACATTTCAGGACACGGCGAGTGTTCTCAGAACACCCCCATTTTGTTAATTTACAAACATTTCAGGACACCGCGAGTGTTCTTAGAACACATTCAACTTGCCACCGAACAATACGGACAGCGTCCTCAGGACACCCCCATTTTGTTAATTTACGAACATTTCAGGACACGGCAAGTGTTCTTAGAACACATTCAACTTGCCAGCGAACAATACGGACAATGTCGTTAGGACACCCCCATTTTGTTAATTTATGAACATTTCAGGACACGGCGAGTGTTCTCAGAACACCCCCATTTTGTTAATTTACGAACATTTCAGGACACCGCGAGTGTTCTTAGAACACATTCAACTTGCCAGCGAATAATACGGACAGTGTCCTCAGGACACCCCCATTTTGTTTATTTGCGAACATTTCAGGACACCGCGAGTGTTCTTAGAACACATTCAACTTGCCAGCGAACAATACGGACAGCGTCCTCAGGACACCCTCATTTTGTTAATTTACGAACATTTCAGGACACCGTGAGTGTTCTTGGAACACATTCAACTTGCCAGCGAACAATACGGACAGCGTCCTCAGGACACCCCCATTTTCATAATTTACGAACATTTCAGGACACCGCGAGTGATCTTAGAACACATTCAACTTGCCAGCGAATAATACGGACAGCGTCCTCAGGACACCCCCATTTTGTTTATTTACGAACATTTCAGGACAGCACAAGTGTTCTTAGAACACTTTCAACTTGCCAGCGAACAATACGGACAGCGTCCTCAGGACACCCCCATTTTGTTTATTTGCGAACATTTCAGGACACCGCAAGTGTTCTTAGAACACTTTCAACTTGCCAGCGAACAATACGGACAGCGTCCTCAGGACACCCCCATTTTGTTTATTTACGATCATTTCAGGACAGCACGAGTGTTCTTAGAACACTTTCAACTTGCCAGCGAACAATACGGACAGCGTCCTCAGGACACCCCCATTTTCTTAATTTGCGAACATTTCAGGACACAGTGAGTGTTCTCAGAACACCCCCATTTTGTTAATTTACAAACATTTCAGCACACCGCGAGTGTTCTTAGAACACATTCAACTTGCCACCGAACAATACGGACAGCGTCCTCAGGACACCCCCATTGTGTTAATTTACGAACATTTCAGGACACCGTGAGTGTTCTTAGAACACATTCAACTTGCCAGCGAACAATACAGACAGCGTCCTCAGGACACCCCCATTTTCTTAATTTGCGAACATTTCAGGACACAGTGAGTGTTCTTAGAACACATTCAACTTGTCAGCGAACAATACGGACAGCGTCCTCAGGACACCCCCATTTTGTTTATTTGCGAACATTTCAGGACAGCACGAGTGTTCTTAGAACACTTTCAACTTGCCAGCGAACAATACAGACAGCGTCCTCAGGACACCCCCATTTTCTTAATTTGCGAACATTTCAGGACACAGTGAGTGTTCTTAGAACACATTCAACTTGTCAGCGAACAATACGGACAGCGTCCTCAGGACACCCCCATTTTGTTTATTTGCGAACATTTCAGGACACCGCGAGTGTTCTTAGAACACATTCAACTTGCCAGCGAACAATACGGACAGCGTCCTCAGAACACCCTCATTTTGTTTATTTACGAACATTTCAGGACACGGCGAGTGTTCTCAGAATACCCCCATTTTGTTAATTTACGAACATTTCAGGACACCGCGAGAGTTCTTAGAACACATTCGACTTGCCAGCGAACAATACCGACAACGTCGTTAGGACACCCCCATTTTGTTAATTTATGAACATTTCAGGACACGGCGAGTGTTCTCAGAACACCCCCATTTTGTTAATTTACGAACATTTCAGGACACCACGAGTGTTCTTAGAACACATTCAACTTGCCAGCGAACAATACGGACAGCGTCCACAATACACCCCCATTTTGTTTATTTGCGAACATTTCAGGACACCGCGAGTGTTCTTAGAACACATTCAATTTTCCAGCGAATACGGACAGCGTCCTCAGAACACCCCCATTTTGTTTATTTACAAACATTTCAGGACACGGCGAGTGTTCTTAGAACACATTCAACTTGCCAGCGAATAATACGGACAGCGTCCTCAGGACACCCCCATTTTGTTTATTTGCGAACATTTTAGGGCACCGCAAGTGTTCTTAGAACACATTCAACTTGCCAGCGAACAATACGGACAGCGTCCACAAGACACCCCCATTTTGTTTATTTGCGAACATTTCAGGACACCGCAAGTGTTCTTAGAATACATTCAACTTGCCAGAGAACAATACGGAGAGCGTCCTCAGGACACCCCCATTTTGTTTATTTGCGAACATTTCAGGACACGGCGAGTGTTCTTAGAACACATTCAACTTGCCAGTGAACAATACGGACAGCGTCCACAAGACACCCCCATTTTGTTTATTTGCGAACATTTCAGGACACCGCAAGTGTTCTTAGAATACATTCAACTTGCCAGAGAACAATACGGAGAGCGTCCTCAGGACACCCCCATTTTGTTTATTTGCGAACATTTCAGGACACCGCGAGTGTTCTTAGAATACATTCAACTTTCCAGAGAACAATACGGAGAGCGTCCTCAGGACACCCCCATTTTGTTTATTTGCGAACATTTCAGGACACGGCGAGTGTTCTTAGAACACATTCAACTTGCCAGCGAACAATACGGACAGCGTCCTCAAGACACCCCCATTTTGTTTATTTGCGAACATTTCAGGACACCGCGAGTGTTCTTAGAACACATTCAACTTGCCAGCGAACAATACGGACAACGTCCTCAGAACACCCCCATTTTTTTTATTTACCAACATTTCAGGACACTGCGAGTGTTCGCAGAACACCCCCATTTTGTTAATTTACAAACATTTCAGGACACCGCGAATGTTCTTAGAACACATTCAACTTGCCACTGAACAATACGGACAGCGTCCTCAGGACACCCCCATTTTGTTAATTTACGAACATTTCAGGACACCGCGAGTGTTCTTAGAACACATTCAACTTGCCAGCGAACAATACGGACAACTTCGTCAGGACACCCCCATTTTGTTAATTTATGAACATTTCAGGACACGGCGAGTGTTCTCAGAACACCCCCATTTTGTTAATTTACGAACATTTCAGGACACCGCGAGTGTTCTTAGAACACATTTAACTTGCTAGCGAATAATACGGACAGCGTCCTCAAGACACCCCCATTTTGTTTATTTGCGAACATTTCAGGACACCGCGAGTGTTCTTAGAACACATTCAACTTGTCAGAGAACAATACGGACAGCTTCCTCAGGACACCCCCATTTTGTTTATTTGCGAACATTTCAGAACACCGCAAGTGTTCTTAGAACACATTCAACTTGCCAGCGAACAATACGGACAATGTCATAACGTCGTTAGGACACCCCATTTTGTTAATTTATGAACATTTCAGGACACGGCGAGTGTTCTCAGAACACATTCAACTTGCCAGCGAATAATACGGACAGCGTCCTCAGGACACCCCCATTTTGTTAATTTATGAACATTTCAGGACACGGCGAGTGTTCTCAGAACACCCCCATTTTGTTTATTTACGAACATTTCTTGACACCGGTAGTGTTCTTGGAACACATTCAACTTGCCAGCGAACAATACAGACAACGTCCTCAGGACACCCCCATTTTGTTAATTTGCGAACATTTCAGGACACGGCGAGTGTTCTCAGAACACCCCCATTTTGTTTATTTACGAACATTTCAGGACACCGCTAGTGTTCTTGGAACACATTCAACTTGCCAGCGAACAATACAGACAACGTCCTCAGGACACCCCCATTTTGTTAATTTATGAACATTTCAGGACACGGCGAGTGTTCTCAGAACACCCCCATTTTGTTAATTTACGAACATTTCAGAACACTGCAAGTGTTTTCAGAACACATTCAACTTGCCAGCGAACAATACGGACAACGTCGTCAGGAAACCCCCATTTTGTTAATTTATGAACATTTCAGGACTCGGCAAGTGTTCTCAGAACACCCCCATTTTGTTAATTTACGAACATTTCAGGACACCGCAAGTGTTCTTAGAACACATTCAACTTGCCAGTGAATAATACGGACAGCGTCCTCAGGACACCCCCATTTTGTTTATTTGCGAACATTTCAGGACACCGCGAGTGTTCTTAGAATACATTCAACTTGCCAGAGAACAATACGGAGAGCGTCCTCAGGACACCCCCATTTTGTTTATTTGCGAACATTTCAGGACACGGCGAGTGTTCTTAGAACACATTCAACTTGCCAGCGAACAATACGGACAGCGTCCTCAAGACACCCCCATTTTGTTTATTTGCGAACATTTCAGGACACCGCGAGTATTCTTAGAACACATTCAACATGCCAGCGAACAATACGGACAGCGTCCTCAGAACACCCCCATTTTTTTTATTTACGAACATTTCAGGACACCGCGAGTGTTCTTAGAACACATTCAACTTGCCACTGAACAATACGGACAGCGTCCTCAGGACACCCCCATTTTGTTAATTTACGAACATTTCAGGACACCGCGAGTGTTCTTAGAACACATTCAACTTGCCAGCGAACAATACGGACAACGTCGTCAGGACACCCCCATTTTGTTAATTTATGAACATTTCAGGACACGGCGAGTGTTCTCAGAACACCCCCATTTTGTTAATTTACGAACATTTCAGGACACCGCGAGTGTTCTTAGAACACATTTAACTTGCCAGCGAATAATACGGACAGCGTCCTCAGGACACCCCCATTTTGTTTATTTGCGAACATTTCAGGACACCGCGAGTGTTCTTAGAACACATTCAACTTGCCAGAGAATAATACGGACAGCTTCCTCAGGACACCCCCATTTTGTTTATTTGCAAACATTTCAGAACACCGCAAGTGTTCTTAGAACACATTCAACTTGCCAGCGAACAATACGGACAGCGTCCTCAGAACACCCCCATTTTGTTTATTTACGAACATTTCAGGACACGGCGAGTGTTCTCAGAACACCCCCATTTTGTTAATTTACGAACATTTCAGGACACCGCAAGTGTTCTTAGAACACATTCAACTTGCCAGCGAACAATACGGACAATGTCATAACGTCGTTAGGACACCCCCATTTTGTTAATTTATGAACATTTCAGGACACGGCGAGTGTTCTCAGAACACATTCAACTTGCCAGCGAATAATACTGACAACGTCCTCAGGACACCCCCATTTTGTTAATTTATGAACATTTCAGGACACGGCGAGTGTTCTCAGAACACCCCCATTTTGTTAATTTACGAACATTTCAGAACACTGCAAGTGTTTTCAGAACACATTCAACTTGCCAGCGAACAATACGGACAACGTCGTCAGGACACCCCCATTTTGTTAATTTATGAACATTTCAGGACTCGGCAAGTGTTCTCAGAACACCCCCATTTTGTTAATTTACGAACATTTCAGGACACCGCAAGTGTTCTTAGAACACATTCAACTTGCCAGTGAATAATACGGACAGCGTCCTCAGGACACCCCCATTTTGTTTATTTGCGAACATTTCAGGACACCGCGAGTGTTCTTAGAATACATTCAACTTGCCAGAGAACAATACGGAGAGCGTCCTCAGGACACCCCCATTTTGTTTATTTGCGAACATTTTTAGGACACGGCGAGTGCTCTTAGAACACATTCAACTTGCCAGCGAACAATACGGACAGCGTCCTCAAGACACCCTGTGAAGGGTGGAATTATAGTCGGAGACAGGCAAGTGCTGAAACAATATTTATTCTGGTTTAAGGCAGCAGATGCTGAAATAATAACTATTAAGTCCTCCCGGTTAGCTTCACCGGTGTCTTGTCCTCCTGTAGTACAACGGCGTTAGGCCTGGCTTGGTCCTATCTCGAGCCGCTGTCCGGATAGGCCCACCACTCTGGTTCGCTCTCCTCTCTCCTCCCCATGTCCTGTGTAATGAGAACCACCCATTAGTCTCCCTGGGCGCTCTTTTATCACAGCTGGAGGTATCAAGCCCCCACCAATCACTGAGGGGTTGAGTTAACCCCCTTCTCATTGGTTCCTGGGACATGGTCCCACCTCTCTTAAGGGTTGCCATCCCAGTGTGTCGCTCTTCCCGATCCCCTGGTGGTGGAGGGCGGTGGTGTTGGCCCCGTTCCCCTGGTGGTGGAGGGCGGTGGTGTTGGCCATGCGGTTGTGGCCGCGATGCGTAGGGACGCATCCTGATGCTGGGCCCTCCCCCCCTGCAACGTGCAGCTCCGTCAGCGCCATGAGCAGCACGGGGCCGGCGAGCCGGGCGCTGCTCCCTCGTATCCTGGCGCCGTCGTGAACACTGCCCCCCCCCCCGGACTGGGGCGAACAGGTGAGTGCCGAGCGGCCCCGCCGCGGCTGCACATAGCGGCTTCTTCCGCGGCCCTGCCGTGTCCACCTGTAGCGGTTTTAGCCGCGCGGCTAACCCCCGCGGGTTTCCCTTTCCCCTCACTTGCCGCGGACATGGCAGCGCCTCCCGACTCGTGCGGGCCGGCCACACGCCGCGGCCGCCGCGGCACCAGCCGAGGCGCTGCTGCTTCACACATCCCCACCCCAATCCCAGGCCGTTCGGGCCAGGGTGAACACCTAGACAGATAGTCAGCCACCAGCTGAAACCTGGCAGGCCTGTGCAATGTGACGAAATCAAATGGCTGAAGGGAGAGAAACCAGCGGAGGACCCTCTGGTTCGTGTCCTTATGTTGGGCCAGCCACTGGAGGGGTGCATGGTCGGTGTACAGAGTGAACCGGCGACCCAACAGATAGTACCGTAGCGAGTCAATAGCCCACTTGATGGCCAAACACTCCTTCTCGATGGTTGAGTAAGCCGCTTCATGGGGCAACAATTTCCGACTGATGAAGCACACCGGTTGCAGGTCCTCCCCATTCCTCTGCGATAACACAGCTCCCAGGCCCTGGTTTGAGGCGTCCGTTTGTAAAAAGAAATGTTTCTGAAAGTCCGGGCAACAGAGGACCGGGTTGGACGTGATCCTTTGTTTTAGGTGTGCTATGGCGTTCAAGGCCTTCGGGTCGTTGGTCAGGTTGGGATTCCCCTTGAGCCTCAATGCGTCCGTCAAGGGAGCGGCTATCGAGGAGAAGTCAGGGATAAATCTTCTGTAATACCCGATCAATCCCAGGAAAGCTCGTATTTGTTTCCTGTTGGTGGGAGTCGGTATATCTTGGATAGCCTGTGTTTTGGACAACTGCGGTTTCAGCACTCCCCCACCCACTATGTGGCCCAGATATTTGGTTTCATTGGTTCCCATCGTAGTCTTCCTGGGGTTGATATGTAGCCCTGCCTTCTGTAAATCAGCCACTACTTGTTCTAGATGGTTCAGATGCGATTCCCAGGATTGGCTGTATACTACAATATCGTCCAGGTAGGCAGCAGCGTATCCAGTATGCGGTCTCAGTATGATGTCCATCAATCTCTGGAATGTGGCGGGAGCCCCGTGGAGACCAAAGGGTAGGACTTTATACTGATATAAGCCTTGTGGGGTGGAAAAGGCAGTTTTCTCCCTGTCCTGGGAGCGAAGGGGTATTTGCCAATAGCCCTTGGTTAAATCGAGAGTGCTTAAGAAACTGGCTGCTCCAAGGCCCTCCAGGAGTTCGTCCATCCGAGGCATCGGATAGGCTTCGTATCGGGACACCGCGTTCAATTGTCTGTAGTCCATACAGAAACGAACCGAGCCATCCGGCTTAGGGACAAGCACTATGGGTGATGACCAAACGCTGACCGAAGGCTCGATGATATCCATCCTTAGCATCTCGTCCACTTCGGAATTGATGATGGTTCGCCTGGCTTCGGGTATCCGGTAGGGTCTAAGCCTCACAGGTGGTCCGGGATCTGTTTTGATAATATGCTCAAGAACATCGGTTCTTCCAGGTAAGGCGGAAAAGGCGTCAGCATAAGGGGACAACCGGTTCCTGATGTCCGTCTTCATTTCGCGGGTTAGGGTGTCTCCCCAATTGACTGAATTCAGGGTATCAGGAACGGTGTTCAGGATCTCGTCCAGTTTGGCTTCCTCGATACATACAAAGGCGCCCAGAAGAGGCTCATTCCATTTTTTTAGAAGGTTGATATGGTAGACCTTTTCAGGGGTGGTACGATCAGGCTGGTGTACCCGGTAGGTTACTGGGCTTAGTACCTCAGTGACCTCGTACGGCCCTCTCCATCTAGCCAACAGTTTATTGGTGCTGGTAGGCAGGAGTACCAATACCTGGTCCCCTGGGTTAAAGGTTCTCATACGGCTCCCCTTGTTATAGTTTCTTTCTTGAGTTGTTTGGGCACGTCCAAGGTTATCTTGGGCCAGTGTACGTAGTGCGGTTAGGTGTTCCTTTAATTCCTCTGTATACTCGGTTAAAGACACTTCTTCTGTGGTTTCCCATTCCTCTTTAACCAGGTCTAGTATTGTTCGAGGTTGTCTCCCAAACAAGAGCTCGAAGGGAGAGAAACCGGTGGACGACTGGGGGGTGTCTCTTAACACCATTAACACCAGGGGAATCACCCGATCCCAGTTCTTTCCGTCTGGTCCCGTCACCCTTCTTAGCATCTTCTTGATTGTTTGATTATAACGTTCTACCAGCCCATCAGTCTGGGGATGATATACTGAGGTTCTCAACTGGTTGATCTGGAACTGTCCACATACTTGTTTTAGGAGGGTCGACATAAAATTGGTCCCCTGGTCGGTGATTATCTCGGAGGGAATCCCCACTCGGGCAAAAAATGGAATTAACTGGTCGCATAACAACCGGGCCGACGTTCCCTTTAGGGGAAAGGCCTCGGGGTATCGAGTAGCGTAGTCGACTACGACCAGTAAGTATCTATAACCACGGCTGGCTGGTTCCAGGGGTCCCACTATGTCTATGCCGATCCTCTGGAATGGGATTGAAATGAGGGGCATTTTCTGTAGTGGTGCCCTTGCGGGTAGAACCCCGCTAGTCAATTGGCAGGTGGGGCAGTTCTTGCAGTGTTGGGCAACCTCCCCATAAAGGCCGGGCCAGTAAAACCTCTTTAGTAGGTTTTGTTGGGTTTTAAGAGAGGCCATGTGACCTCCACAAGGATGGTTGTGGGCCTGTTGTAGCACTATAAGTCGGTGGCTCTTTGGTAGCACCAGTTGTTCCTTCATGGCGTCGTCGTCACCCTTATACCTTTGGTACAGGAGACCTTGTCGCAGTAGAAACCCTGGGCCTCTGGCTATGTTGGGTTCCCCTTCCCGGGCGGCCCTTTCTCTGGCCACTCGTAGGGTGGGGTCAGTTAGGGTCTCCCCCCTTATGGTGTCTTCGTTGCCTTCTAGCTTCCAGTCGATAGGCCGGGTCATATAACTGGCCTGACACCATGCCATCCGGGTCCTCCTCTTTCGGCCGGGTGGGGGTTCCTGGGAGACGGGGTCGGTTCCTGCAACATCGGATTTGGACGGGGACTGCCCCTCTTTTGTATCCCTTAATGTCTGACCGAACCCGGGGAGGTCGGTTCCAATTACCACCGGGGTTGGGAGACAAGGTAGGACGGCAACCCTCAAGGGAGAGGAGGTGTCATTTAAGTCAATCACTACATCCTTCATCGGATAACATTTGGTGTCCCCATGAATGCATCGGATAGGTACGGTTACGTTAGGTAAGCAGGGAGCGTTACTCACGGTTGGTGATATGGCGGTCTGCCTGCTGCCGCTGTCCAAAAGTGCACGTGATGGTCTGCCGTCGACTCGAACGTCCACCACATATGGTCCTGGGACGCCGTTCTCGTCTATCGGGGTCAGATAGCCGATGTCCATGGGTTCGACTGTTCTTCTCCTGGGACAAAACCGGGCTATGTGGCCCCACTCGTTGCACTCATAGCACTGCGGTTGCTTGTAACCAGGGGTCGGTGCTGGGGCCTTCTCCTCGCCTCCTGGTCTCTTGTCTTCGGGTCTTCTGTTGTTCTCATCGGAAGGTCTCCATCTTATGGGTAAGGCTCGGTTACCCCTAATCATATGGGGGTCGGATATCGGGATGGCGATGCGGGCTGATACCCCTGTAGCTGGTAGTCGGAAGTGGCCTGCCTTCTGGTATGCCGATGCAATATCCACAGCCTCGGTCAGGGTGGGTTGATGGTGCTGTCTAACCCATTTCTGCATCTGGCCGGGCAGGGCTTCGACGAATTGTTCCAAAATGATTTTATCGATTAGGGGTTGGTTAGCGGGGTTTGGAGCCAACAACCACTTCTCTGCTAGGTCCTTTATCCTATAGTATAGCTGGCGTGGATTCTCCCCGGTCCTGAGCCTGGTTTCCCTCAGTCGGATCCGGTAGGCCTCGTCGTCCAGGCCTAAGCGGTCTAGTACGGCAGCCTTGATCTCCCCGTACGGCGTGTTGCCGTTGGGGTTTACCGCCTGATAGGCGCCCTGCATCACCCCGGACAGTAGGGGGGCGACGTACTGACCCCACCGGTCAGGAGGCCACTGTGCGTTTCTGGCAATACGTTCAAAACTAGTAAAGAAGAAGGCGGGATCCTCTCCGTCCTTATACTTTTGTAGGAGGGCCGAGGGCACCAGTGGTTGATTTCTAGTGCTGGCCACTGCATCGGTGAGACGGGACATGGCCTCATGCTGGTTGTCCTGTGCGGTGGTCAATATAGAGCCCTGCAGCTGTATAGCTTGTTGAAAGGCTTGCCGATCCGCAGCTGCTTGTTGTGACTGCAGTTGTACCATCTGTTGCAATTGTTGTTGGCCCTCAGACAGGGTCTTTATCAACGACTCCATAGCGCTGTCTAAAATCCCACCTTCGTCGCCAGTGTGAAGGGTGGAATTATAGTCGGAGACAGGCAAGTGCTGAAACAATATTTATTCTGGTTTAAGGCAGCAGATGCTGAAATAATAACTATTAAGTCCTCCCGGTTAGCTTCACCGGTGTCTTGTCCTCCTGTAGTACAACGGCGTTAGGCCTGGCTTGGTCCTATCTCGAGCCGCTGTCCGGATAGGCCCACCACTCTGGTTCGCTCTCCTCTCTCCTCCCCATGTCCTGTGTAATGAGAACCACCCATTAGTCTCCCTGGGCGCTCTTTTATCACAGCTGGAGGTATCAAGCCCCCACCAATCACTGAGGGGTTGAGTTAACCCCCTTCTCATTGGTTCCTGGGACATGGTCCCACCTCTCTTAAGGGTTGCCATCCCAGTGTGTCGCTCTTCCCGATCCCCTGGTGGTGGAGGGCGGTGGTGTTGGCCCCGTTCCCCTGGTGGTGGAGGGCGGTGGTGTTGGCCATGCGGTTGTGGCCGCGATGCGTAGGGACGCATCCTGATGCTGGGCCCTCCCCCCCTGCAACGTGCAGCTCCGTCAGCGCCATGAGCAGCACGGGGCCGGCGAGCCGGGCGCTGCTCCCTCGTATCCTGGCGCCGTCGTGAACACTGCCCCCCCCCCCCGGACTGGGGCGAACAGGTGAGTGCCGAGCGGCCCCGCCGCGGCTGCACATAGCGGCTTCTTCCGCGGCCCTGCCGTGTCCACCTGTAGCGGTTTTAGCCGCGCGGCTAACCCCCGCGGGTTTCCCTTTCCCCTCACTTGCCGCGGACATGGCAGCGCCTCCCGACTCGTGCGGGCCGGCCACACGCCGCGGCCGCCGCGGCACCAGCCGAGGCGCTGCTGCTTCACACACCCCCATTTTGTTTATTTGCGAACATTTCAGGACACCGCGAGTGTTCTTAGAACACATTCAACTTGCCAGCGAACAATACGGACAGCGTCCTCAGAACACCCCCATTTTTTTTATTTACGAACATTTCAGGACACCGCGAGTGTTCTTAGAACACATTCAACTTGCCACTGAACAATACAGACAGCGTCCTCAGGACACCCCCATTTTGTTAATTTACGAACATTTCAGGACACCGCGAGTGTTCTTAGAACACATTCAAATTGCCAGCGAACAATACGGACAACGTCGTCAGGACACCCCCATTTTGTTAATTTATGAACATTTCAGGACACGGCGAGTGTTCTCAGAACACCCCCATTTTGTTAATTTACGAACATTTCAGGACACCGCGAGTGTTCTTAGAACACATTTAACTTGCCAGCGAATAATACGGACAGCGTCCTCAGGACACCCCCATTTTGTTTATTTGCGAACATTTCAGGACACCGCGAGTGTTCTTAGAACACATTCAACTTGCCAGAGAATAATACGGACAGCTTCCTCAGGACACCCCCATTTTGTTTATTTGCAAACATTTCAGAACACCGCAAGTGTTCTTAGAACACATTCAACTTGCCAGCGAACAATACGGACAGCGTCCTCAGAACACCCCCATTTTGTTTATTTACGAACATTTCAGGACACGGCGAGTGTTCTCAGAACACCCCCATTTTGTTTATTTGCGAACATTTCAAGGGCACCGCGAGTGTTCTTAGAACACATTCAACTTGCCAAAGAACAATACGGACAGCGTCCTCAGGACACCCCCATTTTGTTTATTTGCGAACATTTCAGGACACGGCGAGTGTTCTTAGAACACATTCAAATTGCCAGCAAACAATACGGACAGCGTCCACAAGACACCCCCATTTTGTTTATTTGCGAACATTTCAGGACACCGCGAGTGTTCTTAGAACACATTCAATTTGCCAGCGAACAATACGGACAGCGTCCTCAGAACACACCCATTTTGTTAATTTACGAACATTTCAGGACACCGCGAGTGTTCTTAGAACACATTCAACTTGCCAGCAAACAATACGGACAGCGTCCCCAGGACACCCCCATTTTCATAATTTACGAACATTCAGGACACCGCGAGTGTTCTTAGAACACATTCAACTTGCCAGCGAACAATATGGACAGCGTCCTCAAGACACCCCCATTTTGTTTATTTGCGAACATTTCAGGATACCGCAAGTGTTCTTAGAACACATTCAACTTGCCAGCGAACAATACGGACAGCGTCCTCAGAACGCACCCATTTTGTTTATTTACGAACATTTCAG
This sequence comes from Ambystoma mexicanum, assembly GCF_040938575.1. NCBI lineage: Eukaryota > Metazoa > Chordata > Amphibia > Caudata > Ambystomatidae > Ambystoma > Ambystoma mexicanum. The sequence goes on along the minus strand of NC_090941.1, from coordinate 288,119,464 downwards.
GACACCGCGAGTGTTTTCAGAACACATACAACTTGCCAGCGAACAATACGGACAACGTCGTCAGGACACCTCCATTTTGTTAATTTATGAACATTTCAGGACACGGCGAGTGTTCTCAGAACACCCCCATTTTGTTAATTTACGAACATTTCAGGACACCGCGAGTGTTCTTAGAACACATTCAACTTGCCAGAGAACAATACGGACAGCTTCCTCACGGCACCCCCATTTTGTTTAGTGCGAACATTTCAGAACACCGCAAGTGTTCTTAGAACACGTTCAACTTGCCAGCGAACAATACAGACAGCGTCCTCAGAACACCCCCATTTTGTTTATTTACGAACATTTCAGGACACGGCGAGTGTTCTCAGAACACCCCCATTTTGTTAATTTACGAACATTTCAGGACACCGCGAGTGTTCTTAGAACACATTCAACTTGCCAGAGAACAATACGGACAGCTTCCTCAGGACACCCCCATTTTGTTTATTTGCGAACATTTCAGAACACCGCAAGTGTTCTTAGAACACATTCAACTTGCCAGCGAACAATACGGACAGCGTCCTCAGAACACCCCCATTTTGTTTATTTACGAACATTTCAGGACACGGCGAGTGTTCTCAGAACACCCCCATTTTGTTAATTTACGAACATTTCAGGACACCGCAAGTGTTCTTAGAACACATTCAACTTGCCAGCGAACAATACGAACAACGTCATAACGTCGTTAGGACACCCCCATTTTGTTAATTTATGAACATTTCAGGACACGGCGAGTGTTCTCAGAACACATTCAACTTGCCAGCGAATAATACAGACAGCGTCCTCAGGACACCCCCATTTTGTTTATTTGCGAACATTTCAGGACACGGCGAGTGTTCTTAGAACACATTCAACTTGCCAGCGAACAATACGGACAGCGTCCACAAGACACCCCCATTTTGTTTATTTGCGAACATTTCAGGACACCGCGAGTGTTCTTAGAACACATTCAATTTGCCAGCGAACAATACGGACAGCGTCCTCAGAACACCCCCATTTTGTTAATTTACGAACATTTCAGGACACCGCGAGTGTTCTTGGAACACATTCAACTTGCCAGCGAACAATACGGACAGCGTCCCCAGGACACCCCCATTTTCATAATTTACGAACATTCAGGACACCGCGAGTGCTCTTAGAACACATTCAACTTGCCAGCGAACAATATGGACAGCGTCCTCAAGACACCCCCATTTTGTTTATTTGCGAACATTTCAGGATACCGCAAGTGTTCTTAGAACACATTCAACTTGCCAGCGAACAATACGGACAGCGTCCTCAGAACGCGCCCATTTTGTTTATTTACGAACATTTCAGGACACCGCGAGTGTTTTCAGAACACATACAACTTGCCAGCGAACAATACGGACAACGTCGTCAGGACACCTCCATTTTGTTAATTTATGAACATTTCAGGACACGGCGAGTGTTCTCAGAACACCCCCATTTTGTTTATTTACGAACATTTCAGGACACCGCGAGTGTTCTTGGAACACATTCAACTTGCCAGCGAACAATACAGACAACGTCCTCAGGACACCCCCATTTTGTTAATTTATGAACATTTCAGGACACAGCGAGTGTTCTCAGAACACCCCCATTTTGTTAATTTACGAACATTTCAGAACACCGCAAGTGTTTTCAGAACACATTCAACTTGCCAGCGAACAATACGGACAACGTCCTCAGGACACCCCCATTTTGTTAATTTATGAACATTTCAGGACACGGCGAGTGTTCTCAGAATACCCCCATTTTGTTAATTTACGAACATTTCAGAACACCGCAAGTGTTTTCAGAACACATTCAACTTGCCAGCGAACAATACGGACAACGTCATCAGGACACCCCCATTTTGTTAATTTACGAACATTTCAGGACACCGCAAGTGTTCTTAGAAGACATTCAACTTGCCAGTGAATAATACGGACAGCGTCCTCAGGACACCCCCATTTTGTTTATTTGTGAAAATTTCAGGACACCGCGAGTGTTCTTAGAACACATTCAACTTGCCAGAGAACAATACGGAGAGCGTCCTCAGGACACCCCCATTTTGTTTATTTGCGAACATTTCAGGACACGGCAAGTGTTCTTAGAACACATTCAACTTGCCAGCGAACAATACGGACAGCGTCCTCAAGACACCCCCATTTTGTTTATTTGCGAACATTTCAGGACACCGCGAGTGTTCTTAGAACACATTCAACTTGCCAGCGAACAATACGGACAGCGTCCTCAGAACACCCCCATTTTTTTTATTTACGAACATTTCAGGACACGGCGCGTGTTCTTAGAACACATTCAACTTGCCACTGAACAATACGGACAGCGTCCTCAGGACACCCCCATTTTGTTAATTTACGAACATTTCAGGACACCGCGAGTGTTCTTAGAACACATTCAACTTGCCAGCGAACAATACGGACAACGTCGTCAGGACACCCCCATTTTGTTAATTTATGAACATTTCAGGACACGGCGAGTGTTCTCAGAACACCCCCATTTTGTTAATTTACGAACATTTCAGGACACCGCAAGTGTTCTTAGAACACATTCAACTTGCCAGCGAATAATACGGACAGCGTCCTCAGGACACCCCCATTTTGTTTATTTGCGAACATTTCAGGACACTGCGAGTGTTCTTAGAACACATTCAACTTGCCAAAGAACAATACGGACAGCTTCCTCAGGACACCCCCATTTTGTTTATTTGCGAACATTTCAGAACACCGCGAGTGTTCTTAGAACACATTCAACTTGCCAGCGAACAATACGGACAACGTTGTTAGGACACCCCCATTTTGTTAATTTATGAACATTTCAGGACACGGCGAGTGTTCTCAGAACACCCCCATTTTGTTAATTTACGAACATTTCAGGACACCGCGAGTGTTCTTAGAACACATTCAACTTGCCAGCGAATAATACGGACAGCGTCCTCAGGACACCCCCATTTTGTTTATTTGCGAACATTTCAGGGCACCGCAAGTGTTCTTAGAACACATTCAACTTGCCAGAGAACAATATGGACAGCGTCCTCAAGACACCCCCATTTTGTTTATTTGCGAACATTTCAGGACACCGCAAGTGTTCTTAGAACACATTCAACTTGCCAGCGAACAATACGGACAGCGTCCTCAGAACGCGCCCATTTTGTTTATTTATGAACATTTCAGGACACGGCGAGTGTTCTCAGAACACCCCATTTTGTTAATTTACGAACATTTCAGGACATCGCGAGTGTTCTTAGAACACATTCAACTTGCCTGCGAACAATACGGACAATGTCGTTAGGACACCCCCATTTTGTTAATTTATGAACATTTCAGGACACGGCGAGTGTTCTCAGAACACCCCCATTTTGTTAATTTACGAACATTTCAGGACACCGCGCGTGTTCTTAGAACACATTCAACTTGCCAGCGAATAATATGGACAGCGTCCTCAGGACACCCCCATTTTGTTTATTTGCGAACATTTCAGGGCACCGCGAGTGTTCTTAGAACACATTCAACTTGCCAGCGAACAATACGGACAGCGTCCTCAGGACACCCCCATTTTGTTAATTTGAGAACATTTCAGGACACGGCGAGTGTTTTAGAACACCTTAAACTTGCCAGCTAACAATACGGACAGCGTCCTCAGAACACCCCCATTTTTTTTATTTACGAACATTTCAGGACACAGCGCGTGTTCTTAGAACACATTCAACTTGCCACTGAACAATACGGACAGCGTCCTCAGGACACCCCCATTTTGTTTATTGGCAAACATTTCAGGGCACCGCAAGTGTTCTTAGAACACATTCAACTTGCCAGAGAACAATACTGACAGCGTCCTCAGGACACCCCCATTTTGTTTATTTGCGAACATTTCAGGACACGGCGAGTGTTCTTAGAAAACATTCAACTTGCCAGCGAACAATACGGACAGCGTCCACAAGACACCCCCATTTTGTTTATTTGCGAACATTTCAGGACACCGCGAGTGTTCTTAGAACACATTCAATTTGCCAGCGAACAATACGGACAGTGTCCTCAGAACACCCCCATTTTGTTAATTTACGAACATTTCAGGAGACCGCGAGTGTTCTTAGAACACATTCAACTTGCCAGCGAACAATACGGACAGCGTCCCCAGGACACCCCCATTTTCATAATTTACGAACATTTCAGGACACCGCGTGTGTTCTTAGAACACATTCAACTTGCCAGCGAACAATATGGACAGCGTCCTCAAGACACCCCCATTTTGTTTATTTGCGAACATTTCAGGACATCGCAAGTGTTCTTAGAACACATTCAACTTGCCAGCGAACAATACGGACAGCGTCCTCAGAACGCGCCCATTTTGTTTATTTACGAACATTTCAGGACACCGCGAGTGTTTTCAGAACACATACAACTTGCCAGCGAACAATACGGACAATGTCGTCAGGACACCCCCATTTTGTTAATTTATGAACATTTCAGGACACGGCGAGTGTTCTCAGAACACCCCCATTTTGTTAATTTACAAACAATTCAGGACACCGCGAGTGTTCTTAGAACACATTCAACTTGCCTCCGAACAATACGGACAGCGTCCTCAGGACACCCCCATTTTGTTAATTTACAAACATTTCAGTACACCGCGAGTGTTCTTAGAACACATTCAACTTGCCAGCGAACAATACGGACAGCGTCCCCAGGACACCCCCATTTTCATAATTTACGAACATTTCAGGACACCAGGAGTGTTCTTAGAACACATTCAACTTGCCAGCGAACAATATGGACAGCGTCCTCAAGACACCCCCATTTTGTTTATTTGCGAACATTTCAGGACATCGCAAGTGTTCTTAGAACACATTCAACTTGCCAGCGAACAATACGGACAGCGTCCTCAGAACGCGCCCATTTTGTTTATTTACGAACATTTCAGGACACCGCGAGTGTTTTCAGAACACATACAACTTGCCAGCGAACAATACGGACAACGTCGTCAGAACACCCCCATTTTGTTTATTTACGAACATTTCAGGACACCGCGAGTGTTCTTGGAACACATTCAACTTGCCAGCGAACAATACAGACAACCTCCTCAGGACACCCCCATTTTGTTAATTTATGAACATTTCAGGACACGGCGAGTGTTCTCAGAACACCCCCATTTTGTTAATTTACGAACATTTCAGAACACCGCAAGTGTTTTCAGAACACATTCAACTTGCCAGCGAACAATACGGACAACGTCGTCAGGACATCCCCTTTTTGTTAATTTATGAACATTTCAGGACTCGGCGAGTGTTCTCAGAACACCCCCATTTTGTTAATTTACGAACATTTCAGGACACTGCCATTCAACTTGCCAGTGAATAATACGGACAGCGTCCTCAGGACACCCCCATTTTGTTTATTTGCGAACATTTCAGGACACCGCGAGTGTTCTTAGAGCACATTCAACTTGCCAGAGAACAATACGGAGAGCGTCCTCAGGACACCCTCATTTTGTTTATTTGCGAACATTTCAGGACACGGCGAGTGTTCTTAGAACACATTGAACTTGCCAGCGAACAATACGGACAGCGTCCTCAAGACAACCCCATTTTGTTTATTTGCGAACATTTCAGGACACCGCGAGTGTTCTTAGAACACATTCAACTTGCCACCAAACAATACGGACAGCGTCCTCAGGACACCCCCATTTTGTTAATTTACGAACATTTCAGGACACCGCGAGTGTTCTTAGAACACATTCAACTTGCCAGTGAACAATACGGACAGCGTCCCCAGGACACCCCCATTTTCATAATTTACGAACATTTCAGGACACTGCGAGTGTTCTTAGAACACATTCAACTTGCCAGCGAATAATACGGACAGCGTCCTCAGGACACCCCCATTTTGTTTATTTGCGAACATTTCAGGACACTGCGATTGTTCTTAGAACACATTCAACTCGCCAGAGAACAATACGGACAGCGTCCTCAGGACACCCCACTTTTGTTTATTTGCGAACATTTCAGGACACGGCGAGTGTTCTTAGAACACATTCAACTTGCCAGCGAACAATATGGACAGCGTCCTCAAGACACCCCCATTTTGTTTATTTGTGAACATTTCAGGACACCGCAAGTGTTCTTAGAACACATTCAACTTGCCAGCGAACAATACGGACAGCGTCCTCAGAACGCGCCCATTTTGTTTATTTACGAACATTTCAGGACACCGCAAGTGTTTTCAGAACACATACAACTTGCCAGCGAACAATACGGACAACGTTGTCAGGACACCCCCATTTTGTTAACTTATGAACATTTCAGGACACGGCGAGTGTTCTCAGAACACCCCCATTTTGCTTATTTATGAACATTTCAGGACACCGCGAGTGTTCTTAGAACACATTCAACTTGCCAGCGAACAATATGGACAGCGTCCTCAAGACACCCCCATTTTGTTTATTTGTGAACATTTCAGGACACCGCAAGTGTTCTTAGAACACATTCAACTTGCCAGCGAACAATACGGACAGCGTCCTCAGAACGCGCCCATTTTGTTTATTTACGAACATTTCAGGACACCGCGAGTGTTTTCAGAACACATACAACTTGCCAGCGAACAATACGGACAACGTTGTCAGGACACCCCCATTTTGTTAACTTATGAACATTTCAGGACACGGCGAGTGTTCTCAGAACACCCCCATTTTGCTTATTTATGAACATTTCAGGACACCGCGAGTGTTTTCAGAACACATTCAACTTGCCAGCGAACAATACGGACAACGTCGTCAGGACACCCCCATTTTGTTAATTTATGAACATTTCAGGACTCAGCGAGTGTTCTCAGAACACCCCCATTTTGTTAATTTACGAACATTTCAGGACACTGCAAGTGTTCTTAGAACACATTCAACTTGCAAGTGAATAATACGGACAGCGTCCTCAGGACACCCCCATTTTGTTTATTTGCGAACATTTCAGGACACCGCGAGTGTTCTTAGAACACATTCAACTTGCCAGAGAACAATACGGAGAGCGTCCTCAGGACACCCCCATTTTGTTTATTTGCGAACATTTCAGGACACGGCGAGTGTTCTTAGAACACATTCAACTTGCCAGCGAACAATACGGACAGCGTCCTCAAGACACCCCCATTTTGTTTATTTGCGAACATTTCAGGACACCGCGAGTGTTCTTAGAACACATTCGACTTGCCAGCGAACAATACGGACAGCGTCCTCAGAACACCCCATTTTTTTTATTTACGAACATTTCAGGACACGGCGAGTGTTCGCAGAACATCCCCATTTTGTTAATTTACAAATATTTCAGGACACAGCGAGTGTTCTTAGAACACATTCAACTTGCCACTGAACAATACGGACAGCGTCCTCAGGACAACCCCATTTTGTTAATTTATGAACATTTCAGGACACCGCGAGTGTTCTTAGAACACATTCAACTTGCCAGCGAACAATACGGACAACGTCGTCAGGACACCCCCATTTTGTTAATTTATGAACATTTCAGGACATGGCGAGTGTTCTCAGAACAGCCCCATTTTGTTAATTTACGAACATTTCAGGACACCGCGAGTGTTCTTAGAACACATTCAACTTGCCAGCGAATAATACGGACAGCGTCCTCAGGACACCCCCATTTTGTTTATTTGCGAACATTTCAGGACACCGCGAGTGTTCTTAGAACACATTCAACTTGCCAGAGAACAATACGGACAGCTTCCTCAGGACACCCCCATTTTGTTTATTTGCGAACATTTCGGAACACCGCGAGTGTTCTTAGAACACATTCAACTTGCCAGCGAACCATACGGAGAGCGTCCTCAGAACACCCCCATTTTGTTTATTTACGAACATTTCAGGACACGGCGAGTGTTCTCAGAACAGCCCCATTTTGTTAATTTACAAACATTTCAGGACACCGCGAGTGTTCTTAGAAAACATTCAACTTGCCAGCGAACAATACGGACAACGTCGTTAGGACACCCCCATTTTATTAATTTATGAACATTTCAGGACACGGCGAGTGGTCTCAGAACACCCCCATTTTGTTAATTTACAAACATTTCAGGACACCGCGAGTGTTCTTAGAACACATTCAACTTGCCAGCGAATAATACGGACAGCGTCCTCAGGACACCCCCATTTTGTTTATTGGCGAACATTTCAGGGCACCGCGAGTGTTCTTAGAACACATTCAACTTGCCAGAGAACAATACTGACAGCGTCCTCAGGACACCCCCATTTTGTTTATTTGCGAACATTTCAGGACACGGCGAGTGTTCTTAGAACACATTCAACTTGCCAGCGAACAATACGGACAGCGTCCCCAAGACACCCCCATTTTGTTTATTTGCGAACATTTCAGGACACCGCGAGTGTTCTTAGAACACATTCAATTTGCCAGCGAACAATACGGACAGTGTCCTCAGAACACCCCCATTTTGTTAATTTACGAACATTTCAGGTGACCGCGAGTGTTCTTAGAACACATTCAACTTGCCAGCGAACAATACGGACAGCGTCCCCAGGACACCCCCATTTTCATAATTTACGAACATTTCAGGACACCGCGTGTGTTCTTAGAACACATTCAACTTGCCAGCGAACAATATGGACAGCGTCCTCAAGACACCCCCATTTTGTTTATTTGCGAACATTTCAGGACATCGCAAGTGTTCTTAGAACACATTCAACTTGCCAGCGAACAATACGGACAGCGTCCTCAGAACGCGCCCATTTTGTTTATTTACGAACATTTCAGGACACCGCGAGTGTTTTCAGAACACATACAACTTGCCAGCGAACAATACGGACAATGTCGTCAGGACACCCCCATTTTGTTAATTTATGAACATTTCAGGACACGGCGAGTGTTCTCAGAACACCCCCATTTTGTTAATTTACAAACAATTCAGGACACCGCGAGTGTTCTTAGAACACATTCAACTTGCCTCCGAACAATACGGACAGCGTCCTCAGGACACCCCCATTTTGTTAATTTACAAACATTTCAGTACACCGCGAGTGTTCTTAGAACACATTCAACTTGCCAGCGAACAATACGGACAGCGTCCCCAGGACACCCCCATTTTCATAATTTACGAACATTTCAGGACACCAGGAGTGTTCTTAGAACACATTCAACTTGCCAGCGAACAATATGGACAGCGTCCTCAAGACACCCCCATTTTGTTTATTTGCGAACATTTCAGGACATCGCAAGTGTTCTTAGAACACATTCAACTTGCCAGCGAACAATACGGACAGCGTCCTCAGAACGCGCCCATTTTGTTTATTTACGAACATTTCAGGACACCGCGATTGTTTTCAGAACACATACAACTTGCCAGCGAACAATACGGACAACGTCGTCAGAACACCCCCATTTTGTTAATTTATGAACATTTCAGGACACGGCGAGTGTTCTCAGAACACCCCCATTTTGTTTATTTACGAACATTTCAGGACACCGCGAGTGTTCTTGGAACACATTCAACTTGCCACCGAACAATACAGACAACGTCCTCAGGACACCCCCATTTTGTTAATTTATGAACATTTCAGGACACGGCGAGTGTTCTCAGAACACCCCCATTTTGTTAATTTACGAACATTTCAGAACACCGCAAGTGTTTTCAGAACACATTCAACTTGCCAGCGAACAATACGGACAGCGTCCTCAGAACGCGCCCATTTTGTTTATTTACGAACATTTCAGGACACCACGAGTGTTTTCAGAACACATACAACTTGCCAGCGAACAATACGGACAATGTCGTCAGGACACCCCCATTTTGTTAATTTATGAACATTTCAGGACACGGCGAGTGTTCTCAGAACACCCCCATTTTGTTAATTTACAAACAATTCAGGACACCGCGAGTGTTCTTAGAACACATTCAACTTGCCTCCGAACAATACGGACAGCGTCCTCAGGACACCCCCATTTTGTTAATTTACAAACATTTCAGTACACCGCGAGTGTTCTTAGAACACATTCAACTTGCCAGCGAACAATACGGACAGCGTCCCCAGGACACCCCCATTTTCATAATTTACGAATATTTCAGGACACCAGGAGTGTTCTTAGAACACATTCAACTTGCCAGCGAACAATATGGACAGCGTCCTCAAGACACCCCCATTTTGTTTATTTGCGAACATTTCAGGACATCGCAAGTGTTCTTAGAACACATTCAACTTGCCAGCGAACAATACGGACAGCGTCCTCAGAACGCGCCCATTTTGTTTATTTACGAACATTTCAGGACACCGCGATTGTTTTCAGAACACATACAACTTGCCAGCGAACAATACGGACAACGTCATCAGAACACCCCCATTTTGTTAATTTACGAACATTTCAGGACACCGCGAGTGTTCTTGGAACACATTCAACTTGCCACCGAACAATACAGACAACGTCCTCAGGACACCCCCATTTTGTTAATTTATGAACATTTCAGGACACGGCGAGTGTTCTCAGAACACCCCTATTTTGTTAATTTACGAACATTTCAGAACACCGCAAGTGTTTTCAGAACACATTCAACTTGCCAGCGAACAATACAGACAACGTCGTCAGGACATCCCCATTTTGTTAATTTATGAACATTTCAGGACTCGGCGAGTGTTCTCAGAACACCCCCATTTTGTTAATTTACGAACATTTCAGGACACTGCAAGTGTTCTTAGAACACATTCAACTTGCCAGTGAATAATACGGACAGCGTCCTCAGGACACCCCTATTTTGTTTATTTGCGAACATTTCAGGACACCGCGAGTGTTCTTAGAGCACATTCAACTTGCCAGAGAACAATACGGAGAGCGTCCTCAGGACACCCTCATTTTGTTTATTTGCGAACATTTCAGGACACGGCGAGTGTTCTTAGAACACATTCAACTTGCCAGCGAACAATACGGACAGCGTCCTCAAGACAACCCCATTTTGTTTATTTGCGAACATTTCAGGACACCGCGAGTGTTCTTAGAACACATTCAACTTGCCACCAAACAATACGGACAGCGTCCTCAGGACACCCCCATTTTGTTAATTTACGAACATTTCAGGACACCGCGAGTGTTCTTAGAACACATTCAACTTGCCAGTGAACAATACGTACAGCGTCCCCAGGACACCCCCATTTTCATAATTTACGAACATTTCAGGACACTGCGAGTGTTCTTAGAACACATTCAACTTGCCAGCGAATAATACGGACAGCGTCCTCAGGACACCCCCATTTTGTTTATTTGCGAACATTTCAGGACACTGCGATTGTTCTTAGAACACATTCAACTCGCCAGAGAACAATACGGACAGCGTCCTCAGGACACCCCACTTTTGTTTATTTGCGAACATTTCAGGACACGGCGAGTGTTCTTAGAACACATTCAACTTGCCAGCGAACAATATGGACAGCGTCCTCAAGACACCCCCATTTTGTTTATTTGCGAACATTTCAGGACACCGCAAGTGTTCTTAGAACACATTCAACTTGCCAGCGAACAATACGGACAGCGTCCTCAGAACGCGCCCATTTTGTTTATTTACGAACATTTCAGGACACCGCGAGTGTTTTCAGAACACATACAACTTGCCAGCGAACAATACGGACAACGTTGTCAGGACACCCCCATTTTGTTAACTTATGAACATTTCAGGACACGGCGGGTGCTCTCAGAACACCCCCATTTTGCTTATTTATGAACATTTCAGGACACCGCGAGTGTTTTCAGAACACATTCAACTTGCCAGCGAACAATACGGACAACGTCGTCAGGACACCCCCATTTTGTTAATTTATGAACATTTCAGGACTCAGCGAGTGTTCTCAGAACACCCCCATTTTGTTAATTTACGAACATTTCAGGACACTGCAAGTGTTCTTAGAACACATTCAACTTGCAAGTGAATAATACGGACAGCGTCCTCAGGACACCCCCATTTTGTTTATTTGCGAACATTTCAGGACACCGCGAGTGTTCTTAGAACACATTCAACTTGCCAGAGAACAATACGGAGAGCGTCCTCAGGACACCCCCATTTTGTTTATTTGCGAACATTTCAGGACACGGCGAGTGTTCTTAGAACACATTCAACTTGCCAGCGAACAATACGGACAGCGTCCTCAAGACACCCCCATTTTGTTTATTTGCGAACATTTCAGGACACCGCGAGTGTTCTTAGAACACATTCGACTTGTCAGCGAACAATACGGACAGCGTCCTCAGAACACCCCCATTTTTTTTATTTACGAACATTTCAGGACACGGCGAGTGTTCGCAGAACACCCCCATTTTGTTAATTTACAAACATTTCAGGACACCGCGAGTGTTCTTAGAACACATTCAACTTGCCACTGAACAATACGGACAGCGTCCTCAGGGCAACCCCATTTTGTTAATTTATGAACATTTCAGGACACCGCAAGTGTTCTTAGAACACATTCAACTTGCCAGCGAACAATACGGACAACGTCGTCAGGACACCCCCATTTTGTTAATTTATGAACATTTCAGGACATGGCGAGTGTTCTCAGAACAGCCCCATTTTGTTAATTTACGAACATTTCAGGACACCGCGAGTGTTCTTAGAACACATTCAACTTGCCAGCGAATAATACGGACAGCGTCCTCAGGACACCCCCATTTTGTTTATTTGCGAACATTTCAGGACACCGCGAGTGTTCTTAGAACACATTCAACTTGCCAGAGGACAATACGGACAATTCCTCAGGACACCCCCATTTTGTTTATTTGCGAACATTTCAGGACACGGCGAGTGTTCTCAGAACAGCCCCATTTTGTTAATTTACAAACATTTCAGGACACCGCGAGTGTTCTTAGAAAACATTCAACCTGCCAGCGAACAATACGGACAACGTCGTTAGGACACCCCCATTTTGTTAATTTATGAACATTTCAGGACACGGCGAGTGGTCTCAGAACACCCCCATTTTGTTAATTTACAAACATTTCAGGACACCGCAAGTGTTCTTAGAACACATTCAACTTGCCAGCGAATAATACGGACAGCGTCCTCAGGACACCCCCATTTTGTTTATTGGCGAACATTTCAGGGCACCGCGAGTGTTCTTAGAACACATTCAACTTGCCAGAGAACAATACTGACAGCGTCCTCAGGACACCCCCATTTTGTTTATTTGCGAACATTTCAGGAAACGGCGAGTGTTCTTAGAACACATTCAACTTGCCAGCGAACAATACGGACAGCGTCCAGAAGACACCCCCATTTTGTTTATTTGCAAACATTTCAGGACACCGCGAGTGTTCTTAAAATACATTCAATTTGCCAGCGAGCAATACGGACAGTGTCCTCAGAACACCCCCATTTTGTTAATTTACGAACATTTCAGGAGACCGCGAGTGTTCTTAGAACACATTCAACTTGCCAGCGAAAAATACGGACAGCGTCCCCAGGACACCCCCACTTTCATAATTTACGAACATTTCAGGACACCGCGTGTGTTCTTAGAACACATTCAACTTGCCAGCGAACAATATGGACAGCGTCCTCAAGACACCCCCATTTTGTTTATTTGCGAACATTTCAGGACATCGCAAGTGTTCTTAGAACACATTCAACTTGCCAGCGAACAATACGGACAGCGTCCTCAGAACGCGCCCATTTTGTTTATTTACGAACATTTCAGGACACCGTGAGTGTTTTCAGAACACATACAACTTGCCAGCGAACAATACGGACAATGTCGTCAGGACACCCCCATTTTGTTAATTTATGAACATTTCAGGACACGGCGAGTGTTCTCAGAACACCCCCATTTTGTTAATTTACAAACAATTCAGGACACCGCGAGTGTTCTTAGAACACATTCAAGTTGCCTCCGAACAATACGGACAGCGTCCTCAGGACACCCCCATTTTGTTAATTTACAAACATTTCAGTACACCGCGAGTGTTCTTAGAACACATTCAACTTGCCAGCGAACAATACGGACAGCGTCCCCAGGACACCCCCATTTTCATAATTTACGAACATTTCAGGACACCAGGAGTGTTCTTAGAACACATTCAACTTGCCAGCGAACAATATGGACAGCGTCCTCAAGACACCCCCATTTTGTTTATTGGCGAACATTTCAGGGCACCGCGAGTGTTCTTAGAACACATTCAACTTGCCAGAGAACAATACTGACAGCGTCCTCAGGACACCCCCATTTTGTTTATTTGCGAACATTTCAGGAAACGGCGAGTGTTCTTAGAACACATTCAACTTGCCAGCGAACAATACGGACAGCGTCCACAAGACACCCCCATTTTGTTTATTTGCAAACATTTCAGGACACCGCGAGTGTTCTTAAAATACATTCAATTTGCCAGCGAGCAATACGGACAGTGTCCTCAGAACACCCCCATTTTGTTAATTTACGAACATTTCAGGAGACCGCGAGTGTTCTTAGAACACATTCAACTTGCCAGCGAACAATACGGACAGCGTCCCCAGGACACCCCCACTTTCATAATTTACGAACATTTCAGGACACCGCGTGTGTTCTTAGAACACATTCAACTTGCCAGCGAACAATATGGACAGCGTCCTCAAGACACCCCCATTTTGTTTATTTGCGAACATTTCAGGACATCGCAAGTGTTCTTAGAACACATTCAACTTGCCAGCGAACAATACGGACAGCGTCCTCAGAACGCGCCCATTTTGTTTATTTACGAACATTTCAGGACACCGTGAGTGTTTTCAGAACACATACAACTTGCCAGCGAACAATACGGACAATGTCGTCAGGACACCCCCATTTTGTTAATTTATGAACATTTCAGGACACGGCGAGTGTTCTCAGAACACCCCCATTTTGTTAATTTACAAACAATTCAGGACACCGCGAGTGTTCTTAGAACACATTCAACTTGCCTCCGAACAATACGGACAGCGTCCTCAGGACACCCCCATTTTGTTAATTTACAAACATTTCAGTACACCGCGAGTGTTCTTAGAACACATTCAACTTGCCAGCGAACAATACGGACAGCGTCCCCAGGACACCCCCATTTTCATAATTTACGAACATTTCAGGACACCAGGAGTGTTCTTAGAACACATTCAACTTGCCAGCGAACAATATGGACAGCGTCCTCAAGACACCCCCATTTTGTTTATTTGCGAACATTTCAGGACATCGCAAGTGTTCTTAGAACACATTCAACTTGCCAGCGAACAATACGGACAGCGTCCTCAGAACGCGCCAATTTTGTTTATTTACGAACATTTCAGGACACCGCGAGTGTTTTCAGAACACATACAACTTGCCAGCGAACAATACGGACAACATCGTCAGAACACCCCCATTTTGTTAATTTATGAACATTTCAGGACACGGCGAGTGTTCTCAGAACACCCCCATTTTGTTTATTTACGAACATTTCAGGACACTGCGAGTGTTCTTGGAACACATTCAACTTGCCAGCGAACAATACAGACAACGTCCTCAGGACACCCCCATTTTGTTAATTTATGAACATTTCAGGACACGGCGAGTGTTCTCAGAACACCCCCATTTTGTTAATTTACGAACATTTCAGGACACCGCGAGTGTTCTTAGAGCACATTCAACTTGCCAGAGAACAATACGGAGAGCGTCCTCAGGACACCCTCATTTTGTTTATTTGCGAACATTTCAGGACACGGCGAGTGTTCTTAGAACACATTCAACTTGCCAGCGAACAATACGGACAGCGTCCTCAAGACAACCCCATTTTGTTTATTTGCGAACATTTCAGGACACCGCGAGTGTTCTTAGAACACATTCAACTTGCCAGCGAACAATACGGACAGCGTCCTCAGAACACCCCCATTTTTTTTATTTACGAACATTTCAGGACACGGCAAGTGTTCGCAGAACACCCCCATTTTGTTAATTTACAAACATTTCAGGACACCGCGAGTGTTCTTAGAACACATTCAACTTGCCACTGAACAATACGGACAGCGTCCTCAGGACACCCCCATTTTATTAATTTATGAACATTTCAGGACACGGCGAGTGTTCTCAGAACACCCCCATTTTGTTAATTTACGAACATTTCAGGACACCGCGAGTGTTCTTAGAACACATTTAACTTGCCAGCGAATAAAACGGACAGCGTCCTCAGGACACCCCCATTTTGTTTATTTACGAACATTTCAGGACACTGCAAGTGTTCTTAGAACACATTCAACTTGCCAGTGAATAATACGGACAGCGTCCTCAGGACACCCCCATTTTGTTTATTTGCGAACATTTCAGGACACCGCGAGTGTTCTTAGAGCACATTCAACTTGCCAGAGAACAATACGGAGAGCGTCCTCAGGACACCCCCATTTTGTTTATTTGTGAACATTTCAGGACACGGCGAGTGTTCTTAGAACACATTCAACTTGCCAGCGAACAATACGGACAGCGTCCTCAAGACAACCCCATTTTGTTTATTTGCGAACATTTCAGGACACCGCAAGTGTTCTTAGAACACATTCAACTTGCCAGCGAACAATACGGACAGCGTCCTCAGAACACCCCCATTTTTTTTATTTACGAACATTTCAGGACACGGCAAGTGTTCGCAGAACTCCCCCATTTTGTTAATTTACAAACATTTCAGGACACCGCGAGTGTTCTTAGAACACATTCAACTTGCCACTGAACAATACGGACAGCGTCCTCAGGACACCCCCATTTTGTTAATTTATGAACATTTCAGGACACAGCGAGTGTTCTCAGAACACCCCCATTTTGTTAATTTACGAACATTTCAGGACACCGCGAGTGTTCTTAGAACACATTTAACTTGCCAGCGAATAAAACGGACAGCGTCCTCAGGACACCCCCATTTTGTTTATTTGCGAACATTTCAGGACACCGCGAGTGTTCTTAGAACACATTCAACTTGCCAGAGAACAATACGGACAGCTTCCTCAGGACACCCCCATTTTGTTTATTTGCGAACATTTCAGAACACAGCGAGTGTTCTTAGAACACATTCAACTTGCCAGCGAACAATACGGACAGCGTCCTCAGAACACCCCCATTTTGTTTATTTACAAACATTTCAGGACACGGCGAGTGTTCTCAGAACACCCCCATTTTGTTAATTTACGAACATTTCAGGACACCGCGAGTGTTCTTAGAACACATTCAACTTGCCAGCGAACAATACGGACAACGTCGTTAGGACACCCCCATTTTGTTAATTTATGAACATTTCAGGACACCGCGAGTGTTCTTAGAACACATTCAACTTGCCAGCGAATAATACGGACAGCGTCCTCAGAACACCCCCATTTTGTTAATTTACGAACATTTCAGGACACCGCGAGTGTTCTTAGAACACATTCAACTTGCCAGCGAATAATACAGACAGCGTCCTCAGGACACCCCCATTTTGTTTATTTACGAACATTTCAGGACACGGCAAGTGTTCTTAGAACACATTCAACTTGCCAGCGAACAATACAGACAGCGTCCTCAAGACACCCCCATTTTGTTTATTTGCGAACATTTCAGAACACCGCAAGTGTTCTTAGAACACATTCAACTTGCCAGCGAATAATACAGACAGCGTCCTCAGGACACCCCCTATTTTGTTTATTTGCAAACATTTCAGGACACCGCGAGTGTTCTTAGAACACATTCAACTTGCCAGCGAATAATACGGACAGCGTCCTCAGGACACCCCCATTTTGTTAATTTACGAACATTTCAGGACACTGCGAGTGTTCTTAGAACACATTCAACTTGCCAGCGAACAATACGGACAACGTCGTTAGGACACCCCCATTTTGTTAATTTATGAACATTTCAGGACACGGCGAGTGTTCTCAGAACACCCCCATTTTGTTAATTTACGAACATTTCAGGACACCGCGAGTGTTCTTAGAACACATTCAACTTGCCAGAGAACAATATGGACAGCGTCCTCAAGACACCCGCATTTTGTTTATTTGCGAACATTTCAGGAGACCGCAAGTGTTCTTAGAACACATTCAACTTGCCAGCAAACAATACGGACAGCGTCCTCAGAACGCGCCCATTTTGTTTATTTGCGAACATTTCAGGACACCGCGAGTGTTCTTAGAACACATTCAATTTGCCAGCGAACAATACGGACAGCGTCCTCAGAACACCCCCATTTTGTTTATTTACAAACATTTCAAGACACGGCGTGTGTTCTCAGAACACCCCCATTTTGTTAATTTACAAACAATTCAGGACACCGCGAGTGTACTTAGAACACATTCAACTTGACACCGAACAATACGGACAGCGTCCTCCGGGCACCCCCATTTTGTTAATTTACGAACATTTCAGGACACCGCGAGTGTTCTTAGAACACATTCAACTTGCCAGCGAACAATACGGACAGCGTCCCCAGGACACCCCCATTTTCATAATTTACGAACATTTCAGGACACTGCGAGTGTTCTTAGAACACATTCAACTTGCCAGCAAATAATACGAACAGCGTCCTCAGGACACCCCCATTTTGTTTATTTGCGAACATTTCAGTACACCGCGAGTGTTCTTAGAACACATTCAACTTGCCAGCGAACAATACGGACAGCGTCCCCAGGACACCCCCATTTTCATAATTTACGAACATTTCAGGACACCGCGAGTGTTCTTAGAACACATTCAACTTGCCAGCCAATAATACGAACAGCGTCCTCAGGACACCCCACTTTTGTTTATTTGCGAACATTTCAGGACACCGCGAGTGTTCTTAGAACACATTCAACTTGCCAGCGAGCAATATGGACAGCGTCCTCAAGACACCCCCATTTTGTTTATTTGCGAACATTTCAGGACACCGCAAGTGTTCTTAGAACACATTCAACTTGGCAGCGAACAATACGGACAGCGTCCTCAGAACACGCCCATTTTGTTTATTTACGAACATTTCAGGACACCGCGAGTGTTTTCAGAACACATTCAACTTGCCAGCGAACAATACGGACAACGTCGTCAGGACACCCCCATTTTGTTAATTTACGAACATTTCAGGACACGGCGAGTGTTCTCAGAACACCCCCATTTTGTTTATTTACGAACATTTCAGGACACCGCGAGTGTTCTTGGAACACATTCAACTTGCCAGCGAACAATACAGACAACGTCCTCAGGACACCCCCATTTTGTTAATTTATGAACATTTCAGGACACGGCGAGTGTTCTCAGAACACCCCATTTTGTTAATTTACAAACATTTCAGAACACCGCAAGTGTTCTTAGAACACATTCAACTTGCCAGCGAACAATACGGACAACGTCCTCAGGACACCCCCATTTTGTTGATTTATGAACATTTCAGGAACGGCGAGTGTTCTCAGAACACCCCCATTTTGTTAATTTACAAAGATTTCAGGAGACCGCGAGTGTTCTTAGAACACATTCAACTTGCCAGTGAACAATACCGACAGCGTCCTCAGGACACCCCCATTTTGTTTATTTGTGAACATTTCAGGACACGGCAAGTGTTCTTAGAACACATTCAACTTGCCAGCGAACAATACGGACAGCGTCCTCAAGACACCCCCATTTTGTTTATTTGCAAACATTTTAGAACACCGCGAGTGTTCTTAGAACACATTCAACTTGCCAGTGAATAATACAGACAGCGTCCTCAGGACACCCCCTATTTTGTTTATTTGCAAACATTTCAGGACACCGCGAGTGTTCTTAGAACACATTCAACTTGCCAGAGAACAATACGGACAGCGTCCTCTGGACACCCCCATTTTGTTTATTTGTGAACATTTCAGGACACCGCGAGTGTTCTTAGAACACATTCAACTTGCCAGCGAACAATACGGACAACGTCGTTAGGACACCCCCATTTTGTTAATTTATGAACATTTCAGGACACCGCGAGTGTTCTTAGAACACATTCAACTTGCCAGCGAATAATACGGACAGCGTCCTCAGAACACCCCCATTTTGTTAATTTACGAACATTTCAGGACACCGCAAGTGTTCTTAGAACACATTCAACTTGCCAGCGAATAATACAGACAGCGTCCTCAGGACACCCCCATTTTGTTTATTTACGAACATTTCAGGACACCGCGAGTGTTCTTAGAACACATTCAACTTGCCAGCGAATAATACGGACAGCGTCCTCAGAACACCCCCATTTTGTTTATTTGCGAACATTTCAGAACACCGCGAGTGTTCTTAGAACACATTCAACTTGCCAGCGAATAATACAGACAGCGTCCTCAGGACACCCCCTATTTTGTTTATTTGCAAACATTTCAGGACACCGCGAGTGTTCTTACAACACATTCAACTTGCCAGCGAACAATACGGACAACGTCGTTAGGACACCCCCATTTTGTTAATTTATGAACATTTTAGGACACGGCGAGTGTTCTCAGAACACCCCCATTTTGTTAATTTACGAACATTTCAGGACACCGCGAGTGTTCTTAGAACACATTCAACTTGGCAGAGAACAATATGGACAGCGTCCTCAAGACACCCGCATTTTGTTTATTTGCGAACATTTCAGGAGACCGCAAGTGTTCTTAGAACACATTCAACTTGCCAGCGAACAATACGGACAGCGTCCTCAGAACGCGCCCATTTTGTTTATTTGCGAACATTTCAGGACACCGCGAGTGTTCTTAGAACACATTCAACTTGCCAGCGAGCAATATGGACAGCGTCCTCAAGACACCCCCATTTTGTTTATTTGCGAACATTTTAGGACACCGCAAGTGTTCTTAGAACACATTCAACTTGGCAGCGAACAATACGGACAGCGTCCTCAGAACACGCCCATTTTGTTTATTTACGAACATTTCAGGACACCGCGAGTGTTTTCAGAACACATTCAACTTGCCAGCGAACAATACGGACAACGTCGTCAGGACACCCCCATTTTGTTAATTTATGAACATTTCAGGACACGGCGAGTGTTCTCAGAACACCCCCATTTTGTTTATTTACGAACATTTCAGGACACTGCGAGTGTTCTTGGAACACATTCAACTTGCCAGCGAACAATACAGACAACGTCCTCAGGACACCCCCATTTTGTTAATTTATGAACATTTCAGGACACGGCGAGTGTTCTCAGAACACCCCATTTTGTTAATTTACAAACATTTCAGAACACCGCAAGTGTTCTTAGAACACATTCAACTTGCCAGCGAACAATACGGACAACGTCCTCAGGACACCCCCATTTTGTTGATTTATGAACATTGCAGGAACGGCGAGTGTTCTCAGAACACCCCCATTTTGTTAATTTACGAAGATTTCAGGACACCGCGAGTGTTCTTAGAACACATTCAACTTGCCAGTGAACAATACCGACAGCGTCCTCAGGACACCCCCATTTTGTTTATTTGTGAACATTTCAGGACACGGCAAGTGTTCTTAGAACACATTCAACTTGCCAGCGAACAATACGGACAGTGTCCTCAAGACACCCCCATTTTGTTTATTTGCGAACATTTTACAACACCGCGAGTGTTCTTAGAACACATTCAACTTGCCAGTGAATAATACAGACAGCGTCCTCAGGACACCCCCTATTTTGTTTATTTGCAAACATTTCAGGACACCGCGAGTGTTCTTAGAACACATTCAACTTGCCAGAGAACAATACGGACAGCGTCCTCAGGACACCCCCATTTTGTTTATTTGTGAACATTTCAGGACACCGCGAGTGTTCTTAGAACACATTCAACTTGCCAGCGAACAATACGGACAACGTCGTTAGGACGCCCCCATTTTGTTAATTTATGAACATTTCAGGACACCGCGAGTGTTCTTAGAACACATTCAACTTGCCAGCGAATAATACGGACAGCGTCCTCAGAACACCCCCATTTTGTTAATTTACGAACATTTCAGGACACCGCGAGTGTTCTTAGAACACATTCAACTTGCCAGCGAATAATACAGACAGCGTCCTCAGGACACCCCCATTTTGTTTATTTACGAACATTTCAGGACACGGCAAGTGTTCTTAGAACACATTCAACTTGCCAGCGAACAATACGGACAGCGTCCTCAAGACACCCCCATTTTGTTAATTTATGAACATTTCAGGACACCGCGAGTGTTCTTAGAACACATTCAACTTGCCAGCGAATAATACAGACAGCGTCCTCAGAACACCCCCATTTTGTTTATTTGCGAACATTTCAGAACACCGCGAGTGTTCTTAGAACACATTCAACTTGCCAGTGAATAATACAGACAGCGTCCTCAGGACACCCCCTATTTTGTTTATTTGCAAACATTTCAGGACACCGCGAGTGTTCTTAGAACACATTCAACTTGCCAGCGAATAATACGGACAGCGTCCTCAGGACACCCCCATTTTGTTAATTTACGAACATTTCAGGACACCGCGAGTGTTCTTAGAACACATTCAACTTGCCAGCGAACAATACGGACAACGTCGTTAGGACAACCCCATTTTGTTAATTTATGAACATTTCAGGACACGGCGAGTGTTCTCAGAACACCCCCATTTTGTTAATTTACGAACATTTCAGGACACCGCGAGTGTTCTTAGAACACATTCAACTTGGCAGAGAACAATATGGACAGCGTCCTCAAGACACCCGCATTTTGTTTATTTGCGAACATTTCAGGAGACCGCAAGTGTTCTTAGAACACATTCAACTTGCCAGCGAACAATCTGGACAGCGTCCTCAGAACGCGCCCATTTTGTTTATTTGCGAACATTTCAGGACACCGCGAGTGTTCTTAGAACACATTCAATTTGCCAGCGAACAATACGGACAGCGTCCTCAGAACACCCCCATTTTGTTTATTTACAAACATTTCAAGACACGGCGAGTGTTCTCAGAACACCCCCATTTTGTTAATTTACAAACAATTCAGGACACCGCGAGTGTACTTAGAACACATTCAACTTGCCACCGAACAATACGGACAGCGTCCTCCGGACACCCCCATTTTGTTAATTTACGAACATTTCAGGACACCGCGAGTGTTCTTAGAACACATTCAAATTGCCAGCGAACAATACGGACAGCGTCCCCAGGACACCCCCATTTTCATAATTTACGAACATTTCAGGACACCGCGAGTGTTCTTAGAACACATTCAACTTGCCAGCAAATAATACGAACAGCGTCCTCAGGACACCCCCATTTTGTTTATTTGCGAACATTTCAGTACACCGCGAGTGTTCTTAGAACACATTCAACTTGCCAGCGAACAATACGGACAGCGTCCCCAGGACACCCCCATTTTCATAATTTACGAACATTTCAGGACACCGCGAGTGTTCTTAGAACACATTCAACTTGCCAGCGAATAATACGAACAGCGTCCTCAGGACACCCCACTTTTGTTTATTTGCGAACATTTCAGGACACGGCGAGTGTTCTTAGAACACATTCAACTTGCCAGCGAGCAATATGGACAGCGTCCTCAAGACACCCCCATTTTGTTTATTTGCAAACATTTCAGGACACCGCAAGTGTTCTTAGAACACATTCAACTTGACAGCGAACAATACGGACAGCGTCCTCAGAACACGCCCATTTTGTTTATTTACGAACATTTCAGGACACCGCAAGTGTTTTCAGAACACATTCAACTTGCCAGCGAACAATACGGACAACGTCGTCAGGACACCCCCATTTTGTTAATTTACGAACATTTCAGGACACGGCGAGTGTTCTCAGAACACCCCCATTTTGTTTATTTACGAACATTTCAGGACACCGCGAGTGTTCTTGGAACACATTCAACTTGCCAGCGAACAATACAGACAACGTCCTCAGGACACCCCCATTTTGTTAATTTATGAACATTTCAGGACACGGCGAGTGTTCTCAGGACACCCCCATTTTGTTAATTTACGAAGATTTCAGGACACCGCGAGTGTTCTTAGAACACATTCAACTTGCCAGCGAACAATACCGACAGCGTCCTCAGGACACCCCCATTTTGTTTATTTGTGAACATTTCAGGACACCGCGAGTGTTTTCAGAACACATTCAACTTGCCAGCGAACAATACGGACAACGTCGTCAGGACACCCCCATTTTGTTAATTTACGAACATTTCAGGACACGGCGAGTGTTCTCAGAACACCCCCATTTTGTTTATTTACGAACATTTCAGGACACCGCGAGTGTTCTTGGAACACATTCAACTTGCCAGCGAACAATACAGACAACGTCCTCAGGACACCCCCATTTTGTTAATTTATGAACATTTCAGGACACGGCGAGTGTTCTCAGAGCACCCCATTTTGTTAATTTACAAACATTTCAGAACACCGCAAGTGTTCTTAGAACACATTCAACTTGCCAGCGAACAATACGGACAACGTCCTCAGGACACCCCCATTTTGTTGATTTATGAACATTTCAGGAACGGCGAGTGTTCTCAGGACACCCCCATTTTGTTAATTTACGAAGATTTCAGGACACCGCGAGTGTTCTTAGAACACATTCAACTTGCCAGCGAACAATACCGACAGCGTCCTCAGGACACCCCCATTTTGTTTATTTGTGAACATTTCAGGACACAGCAAGTGTTCTTAGAACACATTCAACTTGCCAGCGAACAATACGGACAGCGTCCTCAAGACACCCCCATTTTGTTTATTTGCGAACATTTTAGAACACCGCGAGTGTTCTTAGAACACATTCAACTTGCCAGTGAATAATACAGACAGCGTCCTCAGGACACCCCCTATTTTGTTTATTTGCAAACATTTCAGGACACCGCGAGTGTTCTTAGAACACATTCAACTTGCCAGAGAACAATACGGACAGCGTCCTCAGGACACCCCCATTTTGTTTATTTGTGAACATTTCAGGACACAGCAAGTGTTCTTAGAACACATTCAACTTGCCAGCAAACAATACGGACAGCGTCCTCAAGACACCCCCATTTTGTTTATTTACGAACATTTCAGGACACGGCAAGTGTTCTTAGAACACATTCAACTTGCCAGCGAACAATACGGACAGCGTCCTCAAGACACCCCCATTTTGTTTATTTGCGAACATTTCAGAACACCGCGAGTGTTCTTAGAACACATTCAACTTGCCAGCGAATAATACAGACAGCGTCCTCAGGACACCCCCTATTTTGTTTATTTGCAAACATTTCAGGACACCGCGAGTGTTCTTAGAACACATTCAACTTGCCAGAGAACAATACGGACAGCGTCCTCAGGACACCCCCATTTTGTTTATTTGTCAACATTTCAGGACACCGCAAGTGTTCTTAGAACACATTCAACTTGCCAGCGAATAATAGGGACAGCACCCTCAGAAAACCCCCATTTTGTTTATTTACGAACATTTCAGGACACCGCGAGTGTTTTCAGAACACATTCAACTTGCCAGCGAACAATACGGACAACGTCGTCAGGACACCCCCATTTTGTTAATTTACGAACATTTCAGGACACGGCGAGTGTTCTCAGAACACCCCCATTTTGTTTATTTACGAACATTTCAGGACACCGCGAGTGTTCTTGGAACACATTCAACTTGCCAGCGAACAATACAGACAACGTCCTCAGGACACCCCCATTTTGTTAATTTATGAACATTTCAGGACACGGCGAGTGTTCTCAGAACACCCCATTTTGTTAATTTACAAACATTTCAGAACACCGCAAGTGTTCTTAGAACACATTCAACTTGCCAGCGAACAATACGGACAACGTCCTCAGGACACCCCCATTTTGTTGATTTATGAACATTTCAGGAACGGCGAGTGTTCTCAGGACACCCCCATTTTGTTAATTTACGAAGATTTCAGGACACCGTGAGTGTTCTTAGAACACATTCAACTTGCCAGCGAACAATACCGACAGCGTCCTCAGGACACCCCCATTTTGTTTATTTGTGAACATTTCAGGACACGGCAAGTGTTCTTAGAACACATTCAACTTGCCAGCGAACAATACGGACAGCGTCCTCAAGACACCCCCATTTTGTTTATTTGCGAACATTTTAGAACACCGCGAGTGTTCTTAGAACACATTCAACTTGCCAGCGAACAATACGGACAGCGTCCTCAAGATACCCCCATTTTGTTTATTTGCGAACATTTCAGAACACCGCGAGTGTTCTTAGAACACATTCAACTTGCCAGCGAACAATAGGGACAGCACCCTCAGAAAACCCCCATTTTGTTTATTTACGAACATTTCAGGACACCGCAAGTGTTCTTAGAACACATTCAACTTGCCAGCGAACAATACGGACAACGTCCTCAGGACACCCCCATTTTGTTTATTTGCGAACATTTCAGGACACCGCGAGTGTTCTTAGAACACATTCAACTTGCCAGAGAACAATACGGACAGCGTCCTCAGAATACCCCCATTTTGTTTATTTGCGAACATTTCAGGACACCGCGAGTGTTCTTAGAACACATTTAACTTGCCAGCGAATAAAACGGACAGCGTCCTCAGGACACCCCCATTTTGTTTATTTACGAACATTTCAGGACACTGCAAGTGTTCTTAGAACACATTCAACTTGCCAGTGAATAATACGGACAGCGTCCTCAGGACACCCCCATTTTGTTTATTTGCGAACATTTCAGGACACCGCGAGTGTTCTTAGAGCACATTCAACTTGCCAGAGAACAATACGGAGAGCGTCCTCAGGACACCCCCATTTTGTTTATTTGTGAACATTTCAGGACACGGCGAGTGTTCTTAGAACACATTCAACTTGCCAGCGAACAATACGGACAGCGTCCTCAAGACAACCCCATTTTGTTTATTTGCGAACATTTCAGGACACCGCAAGTGTTCTTAGAACACATTCAACTTGCCAGCGAACAATACGGACAGCGTCCTCAGAACACCCCCATTTTTTTTATTTACGAACATTTCAGGACACGGCAAGTGTTCGCAGAACTCCCCCATTTTGTTAATTTACGAACATTTCAGGACACCGCGAGTGTTCTTAGAACACATTTAACTTGCCAGCGAATAAAACGGACAGCGTCCTCAGGACACCCCCATTTTGTTTATTTGCGAACATTTCAGGACACCGCGAGTGTTCTTAGAACACATTCAACTTGCCAGAGAACAATACGGACAGCTTCCTCAGGACACCCCCATTTTGTTTATTTGCGAACATTTCAGAACACAGCGAGTGTTCTTAGAACACATTCAACTTGCCAGCGAACAATACGGACAGCGTCCTCAGAACACCCCCATTTTGTTTATTTACAAACATTTCAGGACACGGCGAGTGTTCTCAGAACACCCCCATTTTGTTAATTTACGAACATTTCAGGACACCGCAAGTGTTCTTAGAACACATTCAACTTGCCAGCGAACAATACAGACAACGTCGTTAGGACACCCCCATTTTGTTAATTTATGAACATTTCAGGACACCGCGAGTGTTCTTAGAACACATTCAACTTGCCAGCGAATAATACGGACAGCGTCCTCAGAACACCCCCATTTTGTTAATTTACGAACATTTCAGGACACCGCGAGTGTTCTTAGAACACATTCAACTTGCCAGCGAATAATACAGACAGCGTCCTCAGGACACCCCCATTTTGTTTATTTACGAACATTTCAGGACACGGCAAGTGTTCTTAGAACACATTCAACTTGCCAGCGAACAATACAGACAGCGTCCTCAAGACACCCCCATTTTGTTTATTTGCGAACATTTCAGAACACCGCAAGTGTTCTTAGAACACATTCAACTTGACAGCGAACAATACGGACAGCGTCCTCAGAACACGCCCATTTTGTTTTTTTACGAACATTTCAGGACACCGCGAGTGTTTTCAGAACACATTCAACTTGCCAGCGAACAATACGGACAACGTCGTCAGGACACCCCCATTTTGTTAATTTACGAACATTTCAGGACACGGCGAGTGTTCTCAGAACACCCCCATTTTGTTTATTTACGAACATTTCAGGACACCGCGAGTGTTCTTGGAACACATTCAACTTGCCAGCGAACAATACAGACAACGTCCTCAGGACACCCCCATTTTGTTAATTTATGAACATTTCAGGACACGGCGAGTGTTCTCAGGACACCCCCATTTTGTTAATTTACGAAGATTTCAGGACACCGCGAGTGTTCTTAGAACACATTCAACTTGCCAGCGAACAATACCGACAGCGTCCTCAGGACACCCCCATTTTGTTTATTTGTGAACATTTCAGGACACCGCGAGTGTTTTCAGAACACATTCAACTTGCCAGCGAACAATACGGACAACGTCGTCAGGACACCCCCATTTTGTTAATTTACGAACATTTCAGGACACGGCGAGTGTTCTCAGAACACCCCCATTTTGTTTATTTACGAACATTTCAGGACACCGCGAGTGTTCTTGGAACACATTCAACTTGCCAGCGAACAATACAGACAACGTCCTCAGGACACCCCCATTTTGTTAATTTATGAACATTTCAGGACACGGCGAGTGTTCTCAGAACACCCCATTTTGTTAATTTACAAACATTTCAGAACACCGCAAGTGTTCTTAGAACACATTCAACTTGCCAGCGAACAATACGGACAACGTCCTCAGGACACCCCCATTTTGTTGATTTATGAACATTTCAGGAACGGCGAGTGTTCTCAGGACACCCCCATTTTGTTAATTTACGAAGATTTCAGGACACCGCGAGTGTTCTTAGAACACATTCAACTTGCCAGCGAACAATACCGACAGCGTCCTCAGGACACCCCCATTTTGTTTATTTGTGAACATTTCAGGACACGGCAAGTGTTCTTAGAACACATTCAACTTGCCAGCGAACAATACGGACAGCGTCCTCAAGACACCCCCATTTTGTTTATTTGCGAACATTTTAGAACACCGCGAGTGTTCTTAGAACACATTCAACTTGCCAGTGAATAATACAGACAGCGTCCTCAGGACACCCCCTATTTTGTTTATTTGCAAACATTTCAGGACACCGCGAGTGTTCTTAGAACACATTCAACTTGCCAGAGAACAATACGGACAGCGTCCTCAGGACACCCCCATTTTGTTTATTTGTGAACATTTCAGGACACAGCAAGTGTTCTTAGAACACATTCAACTTGCCAGCAAACAATACGGACAGCGTCCTCAAGACACCCCCATTTTGTTTATTTACGAACATTTCAGGACACGGCAAGTGTTCTTAGAACACATTCAACTTGCCAGCGAACAATACGGACAGCGTCCTCAAGACACCCCCATTTTGTTTATTTGCGAACATTTCAGAACACCGCGAGTGTTCTTAGAACACATTCAACTTGCCAGCGAATAATACAGACAGCGTCCTCAGGACACCCCCTATTTTGTTTATTTGCAAACATTTCAGGACACCGCGAGTGTTCTTAGAACACATTCAACTTGCCAGAGAACAATACGGACAGCGTCCTCAGGACACCCCCATTTTGTTTATTTGTCAACATTTCAGGACACCGCGAGTGTTCTTAGAACACATTCAACTTGCCAGCGAACAATAGGGACAGCACCCTCAGAAAACCCCCATTTTGTTTATTTACGAACATTTCAGGACACCGCGAGTGTTTTCAGAACACATTCAACTTGCCAGCGAACAATACGGACAACGTCGTCAGGACACCCCCATTTTGTTAATTTACGAACATTTCAGGACACGGCGAGTGTTCTCAGAACACCCCCATTTTGTTTATTTACGAACATTTCAGGACACCGCGAGTGTTCTTGGAACACATTCAACTTGCCAGCGAACAATACAGACAACGTCCTCAGGACACCCCCATTTTGTTAATTTATGAACATTTCAGGACACGGCGAGTGTTCTCAGAACACCCCATTTTGTTAATTTACAAACATTTCAGAACACCGCAAGTGTTCTTAGAACACATTCAACTTGCCAGCGAACAATACGGACAACGTCCTCAGGACACCCCCATTTTGTTGATTTATGAACATTTCAGGAACGGCGAGTGTTCTCAGGACACCCCCATTTTGTTAATTTACGAAGATTTCAGGACACCGTGAGTGTTCTTAGAACACATTCAACTTGCCAGCGAACAATACCGACAGCGTCCTCAGGACACCCCCATTTTGTTTATTTGTGAACATTTCAGGACACGGCAAGTGTTCTTAGAACACATTCAACTTGCCAGCGAACAATACGGACAGCGTCCTCAAGACACCCCCATTTTGTTTATTTGCGAACATTTTAGAACACCGCGAGTGTTCTTAGAACACATTCAACTTGCCAGTGAATAATACAGACAGCGTCCTCAGGACACCCCCTATTTTGTTTATTTGCAAACATTTCAGGACACCGCGAGTGTTCTTAGAACACATTCAACTTGCCAGAGAACAATACGGACAGCGTCCTCAGGACACCCCCATTTTGTTTATTTGTGAACATTTCAGGACACAGCAAGTGTTCTTAGAACACATTCAACTTGCCAGCAAACAATACGGACAGCGTCCTCAAGACACCCCCATTTTGTTTATTTACGAACATTTCAGGACACGGCAAGTGTTCTTAGAACACATTCAACTTGCCAGCGAACAATACGGACAGCGTCCTCAAGATACCCCCATTTTGTTTATTTGCGAACATTTCAGAACACCGCGAGTGTTCTTAGAACACATTCAACTTGCCAGCGAATAATACAGACAGCGTCCTCAGGACACCCCCTATTTTGTTTATTTGCAAACATTTCAGGACACCGCGAGTGTTCTTAGAACACATTCAACTTGCCAGAGAACAATACGGACAGCGTCCTCAGGACACCCCCATTTTGTTTATTTGTCAACATTTCAGGACACCGCGAGTGTTCTTAGAACACATTCAACTTGCCAGCGAACAATAGGGACAGCACCCTCAGAAAACCCCCATTTTGTTTATTTACGAACATTTCAGGACACCGCAAGTGTTCTTAGAACACATTCAACTTGCCAGCGAATAATACAGACAGCGTCCTCAGGACACCCCCATTTTGTTTATTTACGAACATTTCAGGACACGGCAAGTGTTCTTAGAACACATTCAACTTGCCAGCGAACAATACGGACAGCGTCCTCAGAATACCCCCATTTTGTTTATTTGCGAACATTTCAGGACACCGCGAGTGTTCTTAGAACACATTTAACTTGCCAGCGAATAAAACGGACAGCGTCCTCAGGACACCCCCATTTTGTTTATTTACGAACATTTCAGGACACTGCAAGTGTTCTTAGAACACATTCAACTTGCCAGTGAATAATACGGACAGCGTCCTCAGGACACCCCCATTTTGTTTATTTGCGAACATTTCAGGACACCGCAAGTGTTCTTAGAACACATTCAACTTGCCAGCGAACAATACGGACAGCGTCCTCAGAACACCCCCATTTTTTTTATTTACGAACATTTCAGGACACGGCAAGTGTTCGCAGAACTCCCCCATTTTGTTAATTTACAAACATTTCAGGACACCGCGAGTGTTCTTAGAACACATTCAACTTGCCACTGAACAATACGGACAGCGTCCTCAGGACACCCCCATTTTGTTAATTTATGAACATTTCAGGACACAGCGAGTGTTCTCAGAACACCCCCATTTTGTTAATTTGCGAACATTTCAGGACACTGCGAGTGTTCTTAGAACACATTCAACTTGCCAGCGAACAATACGGACAACGTCGTTAGGACACCCCCATTTTGTTAATTTATGAACATTTCAGGACACGGCGAGTGTTCTCAGAACACCCCCATTTTGTTAATTTACGAACATTTCAGGACACCGCGAGTGTTCTTAGAACACATTCAACTTGCCAGAGAACAATATGGACAGCGTCCTCAAGACACCCGCATTTTGTTTATTTGCGAACATTTCAGGAGACCGCAAGTGTTCTTAGAACACATTCAACTTGCCAGCGAACAATACGGACAGCGTCCTCAGAACGCGCCCATTTTGTTTATTTGCGAACATTTCAGGACACCGCGAGTGTTCTTAGAACACATTCAATTTGCCAGCGAACAATACGGACAGCGTCCTCAGAACACCCCCATTTTGTTTATTTACAAACATTTCAAGACACGGCGAGTGTTCTCAGAACACCCCCATTTTGTTAATTTACAAACAATTCAGGACACCGCGAGTGTACTTAGAACACATTCAACTTGCCACCGAACAATACGGACAGCGTCCTCCGGACACCCCCATTTTGTTAATTTACGAACATTTCAGGACACCGCGAGTGTTCTTAGAACACATTCAACTTGCCAGCGAACAATACGGACAGCGTCCCCAGGACACCCCCATTTTCATAATTTACGAACATTTCAGGACACCGCGAGTGTTCTTAGAACACATTCAACTTGCCAGCAAATAATACGAACAGGGTCCTCAGGACACCCCCATTTTGTTTATTTGCGAACATTTCAGTACACCGCGAGTGTTCTTAGAACACATTCAACTTGCCAGCGAACAATACGGACAGCGTCCCCAGGACACCCCCATTTTCATAATTTACGAACATTTCAGGACACCGCGAGTGTTCTTAGAACACATTCAACTTGCCAGCGAATAATACGAACAGCGTCCTCAGGACACCCCACTTTTGTTTATTTGCGAACATTTCAGGACACCGCGAGTGTTCTTAGAACACATTCAACTTGCCAGCGAGCAATATGGACAGCGTCCTCAAGACACCCCCATTTTGTTTATTTGCGAACATTTCAGGACACCGCAAGTGTTCTTAGAACACATTCAACTTGGCAGCGAACAATACGGACAGCGTCCTCAGAACACGCCCATTTTGTTTATTTACGAACATTTCAGGACACCGCGAGTGTTTTCAGAACACATTCAACTTGCCAGCGAACAATACGGACAACGTCGTCAGGACACCCCCATTTTGTTAATTTACGAACATTTCAGGACACGGCGAGTGTTCTCAGAACACCCCCATTTTGTTTATTTACGAACATTTCAGGACACCGCGAGTGTTCTTGGAACACATTCAACTTGCCAGCGAACAATACAGACAACGTCCTCAGGACACCCCCATTTTGTTAATTTATGAACATTTCAGGACACGGCGAGTGTTCTCAGAACACCCCATTTTGTTAATTTACAAACATTTCAGAACACCGCAAGTGTTCTTAGAACACATTCAACTTGCCAGCGAACAATACGGACAACGTCCTCAGGACACCCCCATTTTGTTGATTTATGAACATTTCAGGAACGGCGAGTGTTCTCAGAACACCCCCATTTTGTTAATTTACGAAGATTTCAGGAGACCGCGAGTGTTCTTAGAACACATTCAACTTGCCAGTGAACAATACCGACAGCGTCCTCAGGACACCCCCATTTTGTTTATTTGCGAACATTTCAGAACACCGCGAGTGTTCTTAGAACACATTCAACTTGCCAGCGAATAATACAGACAGCGTCCTCAGGACACCCCCTATTTTGTTTATTTGCAAACATTTCAGGACACCGCGAGTGTTCTTAGAACACATTCAACTTGCCAGCGAATAATACGGACAGCGTCCTCAGGACACCCCCATTTTGTTAATTTACGAACATTTCAGGACACCGCGAGTGTTCTTAGAACACATTCAACTTGCCAGCGAACAATACGGACAACGTCGTTAGGACACCCCCATTTTGTTAATTTATGAACATTTTAGGACACGGCGAGTGTTCTCAGAACACCCCCATTTTGTTAATTTACGAACATTTCAGGACACCGCGAGTGTTCTTAGAACACATTCAACTTGGCAGAGAACAATATGGACAGCGTCCTCAAGACACCCGCATTTTGTTTATTTGCGAACATTTCAGGAGACCGCAAGTGTTCTTAGAACACATTCAACTTGCCAGCGAACAATACGGACAGCGTCCTCAGAACGCGCCCATTTTGTTTATTTGCGAACATTTCAGGACACCGCGAGTGTTTTCAGAACACATTCAACTTGCCAGCGAACAATACGGACAACGTCGTCAGGACACCCCCATTTTGTTAATTTACAAACATTTCAGAACACCGCAAGTGTTCTTAGAACACATTCAACTTGCCAGCGAATAATACGAACAGCGTCCTCAGGACACCCCACTTTTGTTTATTTGCGAACATTTCAGGACACCGCGAGTGTTCTTAGAACACATTCAACTTGCCAGCGAGCAATATGGACAGCGTCCTCAAGACACCCCCATTTTGTTTATTTGTGAACATTTCAGAACACCGCGAGTGTTCTTAGAACACATTCAACTTGCCAGTGAATAATACAGACAGCGTCCTCAGGACACCCCCTATTTTGTTTATTTGCAAACATTTCAGGACACCGCGAGTGTTCTTAGAACACATTCAACTTGCCAGCGAATAATACGGACAGCGTCCTCAGGACACCCCCATTTTGTTAATTTACGAACATTTCAGGACACCGCGAGTGTTCTTAGAACACATTCAACTTGCCAGCGAACAATACGGACAACGTCGTTAGGACACCCCCATTTTGTTAATTTATGAACATTTCAGGACACGGCGAGTGTTCTCAGAACACCCCCATTTTGTTAATTTACGAACATTTCAGGACACCGCGAGTGTTCTTAGAACACATTCAACTTGCCAGCGAACAATCTGGACAGCGTCCTCAGAACGCGCCCATTTTGTTTATTTGCGAACATTTCAGGACACCGCGAGTGTTCTTAGAACACATTCAATTTGCCAGCGAACAATACGGACAGCGTCCTCAGAACACCCCCATTTTGTTTATTTACAAACATTTCAAGACACGGCGAGTGTTCTCAGAACACCCCCATTTTGTTAATTTACAAACAATTCAGGACACCGCGAGTGTACTTAGAACACATTCAACTTGCCACCGAACAATACGGACAGCGTCCTCCGGACACCCCCATTTTGTTAATTTACGAACATTTCAGGACACCGCGAGTGTTCTTAGAACACATTCAACTTGCCAGCGAACAATACGGACAGCGTCCCCAGGACACCCCCATTTTCATAATTTACGAACATTTCAGGACACCGCGAGTGTTCTTAGAACACATTCAACTTGCCAGCAAATAATACGAACAGCGTCCTCAGGACACCCCCATTTTGTTTATTTGCGAACATTTCAGTACACCGCGAGTGTTCTTAGAACACATTCAACTTGCCAGCGAACAATACGGACAGCGTCCCCAGGACACCCCCATTTTCATAATTTACGAACATTTCAGGACACCGCGAGTGTTCTTAGAACACATTCAACTTGCCAGCGAATAATACGAACAGCGTCCTCAGGACACCCCACTTTTGTTTATTTGCGAACATTTCAGGACACGGCGAGTGTTCTTAGAACACATTCAACTTGCCAGCGAGCAATATGGACAGCGTCCTCAAGACACCCCCATTTTGTTTATTTGCGAACATTTCAGGACACCGCAAGTGTTCTTAGAACACATTCAACTTGACAGCGAACAATACGGCAGCGTCCTCAGAACACGCCCATTTTGTTTATTTACGAACATTTCAGGACACCGCGAGTGTTTTCAGAACACATTCAACTTGCCAGCGAACAATACGGACAACGTCGTCAGGACACCCCCATTTTGTTAATTTACGAACATTTCAGGACACGGCGAGTGTTCTCAGAACACCCCCATTTTGTTTATTTACGAACATTTCAGGACACCGCGAGTGTTCTTGGAACACATTCAACTTGCCAGCGAACAATACAGACAACGTCCTCAGGACACCCCCATTTTGTTAATTTATGAACATTTCAGGACACGGCGAGTGTTCTCAGGACACCCCCATTTTGTTAATTTATGAAGATTTCAGGACACCGCGAGTGTTCTTAGAACACATTCAACTTGCCAGCGAACAATACCGACAGCGTCCTCAGGACACCCCCATTTTGTTTATTTGTGAACATTTCAGGACACCGCGAGTGTTTTCAGAACACATTCAACTTGCCAGCGAACAATACGGACAACGTCGTCAGGACACCCCCATTTTGTTAATTTACGAACATTTCAGGACACGGCGAGTGTTCTCAGAACACCCCCATTTTGTTTATTTACGAACATTTCAGGACACCGCGAGTGTTCTTGGAACACATTCAACTTGCCAGCGAACAATACAGACAACGTCCTCAGGACACCCCCATTTTGTTAATTTATGAACATTTCAGGACACGGCGAGTGTTCTCAGAACACCCCATTTTGTTAATTTACAAACATTTCAGAACACCGCAAGTGTTCTTAGAACACATTCAACTTGCCAGCGAACAATACGGACAACGTCCTCAGGACACCCCCATTTTGTTGATTTATGAACATTTCAGGAACGGCGAGTGTTCTCAGGACACCCCCATTTTGTTAATTTACGAAGATTTCAGGACACCGCGAGTGTTCTTAGAACACATTCAACTTGCCAGCGAACAATACCGACAGCGTCCTCAGGACACCCCCATTTTGTTTATTTGTGAACATTTCAGGACACGGCAAGTGTTCTTAGAACACATTCAACTTGCCAGCGAACAATACGGACAGCGTCCTCAAGACACCCCCATTTTGTTTATTTGCGAACATTTTAGAACACCGCGAGTGTTCTTAGAACACATTCAACTTGCCAGTGAATAATACAGACAGCGTCCTCAGGACACCCCCTATTTTGTTTATTTGCAAACATTTCAGGACACCGCGAGTGTTCTTAGAACACATTCAACTTGCCAGAGAACAATACGGACAGCGTCCTCAGGACACCCCCATTTTGTTTATTTGTGAACATTTCAGGACACAGCAAGTGTTCTTAGAACACATTCAACTTGCCAGCAAACAATACGGACAGCGTCCTCAAGACACCCCCATTTTGTTTATTTACGAACATTTCAGGACACGGCAAGTGTTCTTAGAACACATTCAACTTGCCAGCGAACAATACGGACAGCGTCCTCAAGACACCCCCATTTTGTTTATTTGCGAACATTTCAGAACACCGCGAGTGTTCTTAGAACACATTCAACTTGCCAGCGAATAATACAGACAGCGTCCTCAGGACACCCCCTATTTTGTTTATTTGCAAACATTTCAGGACACCGCGAGTGTTCTTAGAACACATTCAACTTGCCAGAGAACAATACGGACAGCGTCCTCAGGACACCCCCATTTTGTTTATTTGTCAACATTTCAGGACACCGCGAGTGTTCTTAGAACACATTCAACTTGCCAGCGAACAATAGGGACAGCACCCTCAGAAAACCCCCATTTTGTTTATTTACGAACATTTCAGGACACCGCGAGTGTTTTCAGAACACATTCAACTTGCCAGCGAACAATACGGACAACGTCGTCAGGACACCCCCATTTTGTTAATTTACGAACATTTCAGGACACGGCGAGTGTTCTCAGAACACCCCCATTTTGTTTATTTACGAACATTTCAGGACACCGCGAGTGTTCTTGGAACACATTCAACTTGCCAGCGAACAATACAGACAACGTCCTCAGGACACCCCCATTTTGTTAATTTATGAACATTTCAGGACACGGCGAGTGTTCTCAGAACACCCCATTTTGTTAATTTACAAACATTTCAGAACACCGCAAGTGTTCTTAGAACACATTCAACTTGCCAGCGAACAATACGGACAACGTCCTCAGGACACCCCCATTTTGTTGATTTATGAACATTTCAGGAACGGCGAGTGTTCTCAGGACACCCCCATTTTGTTAATTTACGAAGATTTCAGGACACCGTGAGTGTTCTTAGAACACATTCAACTTGCCAGCGAACAATACCGACAGCGTCCTCAGGACACCCCCATTTTGTTTATTTGTGAACATTTCAGGACACGGCAAGTGTTCTTAGAACACATTCAACTTGCCAGCGAACAATACGGACAGCGTCCTTAAGACACCCCCATTTTGTTTATTTGCGAACATTTTAGAACACCGCGAGTGTTCTTAGAACACATTCAACTTGCCAGTGAATAATACAGACAGCGTCCTCAGGACACCCCCTATTTTGTTTATTTGCAAACATTTCAGGACACCGCGAGTGTTCTTAGAACACATTCAACTTGCCAGAGAACAATACGGACAGCGTCCTCAGGACACCCCCATTTTGTTTATTTGTGAACATTTCAGGACACAGCAAGTGTTCTTAGAACACATTCAACTTGCCAGCAAACAATACGGACAGCGTCCTCAAGACACCCCCATTTTGTTTATTTACGAACATTTCAGGACACGGCAAGTGTTCTTAGAACACATTCAACTTGCCAGCGAACAATACGGACAGCGTCCTCAAGATACCCCCATTTTGTTTATTTGCGAACATTTCAGAACACCGCGAGTGTTCTTAGAACACATTCAACTTGCCAGCGAATAATACAGACAGCGTCCTCAGGACACCCCCTATTTTGTTTATTTGCAAACATTTCAGGACACCGCGAGTGTTCTTAGAACACATTCAACTTGCCAGAGAACAATACGGACAGCGTCCTCAGGACACCCCCATTTTGTTTATTTGTCAACATTTCAGGACACCGCGAGTGTTCTTAGAACACATTCAACTTGCCAGCGAACAATAGGGACAGCACCCTCAGAAAACCCCCATTTTGTTTATTTACGAACATTTCAGGACACCGCAAGTGTTCTTAGAACACATTCAACTTGCCAGCGAACAATACGGACAACGTCCTCAGGACACCCCCATTTTGTTTATTTGCGAACATTTCAGGACACCGCGAGTGTTCTTAGAACACATTCAACTTGCCAGAGAACAATACGGACAGCGTCCTCAGAATACCCCCATTTTGTTTATTTACGAACATTTCAGGACACCGCGACTGTTCTTAGAACACATTCAACTTGCCCGCGAACAATACGGACAACGTCCTCAGGACATCCGCATTTTGTTAATTTTTGAACATTTCAGGACACGGTGAGTGTTCTCAGAACACCCCCATTTTGTTAATTTACGAACATTTCAGGACACCGCGAGTGTTCTTAGAACACATTGAACTGGCCACCGAACAATACGGACAGCATCCTCAGGACACCCCCATTTTGTTAATTTACGAACATTTCAGGACACCGCGAGTGTTCTTAGAACACATTCAACTTGTCAGCGAACAATACGGACAGCGTCCTCAGGACACCCCCATTTTCTTAATTTACGAACATTTCAGGACACCGCGAGTGTTCTTAGAACACATTCAACTTGCCAGTGAATAATACGGACAGCGTCCTCAGGACACCCCCATTTTGTTTATTTGCAAACATTTCAGGACACCGCGAGTGTTCTTAGAACACATTCAACTCGCCAGAGAACAATACGGACAGCGTCCTCAGGACACCCCCATTTTGTTTATTTGTGAACATTTCAGGACACGGCGAGTGTTCTTAGAACACATTCAACTTGCCAGCGAACAGTACGGACAGCGTCCTCAGAACACCCCCATTTTGTTTATTTACGAACATTTCAGGAAACCGCAAGTGTTTTCAGAACACATTCAACTTGCCAGCGAACAATACGGACAACGTCGTCAGGACACCCACATTTTGTTAATTTATGAACATTTCAGGACACGGCGAGTGTTCTCAGAACACCCCCATTTTGTTAATTTACGAACATTTCAGGACACCGCGAGTGTTCTTAGAACACATTCAACTTGCCAGTGAATAATACGGGCAGCGTCCTCAGGACACCCCCATTTTGTTTATTTGCGAACATTTCAGGACACCGCGAGTGTTCTTAGAACACATTCAACTTGCCAGAGAACAATACGGACAGCGTCCTCAGGACACTCCCATTTTGTTTATTTGCGAACATTTCAGGACACGGCGAGTGTTCTTAGAACACATTCAACTTGCCAGCGAACAATACGGACAGCGTCCACAAGACACCCCCATTTTGTTTATTTGCGAACATTCCAGGACACCGCGAGTGTTCTTAGAACACATTCAATTTGCCAGCGAACAATACGGACAGCGTTCTCAGAACACCCCCATTTTGTTTATTTACAAACATTTCAGGACACGGCGAGTGTTCTCAGAACACCCCCATTTTGTTAATTTACAAACAATTCAGGACACCGCGAGTGTTCTTAGAACACATTCAACTTGCCACCGAACAATACGGACAGCGCCCTCAGGACACCCCCATTTTGTTAATTTACGAACATTTCAGGACACCGCGAGTGTTCTTAGAACACATTCAACTTACCAGCGAACAATACAGACATCGTCCCCAGGACACCCCCATTTTCATAATTTACGAACATTTCAGGACACCGCGAGTGTTCTTAGAACACATTCAACTTGCCAGCGAATAATACGGACATTTTCCTCAGGACACCCCCATTTTGTTTATTTGCGAACATTTCAGGACACCGCGATTGTTCTTAGAACACATTCAACTCGCCAGAGAACAATACGGACAGCGTCCTCAGGACACCCCACTTTTGTTTATTTGCGAACATTTCAGGACACAGCGAGTGTTCTTAGAACACGTTCAACTTGCCAGCGAACAATATGGACAGCGTCCTCAAGACACCCCCATTTTGTTTATTTGCGAACATTTCAGGACACCGCAAGTGTTCTTAGAACACATTCAACTTGCCAGCGAACAATACGTACAGCGTCCTCAGAACACGCCCATTTTGTTTCTTTACGAACATTTCAGGACACCGCGAGTGTTTTCAGAACACATTCAACTTGCCAGCGAACAATACGGACAACGTCGTTAGGACACCCCCATTTTGTTAATTTATGAACATTTCAGGACACGGCGGGTGTTCTCAGAACACCCCCATTTTGTTTATTTACGAACATTTCAGGACACCGCGAGTGTTCTTCGAACACATTCAACTTGCCAGCGAACAATACAGACAACGTCCTCAGGACACCCCATTTTGTTAATTTATGAACATTTCAGGACACGGCGAGTGTTCTTAGAACACATTCAACTTGCCAGAGAACAATACGGACAGCATCCTCAGAATACCCCCATTTTGTTTATTTACGAACGTTTCAGGACACCGCAACTGTTCTTAGAACACATTCAACTTGCCCCCGAACAATACGGACAGCGTCCACAAGACACCCCCATTTTGTTTATTTGCGAACATTCCAGGACACCGCAAGTGTTCTTAGAACACATTCAATTTGCCAGCGAACAATACGGACAGCGTTCTCAGAACACCCCCATTTTGTTTATTTACAAACATTTCAGGACACGGCGAGTGTTCTCAGAACACCCCCATTTTTTTTTTATTTACAAACAATTCAGGACACCGCGAGTGTTCTTAGAACACATTCAACTTGCCACCGAACAATACGGACAGCGTCCTCAGGACACCCCCATTTTGTTAATTTACGAACATTTCAGGACACCGCGAGTGTTCTTAGAACACATTCAACTTGCCAGCGAACAATACGGACAACGTCGTTAGGACACCCCCATTTTGTTAATTTATGAACATTTCAGGACACCGCGAGTGTTCTTAGAACACATTCAACTTGCCACCGAACAATACGGACAGCGTCCTCAGGACACCCCCATTTTGTTAATTTACGAACATTTCAGGACACCACGAGTGTTCTTAGAACACATTCAACTTGCCAGCGAACAATACGGACATCGTCCCCAGGACACCCCCATTTTCATAATTTACGAACATTTCAGGACACCGCGAGTGTTCTTAGAACACATTCAACTTGCCAGCGAATAATACGGACATTTTCCTCAGGACACCCCCATTTTGTTTATTTGCGAACATTTCAGGACACCGCGATTGTTCTTAGAACACATTCAACTCGCCAGAGAACAATACGGACAGCGTCCTCAGGACACCCCACTTTTGTTTATTTGCGAACATTTCAGGACACGGCGAGTGTTCTTAGAACACGTTCAACTTGCCAGCGAACAATATGGACAGCGTCCTCAAGACACCCCCATTTTGTTTATTTGCGAACATTTCAGGACACCGCAAGTGTTTTCAGAACACATTCAACTTGCCAGCGAACAATACGGACAACGTCGTCAGGACACCCACATTTTGTTAATTTATGAACATTTCAGGACACGGCGAGTGTTCTCAGAACACCCCCATTTTGTTAATTTACGAACATTTCAGGACACCGCGAGTGTTCTTAGAACACATTCAACTTGCCAGTGAATAATACGGGCAGCGTCCTCAGGACACCCCCATTTTGTTTATTTGCGAACATTTCAGGACACGGCGAGTGTTCTTAGAACACATTCAACTTGCCAGCGAACAATACGGACAGCGTCCACAAGACACCCCCATTTTGTTTATTAGCGAACATTCCAGGACACCGCGAGTGTTCTTAGAACACATTCAATTTGCCAGCGAACAATACGGACAGCGTTCTCAGAACACCCCCATTTTGTTTATTTACAAACATTTCAGGACACGGTGAGTGTTCTCAGAACACCCCCATTTTGTTAATTTACAAACAATTCAGGACACCGCGAGTGTTCTTAGAACACATTCAACTTGCCACCGAACAATACGGACAGCGCCCTCAGGACACCCCCATTTTGTTAATTTACGAACATTTCAGGACACCGCGAGTGTTCTTAGAACACATTCAACTTGCCAGCGAACAATACGGACATCGTCCCCAGGACACCCCCATTTTCATAATTTACGAACATTTCAGGACACCGCGAGTGTTCTTAGAACACATTCAACTTGCCAGCGAATAATACGGACATTTTCCTCAGGACACCCCCATTTTGTTTATTTGCGAACATTTCAGGACACCGCGATTGTTCTTAGAACACATTCAACTCGCCAGAGAACAATACGGACAGCGTCCTCAGGACACCCCACTTTTGTTTATTTGCGAACATTTCAGGACACAGCGAGTGTTCTTAGAACACGTTCAACTTGCCAGCGAACAATATGGACAGCGTCCTCAAGACACCCCCATTTTGTTTATTTGCGAACATTTCAGGACACCGCAAGTGTTCTTAGAACACATTCAACTTGCCAGCGAACAATACGTACAGCGTCCTCAGAACACGCCCATTTTGTTTCTTTACGAACATTTCAGGACACCGCGAGTGTTTTCAGAACACATTCAACTTGCCAGCGAACAATACGGACAACGTCGTTAGGACACCCCCATTTTGTTAATTTATGAACATTTCAGGACACGGCGGGTGTTCTCAGAACACCCCCATTTTGTTTATTTACGAACATTTCAGGACACCGCGAGTGTTCTTCGAACACATTCAACTTGCCAGCGAACAATACAGACAACGTCCTCAGGACACCCCATTTTGTTAATTTATGAACATTTCAGGACACGGCGAGTGTTCTTAGAACACATTCAACTTGCCAGAGAACAATACGGACAGCATCCTCAGAATACCCCCATTTTGTTTATTTACGAACGTTTCAGGACACCGCGACTGTTCTTAGAACACATTCAACTTGCCCCCGAACAATACGGACAGCGTCCACAAGACACCCCATTTTGTTTATTTGCGAACATTCCAGGACACCGCGAGTGTTCTTAGAACACATTTAATTTGCCAGCGAACAATACGGACAGCGTTCTCAGAACACCCCCATTTTGTTTATTTACAAACATTTCAGGACACGGCGAGTGTTCTCAGAACACCCCCATTTTTTTTTAATTTACAAACAATTCAGGACACCGCGAGTGTTCTTAGAACACATTCAACTTGCCACCGAACAATACGGACAGCGTCCTCAGGACACCCCCATTTTGTTAATTTACGAACATTTCAGGACACCGCGAGTGTTCTTAGAACACATTCAACTTGCCAGCGAACAATACGGACAACGTCGTTAGGACACCCCCATTTTGTTAATTTATGAACATTTCAGGACACCGCGAGTGTTCTTAGAACACATTCAACTTGCCACCAAACAATACGGACAGCGTCCTCAGGACATCCCCATTTTGTTAATTTACGAACATTTCAGGACACCACGAGTGTTCTTAGAACACAT
The DNA here is from genome assembly GCF_040938575.1 of Ambystoma mexicanum. Classification (NCBI taxonomy): domain Eukaryota; kingdom Metazoa; phylum Chordata; class Amphibia; order Caudata; family Ambystomatidae; genus Ambystoma; species Ambystoma mexicanum. The sequence continues at coordinate 288,075,408 of NC_090941.1, read as the reverse complement.
TCAACTTGCCAGCGAACAATACGGACATCGTCCCCAGGACACCCCCATTTTCATAATTTACGAACATTTCAGGACACCGCGAGTGTTCTTAGAACACATTCAACTTGCCAGCGAATAATACGGACATTTTCCTCAGGACACCCCCATTTTGTTTATTTGCGAACATTTCAGGACACCGCGATTGTTCTTAGAACACATTCAACTCGCCAGAGAACAATACGGACAGCGTCCTCAGGACACCCCACTTTTGTTTATTTGCGAACATTTCAGGACACGGCGAGTGTTCTTAGAACACGTTCAACTTGCCAGCGAACAATATGGACAGCGTCCTCAAGACACCCCCATTTTGTTTATTTGCGAACATTTCAGGACACCGCAAGTGTTTTCAGAACACATTCAACTTGCCAGCGAACAATACGGACAACGTCGTCAGGACACCCACATTTTGTTAATTTATGAACATTTCAGGACACGGCGAGTGTTCTCAGAACACCCCCATTTTGTTTATTTGCGAACATTTCAGGACACCGCGAGTGTTCTTAGAACACATTCAACTTGCCAGTGAATAATACGGGCAGCGTCCTCAGGACACCCCCATTTTGTTTATTTGCGAACATTTCAGGACACGGCGAGTGTTCTTAGAACACGTTCAACTTGCCAGCGAACAATATGGACAGCGTCCTCAAGACACCCCCATTTTGTTTATTTGCGAACATTTCAGGACACCGCAAGTGTTTTCAGAACACATTCAACTTGCCAGCGAACAATACGGACAACGTCGTCAGGACACCCACATTTTGTTAATTTATGAACATTTCAGGACACGGCGAGTGTTCTCAGAACACCCCCATTTTGTTTATTTGCGAACATTTCAGGACACCGCGAGTGTTCTTAGAACACATTCAACTTGCCAGTGAATAATACGGGCAGCGTCCTCAGGACACCCCCATTTTGTTTATTTGCGAACATTTCAGGACACGGCGAGTGTTCTTAGAACACATTCAACTTGCCAGCGAACAATACGGACAGCGTCCACAAGACACCCCCATTTTGTTTATTTGCGAACATTCCAGGACACCGCGAGTGTTCTTAGAACACATTCAATTTGCCAGCGAACAATACGGACAGCGTTCTCAGAACATCCCCATTTTGTTTATTTACAAACATTTCAGGACACGGCGAGTGTTCTCAGAACACCCCCATTTTGTTAATTTACAAACAATTCAGGACACGGCGAGTGTTCTTAGAACACATTCAACTTGCCACCGAACAATACGGACAGCGCCCTCAGGACACCCCCATTTTGTTAATTTACGAACATTTCAGGACACCGCGAGTGTTCTTAGAACACATTCAACTTGCCAGCGAACAATACGGACATCGTCCCCAGGACACCCCCATTTTCATAATTTACGAACATTTCAGGACACCGCGAGTGTTCTTAGAACACATTCAACTTGCCAGCGAATAATACAGACATTTTCCTCAGGACACCCCCATTTTGTTTATTTGCGAACATTTCAGGACACCGCGATTGTTCTTAGAACACATTCAACTCGCCAGAGAACAATACGGACAGCGTCCTCAGGACACCCCACTTTTGTTTATTTGCGAACATTTCAGGACACAGCGAGTGTTCTTAGAACACGTTCAACTTGCCAGCGAACAATATGGACAGCGTCCTCAAGACACCCCCATTTTGTTTATTTGCGAACATTTCAGGACACCGCAAGTGTTCTTAGAACACATTCAACTTGCCAGCGAACAATACGTACAGCGTCCTCAGAACACGCCCATTTTGTTTCTTTACGAACATTTCAGGACACCGCAAGTGTTTTCAGAACACATTCAACTTGCCAGCGAACAATACGGACAACGTCGTTAGGACACCCCCATTTTGTTAATTTATGAACATTTCAGGACACGGCGGGTGTTCTCAGAACACCCCCATTTTGTTTATTTACGAACATTTCAGGACACCGCGAGTGTTCTTCGAACACATTCAACTTGCCAGCGAACAATACAGACAACGTCCTCAGGACACCCCATTTTGTTAATTTATGAACATTTCAGGACACGGCGAGTGTTCTTAGAACACATTCAACTTGCCAGAGAACAATACGGACAGCATCCTCAGAATACCCCCATTTTGTTTATTTACGAACATTTCAGGACACCGCGACTGTTCTTAGAACACATTCAACTTGCCCTCAAACAATACGGACAGCGTCCACAAGACACCCCCATTTTGTTTATTTGCGAACATTCCAGGACACCGCGAGTGTTCTTAGAACACATTCAATTTGCCAGCGAACAATCCGGACAGCGTTCTCAGAACACCCCCATTTGGTTTATTTACAAACATTTCAGGACACGGCGAGTGTTCTCAGAACACCCCCATTTTTTTTTAATTTACAAACAATTCAGGACACCGCGAGTGTTCTTAGAACACATTCAACTTGCCACCGAACAATACGGACAGCGTCCTCAGGACACCCCCATTTTGTTAATTTACGAACATTTCAGGACACCGCGAGTGTTCTTAGAACACATTCAACTTGCCAGCGAACAATACGGACAACGTCGTTAGGACACCCCCATTTTGTTAACTTATGAACATTTCAGGACACCGCGAGTGTTCTTAGAACACATTCAACTTGCCACCGAACAATACGGACAGCGTCCTCAGGACACCCCCATTTTGTTAATTTACGAACATTTCAGGACACCACGAGTGTTCTTAGAACACATTCAACTTGCCAGCGAACAATACGGACATCGTCCCCAGGACACCCCCATTTTCATAATTTACGAACATTTCAGGACACCGCGAGTGTTCTTAGAACACATTCAACTTGCCAGCGAATAATACGGACATTTTCCTCAGGACACCCCCATTTTGTTTATTTGCGAACATTTCAGGACACCGCGATTGTTCTTAGAACACATTCAACTCGCCAGAGAACAATACGGACAGCGTCCTCAGGACACCCCACTTTTGTTTATTTGCGAACATTTCAGGACACGGCGAGTGTTCTTAGAACACGTTCAACTTGCCAGCGAACAATATGGACAGCGTCCTCAAGACACCCCCATTTTGTTTATTTGCGAACATTTCAGGACACCGCAAGTGTTCTTAGAACACATTCAACTTGCCAGCGAACAATACGTACAGCGTCCTCAGAACACGCCCATTTTGTTTCTTTACGAACATTTCAGGACACCGCGAGTGTTTTCAGAACACATTCAACTTGCCAGCGAACAATACGGACAACGTCGTTAGGACACCCCCATTTTGTTAATTTATGAACATTTCAGGACACGGCGGGTGTTCTCAGAACACCCCCATTTTGTTTATTTACGAACATTTCAGGACACCGCGAGTGTTCTTCGAACACATTCAACTTGCCAGCGAACAATACAGACAACGTCCTCAGGACACCCCATTTTGTTAATTTATGAACATTTCAGGACACGGCGAGTGTTCTCAGAACACCCCCATTTTGTTAATTTACAAACATTTGAGAACACCGCAAGTGTTTTCAGAACACATTCAACTTGCCAGCGAACAATATGGACAACGTAGTCAGGACACCCCCATTTTGTTAATTTATGAACATTTTAGGACTCGGCTAGTGTTCTCATAACACCCCCATTTTGTTAATTTACGAACATTTCAGGACACCGCCAGTGTTCTTAGAACACATTCAACTTGCCAGTGAATAATACGGACAGCGTCATCAGGACACCCCCATTTTGTTTATTTGCGAACATTTCAGGACACCGCGAGTGTTCTTAGAACACATTCAACTTGCCAGAGAACAATACGGACAGTGTCCTCAGGACACCCCCATTTTGTTTATTTGCGAACATTTCAGGACACGGCGAGTGTTCTTAGAACACATTCAACTTGCCAGCGAACAATACGGACAGCGTCCTCAAGACACCCCCATTTTGTTTATTTGCGAACATTTCAGGACACCGCGAGTGTTCTTAGAACACATTCAACTTGCCAGCGAACAATACGGACAGCGTCCTCAGAACACCCCCATTTTTTTTATTTACGAACATTTCAGGACACGGCGAGTGTTCGCAGAAAACCCCCATTTTGTTAATTTACAAACAATTCAGGACACAGCGAGTGTTCTTAGAACACATTCAACTTGCCAGCAAACAATACGGACAACGTCCTCAGGACACCCCCATTTTGTTAATTTATGAACATTTCAGGACACCGCGAGTGTTCTTAGAACACATTCAACTTGTCAGCGAACAATACGGACAGCGTCCTCAGGACACCCCCATTTTCTTAATTTACAAACATTTCAGGACACTGCGAGTGTTCTTAGAACACATTCAACTTGCCAGTGAATAATACAGACAGTGTCCTCAGGACACCCCCATTTTGTTTATTTGCGAACATTTCAGGACACCGCGAGTGTTCTTAGAACACATTCAACTCGCCAGAGAACAATACGGACAGCGTCCTCAGGACACCCCCATTTTGTTTATTTGTGAACATTTCAGGACACGGCGAGTGTTCTTAGAACACATTCAACTTGCCAGCGAACAGTACGGACAGCGTCCTCAGAACACCCCCATTTTGTTTATTTACGAACATTTCAGGAAACCGCAAGTGTTTTCAGAACACATTAAACTTGCCAGCGAACAATACGGACAACGTCGTCAGGACACCCACATTTTGTTAATTTATGAACATTTCAGGACACGGCGAGTGTTCTCAGAACACCCCCATTTTGTTAATTTACGAACATTTCAGGACACCGCGAGTTTTCTTAGAACACATTGAACTTGCCAGTGAATAATACGGGCAGCGTCCTCAGGACACCCCCATTTTGTTTATTTGCGAACATTTCAGGACACCGCGAGTGTTCTTAGAACACATTCAACTTGCCAGAGAACAATACGGACAGCGTCCTCAGGACACCCCCATTTTGTTTATTTGCGAACATTTCAGGACACGGCGAGTGTTCTTAAAACACATTCAACTTGCCAGCGAACAATACGGACAGCGTCCACAAGACACCCCCATTTTGTTTATTTGCGAACATTCCAGGACACCGCGAGTGTTCTTAGAACACATTCAATTTGCCAGCGAACAATACGGACAGCGTTTTCAGAACACCCCCATTTTCTTTATTTATTGTTGTTATTGTTATTGTTATTTTGCATTTATATAGCGCCTTATATACCATTGGTATGGTCTGAAGGCGCTGGTAGGTTGAACGCCCTTGGGAACCGAAGTTCAGATCAGTAGAGGGAGTAGAGAGAGTCAAAGGTGCGTGTGGGCACCATGTATGTGTGCAGCTTGTGCGGTATTCGTGTAATAGCTGCTTCTTAGCGGTAGGTGTGGTGGTTGAGGGGTCAGGAGTATGTGTTCGTTCTGGCAGGATTAATCCAGACCGGATGTGGCTGCGTTAGGCCTGAGGAGAACGCCTGGCTGGGGGTGTGTAACCAGCAGTGTTTACATAGAGTGATGTGGAGTATGAGACGGATGTTGGTATGAGAACAGTTATACAAACATTTCAGGACACGGCGAGTGTTCTCAGAACACCCCCATTTTTTTTTTATTTACAAACAATTCAGGACACCGCGAGTGTTCTTAGAACACATTCAACTTGCCACCGAACAATACGGACAGCGTCCTCAGGACACCCCCATTTTGTTAATTTACGAACATTTCAGGACACCGCGAGTGTTCATAGAACACATTCAACTTGCCAGCGAACAATACGGACAACGTCGTTAGGACACCCCCATTTTGTTAATTTATGAACATTTCAGGACACCGCGAGTGTTCTTAGAACACATTCAACTTGCCACCGAACAATACGGACAGCGTCCTCAGGACCCCCCCATTTTGTTAATTTACGAACATTTCAGGACACCGCGAGTGTTCTTAGAACACATTCAACTTGCCAGCGAACAATACGGACATCGTCCCCAGGACACCCCCATTTTCATAATTTACGAACATTTCAGGACACCGCGAGTGTTCTTAGAACACATTCAACATGCCAGTGAATAATACGGACATTTTCCTCAGGACACCCCCATTTTGTTTATTTGCGAACATTTCAGGACACCGCGATTGTTCTTAGAACACATTCAACTCGCCAGAGAACAATACGGACAGCGTCCTCAGGACACGCCACTTTTGTTTATTTGCGAACATTTCAGGACACGGCGAGTGTTCTTAGAACACGTTCAACTTGCCAGCGAACAATATGGACAGCGTCCTCAAGACACCCCCATTTTGTTTATTTGCGAACATTTCAGGACACCGCAAGTGTTCTTAGAACACATTCAACTTGCCAGCGAACAATACGTACAGCGTCCTCAGAACACGCCCATTTTGTTTCTTTACGAACATTTCAGGACACCGCAAGTGTTTTCAGAACACATTCAACTTGCCAGCGAACAATACAGATAACGTCGTTAGGACACCCCCATTTTGTTAATTTATGAACATTTCAGGACACGGCGGGTGTTCTCAGAACACCCCCATTTTGTTTATTTGCGAACATTTCAGGACACCGCGAGTGTTCTTCGAACACATTCAACTTGCCAGCGAACAATACAGACAACGTCCTCAGGACACCCCATTTTGTTAATTTATGAACATTTCAGGACACGGCGAGTGTTCTTAGAACACATTCAACTTGCCCCCGAACAATACGGACAGCGTCCACAAGACACCCCCATTTTGTTTATTTGCGAACATTCCAGGACACCGCGAGTGTTCTTAGAACACATTCAATTTGCCAGCGAACAATCCGGACAGCGTTCTCAGAACACCCCCATTTTGTTTATTTACAAACATTTCAGGACACGGCGAGTGTTCTCAGAACACCCCCATTTTTTTTTAATTTACAAACAATTCAGGACACCGCGAGTGTTCTTAGAACACATTCAACTTGCCACCGAACAATACGGACAGCGTCCTCAGGACACCCCCATTTTGTTAATTTACTAACATTTCAGGACACCGCAAGTGTTCTTAGAACACATTCAACTTGCCAGCGAACAATACGGACAACGTCGTTAGGACACCCCCATTTTGTTAATTTATGAACATTTCAGGACACCGCGAGTGTTCTTAGAACACATTCAACTTGCCACCGAACAATACGGACAGCGTCCTCAGGACACCCCCATTTTGTTAATTTACGAACATTTCAGGACACCACGAGTGTTCTTAGAACACATTCAACTTGCCAGCGAACAATACGGACATCGTCCCCAGGACACCCCCATTTTCATAATTTACGAACATTTCAGGACACCGCGAGTGTTCTTAGAACACATTCAACTTGCCAGCGAATAATACGGACATTTTCCTCAGGACACCCCCATTTTGTTTATTTGCGAACATTTCAGGACACCGCGATTGTTCTTAGAACACATTCAACTCGCCAGAGAACAATACGGACAGCGTCCTCAGGACACCCCACTTTTGTTTATTTGCGAACATTTCAGGACACGGCGAGTGTTCTTAGAACACGTTCAACTTGCCAGCGAACAATATGGACAGCGTCCTCAAGACACCCCCATTTTGTTTTTTTGCGAACATTTCAGGACACCGCAAGTGTTCTTAGAACACATTCAACTTGCCAGCGAACAATACGTACAGCGTCCTCAGAACACGCCCATTTTGTTTCTTTACGAACATTTCAGGACACCGCGAGTGTTTTCAGAACACATTCAACTTGCCAGCGAACAATACAGATAACGTCGTTAGGACACCCCCATTTTGTTAATTTATGAACATTTCAGGACACGGCGGGTGTTCTCAGAACACCCCCATTTTGTTTATTTACGAACATTTCAGGACACCGCGAGTGTTCTTCAAACACATTCAACTTGCCAGCGAACAATACAGACAACGTCCTCAGGACACCCCATTTTGTTAATTTATGAACATTTCAGGACACGGCGAGTGTTCTCAGAACACCCCCATTTTGTTAATTTACAAACATTTCAGAACACCGCAAGTGTTTTCAGAACACATTCAACTTGCCAGCGAACAATATGGACAACGTCGTCAGGACACCCCCATTTTGTTAATTTATGAACATTTCAGGACTCGGCTAGTGTTCTCATAACACCCCCATTTTGTTAATTTACGAACATTTCAGGACACCGCCAGTGTTCTTAGAACACATTCAACTTGCCAGTGAATAATACGGACAGCGTCCTCAGGACACCCCCATTTTGTCTATTTGCGAACATTTCAGGACACCGCGAGTGTTCTTAGAACACATTCAACTTGCCAGAGAACAATACGGACAGTGTCCTCAGGACACCCTCATTTTGTTCATTTGCGAACATTTCAGGACACGGCGAGTGTTCTTAGAACACATTCAACTTGCCAGCGAACAATACGGACAGCGTCCTCAAGACACCCCCATTTTGTGTATTTGCGAACATTTCAGGACACCGCGAGTGTTCTTAGAACACATTCAACTTGCCAGCGAACAATACGGACAGCGTCCTCAGAACACCCCCATTTTTTTTATTTCCGAACATTTCAGGACACGGCGAGTGTTCGCAGAAAACCCCCATTTTGTTAATTTACAAACATTTCAGGACACAGCGAGTATTCTTAGAACACATTCAACCTGCCAGCGAACAATACGGACAACGTCCTCAGGACACCCCCATTTTGTTAATTTACAAACATTTCAGAACATCGCAAGTGTTCTTAGAACACATTCAACTTGCCAGCAAACAATACGGACAACGTCCTCAGGACACCCCCATTTTGTTAATTTATGAACATTTCAGGAACGGCGAGTGTTCTCAGAACACCCCCATTTTGTTAATTTACGAATATTTCAGGACATCGCGAGGGTTCTTAGAACACATTCAACTTGCCAGCGAATAATACGGACAGCGTCCTCAGGACAACCCCATTTTGTTAATTTAGGAACATTTCAGGACACCGCGAGTGTTCTTAAAACACATTCAACTTGCCAGCGAATAATACAGACAGCGTCCTCAGGACACCCCCTATTTTGTTTATTTGCAAACATTTCAGGACACCGCGAGTGTTCTTAGAACACATTCAACTTGCCAGAGAACAATACGGACAGCGTCCTCAGGACACCCCCATTTTGTTTATTTGTGAACATTTCAGGACACGGCAAGTGTTCTTAGAACACATTCAACTTGCCAGCAAACAATACGGACAGCGTCCTCAGGACACCCCCTATTTTGTTTATTTGCAAACATTTCAGGACACCGCGAGTGTTCTTAGAACACATTCAACTTGCCAGAGAACAATACGGACAGCGTCCTCAGGACACCCACATTTTGTTAATTTACGAACATTTCAGGACACGGCGAGTGTTCTCAGAACACCCCCATTTTGTTAATTTACGAACATTTCAGGACACCGCGAGTTTTCTTAGAACACATTCAACTGGCCACCGAACAATACGGACAGCATCCTCAGGACACCCCCATTTTGTTAATTTACGAACATTTCAGGACACCGCGAGTGTTCTTAGAACACATTCAACTTGTCAGCGAACAATACGCACAGCGTCCTCAGGACACCCCCATTTTCTTAATTTACGAACATTTCAGGACACCGCAAGTGTTCTTAGAACACATTCAACTTGCCAGTGAATAATACGGACAGCGTCCTCAGGTCACCCCCATTTTGTTTATTTGCGAACATTTCAGGACACTGCGAGTGTTCTTAGAACACATTCAACTCGCCAGAGAACAATACGGACAGCGTCCTCAGGACACCCCCATTTTGTTTATTTGTGAACATTTCAGGACACGGCGAGTGTTCTTAGAACACATTCAACTTGCCAGCGAACAATACGGACAGCGTCCTCAGAACACCCCCATTTTGTTTATTTACGAACATTTCAGGACACCGCAAGTGTTTTCAGAACACATTCAACTTGCCAGCGAACAATACGGACAACGTCGTCAGGACACCCCCATTTTGTTAATTTATGAACATTTCAGGACACGGCGAGTGTTCTCAGAACACCCCCATTTTGTTAATTTACAAACAATTCAGGACACCGCGAGTGTACTTAGAACACATTCAACTTGCCACCGAACAATACGGACAGCGTCCTCAGGACACCCCCATTTTGTTAATTTACGAACATTTCAGGACACCGCGAGTGTTCTTAGAACACATTCAACTTGCCAGCGAACAATACGGACAGCGTCCCCAGGACACCCCCATTTTCATAATTTACGAACATTTCAGGACACCGCGAGTGTTCTTAGAACACATTCAACTTGCCAGCAAATAATACGAACAGCGTCCTCAGGACACCCCCATTTTGTTTATTTGCGAACATTTCAGTACACCGCGAGTGTTCTTAGAACACATTCAACTTGCCAGGGAACAATACGGACAGCGTCCCCAGGACACCCCCATTTTCATAATTTACGAACATTTCAGGACACCGCGAGTGTTCTTAGAACACATTCAACTTGGCAGCGAATAATACGAACAGCGTCCTCAGGACACCCCACTTTTGTTTATTTGCGAACATTTCAGGACACGGCAAGTGTTCTTAGAACACATTCAACTTGCCAGCGAGCAATATGAACAGCGTCCTCAAGACACCCCCATTTTGTTTATTTGCGAACATTTCAGGACACCGCAAGTGTTCTTAGAACACATTCAACTTGGCAGCGAACAATACGGACAGCGTCCTCAGAACACGCCCATTTTGTTTATTTACGAACATTTCAGGACACCGCGAGTGTTTTCAGAACACATTCAACTTGCCAGCGAACAATACGGACAACGACGTCAGGACACCCCCATTTTGTTAATTTACGAACATTTCAGGACACGGCGAGTGTTCTCAGAACACCCCCATTTTGTTTATTTACGAACATTTCAGGACACCGCGAGTGTTCTTGGAACAAATTCAACTTGCCAGCGAACAATACAGACAACGTCCTCAGGACACCCCCATTTTGTTAATTTATGAACATTTCAGGACACGGCGAGTGTTCTCAGAACACCCCATTTTGTTAATTTACAAACATTTCAGAACACCGCAAGTGTTCTTAGAACACATTCAACTTGCAAGCGAACAATACGGACAACGTCCTCAGGACACCCCCATTTTGTTGATTTATGAACATTTCAGGAACGGCGAGTGTTCTCAGAACACCCCCATTTTGTTAATTTACGAAGATTTCAGGACACCGCGAGTGTTCTTAGTACACATTCAACTTGCCAGCGAACAATACCGACAGCGTCCTCAGGACAGCCCCATTTTGTTTATTTGTGAACATTTCAGGACACGGCAAGTGTTCTTAGAACACATTCAACTTGCCAGCGAACAATACGGACAGCGTCCTCAAGACACCCCCATTTTGTTTATTTGCGAACATTTCAGAACACCGCGAGTGTTCTTAGAACACATTCAACTTGCCAGTGAATAATACAGACAGCGTCCTCAGGACACCCCCTATTTTGTTTATTTGCAAACATTTCAGGACACCGCGAGTGTTCTTAGAACACATTCAACTTGCCAGAGAACAATACGGACAGCGTCCTCAGGACACCCCCATTTTGTTTATTTGTGAACATTTCAGGACACAGCAAGTGTTCTTAGAACACATTCAACTTGCCAGCAAACAATACGGACAGCGTCCTCAAGACACCCCCATTTTGTTTATTTACGAACATTTCAGGACACGGCAAGTGTTCTTAGAACACATTCAACTTGCCAGCGAACAATACGGACAGCGTCCTCAAGACACCCCCATTTTGTTTATTTGCGAACATTTCAGAACACCGCGAGTGTTCTTAGAACACATTCAACTTGCCAGCGAATAATACAGACAGCGTCCTCAGGACACCCGCTATTTTGTTTATTTGCAAACATTTCAGGACACCGCGAGTGTTCTTAGAACACATTCAACTTGCCAGAGAACAATACGGACAGCGTCCTCAGGACACCCCCATTTTGTTTATTTGTCAACATTTCAGGACACCGCGAGTGTTCTTAGAACACATTCAACTTGCCAACGAACAATAGGGACAGCACCCTCAGAAAACCCCCATTTTGTTTATTTACGAACATTTCAGGACACCGCAAGTGTTCTTAGAACACATTCAACTTGCCAGCGAACAATACGGACAACGTCCTCAGGACACCCCCATTTTGTTAATTTACGAACATTTCAGAGCACGGCGAGTGTTCTCAGAACACCCCCATTTTGTTAATTTACGAACATTTCAGGACACGACGAGTGTTCTTAGAACACATTCAACTTGCCAGTGAATAATACGGACAGCATCCTCAGGACAACCCCATTTTGTTTATTTGCGAACATTTCAGGACACCGCGAGTGTTCTTAGAACACATTCAACTTGCCAGAGAACAATACGGACAGCGTCCTCAGAATACCCCCATTTTGTTTATTTACGAACATTTCAGGACACTGCGACTGTTCTTAGAACACATTCAACTTGCCCGCGAACAATATGGACAACGTCCTCAGGACATCCGCATTTTGTTAATTTTTGAACATTTCAGGACACGGCGAGTGTTCTCAGGACACCCCCATTTTGTTAATTTACGAACATTTCAGGACACCGCGAGTGTTCTTAGAACACATTCAACTTGTCAGCGAACAATACGGACAGCGTCCTCAGGACACCCCCATTTTCTTAATTTACGAACATTTCAGGACACCGCGAGTGTTCTTAGAACACATTCAACTTGCCAGTGAATAATACGGACAGCGTCCTCAGGACACCCCCATTTTGTTTATTTGCGAACATTTCAGGACACCGCGAGTGTTCTTAGAACACATTCAACTCGCCAGAGAACAGTACGGACAGCGTCCTCAGAACACCTCTATTTTGTTTATTTACGAACATTTCAGGAAACCGCAAGTGTTTTCAGAACACATTCAACTTGCCAGCGAACAATACGGACAACGTCGTCAGGACACCCACATTTTGTTAATTTATGAACATTTCAGGACACGGCGAGTGTTCTCAGAACACCCCCATTTTGTTAATTTACGAACATTTCAGGACACCGCGAGTGTTCTTAGAACACATTCAACTTGCCAGTGAATAATACGGGCAGCGTCCTCAGGACACCCCCATTTTGTTTATTTGCGAACATTTCAGGACACCGCGAGTGTTCTTAGAACACATTCAACTTGCCAGAGAACAATACGGACAGCGTCCTCAGGACACCCCCATTTTGTTTATTTGCGAACATTTCAGGACACGGCGAGTGTTCTTAGAACACATTCAACTTGCCAGCGAACAATACGGACAGTGTCCACAAGACACCCCATTTTGTTTATTTGCGAACATTCCAGGACACCGCGAGTGTTCTTAGAACACATTCAATTTGCCAGCGAACAATACGGACAGCATTCTCAGAACACCCCCATTTTGTTTATTTACAAACATTTCAGGACACGGCGAGTGTTCTCAGAACACCCCCATTTTGTTAATTTACAAACAATTCAGGACACCGCGAGTGTTCTTAGAACACATTCAACTTGCCACCGAACAATACGGACAGCGTCCTCAGGACACCCCCATTTTGTTAATTTACGAACATTTCAGGACACCGCGAGTGTTCTTAGAACACATTCAACTTGCCAGCAAACAATATGGACATCGTCCCCAGGACACCCCCATTTTCATAATTTACGAACATTTCAGGACACCGCGAGTGTTCTTAGAACACATTCAACTTGCCAGCGAATAATACGGACATTTTCCTCAGGACACCCCCATTTTGTTTATTTGCGAACATTTCAGGACACCGCGATTGTTCTTAGAACACATTCAACTCGCCAGAGAACAATACGGACAGCGTCCTCAGGACACCCCACTTTTGTTTATTTGCGAACATTTCAGGACACCGCGAGTGTTCTTAGAACACATTCAACTCGCCAGAGAACAATACGGACAGCGTCCTCAGGACACCCCCATTTTGTTTATTTGTGAACATTTCAGGACACGGCGAGTGTTCTTAGAACACATTCAACTTGCCAGCGAACAGTACGGACAGCGTCCTCAGAACACCCCCATTTTGTTTATTTACGAACATTTCAGGAAACCGCAAGTGTTTTCAGAACACATTCAACTTGCCAGCGAACAATACGGACAACGTTGTCAGGACACCCACATTTTGTTAATTCATGAACATTTCAGGACACGGCGAGTGTTCTCAGAACACCCCCATTTTGTTAATTTACGAACATTTCAGGACACCGCGAGTGTTCTTAGAACACATTCAACTTGCCAGTGAATAATACGGGCAGCGTCCTCAGGACACCCCCATTTTGTTTATTTGCGAACATTTCAGGACACCGCGAGTGTTCTTAGAACACATTCAACTTGCCAGAGAACAATACGGACAGCGTCCTCAGGACACCCCCATTTTGTTTATTTGCGAACATTTCAGGACACGGCGAGTGTTCTTAGAACACATTCAACTTGCCACCGAACAATACGGACAGCGTCCACAAGACACCCCCATTTTGTTTATTTGCGAACATTCCAGGACACCGCGAGTGTTCTTAGAACACATTCAATTTGCCAGCGAACAATACGGACAGCATTCTCAGAACACCCCCATTTTGTTTATTTACAAACATTTCAGGACACGGCGAGTGTTCTCAGAACACCCCCATTTTGTTAATTTACAAACAATTCAGGACACCGCGAGTGTTCTTAGAACACATTCAACTTGCCACCGAACAATACGGACAGCGTCCTCAGGACACCCCCATTTTGTTAATTTACGAACATTTCAGGACACCGCGAGTGTTCTTAGAACACATTCAACTTGCCAGCAAACAATATGGACATCGTCCCCAGGACACCCCCATTTTCATAATTTACGAACATTTCAGGACACCGCGAGTGTTCTTAGAACACATTCAACTTGCCAGCGAATAATACGGACATTTTCCTCAGGACACCCCCATTTTGTTTATTTGCGAACATTTCAGGACACCGCGATTGTTCTTAGAACACATTCAACTCGACAGAGAACAATACGGACAGCGTCCTCAGGACACCCCACTTTTGTTTATTTGCGAACATTTCAGGACACGGCGAGTGTTCTTAGAACACGTTCAACTTGCCAGCGAACAATATGGACAGCGTCCTCAAGACACCCCCATTTTGTTTATTTGCGAACATTTCAGGACACCGCAAGTGTTCTTAGAACACATTCAACTTGCCAGCGAACAATACGTACAGCGTCCTCAGAACACGCCCATTTTGTTTCTTTACGAACATTTCAGGACACCGCGAGTGTTTTCAGAACACATTCAACTTGCCAGCGAACAATACGGACAACGTCGTTAGGACACCCCCATTTTGTTAATTTATGAACATTTCAGGACACGGCGGGTGTTCTCAGAACACCCCCATTTTGTTTATTTACGAACATTTCAGGACACCGCGAGTGTTCTTCAAACACATTCAACTTGCCAGCGAACAATACAGACAACGTCCTCAGGACACCCCATTTTGTTAATTTATGAACATTTCAGGACACGGCGAGTGTTCTTAGAACACATTCAACTTGCCAGAGAACAATACGGACAGCATCCTCAGAATACCCCCATTTTGTTTATTTACGAACATTTCAGGACACCGCGACTGTTCTTAGAACACATTCAACTTGCCCCCGAACAATACGGACAACGTCCTCAGGACATCCCCATTTTGTTAATTTTTGAACATTTCAGGACACGGCGAGTGTTCTCAGAACACCCCCATTTTGTTAATTTACGAACATTTCAGGACACCGCGAGTGTTCTTAGAACACATTGAACTGGCCACCGAACAATACGGACAGCATCCTCAGGACACCCCCATTTTGTTAATTTACGAACATTTCAGGACACCGCGAGTGTTCTTAGAACACATTCAACTTGTCAGCGAACAATACGGACAGCGTCCTCAGGACACCCCCATTTTCTTAATTTACGAACATTTCAGGACACCGCGAGTGTTCTTAGAACACATTCAACTTGCCAGTGAATAATACAGACAGCGTCCTCAGGACACCCCCATTTTGTTTATTTGCGAACATTTCAGGACACCGCGAGTGTTCTTAGAACACATTCAACTCGCCAGAGAACAATACGGACAGCGTCCTCAGGACACCCCCATTTTGTTAATTTTTGAACATTTCAGGACACGGCGAGTGTTCTCAGAACACCCCCATTTTGTTAATTTACGAACATTTCAGGACACCGCGAGTGTTCTTAGAACACATTGAACTGGCCACCGAACAATACGGACAGCATCCTCAGGACACCCCCATTTTGTTTCTTTACGAACATTTCAGGACACCGCGAGTGTTTTCAGAACACATTCAACTTGCCAGCGAACAATACGGACAACGTCGTTAGGACACCCCCATTTTGTTAATTTATGAACATTTCAGGACACGGCGGGTGTTCTCAGAACACCCCCATTTTGTTTATTTACGAACATTTCAGGACACCGCGAGTGTTCTTCAAACACATTCAACTTGCCAGCGAACAATACAGACAACGTCCTCAGGACACCCCATTTTGTTAATTTATGAACATTTCAGGACACGGCGAGTGTTCTTAGAACACATTCAACTTGCCAGAGAACAATACGGACAGCATCCTCAGAATACCCCCATTTTGTTTATTTACGAACATTTCAGGACACCGCGACTGTTCTTAGAACACATTCAACTTGCCCCCGAACAATACGGACAACGTCCTCAGGACATCCCCATTTTGTTAATTTTTGAACATTTCAGGACACGGCGAGTGTTCTCAGAACACCCCCATTTTGTTAATTTACGAACATTTCAGGACACCGCGAGTGTTCTTAGAACACATTGAACTGGCCACCGAACAATACGGACAGCATCCTCAGGACACCCCCATTTTGTTAATTTACGAACATTTCAGGACACCGCGAGTGTTCTTAGAACACATTCAACTTGTCAGCGAACAATACGGACAGCGTCCTCAGGACACCCCCATTTTCTTAATTTACGAACATTTCAGGACACCGCGAGTGTTCTTAGAACACATTCAACTTGCCAGTGAATAATACAGACAGCGTCCTCAGGACACCCCCATTTTGTTTATTTGCGAACATTTCAGGACACCGCGAGTGTTCTTAGAACACATTCAACTCGCCAGAGAACAATACGGACAGCGTCCTCAGGACACCCCCATTTTGTTAATTTTTGAACATTTCAGGACACGGCGAGTGTTCTCAGAACACCCCCATTTTGTTAATTTACGAACATTTCAGGACACCGCGAGTGTTCTTAGAACACATTGAACTGGCCACCGAACAATACGGACAGCATCCTCAGGACACCCCCATTTTGTTAATTTACGAACATTTCAGGACACCGCGAGTGTTCTTAGAACACATTCAACTTGTCAGCGAACAATACGGACAGCGTCCTCAGGACACCCCCATTTTCTTAATTTACGAACATTTCAGGACACCGCGAGTGTTCTTAGAACACATTCAACTTGCCAGTGAATAATACAGACAGCGTCCTCAGGACACCCCCATTTTGTTTATTTGCGAACATTTCAGGACACCGCGAGTGTTCTTAGAACACATTCAACTCGCCAGAGAACAATACGGACAGCGTCCTCAGGACACCCCCATTTTGTTTATTTGTGAACATTTCAGGACACGGCGAGTGTTCTTAGAACACATTCAACTTGCCAGCGAACAGTACGGACAGCGTCCTCAGAACACCCCCATTTTGTTTATTTACGAACATTTCAGGAAACCGCAAGTGTTTTCAGAACACATTCAACTTGCCAGCGAACAATACGGACAACGTTGTCAGGACACCCACATTTTGTTAATTCATGAACATTTCAGGACACGGCGAGTGTTCTCAGAACACCCCCATTTTGTTAATTTACGAACATTTCAGGACACTGCGAGTGTTCTTAGAACACATTCAACTTGCCAGTGAATAATACGGGCAGCGTCCTCAGGACACCCCCATTTTGTTTATTTGCGAACATTTCAGGACACCGCGAGTGTTCTTAGAACACATTCAACTTGCCAGAGAACAATACGGACAGCGTCCTCAGGACACCCCCATTTTGTTTATTTGCGAACATTTCAGGACACGGCGAGTGTTCTTAGAACACATTCAACTTGCCAGCGAACAATACGGACAGCGTCCACAAGACACCCCCATTTTGTTTATTTGCGAACATTCCAGGACACCGCGAGTGTTCTTAGAACACATTCAATTTGCCAGCGAACAATACGGACAGCGTTCTCAGAACACCCCCATTTTGTTAATTTACGAACATTTCAGGACACCGCGAGTGTTCTTAGAACACATTCAACTTGCCACCGAACAATACGGACAACGTCGTTAGGACACCCCCATTTTGTTAATTTACGAACATTTCAGGACACCGCGAGTGTTCTTAGAACACATTCAACTTGCCAGCGAATAATACAGACATTTTCCTCAGGACACCCCCATTTTGTTTATTTGCGAACATTTCAGGACACGGCGAGTGTTCTCAGAACACCCCCATTTTTTTTTAATTTACAAACAATTCAGGACACCGCGAGTGTTCTAAGAACACATTCAACTTGCCACCAAACAATACGGACAGCGTCCTCAGGACACCCCCATTTTGTTAATTTACAAACATTTCAGGACACCGCGAGTGTTCTTAGAACATATTCAACTTGCCAGCGAACAATACGGACAACGTCGTTAGGACACCCCCATTTTGTTAATTTATGAACATTTCAGGACACCGCGAGTGTTCTTAGAACACATTCAACTTGCCACCGAACAATACGGACAGCGTCCTCAGGACACCCCCATTTTGTTAATTTACGAACATTTCAGGACACCGCGAGTGTTCTTAGAACACATTCAACTTGCCAGCGAATAATACGGACATTTTCCTCAGGACACCCCCATTTTGTTTATTTGCGAACATTTCAGGACACCGCGATTGTTCTTAGAACACATTCAACTCGCCAGAGAACAATACGGACAGCGTCCTCAGGACACCCCACTTTTGTTTATTTGCGAACATTTCAGGACACGGCGAGTGTTCTTAGAACACGTTCAACTTGCCAGCGAACAATATGGACAGCGTCCTCAAGACACCCCCATTTTGTTTATTTGCGAACATTTCAGGACACCGCAAGTGTTCTTAGAACACATTCAACTTGCCAGCGAACAATACGTACAGCGTCCTCAGAACACGCCCATTTTGTTTCTTTACGAACATTTCAGGACACCGCGAGTGTTTTCAGAACACATTCAACTTGCCAGCGAACAATACGGACAACGTCGTTAGGACACCCCCATTTTGTTAATTTATGAACATTTCAGGACACGGCGGGTGTTCTCAGAACACCCCCATTTTGTTTATTTACGAACATTTCAGGACACCGCGAGTGTTCTTCGAACACATTCAACTTGCCAGCGAACAATACAGACAACGTCCTCAGGACACCCCATTTTGTTAATTTATGAACATTTCAGGACACGGCGAGTGTTCTCAGAACACCCCCATTTTGTTAATTTACAAACATTTCAGAACACCGCAAGTGTTTTCAGAACACATTCAACTTGCCAGCGAACAATACGGACAACGTCGTTAGGACACCCCCATTTTGTTAATTTATGAACATTTCAGGACTCGGCTAGTGTTCTCAGAACACCCCCATTTTGTTAATTTACGAACATTTCAGGACACCGCCAGTGTTCTTAGAACTCATTCAACTTGCCAGCGAACAATACGGACAACGTCCTCAGGACACCCACATTTTGTTAATTTACGAACATTTCAGGACACGGCGAGTGTTCTCAGAACACCCCCATTTTGTTAATTTACGAACATTTCAGGACACCGCGAGTGTTCTTAGAACACATTCAACTGGCCACCGAACAATACGGACAGCATCCTCAGGACACCCCCATTTTGTTAATTTACGAACATTTCAGGACACCTCGAGTGTTCTTAGAACACATTCAACTTGTCAGCGAACAATACGGACAGCGTCCTCAGGACACCCCCATTTTCTTAATTTACGAACATTTCAGGACACCGCGAGTGTTCTTAGAACACATTCAACTTGCCAGTGAATAATACGGACAGCGTCCTCAGGATACCCCCATTTTGTTTATTTGCGAACATTTCAGGACACCGCGAGTTTTCTTAGAACACATTCAACTCGCCAGAGAACAATACGGACAGCGTCCTCAGAACACCCCCATTTTGTTTATTTACGAACATTTCAGGACACCGCAAGTGTTTTCAGAACACATTCAACTTGCCAGCGAACAATACGGACAACGTCGTCAGGACACCCCCATTTTGTTAATTTATGAACATTTCAGGACACGGCGAGTGTTCTCAGAACACCCCCATTTTGTTAATTTACGAACATTTCAGGACACCGCGAGTGTTCTTAGAACACATTCAACTTACCAGTGAATAATACGGACAGCGTCCTCAGGACACCCCCATTTTGTTTATTTGCGAACATTTCAGTACACGGCGAATGTTCTTAGAACACATTCAACTTGCCAGCGAACAATATGGACAGCGTCCTCAAGACACCCCCATTTTGTTTATTTGCAAATATTTCAGGACACCGCCAGTGTTCTTAGAACACATTCAACTTGCCAGCGAACAATACGGACAGCATCCTCAGGACACCCCCATTTTGTTAATTTACGAACATTTCAGGACACCGCGAGTGTTCTTGGAACACATTCAACTTGCCAGCGAACAATACGGACAACGTCGTTAGGACACCCCCATTTTGTTAATTTATGAGCATTTCAGAACACGGCGAGTGTTCTCAGAACACCCCCATTTTGTTAATTTACGAACATTTCAGGACACCGCAAGTGTTCTTAGAACACATTCAACTTGCCAGCGAATTATACGGACAGCGTCCTCAGGACACCCCCATTTTGTTTATTTGCGAACATTTCAGGACACCACGAGTGTTCTTAGAACACATTCAACTTGCCAGAGAACAATACGGACAGCGTCCTCAGGACACCCCCATTTTGTTTATTTGCGAACATTTCAGGACACGGCGAGTGGTCTTAGAACACATTCAACTTGGCAGCGAACAATACGGACAGCGTCCTCAAGACACCCCCATTTTGTTTATTTGCGAACATTTCAGGACACCGCGAGTGTTCTTAGAACACATTCAACTTGCCAGCGAACAATACGGAAAGCGTCCTCAGAACATCCCCATTTTGTTTATTTACGAACATTTCAGGACACGGCGAGTGTTCTCAGAACACCCCCATTTTGTTAATTTACAAACATTTCAGGACACAGCGAGTGTTCTTAGAACACATTCAACCTGCCAGCGAACAATACGGACAACGTCCTCAGGACACCCCCATTTTGTTAATTTACAAACATTTCAGAACATCGCAAGTGTTCTTAGAACACATTCAACTTGCCAGCGAATAATACAGAGAGCGTCCTCAGGACACCCCCTATTTTGTTTATTTGCAAACATTTCAGGACACCGCGAGTGTTCTTAGAACACATTCAACTTGCCAGAGAACAATACGGACAGCGTCCTCAGGACACCCCCATTTTGTTTATTTGTGAACATTTCAGGACACGGCAAGTGTTCTTAGAACACATTCAACTTGCCAGCGAACAATACGGACAGCGTCCTCAAGACACCCCCATTTTGTTTATTTGCGAACATTTCAGGACACCGCAAGTGTTCTTAGAACACATTCAACTTGCCAGCGAACAATACGGACAGGATGCTCAGAAAACCCCCATTTTGTTTATTTACGAACATTTCAGGACACGGCAAGTGTTCTTAGAACACATTCAACTTGCCAGTGAACAATATGGACAACGTCCTCAGGACACCCACATTTTGTTAATTTACAAACATTTCAGGACACGGCGAGTGTTTTCAGAACACCCCCATTTTGTTAATTTACGAACATTTCAGGACACCGCGAGTGTTCTTAGAACACATTCAACTGGCCACCGAACAATACGGACAGCATCCTCAGGACACCCCCATTTTGTTAATTTACGAACATTTCAGGACACCGCGAGTGTTCTTAGAACACATTCAACTTGTCAGCGAACAATACGGACAGCGTCCTCAGGACACCCCCATTTTCTTAATTTACGAACATTTCAGGACACCGCGAGTGTTCTTAGAACACATTCAACTTGCCAGTGAATAATACGGACAGCGTCCTCAGGACACCCCCATTTTGTTTATTTGCGAACATTTCAGGACACCGCGAGTGTTCTTAGAACACATTCAACTCGCCAGAGAACAATACGGACAGCGTCCTCAGGACACCCCCATTTTGTTTATTTGTGAACATTTCAGGACACGGCGAGTGTTCTTAGAACACATTCAACTTGCCAGAGAACAATACGGACAGCGTCCTCAGAACACCCCCATTTTGTTTATTTACGAACATTTCAGGACACCGCAAGTGTTTTCAGAACACATTCAACTTGCCAGCGAACAATACGGACAAAGTCGTCAGGACACCCCCATTTTGTTAATTTATGAAGATTTCAGGACACGGCGAGTGTTCTCAGAACACCCCCATTTTGTTAATTTACGAACATTTCAGGACACCGCAAGTGTTCTTAGAACACATTCAACTTGCCAGTGAATAATACGGACAGCGTCCTCAGGACACCCCCATTTTGTTTATTTGCGAACATTTCAGGACACCGCAAGTGTTCTTAGAACACATTCAACTTGCCAGCGAACAATACGGACAGCATCCTCAGAAAACCCCCATTTTGTTTATTTACGAACATTTCAGGACACGGCAAGTGTTCTTAGAACACATTCAACTTGCCAGCGAACAATACGGACAACGTCCTCAGGACACCCACATTTTGTTAATTTACGAACATTTCAGGACACGGCGAGTGTTCTCAGAACACCCCCATTTTGTTAATTTACGAACATTTCAGGACACCGCGAGTGTTCTTAGAACACATTCAACTGGCCACCGAACAATACGGACAGCATCCTCAGGACACCCCCATTTTGTTAATTTACGAACATTTCAGGACACCGCGAGTGTTCTTAGAACACATTAAACTTGTCAGCGAACAATACGGACAGCGTCCTCAGGACACCCCCATTTTGTTTATTTGCGAACATTTCAGGACACCGCGAGTGTTCTTAGAACACATTCAACTCGCCAGAGAACAATACGGACAGCGTCCTCAGGACACCCCCATTTTGTTTATTTGTGAACATTTCAGGACACGGCGAGTGTTCTTAGAACACGTTCAACTTGCCAGCGAACAATACGGACAGCGTCCTCAGAACACCCCAATTTTGTTTGTTTACGAACATTTCAGGACACTTCAAGTGTTTTCAGAACACATTCAACTTGCCAGCGAACAATACGGACAACGTCGTCAGGACACCCCCATTTTGTTAATTTATGAACATTTCAGGACACGGCGAGTGTTCTCAGAACACCCCCATTTTGTTAATTTACGAACATTTCAGGACACCGCGAGTGTTCTTAGAACACATTCAACTTGCCAGTGAATAATACGGACAGCGTCCTCAGGACACCCCCATTTTGTTTATTTGCGAAAATTTCAGGACACCGCGAGTGTTCTTAGAACACATTCAACTTGCCAGAGAACAATACGGACAGCGTCCTCAGAATACCCCCATTTTGTTTATTTACGAACATTTCAGGACACTGCAACTGTTCTTAGAACACATTCAACTTGCCCGCGAACAATACGGACAACGTCCTCAGGACACCCGCATTTTGTTAATTTTTGAACATTTCAGGACACGGCGAGTGTTCTCAGAACACCCCCATTTTGTTAATTTACGAACATTTCAGGACACCGCGAGTGTTCTTAGAACACATTCAACTGGCCACCGAACAATACGGACAGCATCCTCAGGACACCCCCATTTTGTTAATTTACGAACATTTCAGGACACCGCGAGTGTTCTTAGAACACATTCAACTTGTCAGCGAACAATACGGACAGCGTCCTCAGGACACCCCCATTTTCTTAATTTACGAACATTTCAGGACACCGCGAGTGTTCTTAGAACACATTCAACTTGCCAGTGAATAATACAGACAGCGTCCTCAGGACACCCCCATTTTGTTTATTTGCGAACATTTCAGGACACCGCGAGTTTTCTTAGAACACATTCAACTCGCCAGAGAACAATACGGACAGCGTCCTCAGAACACCCCCATTTTGTTTATTTACGAACATTTCAGGACACCGCAAGTGTTTTCAGAACACATTCAACTTGCCAGCGAACAATACGGACACCGTCGTCAGGACACCCCCATTTTGTTAATTTATGAACATTTCAGGACACAGCGAGTGTTCTCAGAACACCCCCATTTTGTTAATTTACGAACATTTCAGGACACCGCGAGTGTTCTTAGAACACATTCAACTTACCAGTGAATAATACGAACAGCGTCCTCAGGACACCCCCATTTTGTTTATTTGCGAACATTTCAGGACACCGCCAGTGTTCTTAGAACACATTCAACTTGCCAGAGAACAATACAGACAGCGTCCTCAGGACACCCCCATTTTGTTTATTTGTGAACATTTCAGTACACGGCGAATGTTCTTAGAACACATTCAACTTGCCAGCGAACAATACGGACAGCGTCCTCAAGACACCCCCATTTTGTTTATTTGCAAATATTTCAGGACACCGCCAGTGTTCTTAGAACACATTCAACTTGCCAGCGAACAATACGGACAGCATCCTCAGAACACCCCCATTTTTTTTATTTACGAACATTTCAGGACACAGCAAGTGTTCTCAGAACACCCCAATTTTGTTAAATACAAACATTTCAGGACACTGCGAGTGTTCTTAGAACACATTCAACTTGCCACCGAACAATACGGACAGCATCCTCAGGACACCCCCATTTTGTTAATTTACGAACATTTCAGGACACCGCGAGTGTTCTTAGAACACATTCAACTTGCCAGCGAACAATACGGACAACGTCGTTAGGACACCCCCATTTTGTTAATTTATGAGCATTTCAGGACACGGCGAGTGTTCTCAGAACACCCCCATTTTGTTAATTTACGAACATTTCAGGACACCGCAAGTGTTCTTAGAACACATTCAACTTGCCAGCGAATTATACGGACAGCGTCCTCAGGACACCCCCATTTTGTTTATTTGCGAACATTTCAGGACACCACGAGTGTTCTTAGAACACATTCAACTTGCCAGAGAACAATACGGACAGCGTCCTCAGGACACCCCCATTTTGTTTATTTGCGAACATTTCAGGACACGGCGAGTGGTCTTAGAACACATTCAACTTGGCAGCGAACAATACGGACAGCGTCCTCAAGACACCCCCATTTTGTTTATTTGCGAACATTTCAGGACACCGCGAGTGTTCTTAGAACACATTCAACTTGCCAGCGAACAATACGGACAGCGTCCTCAGAACATCCCCATTTTGTTTATTTACGAACATTTCAGGACACGGCGAGTGTTCTCAGAACACCCCCATTTTGTTAATTTACAAACATTTCAGGACACCGCAAGTGTTCTTAGAACACATTCAACTTGCCAGCGAACAACATGGATAGCGTCCTCAGGACACTCCCATTTTGTTAATTTAGGAACATTTCAGGACACTGCAAGTGTTCTTAGAACACATTCAACTTGCCAGCGAATAATACGGACAGCGTCCTCAGGACACCCCCATTTTGTTTATTTGCGAACATTTCAGGACACGGCGAGTGTTCTTAGAACACATTCAATTTACCAGAGAACAATACAGCCAGCGTTCTCCAGAAACCCCCATTTTCTTTATTTACGTACATTTCAGGACACTGCAAGTGTTCTTAGAACAAACGGACACATATTGCGTCCTCAGAAAACCCCCCATTTAGTTTATTTAGAACATTTCAGAACAGCCGTGTTGTCTGCAGACAAATCGAACACAAGAGGGTCTACCACATAAAAAAATACAACATTTAACCTATCTCATACTCTCCCACCCTCCCCAAAAACTCTTACACACCAACACACTCTACTAAATACAATTTTGAAACCAAGTTTCACCATGCTGTCCGCGGACGTCTGCAAATCCAAGATGGCGGGCGCTACCGAAAATCTGACGCGCTTCACACTCTACGCCGTCCAATCAGCGAACACGTTGCATGTCAGCGGACATCACCCAAGCCGATTGGCCAATCAGAACACTGTCCGCAAAGCGAACAGGGAAGTGTGTCCACCGACCGAACACAGATATCACTAATTTTTTGTAACCTACTTTTTTGTCATTTTAAAAAAAACTACTGGACTGATTTTCACCAAATCTTCAAAAGCACGCGTTCGGGACCAAGCCGCTACTCCTGGTCTAAATTTGGTGAAAATCCATCCAGCGGTTTGGGCTGTAGGCGCGAGCAAAGTTTTCTCCCCATTCAGTCTATGGGACATATGACGTGCTTTTCTATTGGCTGCCGTGAAGCCTGTAGTGCGTCTATTTTCAGAGATGCCCGCCATCTTTGTTTATCGGAGCAGGATCTGCTGCATGCACAGTGTAGATGTGGGCATCGCCGGCTCTGCATCGGCCACGAAAAGGCGTGAGGCACAAGCCCTCGTGTCTCTCTCTTGTTCCCCCCACCCCCCGCTCATGGCCCGTGTCTCCCATTTCCCCCCCTCGCTGATGCTCCATGTGTTCCTCCCACCCCCCCGCTCATGCTCCGTTTCTCTTTCCCGTTCCCCCCGCTCATGTCCCGTGTCTCCCTCCTTCCCCCTGCACCCCCCACTCATGCCCCGTGTCTCCCTACTGTTCCCCCTACCCCCTGCTCATGCCCCGTATGTCTCTCCCCTTTCCTCCCACCCCATGCTCATGCCCCGTGTCTCTCACCCCCCTTCCCCCACCCCCCGCTCATGCCCTGTGTGTCTCCCTCTGTTCCCCCCACCCCCTGCACACGCCCCGTGTGTCTCTCCCCTTCCCCCCACCCCCCGCTCATGCCCAGTGTGTCTCTCCCCTTCCCCCCATCCCCCGCTCATGCCCCGTGTCTCTCCCCTTCCTCCCACCCCCGCTCATGCCCCGTGTGTCTCTCCCATTCCTCCCACCTACCACTCATACCATGTGTCTCCCTATTGTTCCCCCACCCATTGCTCATGCCCCGTGTCTCTCTCTCCTTCCCCGCACCCCCCGCTCATGCCCTGTGTCTCTCCCCTTCCCTCCCACCCCCCGCTCATGCCCCGTGTCTCTCTCCCCTTCCCTCCCACCCCTGCTCATGCCCCGTGTGTCTCTCCCCTTCCCGCCCACCCCCCGCTCATGCCCCGTGTCTCCCTACTGTTCCCCCTCACGCCCCGCTCATGCCCCATGTGTCTCTCCCCTTCCTCCCCACCCCCTGCTCATGCCCCGTGTCTCTCACCCCCCTTCCCCCACCCCCCGCTCATGCCCTGTGTGTCTCCCTCTGTTCCCCCCACCCCCCGCTCATGCCCCGTGTGTCTCTCCCATTCCTCCCACCTACCACTCATACCGTGTGTCTCCCTATTGTTCCCCCACCCCCTGCTCACGCCCCGTGTCTCTCTCTCCTTCCCCCCACCCCCCGCTCATGCCCTGTGTCTATCCCCTTCCCTCCCACCCCCCGCTCATGCCCCGTGTCTCTCTCCCCTTCCCTCCCACCCCTGCTCATGCCCCGTGTGTCTCTCCCCTTCCCGCCCACCCCCCGCTCATGCCCCGTGTCTCCCTACTGTTCCCCCTCACACCCCGCTCATGCCCCATTTGTCTCTCCCCTTCCCCCCACCCCCTGCTCATGCCCCGTGTGTCTCCATGTGTATCACCCCTTACCCCCAACCCCCGCTTATGCCCCGTGTCTCTCTCCCCTTCCCCTTCCCCTCACCCCCTGCTCATGCCCCGTGTCTCTCCCCTTCCCCCACCCCCGCTCATGCCCCGGGTGTCTCTCCCATTCCCCCCCAACCCCCGCTCATACCCCGTGTCTCCCTACTGTTCCCCCACCCCCCACTCATGCCCCGTGTCTCTCTCTCCTTCCCCCCCACCCCCGCTCTTGCCCCTTGTCTCTCTCCCCTTCCCCCCACCCCCTGCTCTTGCCCCGTGTGTCTCTGCCCTTCAACCCCACCCCCCGCTCATGCCCCGTGTCTCCCTACTGTTCCCCCCACCCCGCGCTCATGCCCCGTGTGTCTCTCCCTTTCTCCCCACACCCCGCTCATGCTCTGTGTGTCTATCCCCTTCCCACCCACCCCCCGCTCATGCCCCGTGTGTCTCTCCCCTTCCCCCCCACTCATGCCCCATGTCTCCCTCCTTTCCCCCCACACCCCCGCTCATGCCCTGTGTGACTCTCCCCTCCCCCCACCCCCGCTCATGAACCGTGTCTCTCTCCCCTCCCCCACCACCCGCTAATGCCCCGTGTGTCTCTCCCCTTCCCCCCCACTCCCCGCTCATGCCCCGTGTGTCTCTTCCCTTCCCC
The DNA here is from genome assembly GCF_040938575.1 of Ambystoma mexicanum. Lineage (NCBI taxonomy): Eukaryota > Metazoa > Chordata > Amphibia > Caudata > Ambystomatidae > Ambystoma > Ambystoma mexicanum. The sequence goes on along the minus strand of NC_090941.1, from coordinate 288,046,851 downwards.
CCACCTCCCGCTCATGCCCCGTGTCTCCCTAATGTTCCCCCACCCCCGCTCATGCCCCGTGTCTCTCTCCACTTCCACCCCACCCCCCGCTAATGCCCCATGTCTCCCCTGTTCCCCCCACAACCTGCTCATGGCCCGTGTCTACCTTGTGTTACCCCCCACCCCCCGCTCATGCCCAGTGTCTCCCTTGGGTTACCCCCCACCCCCGGCTCATGCCCCGTGTCTCCCTCGTATTACCCCCAACCCCCGATCATGCCCGTGTCTCCCTTGTGTTACCCCACACCCATGCCCTGTCTCCCCTGTTACCCCCCACCCCGCGCTAATGCCCCGTGTCTCTCCCCTCCCCTCACCCCCCGCTAATTCCCCGTGTGTCTCACCCCTTCCCCCCACTCGCTGCTCATGCCCCGTGTGTCTCTCCCCTTCCCCCCCACCCCCTGCTCATGCCCTGTGTGTCTCTCCCCTTCCCCCACCCCCCACTCATGCCCCGTGTGTCTCTCCCCTTCCCCCCACCCCCTGCTCATGCCCTGTGTGTCTCTCCCCTTCCCCCCACCCCCCACTCATGCCCCGTGTCTCTCTCTCCTTCCCCCTCACCCCCCGCTCATGCCCCATGTCTCTCCCCTTCCCTCCCACCCCCCGCTCATGCCCCTTGTCTCTCTCCCCTTCCCCCACCCCCTGCTCATGCCCCGTGTGTCTCTGCCCTTCAACCCCACCCCCCGCTCATGCCCCGTGTCTCCCTACTGTTCCCCCACCCCGCGCTCATGCCCCGTGTGTCTCTCCCCTTTTCCCCACCCCCCGCTCATGCTCTGTGTGTCTATCCCCTTCCCACCCACCCCCCGCTCATGCCCTGTGTGACTCTCCTCTCCCCCCCACCCCCGCCATGAACCGTGTGTCTCTCCCCTCCCCCCACCCCCTGCTAATCACCCGTGTGTCTCTCCCCTTCCCCCCAACCCCCGCTCATGCCCCGTGTGTCTCTTCCCTTCCCCCCACCTCCCGCTCATGCCCCGTGTCTCCCTACTGTTCCCCCACCCCCCGCTCATGCCCCGTGTCTCTCTCCACTTCCACCCCACCCCCCGCTAATGCCCCATGTCTCCCTTGGGTTACCCCCCCACCCCCTGCTCATGGCCCGTGTCTACCTTGTGTTACCCCCCCACCCCCCGCTCATGCCCCGTGTCTCCCTTGGGTTACCCCCCCACCCCCTGCTCATGCCCCGTGTCTCCCTCGTATTACCCCCAACCCCCGATCATGCCCGTGTCTCCCTAGCATTACCCCCCACCCATGCCCTGTCTCCCCTGTTACCCCCTACTCCCTGCTAATGCCCCGTGTCTCTCCCCTCCCCTCACCCCCCGCTAATGCCCCGTGTGTCACACCCCTTCCCCCCACCCGCTGCTCATGCCCCGTGTGTCTCTCCCCTTCCCCCTTACCCCCTGCTCATGCCCTGTGTGTCTCTCCCCTTCCCCCCACCCCCCACTCATGCCCCGTGTGTCTCTCCCCTTCCCCCCACCCCCGCTTATGCCCTGTGTCTCTCTCCCCTTCCCCCCACCCCCAGCTCATGCCCCGTGTCTCCCTCCTTTCCCCCCACCCCCCGCTCATGCCCTGTGTGTCTCTCCCCTCCCCCCTAATGCCCCATATCTCTCCCCTTCCCCCCACCCCCCGCTCAAGCCCCGTGTGTCTCTCCCCTTCCCCCACACCCCCTGCTCATGCCCAGTGTGTCTCTCCCCTCCCACCACCCCCCGCTAATGCCCCATGTGTCTCTCCCCTTCCCCCACCCCCCGCTCATGCCCCGTGTGTCTCTTCCCTTCCCCCCACCTCCCGCTCATGCCCCGTGTCTCCCTACTGTCCCCCCACCCCCTGCTCATGCCCCGTGTCTCTCTCCACTTCCACCCCACCCGCCGCTCATGCCCCATGTCTCCCCTGTTCCCCCCACAACCTGCTCATGGCCCGTGTCTACCTTGTGTTACCCCCCCACCCCCCACTCATGCCCCGTGTCTCCCTTGGGTTACCCCCCCACCCCCTGCTCATGCCCCATGTCTCCCTCGTATTACCCCCCACACCCCCTCATGCCCTGTGTCTCCCTTGTGTTACCCTCACCCATGCCCTGTCTCCCCTGTTACCCCCACCCCTCGCTTATGCCCGTGTCTCTCCCCTCCCCTCACCCCCCGTTAATGCCCTGTGTCTCTCCCCTTCCCCCCCACCCACCGCTCATGCCCCGTGTGTCTCTTCCCTTCCCCACACCCCCCGCTCATGCCCCGTGTGTCTCACCCCTTCCCCCCACCCGCTGCTCATGCCCCGTGTGTCTCTCTCCTTCCCCCCCACCCCCTGCTCATGCCCTGTGTGTCTCTCCCCTTCCCCCACCCCCCGTTCATGCCCCGTGTGTCTCTCCCCTTCCCCCCATCCCTGCTTATGCCCCGTGTCTCTCTCCCCTTTCCCCCCACCCCCCGCTCATGCCCTGTGTCTCCCTCCTTTACCCCCACCCCCCCGCTCATGCCCCGTGTGTCTCTCCCCTCCCCCCGCTAATGCCCCATATCTCTCCCCTTCCCCCCACCCCCCGCTCAAGCCCCGTGTGTCTCTCCCCTTCCCCCACACCCCCTGCTCATGCCCCGTGTGTCTCTCACCTTCCGCCCCACCCCCGCTCATGCCCCGTGTGTCTCTCCCCTTCCCCCCACCCCCGCTCATGCCCCGTGTCTCCCTACTGTTCTCCCCACCCTCTGCTCATGCCCCGTGTGTCTCTCCCCTTCCCCCCACCCCCGCTCATGCCCCGTGTATCTATCCCCTTTACTGCCCATCCCCCGCTCATGCCCCGTGTCTCTCTCCCCTTTCCCCACACCCACCCACTCATGCCCCGTGTCTCTCCCCTTCCCCCCACCCCCCGCTCATGCCCCGTGTCTCTCTCCTTTCCCCCCACCCCCCGCTCATGCCCTGTGTGTCTCTCCCCTCCCCCCACCCCCGCTCATGCCCCGTGTGTCTCTCAACCCGCTCATGCCCCGTGTGTCTCTCCCCTTCCCCACACCCCCGCTCATGCCCTGTGTCTCTCTCCCCTTCCCCCCACCCCCCGCTCATGCCCCGTGTCTCCCTCCTTTCCCCCCACCCCACGCTCATGCCCCGTGTGTCTCTCCCCTCCCCCCCACCCCCGCTCATGCCCCGTGTGTCTCTCAACCTGCTCATGCCCTGTGTGTCTCTCCCCTTCCCTCCCACCCCCCGCTCATGCCCCGTGTCTCCCTATTGTTCCCGCCACCCCCGCTCATGCCCCGTGTCTCCCTCCACTTCCCCCCCACCCCCCGCTCATGCCCCATGTCTCCCCTGTTCCTCCCTCACCCCCCGATCATGCCCTGTGTCTACCTTGTGTTACCCCCGACCCCCCGCTCATGCCCCGTATCTCCCTTGGGTTACCCCCCCACCCCTCACTAACCCCCATCCCCCGCTCATGCCCCGTGTCTCCCTTGTGTTACCCCCACCCATGCCCTGTCTCCCCTGTTACCGCCCATCCCCTGCTCAAGCCCCGTGTCTCCCTTGTGTTACCCCCCACCCCCCGCTCATGCCCCGTGTGTCTATCCCCTTCCTCCCCACCCCCCGCTCATGCCCCGTGTCTCTCTCCCCTTCCCCCCACCCCCGCTCATGCCCTGTGTGTCTCTCCCCTTCCCCCAATCCCCCGCTCATACCCCATGTCTCCCTACTGTCCCCCCCGCCCCTGCTCATGCCCCATGTGTCTCTCCCCTTCCCCCCCACCCCCCGCTCATGCCCCATGTGTTTCTCCCCTTCCCCCCCACCCCCCGCTCATGCCCCGTGTCTCCCTCCTTTCCCCCCACCCCCACGCTCATGCCCCATGTGTCTCTCCCCTTCCCCCCACCCCCGCTCATGCGCCATGTGTCTCTCCCCTTCCCCCCCACCCCCTGCTCATGCCCCATGTGTCTCTCCCCTTCCCCCACACTCCAAGCTCATGCCCCGTCTCTCCCTCCTTTCCCCCCACCCCCCGCTCATGCCCTGTGTCTCCCTCTTTTCTCCCCACCCCCTGCTCATGCCCCATGTATCTCTCGCCTTCCCCCCACCCCCCACTCATGCCCCATGTGTCTCTCCCCTTCCCCCCACCCCCCGCTCATGCCCCGTGTGTCTATCCCCTTCTCCCGCACCCCCGCTCATGCCCCTGTGTCTCTCCCCTCCCCCACCCCCCGCTAATGCCCCTTGTCTCTCCCCTTCCCCCCACCCCCCGCTCATGCCCCATGTATCTCTCGCCTTCCCCCACCCCCGCTCATGCCCAGTGTGTCTCTCCCCTTCCCTCCACCCCCCGCTCATGCCCCGTGTGTCTCTCCCCTTCCCCCCTACCCCCCGCTCATGCCCCGTGTGTCTCTCCCCTTCCACCCACCCCCCGAACATGCCCCGTGTGTCTCCCTATTGTTCCCCCCACCCCCCGCTCATGCCCCGTGTGTCTCTCCCCTTCCCCCCACCCCCCGCTCATGCTCCGTGTGTCTCTCCCCTTCCCCCCACCCCCCGCTCATGCCCCGTGTGTCTATCCCCTTCTCCCCCACCCCCGCTCATGCCCCGTGTGTCTCTCCACTTCCCCCCATCCCCCCACTCATGCCCTGTGTGTCTCTCCGCTTCCCCCACGCCCCGCTCATGTCCCCTGTCTCCCCACTGTTCCCCCCACCCCCCGCTCATGCCCATGTCTCTCTCCACTTACCCCCCATGCCCTGCTCATGACGTGTCTCCTCTGTTACCCCCTACCCCCGCTCATGCCCCGTGTCTCCCTTGTGTTACCCCCCACCCCAGCACATGCCCTGTGTCATCCTTGTGTTACCCCCCACCCCCTGCTCATGCCCAGTGTCTCCCTCGTGTTACCCCCCACCCCCCCGCTCATGTCCCGTGTCTCCCCTGTTCCCCCGCACCCCCCGCTCATGCCCCGTGTCTCCCCTGTTTCCCCCCACCCCTGCTCATGCCCCGTGTCTCCCCCTTCCCCCCCACCCCCCGCTCATGCCCTCGTGTTGCCCTTGTGTTACCCCCCACCCCCCCGCTCATGTCCCGTGTCTCCCCTGTTCCCCCCCACCACCCGCTCATGCCCCGTGTTTCCCTCATGTACCCTCCACCCCTCGCTCATGCCCCGTGTCTCCTGTTGACCCCCACCCTCCGGTCATGTCCCGTGTCTCCCTCCTGTACCCCCACCCCCCCGTTCATGCCCCGTGTTTCCCTCCTGTACCCCCCGCTCATGCCCCCTGTTACCCCCCCACCCCCTGCTCATGCCCTGTGTCTCCCTCGTGTTCCCCCCACCCCGCTCATGCCCCGTGTCTCCTGTTACCCCCACCCCCGCTATGCCCCGTGTCTCCCTCCTGTTCCCCCACCCCCGCTCATGCCTCGTGTTTCCCTCGTGTTACCCCCACTCCCTCCCGCTCATGCCCCATGTCCCCCTCGTGTTCCCCCACCACCCGCTCATGCCCCGTGTCTCTCTCCTTTCCCCCACCCCCCGCTCATGCCCCGTGTGTGCGCCCTATTCCCCCACCCCCGCTCATGCCCCGTGTGTGCGTCCTGTTCCCCCATCCCCGCTCATGCCCCCTGTGTGCCCTGTTCCCGCCACCCCCGCTCATTCCCCATGTGCCCTGTCCCTGTTCCCCCAACCCCCGCTCATGCCCCGTGTCTCCCTCGTGTTCCCCCCACCCACCACTCATGCCCTGTGTCTCTATCGTGTACCCCCTCACCCCCCGCTCATGCCCCATGTGTCTCCTGTTACCCCCATCCCCCGCTCATGCCCCGTGTGCGCTCTGTTCCCCCCACCCCTGCTCATGCCCCATGTGCCCTGTTCCCCCAACCGCCGCTCATGCCCCATGTCTCCCTCGTGTTCCCCCCCACCCTCCGGTCATGCCCCGTGTCTCCCTCATGTACCCCCTCACGCCCCACTCATGCCCCGTGTGTCTCCTGTTCCTCCCACCCCCCGCTCATGCCCCGTGTCTCCCTCGTGTTCCCCCCACCCCCCACTCATGCCCTGTGTCTCCATTGTGTACCCCCTCACCCCTCCGCTCATGCCCTGTGTGTCTCCTGTTGCCCCCACCCCCCGCTCATGCCCCGTGTCTCCCTCGTGTTCCCCCCACCCCCCACTCATGCCCCGTGTTTCCCTCGTGTTAACCCCCCCACCCTCTGCTCATGCCCTGTGTGTGCCCTGTTCCCCCCACCCCCCGCTCATGCCCCGTGTGTGCCCTGTTCCCCCACCCCCGCTCATGCCCTGTGTGTGCCCTGTTTCCCCCGCTCATACCCCATGTCTCCCTCGTGTTCCCCCCGCCTCCCGCTCATGCCCCGTGTCTCCCCTGTTCCCCCCACCCGCTGCTCCTGCCCCGTGTCTCTCTCGTGTTCCCCCACCCCCGCTCATACCCCGTGTTTCCTTCCTTTCCCCCCCACCCCATGCTCATGCCCCATTTGTGCCCTGTTCCCTCTCACCCCCCGCTCATGCCAATGTGTCTCCCCTGTTCTCCCCCAGCCCCCGCTCATGCCCTGTTGTGTGTTCTTTATACACCCCGCCTTCCCTTTCCATGGTGGCCATCTTGGTAAAACATTTTCCTTCCTACAACGGAGGAAGGAAACATTTTTTTTTTACCACTCGGGGTTGCCACTTTGAGGACCTAAGATGCTAGTGGTCTTCATCTATTGAAAAGGATGTTATGGTGACGTTGCACTAATAAAAACCTATACATTTCAGTTAAAAAAAATGTGTTACAGGGACGTTATGGTTAAGTTGCACTAATAAAAACCTATGAAATTCAATGAAAAAACTTTGTTAAAGGGATGTTATGGTTAAGTTGCGCTACTAAAAACCTATGAAATTCAGTGAAAAAACGTGTTAAAGGGACGTTATGGTTAAGTTGCGCTACTAAAAACCTATGAAATTCAGTGAAAAACTTTGTCAAAGGGACATTATGGTTCCAAGTAAAACTGAAAAACCCTTGAAATTCACCAGTTATGGTAAACTAAGCAACCATAACTCGCGCCACCACCGTGCACTGCTAAGACTAACACCCAGGACATCAAAGATGACATCACAAATGTCATTGATGACATCACTGATGACATCACATGTCTGGCTCACTCTTTTTTCTTTTGCTGACATATCTAGGCCACATGGTTTTCTTCAGTAACAGTCAGAAACTACATTTTTTATTTTATTTGTAGACGTATCCTTCAAGTAGGTTCTTACAGTAATTCCCTTAGTCCAGTCACATCATATGAAACATATACATACGGGAAGACACAGGCTTGAAAGACAGCAATCCTTTTTGTGCCTAAAGATAATCAATAGACTTATGAGCACTTTCTGATAGTTCTGTTTTTTTTTATGGCTGTCCTTTCCCTGTATATGGTCATATTTGTATACATTGTACTCACACTATTTTCCTTAGGGTCCAATCACATCAAGTGATACATATACATAGGGTAAATAGCAGCTTTGAAACAGAGCAATCATTTATTTGCATGAAAATAATCAGTTAAGTTATGAATTGTTTCTGCTACTACTTGTGCTTTTTTGCTAACTTCACTTTCCCTGTATATACCCATATTGGTATGTGTTCTTGTGTCTTTGTGTTTTGTCTATAGTAATGCAATTGTGTAATACATGTGTTTTATTAGCTACGCATTACATATTTCACAGTACACAAAAATCTATTAAGAAAACAATTATCATTTCATTATTCAACATATTATAATTACGAATATTATACCTTCATCTTGTACGCTGCACACAATGTTATGTTTCTGTATGAGTAGCTTAGTATACTAGATAGAACCCCATAATAGAATGCTATTTATATCAATGCATCGTTCAATGCACTAATTAGGGTGTGATATTTATTGCAATGATCCTTGACACTTGTTTCGCAACATTATAATAAGAATCCTTTGTGCACATATTTCATGAAAAGTACATACACATGTGATGTCATCAGTGATCTTTGATGTCCTGGGTGTTAGTCTTAGCAGTGCACGGTGGTGGCGCGAGTTATGGTTGCTTAGCTTACCATAACTGGCGAATTTCAAGGGTTTTTCGGTTTTACTTGGAACCATAACGTCCCTTTGACAAAGTTTTTTCACTGAATTTCATAGGTTTTTAGTAGCACAACTTAACCATAACGTCCCTTTAACAAAGTTTTTTCACTGAATATATATATATAAATGATGTTTGTAAATCTTGCTTCAAGCACCAGGAAGCTTCAGAGAAGCCATATAAGTGTTTCAATTAAATAATAAATAAATAAACAACAGTGTGCAAACGTCTGCATTGGTTGGAAATGGTCACAGGACTTGAGGTTTTGATAACAAAACCTGGAAATAGTGTGACCACCCAAGTTTTGATGGCAGTATCTGTATATGATAGCAATAGCGGCAAAGTGATGTGAGCATCAGAGCAAATAGCTAGGAAACGCTGTGCGTACCTTGACAAATCCTGACATTGACTGACATCAACAAAAACAATTGGCTTGGTCAATGCTTGTTTTACAAAGGAAGCATTTGAGTTGATCACTTAATGGATATGTTGAAGTAGCGGAATTACATGTATTATGGTTTTGATCCCATCCTAAATGCTTCATGAAATATGTTCCCAACCGATGGGCCATCCTTTGCCAAATTAAGTAATGACTTCAGTGGTATCAGTTGCCACTCAAATTCTGGACACCGCAAAAGAGAAAGAATGCCAGGGTGTAAATTGCAATTTGGGAAGTATTACATATAAACAGATGTCAGCCACCTTATATGATATGATATGATATGATGTGGCATTTATAACGCGCCTGTACACAAGTGTTTCCAGGCGCGATAAATACACTAAGAAGATTTGATGGACTTTCTCAATCCCAATCATGAGAAAAGGGAGCAGACTAAGTAGCATTTCAATTCCATCAACCATCAGCCCTTAAGTGATAGGATACAAAGGCGCTTTTCTGAATATTAGTCATGCATCCAGGTGTGTTTCTTAAACTAACAAGGGCAGTTTAGTTTCCTATCGCATTGGCGCAAGAAGAGGACTGGTATATACTGGCAGAGGATCAAGCCTAATTGGTGCATGGATCTGATCTCAGAAAAAGCCCTGACCAGTTATAGGCATCTGTGATGGATACGCACTGGTGCTGTGCTCTCAGTCATCAATCTTGAGATGGGACCGGTGGGGGTAGCTATTTACAATGCGATGTGCATCAGCTATTTCAAAAGATTACGGGCAGATAGAAGAGTGAGACTGATGTATGTAATCCACTTGCTAACCTCCTGATGGACATTTGGCAACACTTTATTTTCTTGCTTAATTTACCATTACAACAGAGTAAAATGCGAAATGATGCCCCTTATTAAAAAGAAGAATCATTGGTTTGCTGTGCATATTGCACTCTAAAGATTCGTTTTTAAGGGCAATGGATATGACTACTTGTTTGTGTAGCACACAATTGCAAAATAAGATTGTTTCTTGTCACTGTAAGCCTCATTAAGAGTACAGTGGTGTGGTAAAAAATGGCAGTAATGGGGCAGTCATTTTGTTACCACATTGCCGTACTGCAGGTTTGGCAGTGAGGTGGAGGATTTTCCTGCAGCAAAAAGCTGTAATTAAATCCGGTTACCAGACATTTGGTCGAAAAAAATTGGTCGACCAGACAAATGGTCGAACCAATTTGGTCGAAAACCAAATGGTCGAATTTTTTATTTTTTTTTATTTTCACCCCTTTTTTTTTTTTTTGGGGGGGTCCCCCCAACCCCCTTTTTTTTCTAAAAACCTCTTTTTTTTAAAAAACGAAACCCCAAAAAATAAATATATAATTAAAAAAAAAAATTCGACCATTTGGTTTTCGACCAAATTGCGTCGACCAAATGTCATTCGACCAGTTTTCAGTCGACCAAATGTCTGGACACCATTAAATCCTCCAGCTTACCACCAAAAAATCAGCAAACTTGGCAGAATTACTGCCAGTGGAATGACTGCCACCAGTAATTCTGCTGAAATCCCCATGATGTCCTATTGCGGGACTACCACCACTTAATCCTGTGGTAAATCCGGGGGACCAAGTGGCAGCGGCAGTAAATCCAGTAGGCAGTTTTCTAGCGGATTTACCAGCAGAATACCACCAAACTCGTAATGAGGCCTATGCCCATAAAGTGAAGTGTTGGTTACAGAGCAGCATTGAGGAGTATGCATAGCGTTAATTAATTCAGTGTTTGAAACTAAAATATTTCTGAAAAAGCACATTCTGTGTAAAAAGGCCCTCAAACAGAGAACATGGGTGCCATTTTGAAACAATATTCTTATTATGGTTCTTCCTATCTTCAGTCAAGGACTTCCTCTTTTCCCCCACCCCCTGCTCATGCCCTGTGTCTCTCCCCTCCCCCACCCCCCGCTAATGCCCCATGTCTCTCCCCTTCCCCCCATCCCCCGCTCATGCCCTGTGTATCTCTCGCCTTCCCCCACCCCCGCTCATGCCCCGTGTGTCTCTCCCCTTCCCCCCACCCCCCGCTCATGCCCCGTGTGTCTCTCCCCTTCCCCCCCACCCCCTGCTCATGCCTCGTGTGTCTCTCCCCTTCCCCCCACCCCCCGCTCATGCCCCGTGTGTCTCTCCCCTTCCCCCCACCCCCCGCTCATGCCCCGTGTGTCTCTCCCCTTCCCCCCACCCCCCGCTCATGCCCCGTGTGTCTATCCCCTTCTCCCCCACCCCCGCTCATGCCCCGTGTGTCTCTCCCCTTCCCCCCATCCCCCCACTCATGCCCTGTGTGTCTCTCCGCTTCCCCCACGCCCCGCTCATGTCCCGTGTCTCCCTACTGTTCCCCCCACCCCCCGCTCATGCCCGTGTCTCTCTCCACTTACCCCCCACCCCCTGCTCATGACGTGTCTCCCCTGTTACCCCCTACCCTCGCTCATGCCCCGTGTCTCCCTTGTGTTACCCCCCACCCCCAGCACATGCCCCGTGTCATCCTTGTGTTACCCCCCACCCCCTGCTCATGCCAAGTGTCTCCCTCGTGTTACCCCCCACCACCCGCTCAAGCCCCGTGTCTCCCTTGTGTTACCCCCCCACCCATGCCCTGTCTCCCCTGTTACCCCTCACCCCCACTCATGCCCTGTGTCTCCCTTGTGTTACCCCCACGCCCCCGCTCATGCCCCATGTCTCTCCCCTTCTCCCCCTCCCCCCGCTCATGCCCCGTGTCTCCCTCCTTTACCCCCGCTCATGCCCCGTGTGTCTCTCCCCTCTCCCCATCCCCCGCTCATGCCCTGTGTCTCCCTCCTTCCCCCCACCCCCCTGCTCACACTCTGTGTGTCTCTCCCCTCCCCCCACCCCTCACTAATGCCCCATGTCTCTCCCCTTCCCCCCATCCCCCGCTCATGCCCTGTGTCTCTCTCCCCTTCCCGCCCACCCCCTGCTCATGCCCCGTGTGTCTCTCCCCTTCCCCCCACCCCGCTCTAGCCCCGTGTCTCCCTACTGTTCCCCCCACCCCCGCTCATGCCCCGAGTCTCTCTCCCCTTCCCCCCCACCCCCGCTCATGCCCCGTGTGTCTCTCCCCTTCTCCCCCACCCCCCGCTCATGCCCTGTGTCTCTCTCCCCTTCCCCCCACCCCCGCTCATGCCCCATGTCTCTCTCCCCTTCCCCCAACACCCTGCTCATGCCCCGTGTTTCCCTCCTTTCCCCCCACACCCCGCTCATGACCTGTGTCTCCCTCCTTTCCCCCCACCCCCGCTCATGCCCCGTGTGTCTCTCCCCTTCCCCCACCCCGCACTCATGCCCCGTGTGTCTCTCCCCTTCCTCCCCACCCCCCACTCATGCCCCGTGTCTCCCTACTGTTCCCCCCACCCCCCGCTCATGCCCCGTGTCTCTCTCCACTTCCCCCCCACCCCCCGCTCATGCCCCGTCTCCCCTGTTAACCCCCACCCCCCGCTCATGCCTCGTGTCTCTCTCCACTTCTCCCCATCCCCCGCTCATGCCCCGTGGCTCCCTTGTTACCCCCACCCCCCGCACATGCCCCGTGTCTCCCTTGTGTTACCCCCCACCCCCGCTCATGCCCCGTGTCTCCCTCATGTTACCCCCCACCCCCTGCTCATGCCCCGTGTCTCACTCCCCTTCCCCCACACCCTGCTCATGCCCCATGTGTCTCTCCCCTTCCCCACACCCCCGCTCATGCCCCGTGTCTCCCTCCTTTCCCCCCACCCCCCGCCTCATGCCCCGTGTCTCCCTCCTTTCCCCCCACCCCCCGCTCATACCCCGTGTGCCCTGTTCGCCCCACCCCCCGCTCATGACCTGTCTCCCTTGTGTTACCCCCACCCCCAGCTCATGCCCGTGTCTCCCTTGTGTTACCCCCCCACCCCCCGCTCATGCCCCGTGTCTCCCTTGTGTTACCCCCCACCCACCGCTCATGCCCTGTGTCTCCCTTGTGGTACCCCCCACCCCCCTGCTCATGCCCCGTGTCTCCCCTGTTACTCCCCACCCCGCTCATGCCCCGTGTCTCCCCTGTTACCCTCCCACCCCCGCTCATGCCCTGTGTCTCCCTTGTTCCCCCCACCCCCCGCTCATGCCCCGTGTCTCCCCTGTTCCCCCCACCCCCGCTCATGCCCCGTGTCTCCCCCTTTTCCCCCCTACCCCCTGCTCATGCCCCGTGTCTCCCTTGTGTTTCCCCCACCCCCCGCTCATGTCCCGTGTCTCCCCTGTTCCCCCCCACACCCCCCGCTCATGCCCCATGTCTCCCCTGTTTCCCCCCACCCCTGCTCATGCCCCGTGTCTCCCCCTTTCCCCCCACCCCCCGCTCATGACCCGTGTTGCCCTTGTGTTACCCCCCACCCCCCCGCTCATGTCCCGTGTCTCCCCTGTTCCCCCCACCACCCGCTCATGCCCCGTGTTTCCCTCATGTACCCCCCACCCCTCGCTCATGCCCCGTGTCTCCTGTTGACCCCCACCCTCCGGTCATGTCCTGTGTCTCCCTACTGTACCCCCACCCCCCACGCCCCCCTTCATGCCCCGTGTTTCCCTCCTGTACCCCCCGCTCATGCCCCCTGTTACCCCCCACCCCCTGCTCATGCCCTGTGTCTCCCTCGTGTTCCCCCCACCCTGCTCTTGCCCCATGTCTTCTGTTGCCCCCACCCCCCGCTCATGCCCCGTGTCTCCCTCGTGTTCCCCCCACCCCCGCTCATGCCTCGTGTTTCCCTCGTGTTACCCCCACTCCCTCCCACTCATGCCCCATGTCCCCCTCGTGTTCCCCCCACCACCCGCACATGCCCCGTGTCTCTCTCCTTTCCCCCACCCCCGCTCATGCCCCGTGTGTGCGCCCTGTTCCCCCACCCCCGCTCATGCCCCGTGTGTGCGTCCTGTTCCCCATCCCCGCTCATGCCCTGTGTGTGCCCTGTTCCCCCCACCCCCGCTCATTCCCCATGTGCCCTGTCCCTGTTCCCCCCACCCCCGCTCATGCCCTGTGTCTCCCTCGTGTTCCCCCCACCCCCGCTCATGCCCTGTGTGTCTCCTGTTGCCCCCACCCCCCGCTCATGCCCTGTGTCTCCCTCGTGTTCCCCCCACCCCCCACTCATGCCCTGTGTCTCCATCGTGTACCCCCTCACCCCCCGCTCATGCCCCATGTGTCTCCTGTTGCCCCCATCCCCCGCTCATGCCCCGTGTGTGCCCTGTTCCCCCCACCCCTGCTCATGCCCCATGTGCCCTGTTCCCCCAACCGCCGCTCATGCCCCATGTCTCCCTCGTGTTCCCCCCCACCCTCCGGTCATGCCCTGTGTCTCCCTCATGTACCCCCTCACCCCCCGCTCATGCCCCGTGTGTCTTCTGTTCCTCCCACCCCCCGCTCATGCCCCGTGTCTCCCTCGTGTTCCCCCCACCCCCCACTCATGCCCTGTGTCTCCATCGTGTACCCCCTCACCCCTCCGCTCATGCCCTGTGTGTCTCCTGTTGCCCCCACCCCCCGCTCATGCCCCGTGTCTCCCTCGTGTTCCCCCCACCCCCCACTCATTCCCCGTGTTTCCCTCGTGTTACCCCCCACACCTCTGCTCATGCCCCGTGACTCCCTTGTGTTCCCCCCACCCCCGCTCATTCCCCTTGTCTCTCTCCTTCCCCCACCCCGCTCATGCCCCGTGTGTGCCCTATTCCCCCACCCCCTGCTCATGCCCCGTGTGTGCCCTGTTCCCCCCACCCTCTGCTCATGCCCCGTGTGTGCCCTGTTCCCCCCACCCCCCGCTCATGCCCCGTGTGTGCCCTGTTCCCCCACCCCCGCTCATGCCCTGTGTGTGCCCTGTTTCCCCCACCCCCCGCTCATACCCCATGTCTCCCTCGTGTTCCCCCACCCCCCGCTCATGCCCCGTGTCTCCCCTGTTCCCCCCACCCGCTGCTCATGCCCCGTGTCTCTCTCTTGTTCCCCCACCCCCGCTCATACCCCGTGTTTCCTTCCTTTCCCCCCACCCCCTGCTCATGCCCCATTTGTGCCCTGTTCCCTCTCACACCCCGCTCATGCCGATGTGTCTCCCCTGTTCTCCTCCAGCCCCCGCTCATGCCCTGTTGTGTGTTCTTTATACACCCCGCCTTCCCTTTCCATGGTGGCCATCTTGGTAAAACATTTTCCTTCCTACACCGGGAGGCCTGCGGCATCCCGGTGTAGGAAGGAAACATTTTTGTTTTACCACTCGGGGTTCCCACTTTGAGGACCTAAGATGCTAGTGGTCTTCATCTATTGAAAAGGATGTTATGGTGACGTTGCACTAATAAAAACCTATACATTTCAGTAAAAAAAAATGTGTTACAGGGACGTTATGGTTAAGTTGCACTAATAAAAACCTATGAAATTCAGTGAAAAAACGTGTTAAAGGGACGTTATGGTTAAGTTGCGCTACTAAAAACCTATGAAATTCAGTGAAAAAACTTTGTCAAAGGGACATTATGGTTCCAAGTAAAACTGAAAAACCCTTGAAATTCACCAGTTATGGTAAACTAAGCAACCATAACTCGCGCCACCACCGTGCACTGCTAAGACTAACACCCAGGACATCAAAGATGACATCACAAATGTCATTGATGACATCACTGATGACATCACATGTCTGGCTCACTCTTTTTTCTTTTGCTGACATATCTAGGCCACATGGTTTTCTTCAGTAACAGTCAGAAACTACATTTTTTATTTTATTTGTAGACGTATCCTTCAAGTAGGTTCTTACAGTAATTCCCTTAGTCCAGTCACATCATATGAAACATATACATACGGGAAGACACAGGCTTGAAAGACAGCAATCCTTTTTGTGCCTAAAGATAATCAATAGACTTATGAGCACTTTCTGATAGTTCTGTTTTTTTTTTTTTATGGCTGTACTTTCCCTGTATATGGTCATATTTGTATACATTGTACTCACACTATTTTCCTTAGGGTCCAATCACATCAAGTGATACATATACATAGGGTAAATAGCAGCTTTGAAACAGAGCAATCATTTATTTGCATGAAAATAATCAGTTAAGTTATGAATTGTTTCTGCTACTACTTGTGCTTGTTTGCTAACTTCACTTTCCCTGTATATACCCATATTGGTATGTGTTCTTGTGTCTTTGTGTTTTGTCTATAGTAATGCAATTGTGTAATACATGTGTTTTATTAGCTACGCATTACATATTTCACAGTACACAAAAATCTATTAAGAAAACAATTATCATTTCATTATTCAACATATTAACTTTACGAATATTATACCTTCATCTTGTACGCTGCACACAATGTTATGTTTCTGTATGAGTAGCTTAGTATACTAGATAGAACCCCATAATAGAATGCTATTTATATCAATGCATCATTCAATGCACTAATTAGGGTGTGATATTTATTGCAATGATCCTTGACACTTGTTTCGCAACATTATGATAAGAATCCTTTGTACACATATTTCATGAAAAGTACATACACATGTGATGTCATCAGTGATCTTTGATGTCCTGGGTGTTAGTCTTAGCAGTGCACGGTGGTGGCGCGAGTTATGGTTGCTTAGCTTACCATAACTGGCGAATTTCAAGGGTTTTTCGGTTTTACTTGGAACCATAACGTCCCTTTGACAAAGTTTTTTCACTGAATTTCATAGGTTTTTAGTAGCGCAACTTAAACATTACGTCCCTTTAACAAAGTTTTTTCACTGAATATATATATAAATGATGTTTGTAAATCTTGCTTCAAGCACCAGGAAGCTTCAGAGAAGCCATATAAGTGTTTCAATTAAATAATAAATAAATAAACAACAGTGTGCAAACGTCTGCATTGGTTGGAAATGGTCAGAGTACTTGAGGTTTTGATGACAAAACCTGGAAATAGTGTGAGCACCCAAGTTTTGATGGCAGTATCTGTATATGATAGCAATAGCGGCAAAGTGATGTGAGCATCAGAGCAAATAGCTGGGAAACGCTGTGCGTACCTTGACAAATCCTGACATTGACTGACATCAACAAAAACAATTGGCTTGGTCAATGCTTGTTTTACAAAGGAAGCATTTGAGTTGATCACTTAATGGATATGTTGAAGTAGCGGAATTACATGTATTATGTTTTTGATCCCATCCTAAATGCTTCATGAAATATGTTCCCAACCGATAGGCCATCCTTTGCCAAATTAAGTAATGACTTCAGTGGTATCAGTTGCCACTCAAATTCTGGACACCGCAAAAGAGAAAGAATGCCAGGGTGTAAATTGCAATTTGGGAAGTATTACATATAAACAGATGTCAGCCACCTTATATGATATGATGTGGCATTTATAACGCGCCTGTACACAAGTGTTTCCAGGCGCGATAAATACACTAAGAAGATTTGATGGACTTTCTCAATCGCAATCATGAGAAAAGGGAGCAGACTAAGTAGCATTTCAATTCCATCAACCATCAGCCCTTAAGTGATAGGATACAAAGGCGCTTTTCTGAATATTAGTCATGCATCCAGGTGTGTTTCTTAAACTAACAAGGGCAGTTTAGTTTCCTATCGCATTGGCGCAAGAAGAGGACTGGTATATACTGGCAGAGGATCAAGCCTAATTGGTGCATGGATCTGATCTCAGAAAAAGCCCTGACCAGTTATAGGCATCTGTGATGGATACGCACTGGTGCTGTGCTCTCAGTCATCAATCTTGAGATGGGACCGGTGGGGGTAGCTATTTACAATGCGATGTGCATCAGCTATTTCAAAAGATTACGGGCAGATAGAAGAGTGAGACTGATGTATGTAATCCACTTGCTAACCTCCTGATGGACATTTGGCAACACTTTATTTTCTTGCTTAATTTACCATTACAACAGAGTAAAATGCGAAATGATGCCCCTTATTAAAAAGAAGAATCATTGGTTTGCTGTGCATATTGCACTCTAAAGATTCGTTTTTAAGGGCAATGGATATGACTACTTGTTTGTGTAGCACACAATTGCAAAATAAGATTGTTTCTTGTCACTGTAAGCCTCATTAAGAGTACAGTGGTGTGGTAAAAAATGGCAGTAATGGGGCAGTCATTTTGTTACCACATTGCCGTACTGCAGGTTTGGCGGTGAGGTGGAGGATTTTCCTCCAGCAAAAAGCTGTAATTAAGTCCGGTTACCAGACATTTGGTCGAAAAAAATTGGTCGACCAGACAAATGGTCGAACCAATTTGGTCGAAAACCAAATGGTCGAATTTTGTATTTTTTTTATTTTCACCCCCTTTTTTTTTCTTTTTGGGGGGTCCCCCCCAACCCCCTTTTTTTTCTAAAAACCTCTTTTTTTTTAAAAACGAAACCCCGAAAAATAAATATATAATTTAAAAAAAAATTCGACCATTTGGTTTTCGACCAAATTGCGTCGACCAAATGTCATTCGACCAGTTTTCAGTCGACCAAATGTCTGGACACCATTAAATCCTCCAGTTTACCACCAAAAAATCAGCAAACCTGGCAGAATTACTGCCAGTGGAATGACTGCCACCAGTAATTCTGCTGAAATCCCCATGATGTCCTATTGCGGGACTACCACCACTTAATCCTGTGGTAAATCCGGGGGACCAAGTGGCAGCGGCAGTAAATCCAGTAGGCAGTTTTCTAGCGGATTTACCAGCAGAATACCACCAAACTCGTAATGAGGCCTATGCCCATAAAGTGAAGTGTTGGTTACAGAGCAGCATTGAGGAGTATGCATAGCGTTAATTAATTCAGTGTTTCAAACTAAAATATTTCTGAAAAAGCACATTCTGTGTAAAAAGGCCCTCAAACAGAGAACATGGGTGCCGTTTTGAAACAATATTCTTATTATGGTTCTTCCTATCTTCAGTCAAGGACTTCCACAAGGCGAGTGGTGCTTTCAGTCTGGGTGACCCTCATCAGGGAGTGGTGGCCCATCCATATTGATCAGCGGGATAGGAGCAGTCATCTCTTGTCATGAACAGTGCTCGTCATCAATAAAATCCTAAAGGTGAGGGCTCGCTATGACAGCACCCTCTGGTGCTTGCATGGACAGAGGCCATGCAGGTCACCATGTGAGAGGAAGTGCTTTCAAACATGGGGTGTAAGGCGTTTATGTCCCTGCAGGCACTAGGTGGCGTTATGGAGGCCTGGTCCTTAGGGGGCCATTTGGGCATCTATTTCGATGCTCTTCTGAAATGTCAAGACGTGTGTAGAGGCCGGAGGCAGAGAGGGACATTGTCAATTATCGTTCTTCCCTGATTTCACTGTCCACAGAAAGGGGATCCAGAGCAAGGTGCAGGGCCTGACCAGGCATGGGAGTGATATGTTAAGAAATACAACTATGTGTGTTCATGTTTGTGTGTGTGAATGCTTGCAAGTGTATGTGCATTCCTTAAAGGGATAGGTGGGTGTGTAAGACTGTTGTTAGGGCCAAAGGAGCAATATTGTGGGCAGAAAGAGCCACTTCGGGCAGAACCTGGGCACAGAGATCCATGCTGGAGCAGAACCTTGGCATGAAGTGTTTCAATGGGGCACCCATCACCCTTTCAATATCTAGTGTAGCAAAAGATCACATAAACCTCACCCGTGAAACAACTGGATATTCAGAGGGAAAAGCAAGACGATGCGGAGCAACACAGGTTCCATTCCCGGGTCCGCGCTTAGAAACCTCTGGTTATTAAGCATGTTATAAAAAACCTATTAAACTGTTATCTGGACTTCCCCCCAATCCAAAAAGTGTTCACACCCCCAGACCGACCTGCTGAAGAATAGAGAGAGCCAAACGAACTTGGACAGAATCCTCCAGCAACAGCCTTAGCTGGATTGTTTGCCGCAGTTTTCTCTCCCCGCCTGTTGCTGAAGAGTTCTCTCCCACTGAAGTTCGTACTCCCTTTGGGATGGGGGAAGTCCGGAAAATGGCCAACTCTGTTCCAGAATGGGTTCCACGATTCAAGCTGGCCAGCCACCATCTTGGAACCCAGACTGGATTCCAAGATATTGGCTGTCTTACTTGAAGAATTCTCCCAAACCTCCAAACTACAGGGCATCCCAGAACTGCGCATGCTCAGAGGGAGTACATGACCCCTCTGCCCTCAGCCAATCACAGTAAAGCCAGCCCATAATAAGTGCCAACTCACTGCACATCAGTGAAAGTGAGTTATGGAGATTCAAACTTGCAGAGAAAGAGTTGGAGGTTGAGAAGGAGTGTTAGAGAGAGAAAGAAAGGAAAGAGATTGTGAGGAGCAGGTAGAAGGAGGCTGGCGAGAAGTGCCCAGATGACAGGAGAGGAGGTTGGTGCCGAAGGAGAATAAAGAGGTGATGAAGAGTAAGGAGGTAGTGGGGAATAAGGTGGGTATGGAAAGGAGCAAGGACAGAAGAGATTGTTAGGGGGAGAGATCAAGGGATGCAAATGAGATTGGCATTTGCAGGGAGCAAGGGGAATATATTAGGAATGAAGTTGTAGGTGACATAATGAGAAAGGAGGGGGAGTGTGTTCAGTAGGAGGCTATGATGGAGGAGAAAATGAGGACTGTGCTAAGGTGTGTATTCAGTAGGATGGTGGAAGGAGACTTTAAGAGGTGGGGTGAATTCAGGAGATGGTTAGATGATACATCAGATGAGAGAAAAAGGAGTGCATCATCTAAAAAGAGTTTGGATGAAGAATTTATGGAGAAGGAAATTAGGAGAGAGAAGGCAAAGGTGAAGATCAGCGGAAGGTGTGCTAGAAACAGAGAGAGACCATGCCTGAGATGTGTGAGTGGAGGAGGTATGAGCAGGTGGCATAGAATTGAGGAGGTGGAGAGGAGCAATAAATGAGAGCAGATGCCTTGTCAATGAGGGCACCTAAGGCATGAGACTGCTGCGACTTATCAAGGATGAAGATGAGAAATGGGCATTGGGATAAGAGCCAAGTCCCTACCACAAGGAGGTAAAATGAGAAGCAGCCCCAGCTGGTAGAGAAGCTCAGGTGGCCAACTTTCTGGTAGATGACTCTTTTACCCCACCTGCTTTTCCTTTTGCCACAGCTTAACATGCAAGCACATGTAGAACCCCAGACCTAGGCAAGCGGGTCTCACACTAGAAGTGGACAAAAAGCAAAGAAGCTGAATACACAAACCAAAGAGGCTAGATGGAAGTGTGGGAGGTAAGCAACAGTGGTGGGATAATTATATCCTGCAGAGGGATCCCTGAATTGAGGAGTATAAACCTCATAAACTTTTGCCCAATGCTAGAGACATTTGTTTGCTGCAGATACTTTTGCTTGAATCTAAAGGATACAATGTTTGGCTGAGAAGCCATTTTGGACAGTATTGAGGAAGTTACTGAAAGCCCATTCCACCATTCGGACAAGAGAACATGCATATCTTTAAAGCTATCTGGCATGTTACATCACATGTAGCTTTTGTTACAGCATTGAGAAACATATTGGGGTAGATCTTTGGCATGGAGAGTAACATTGTGGCAGATGGTCAGACATCTTGGGTCAGAACATTGTCATTCACTGTGACTTTGGGGTAGTAGGCCTGTTGATCAAAGAAAAAACACTTGTTCCATTTTTGTTCAAGGATTTTTGCAAAAATGTTCCCCGAAATAAATAATTTAGCAAAATTATTTGAGCAAAATAAAACCATCAGTAGACATACAGCAGACTTTGGAACTGAACTGTTGCAGTTAGGGCCACATGGAGCAGAGCATATGCACAGCGAGTGACACGAGGCAGAACCGGGGCAGGCCTCTAGCAAGAAACATGACAATGGGATTTACAGTGGAAAGGCAACGCTAGCATACATTGTTCAGACATACCTTATATTTGATGTTGGGCACAAGCAGTATGAAAATGTGTGTTACAATAGCAATGCTGGCATATATTGATAACAGGGTTCGTTCATTTTGTATGCCCAGTCTGCATGAGAGTGGAAAGCTCTGGCATCCATTCTTAAAAAGTTCACATTGATTTCTTTGGTCACAACTAGCATGAAAATGTATTTTAACACAGAAATGCTGGCATTTTTTCTTGCCTCTTGATTTACTTTGGGCACAACTAGCATGAAAACGTGTTACAAAATTGTCATTTTCTTTACTGTTGTTAATGAGACATCAATTGGCCGGTTTCATATGTTCCCCTGCTGAACCGATTGCAAATTCTTGTTTATGTACACAATTGTTCTGCAATGTGTCCTGTTAAAAACACAATTTATTAGTCATTTTAAGAATGTTCCCACGGATTTGCACCAGATTAAATCAAAAGATTCACATGAGGATCTTGGATTTGCACATTCTAATTTACGTCAAATTCACAAAGGCAAAAACTGCACACATCTGGAGATGCCTGGGACATATTTGAGATGGTCACACCCAAAATTGATATGCAAAAAGTTGCTGAAGGGTGTCTCTGAGAGGCTCCACTTGTAGTCATTGTGAATGAGATACAAACCAACACGTATTTGTATTTGTATTTATTTTATTTATAAAGCGCAGCCAGGCCCGGGGGCATATGGGCGCGTAAGTTAGATCTGGTTACAGTTACAATTTAAAGCAGTCAACAATGGTTACGTTACAGTTACAGATAGGTACAAACATAGTATTTCTAGTGCATACAACTATACATTAAATTGCAGAGTGTGCCGGCAGCAGTCTAACGTGCTGGGTTCAGGAGGTTAGGATGTCGTAGAATCCAGATTGTGAAGCCAGCACTTCGTGTTGTGTTTGAACAGGTTGAATGAGGATTCTGCTCGCAAGGGCGCGGGGATAGTGTTCCATAATTTGGAAGCTTGTACAGGGAAGCTAGCTCCACCCGAGTTATGAAGTTTGAATCTTGGTATGGTCATAGTGTTAGTTTGTGCTGCTCTGAGTGGTCTTGAAGAGGTGTGGGGTGTAAGTTGGTTAGTAAGGTATGCTGGCGCAAGGTTAGTCCTGGCTTTGTGTATAAGGGCCAGCGTTTTAAGGGATATTCTATGCTCGACAGGGAGCCAGCGTAGTTTACGTCTGGTCTCAGATATGTGTGCCTTTTTGGGAATGTTGAGGGCAGCCCTAATGGCATTGTTTTGGACAACTTGCAATTTGTTGATATTTTTGTGACTAGTGCCCAAGTAAAGAGCATTACAGTAGTCTATTTTGGATAGGACTAATGCTCGGGCAAGAGTAATGCAATTGGGTGCGGAGATGAACGGTCTACATGCAGTGATCAGCCTACAGGTGTATGCGGCTGATGATGCTACTGCATTAGTTTGTTTGGAGAAGGATAAGGTGGCATCGATGTAGATACCAAGGGTTTTAGTGTTATTTGACACAGGGATGAGATTTCCATCTATGGTAAAGGCTTTGAATGAAGGATTAAGATTCTTGAGTTTGGCATGAGTGCCCAGGATGATCAACTCGGTTTTTTCGTCATTGAGACACAGTCCATGGTGTGCCATCCATGCTTGTATTACAGAGTAGATTTCATTAAGGGTGGTGCTGTCAGTTTCGTAATCACCCATGATAGGAATGAGTATATGGGTGTCATCCGCGTAATTGGTATACGTGACACCCAGATAGTCAAGGATATCGAAGAGGGGTTTTGTGAATACATTATAAAGTGTCGGGGACACGCAAGAGCCTTGCAGGACTCCGCAGGGTACTGGTGAGGGTTCGGCAGAATCCGTTGGAGAGAAGACCCTCATGGTTCTGTTCGCCAGGAAGGAACTGATCCAAGCCGTGGCTGCGTCTGAAAAGTGTGCTGCAGATTTCAAATGGTGACAGAGTGTTTGGTGGTTGAGCAGGTCGAAAGCTGCTGACAGGTCAAGCAGTAAGAGGAGTGCAAGTTTGCCATTGTCTTTCAGGGTTTGGATCTGGGTAGTGAGGTCTATTAGTGCAGTTTCCGTACCGTGTCTCGGTCGGAAGCCTGATTGCCTAAGTCCTAGGAGGTTGTTTGATTCTAAGTAGGCCTGTATTTGTAAATAGGCTGCTCTGTCCAATATTTTTAATAAGAACGGTACAGTCGTTATCGGCCTATAGTTAGACGGGTTGGCTGGGTCAAGAGTAGGTTTTTTGAGAAGTGGAATGACCCAAGCGTCTTTAAGGTTGTCAGGTACTATTCCAGATTTGAAGGAGGCATTGATGAGGTTGGTAATGAATGGTGCCAGGTCGTGCGCGGCTGCTTTGATGATCGGGGCATGGCAGGCATCACCTTGGCAGTTTGAGGGTTTAAGTTTCCTGATGATGTTTTCTACTTCCCAGATTGAGAGGGGTGAAAAGCTGAACTGTTTACAGGTTGATTTAAAGGTAGATGGTTTGTTCGGTAGTTGTTTATAGTCAGGGTCAGCTAGTAGTAAAGATTTTTTTGCGTTGATTTTGGATTGTAGGCGAGCTATTTTATCTAATAAGGCCTTCTGAATATTGCTACACCATAGTGTGTCAGTAACACATTTGTCTATGGGGGCAATGGGGGATTCTAGTTCTTTCAGAATCTTAAAGAGTTCTTTTGTGTTGGATTCCGCGTGTGTAATCCTTTTATTATAGGTATCTTTTTTAGCAAGAAGTATGGCTTCTTTGTAGCTAGAGGAGGCTAGGGTTAGCTCAGTCTTATTGGATACTGTGGGGTGTTTTTTCCAATGTGCCTCGGCGGTTCTTTTAGTTTTGCGTAGTTCTCTTAACTGCGGCGTGAACCAGGTGTTAAGGTGACGCTGTGGTTTAGGTTTCCGCAATTTTAGAGGGGCAATGGAGTTCAGTGCTTTGAGTATAGCCTGGTTGTAGGTATCCACTAAGACTGTGGGGTCAGCATCTGAATCAATATTATTCAAAATAGGGAGTAGTATAGGTAGGAGTTTGTCAGGAGTAATATCTTTCTTGTTTCTCGTGCAAGTGGCAGGGGCGATGATAGGCACCGGGAAGGGTGTGTTGGCTTTGATAGCAAAGGTTAATTTATGATGATCCAACCAGATGCAAGGGTCATTGGATAGGAGGTCAATAGAGCAGTTGAGGTGGGAGAGCCAGTCTAGTGTTCTGCCTTTGATATGAGTGGGTTCATGGATAATGTGCGTATGACCCAGTTCAGATAAGGTGTTGGCAAGGTCATGGGCGTTAGTGTCCTTAGGGTCGTTGAAACCAAGATTAAAGTCCCCAAGTAAGATGGTTTGAGAATTAGGTTTGGTATTTATGGTTATAAGTGATTCAATATCCTCTATAAAAGAGGAAATGGGTCCTGGTGGACGGTAAATAAGGTGCAAGGTTGCCATGTGGTTGGGTGAAAGAGGTAGTTTAATTGATAGGGATTCAGCAGAAGGGATTGAGGGATTTGAGCGTGCAAATCTGAGACCCTTATTGGCATCTTTTGGGTTTCTACAGAGCAAATCTCTGGGAACCATGTCCATAGTATCCAGAAAATCCATGAATCGTTTGGTTTTGGTAGGAAATGGGTGAAGACAAACTATTCTAATCACTTTTATGACACTCAGAGGACACTCATCTAATTAGGTTTTTACGGACAGGAGGGGAAAAGCACTGTGTGCATACTTCTTCACTTGTCATTGATATCTCGCCATAGCCATACATACTGGTACACTGCTTTGATATCAAGAGAAGGAATTGAACTGATTCCTTGTGGGGTAAACCAAATGGCCAAAAGTGAAAAAGAAAGCATCTTTGTTGTACGGCAAGTGGGTGCAGGACCTGTGTGTTGCCAGGGCTTCAAAGGAAACTGAAGCATTTTTATTTTTAGTTCTGTATTCCTTCACTTTTTAATATCCTATTCTGTCCTCTTTGCAAGCATTTCTAATTGTCCATCTCCGGCATACATTGACACTGGCCTGGCATGTACTCAAAGGTTACATATCAGTTTCATAATGATTGTTGTACATCAAGTAATCAAAAGGATAACTAACAGTGATTGGTTTTTACCTTCTGTTTGACGGGTCAGCAAGTTCAGATATAACACAAACCATTGGAATTTCCCACAAACCTTCGAACATTTCATGGGATTAATCTAGAGAAGCTTGAATTGCACTTAGGTTTTGTGAATTGGCATCCTTCCAGGGAGGTCAGGCTGCTGATATCCTCTCCAGGGAGTTACAAGACCGCCACTGCTCTGCAGAGGGCTGCCTTGGGAAGAGGGTCATATTAATTTTGTTTCGTTTTTCAGCATCCTTAAACTGGAAATAGAAGATATACTTCTTAACTTACTGGGAGGCTGAGAGGAGGTGAATCCATGGGAACCAACATAGGACTTAGAATTGATTGGGCGCATATGGTTGGTTTATTTGACCACCCTAATAGAGACCTGCCAATATTTGCGAGTTACCAAACCTTTAAATATGTGTGGGTCTCTTTTTTAAGGCGTTCGCCCGACTTGGCCCTTCGAAAATTCAAATTAGAGGAATTTGCCACCAGAATAATTCATTAGCAATATGCACACTCAACCATCTATGTCAGACTGCCAGCATGGTAGGTTGTGGTTTGTTTGTTCTAAATAAATACTGTATGGTGGCAGCTAAAATGGCTGGGTCACAAATAGACATGGAGTACTGCAGCTGATTATCCTAGACTTGCACAGTCTCACTAAATCAGTTCAACGCTTCAGGTATGAAGGGTTCCAGGCTCAGTCCGTTCAGACCCACATCACTCCCTTCCTACACCCCACAGCTCGTGTGTGTGTAATTTTAGTGCGGTGCAAGGTGACTTTGCACTGCCAACAAACACCCTGATTCACAGAGCGGTGCAAAGTTTATTTTTGCAGTACAAAGTCACTTTGCACTGACTTTGCAGTGGTGCAAAGTCACATTGCACTGCAAAAATACATTTTGCACCATTCTGTGAATCAGGGTGTTTGTTGGCAGTACAAAGTCACTTTGCACTTGCACATGTGCCAAAAATGTCATGAATCAGGCCCAAAGTGTTTGTCTCTCATGTTTCATTGACATATATTTAGATAAATGCAACACATTTTGAATGTACAAAGTAACACAACTCAAAGCCATCCCTCTTTATAAGATGCTGCTCTATTGCTGAGTTTCTACCAGATTCTCTTTCGCTTTCACTATGGACATGTTGTCACCTCTCATGATATTTCTGATGTTCAGTTTAAATGTTTCAAATAGTTTCTGCCTCAATAATGTGGTAACACATTAAAAAGGCTCAGAATATTCTCATTTAAACAAAAGCTAGAGTTTAAGAACCTCAGTGCAAGATAGAAATGCATACAGCTATGCAAGAAATCCAACAAACACAGAAAGTACTGTGCTGCCAAAATAATTTATCAAAAGGGTAACAGTTTACTAACAAAACAACATTTACAGGTACTGGATGGAAAAAAGTGAAAATGAAATTAAAAGGACACTAGCCATTTTACTTGAATAATGTAAATGATCTTACGATAAGCATTTGGTCTTAGAATAAGTATTTATTGTAGGAGAGCATTAAAGTCTATGAGAGGATACAAAGATCAGACATGTTTTAATCATCATGACCGGTCAGTGGCCCAATACAGTTAGAAGCAGTTAGGTCTGAACTTAATATTATTTTATGCAGTTGACTTTACCAAATCAGAGATAGTCATAAGTGATTGATGAATCAGATGCCATGCCTTTGAATCAGCTTAGAAGGACCCCTTGGTGAACCAGTTTTGATGTGAAAAAGATTCTTTGGGTGATCACAATGTCTACTGACCAAAGCAACAGATGCCAATGCATGTTCACACAATAGATTTACTGGGACATTTCCATGTAAGACTGATGTCTATAGCAATGGTGATTTAAGCAGTGAAAGGTGATCTCTGAAGAACGCGAAAAAAGGGACCTTGGCCGTGAAGCCAGCGGTTTAGGCGGCATTCCCTAATACCACAGGTGTGGTATGTTTTGTCTGTAATGTTTCTGATCGTTTTCTCAAAAAATGATCTCCATGTCAGATGATTTTTCAAAAGATTCTTATTTATTTTCACATTAAGTTTCCACAGTTGTGAATCACTGTTTTGGGCAGATGTACCAGATGAGCTATAATTGGCTCATGCATTTCGAATTCATATCCTTCCTCAGGGCCAGTTCGTGCCGGTTAATACCTGTGTCTGTGTCTGCCAATACTAGATCTATGTTCTTCTAACGTGGACTCGCAACGCGAGTTTCAGTTTGTAATGAGTGCGAACCATGCGCTCTTCACAACTGGTGCCTGTCTGAAGAACGGTCCGCAAGATCAGATCAGCTCGGCATCCGATTAAAGGGTGTGATGGACTTCAATGGCTGTTGTGATCTCCTTTGGTGAGTCCTCTTGTCTCTGCTGAGAGGCACTCAGTGTAAGACCAGGCAGCGGGTATTGGATGAAGTTGCGCTGTCCCCACATGGGCTTGACAAATTCCTCTTTTTTTTAACAAAAAAGAAATTATATGGTGATGTATTCCAGCCTATATGGGGAACATGTTTAAGTTGCTACATATTGAATTCTCATCACTTTAGTGGTTGCATTGTGATCCTCACCCCTTTTGCTTCTACCCCCTTTGATACATATTCAAAGTTCCTCAATGTCCTCTGCTGCCTTACTCCATAAAACCATCTGTCCTCACACCTTTCATTGTGTTTCTGTAGTGGTCCATCCGCATTTTCACCACCCTTTCATGATTCAGGCATTCACACACCTGCCCTCTTACACCTCACTCTGATCTGGCACACCCCACGTCCAGCCAGTTACTACATTTTGATGTTGCGGTTCAGGGAGGGTTCAGATCAAACAGTTCTTTGTATGTGCATATTTGTTATCTCTTGAAGTTCATTTACCACTCTTTCCCAGAATCCCTGCACTCTTTGGCATATGTGTGCCTCTCTCCCTGTGACATCTCCAACAAGTCAGATCCTAATTACTAGCCATCTTTACTCTCATTACATGTGTTATTTATGCTTGCATTACACATTTATATTGTATCCACCGAAATCCTATGTCTCTGGATACCTCTTTAGTGTGACTCAATACCCTTACCCATTCAGAGTATGTTAGCTGCTCAGTCATATCTGTGTCACAATTGCTCCTAATCTTCTAAAGTCTCTCTCCTTGACCCATTGCAATTGCCCTGTACAATTCTGAGATCCACTTGCCCCTTCAGTCAGTCCAGTCAATGCAAGCCAGAGTTTTCTCACTTCTGCCATTATTCTAGTATACTCAAAAAGGTTTAGGCGTATCCGAGGATGTATGAGTTTAAATTCCTGATATGACATCACTCTCTCCCCCATGTAGTGTGGGATGTTCTGACGCACGGGCTCTGCCCTGCAACATCACTGTGTGTTGCTTTAATCAAAAACAACAGAATGGCCGCCGAAAAGCCCTATTTGCGCTAAAAATCTGTGAGAGGTGCGCAATGAAACCTGAAAAATAATTCTATGTCAGTGGTAAAACAGGAGACCACACTGCCATAACCTATCATTGTGCTGCCTACAGAGTGAAATAGAACTGCTTGAAAAGGCAGTGCTGCATTGCCAGGAAAATCCAGAAGTGTTTAAAATACGTTTTTCCTTGGCTGTTGAAAGTACAAAATCATGGTTCCCAAACAGCAGAGAAGATCCAACATCCTTGTGGGGTGTTCACCATCACCTTATTTAAGGAATCCCCATAAGCACAATGTCAGGAGAAGTACCTTTCATCATAAAATAATCCACATTCAAAAGGTGCTTGCCTTGGAAAAATATGTCAGATATGGGTGCAGTACCGCCGCTCGCATGTGTCAGAAGCTCTCATTTACTTAACCTGTCAGTTTAAACTTGTCTTAAAATCAAATTGTGGAAAAGAAGAGACTTGCCATCAAAAGCAATATGGGTTGTTAAATTCAATATCTATGTTTGAAAAAGACTGAAATGAAGAGATCTGTGGGTATATTTGTAGAATATGTCAATTGTATTTTAGAAAAGCCCAATTTTAAGCAGTGTTTTAAAAGTGAACTAATGTAGCCACACTGAACTTCAAAGAGGCTTCCCCCCACTGAGAAACACACCACCCTTCTCCTTCCCACCAAAAGGGCAGGAATTCTCAGTTGGATGTTAATGGAGGGGGGAGGAGATTTGCTCTGCTGCTCTGGGAAAGAGACAATAGGCTTCTTGAACTGAAAGGAAATGCAAATTCTGGTGTCGACAGAAACTAACTGCTGCAGGAAGAAGCCTGGGACGTCTCTGGCCCAGCCAAACCTTGGAGGCGGGGACAGACAGTTTTGTTTATTCTGCAAGCACAGAAAAGTATATTTTGAAAAAGACTCATAGAAAACTAAACAAAATTGGTAAAAATCTGTAAATATAGTGTTGTTAAAATATAATTTCTGGTCACAGTTGGAAACTACTCTGGAATCTGTGCGATATTCAGAGACCGGACCACTAAAATGTTAATATTGTAGCAATTGTCATCATGCTAGGAATATGAACGTTTACAGGATTATGCCCAGATGTCATGCACATGTATGTGGAAAAATGTGTGCAGATCTGACACTGGGTAACCAACCAAAAGCAGTAAAAACTGTCAGTTTTGAACCGAAACTCTCAAGAAGATGAGACTCGGACGGATACGTGCTTTATTAAATCTGTGATGTGAATATGTATTATTAGCAAGTTGGTGATATTGTAAATATGTTTTATCTGAAAAATAGATTTACTGTGTAGAAACAAAGGGGAGGTTTTTCCCTGGACCATAATCACAGCGTCATCATGACACATCATGACACTTTGTTTGCTTCTCAAATCAGGGGAGAGGAAATTCTCTGACCAGTCGGATTCCTAGATGTTGGGCTTAGTATAATCAGCCTACCCACCCCTTTGGGAAATAGATAAATAGGGACTGTTTAGGACCTAGACAGACACACACATTCACCCATCAACTGATTTACTGGTGAAGCGCTCTACAGGACAATCCAGATCCAGACTCCAGAACTCTGAAAGCAGAAGGCCCAATTCCAAAGCTGAACCCTTCTCAGCTGGCCTTTAAAATCTTGCAACCTGATTTTGGCCCCAGACTTCCAAGGGGCACATCAAACATTGAACAGCCTGGCTGTGTCAAGGGTCTGGTCAAGGGTTTTGGACTGGAATCTGCTAGCCACCGGACAGGATTCAGGCGCTTGGTTGTGCACTCAGCAAGGCACTCTGGTCTCTGCATGGCCTCTTGGATATGATGGGTTTGTTCAGGGTTACAGCTCTGCTCTACTGGTTTGGATCTCTGGGTTCTAGCAAGAGTTCCTCGCAAGAAGCAGAAAAACAGCACAGCCCGGCTGTTGAATTTGTTGTGCCCAGGTTCATTAAATGCCAGCTTCTGACACAGGCGAGCGGCGGTACTGCGCCCATTTCTGACATATTTTTCCCATGCAAGCACCTTTGAATGTTGATTTTCTTCTGATAAAATGTGCTTCTGCTGACATTGTGCTTAACTGGATTCTTTAAATAAAGTGATGTTTAACACCCAACAAGGATGTTGGATCTTTTCTACTGTTTGAGAATCATTATTTTGCAAATCTAACAGCCAAGGAAAAACAGATTTTAGCAGTTCTGGGTTTCCCTTGCAATGCAGCACTGCTTTTTCAAGTAGTTTCATTTTACTCTCTGTGTAGCCCAATGATAGGTTTTGGCAGTGGTCTCCTGTGTTACCACTGACATAGGCTAAATGGATTGGCAACCTATTTTTCAGGTTTCCCTGTGCACTTTTCAAGGCGCATAGATCTTTTTGCAGCCATCCTGTTGTTTTTGATGAAGACAACACACAGTAATGTTGCAGGGCATGGGCTAGTGGGTCAGAACATCCCACAGTATCAAGTTTTGAAACATATTACATTGTTATAGTCAATGGCATAGCTTGAAAAATATACAATAGTTTTGACAATATTATCATTTTTGCTACAGCCATCCACCCCATAACAGTTAATGGAAACTTTCCCTAAAACATGAATGCCCCATTAAAGCTCACAAGTGCTGTCTCCAAGATATTTAGGTAAGCCCATGGCCAGTCTGAGCTTATCTTAATTTCAAAGGTATTTGAAACCTTCTGCTTCTATATCCATCTCCAGCTGCTGTAGGCTCTCCCCCGCCTCTCTGGTGATGGTGTATGCTGTAGATTTAGACTGATTTACCACTACCCCTGAAAACAGACCAAATTCTTCTACCATTTCTAGCATTAGTCCAGAGTTTTGTCCAGTTTGGTTGCCTACAAAAGAATTTTGTCCACGTATATTGCTATGCATTAAAAGGTCTTCTGACCCTCGCCCCATGATCATTGAACTGCTATGGATCACCCTCGCCAGAGGCTCCGTCACCAGTACAAATAGCAGCAAATACAAGGGGCAACCCTGCCTAGTGCCCCTGCTTACCTTCCATGCTCTGGAATTTATCTTATTCACTATTATTCTTGACATCAGCCCCTTATATAAACATCTGATCAAGCTTACAAATTGGTCCCCAGGCACATTTTAAGTTAAACCCTCCATATAAACTCCAAGTCAATGGTATCAAAAGCTTCTGAGAATCCCGACGTGTACTACTAGTACTTCACTATATCTCCTGCATTCATCCAATATTAAAAATAATTTCCTAAGATTATGAGCAGTTTTTCTACTGGGAATAAACCCTGCTTGATCAGTATGCACCAATTTAGCTATGACCCAATTTAACCGTTGTCCTGATATCTTGCTCAATATCTTCAAATCTACATGAATCATCGATAATGGCCTATATGACCCACATTCACTTTGGTCTTTACCAGACTTGGCCAATAGAATCACCAATGCTTCCTGCATTGAGTTTGTGAAAGCGCCACATAATAATGCCTCCCAACACACTTCTAATACCTTGGTGTGGGAGCCAAACCATGTGTGTAGGCCCAATATAACTCCACTCTCCGACCATCTATGCCCAGAGTCCCACCTAGCCCTGGGTTCTCTATTGCTCACTCCACATCTGAGAATTCAATCGGCATGTTAAGAGCCTCTGCTTCTTTAGAGGAGAGCATTCTCAGCTAACTCCAACCAGCTGGATATGTGTTACGAGTCTGCCCTGGGCTGAGCAGTATACAATTCTTCATAGTAAACACAGCACACTTCACATATCTCCTCTTGCTTTGTAATAGTGGTGCCATCCTTGTTTTTAACACCCACTATCGCATATATATATTTTTTTCTATTTGCATGCCAGGCCAAAAGTTTACCAGCCCTATCCCTTTGAGATTGTTTCCTCGCTACGTATGCCGCATAATCAGAATTACCAACCTCTGCTGAACTGCTATCAGCTTGTTTCTTTTATCCTGATGTTAATCTTCTATTTCTTCCCCTATGGCCTCTCTTCTGCCTGGCTCAGTCATCGATTTTTCTAATTCAAGCGTTACGTTAGAAAGGGATCTATGCACCTCAAACCATGAAGTGATGCAAATACCCCTAATATATACTTTCATTGCTTCCCATTCTGTTGACCTAAATATGGTTGGTTCCCAATTGGAATCGAAAAAGTGTACTATTTCTTTGCCTTACATATTATTTAATGTCACATCTCCCAGCATTTTGTTGTTGAACCTCTAAATTGTGGCGGGTAAGTTCTGATGTGGAGTGGGCAACTCCACACATAGCTGAGTGTGGTCAGAGATTCCTCTATCCAAGTACTCCACCTTTTTAATCAAGTCAGCGTGTTCTTTACCGTAAACACAAGGTCTATTTGGGAGTGGGATCCCTGTGCTCCAGTATAAAATGAGTAACCTCTATCATTGCCATGTTTCAATCTCCAACCCTCCAGTAGACTCTGTTCTTCTTTCACTCTAAGTATCATGTTATATAGAGTGACTTCTGATATTTGCATGGCCTCTTGCTGCTCGAGACCCTGTAAGAGAGGTTGGGATGGTTAGTTTGATATCAATAGGGGTGATAGGTAACTGTTGTTTGAATGGTTGTTCTATGCAGGTTAGGGAATCTGTCCTTAGAGTGTTGCTAAATGCCTTATTATTAAGAAGTGTGCTTTGAAGTCTGTGTTGTAGTGTTAGATATCAGGGTGGTTGGGTTGCTTGATGGCAATTGTCTTCCTGTAAATGTGTGAGTGTAACAGTGGCAAGACGGTTTTCATGGAAGTCAGTGTGTCATGTGAAAGTCAAGGGGAGGATGATGGAGTAGGGTGTGAGTGGGCACTTGTGATTATTCACAGCCACAATATTGTGAGGTGGGTGATAGGTACTGGGATGGCTGGACACTGTAGTGTGTTAGTGTAGAGTAATATGAGTGTAGTTTAGAGCATGAGCTTGAGATGTTAAGGTTGGGTCAATGATTGCGTAAGAGGCGAGACAGGCCCACACAAGGGACATTCTAGTTCTACCAATGCATCCATTTGTGGACTTTGACCCAAAAGTCAAGGCTTATCTAAGAGTATCTCATGTGCTGACTTGTTCTCTGGTTCATTGATTACTGCTTTTCATGC